>NC_052623.1:130749155-131374155 GCF_016161935.1 Mauremys reevesii | reverse complement strand
TGGGGATGTGCAGATGCCTACAGTGATCCTCGGGGACCCAGCCTACCCGCTAATGCCCTGGCTCATGAAGCCCTATACAGGTGCCTTGGACAGTGAGAAGGAGCTCTTCAACTACCGGCTGAGCAAGTGCAGAATGGTGGTGGAGTGTGCTTTCGGACGTCTCAAGGGGAGATGGCGGAGCTTACTGACTCGCTCGGATCTCAGCAAAACCAATATCCCCATTGTTATTGCAGCTTGCTGTGTGCTCCACAATCTCTGTGAGAGCAAGGGGGAGACCTTTTTGGCGGGATGGGAGGTTGAGGCAAATCGCCTGGCTACTGATTACGCTCAGCCAGACACCCGTGCCATTAGATGATCCCAGCGGGAAGCGCTGTGCATCCGAGAGGCTTTGAAAGCTAGGTTCCTCAGAGAGCAGTGTAACCTATGACTGTCCAGTTGCTTTACAGAGAAGCTGAACCTGCCCCTGTTTCTTTACCCAGTTACTGCTGACTCTCCTCTGCAGTTTCATACCCCGTTCACCCCGTTTGCCCCCTTCCAACACACGTGTAAAAATAAAGTTAATGGAGCATTGTTATTTAAAAACCTTTTCTTTAATAATGATTTCGCGTTAAAGGGTTGAAACAGGGATGCGGACTGTGGTGGATAGGGTGTGCAGTGATGTAGAGACCGCTTCTAGACTCTAGGAATGATAGGCTACTGCTCCTACAGCGGTCTCTGGGGGGAGGATGGTTACAGGTGAGTATGCAGGAAGGGGTGAGGGGTGTAGGTTTTGGGACGGAGTTTGGATGCAGCCTCTGGGTTGGGGGTGGGGGCGTAGGAAGGGGTGAGGGGTGTGTGGGAAGGGGGAGGAGGCATAGGGGGTTGCGTGCTGTGGCTGTGGCTGAGGGTTTGGGGCATTGTAGAGTTTCAGGGCTACGGTAGAAGGCCAGGGTGAGGGCAACCTGCCTTGCCATTTGTGGATGGCAGGCGCTAGGATCCTGGGGCAGCAGACAGCATTTCTGCAGGTAGCCGCTCTACTGTCAGGTAGGGATGCAGCGCGGGGAGGGGGGGAGATGACACGCCAGGGGAGGGGTGGAAGGTGGGCGCTGGGACCTGCTCCAGGCAGGGAATTGACGGGGTGGGGGGAGACCCGCGTGGGCCAGGGCCCGATCCAGGCTGGGCCGGGGGAGACCCACCTCCAAGTATACCTGGAGCAGGGCACCTGCCGCCTATGAACAGAACATTAAAAACACCTCACAGACTGACCAGGGTGCCTAGTGACTGCACTCAGTGAGTAACCTGCTGTTGATCCTGCCCCCATGTCTGTACCCTGTTCATGGTGAATGTCCTATGCAATTACCAAACCCCTCTCCCCCCTTCACAGAAAGTCTTCAGCAAACAAACATGACAGAAACAGTAATTAACAGCAAACTACTTTTAATACTCGACAACACATTAAAGGTAAGAACTTTTCAAAATGTAGGGACTGTGAACTTTTGGGTAATTTAGCAGTCTGCTTTGGTGCAGTGACAGTTTTCACGGCCCTTGGTGCCCCTCCTTCTTGTTATTCTGGGTGAGGTGGGTATTGGAGTGTGTGGTGGGGGAGGGCGGTTGCAGACACAGTGCAGGGGGGCTCTGTCCTCCTGCCTGCGGTCCTGCAGAACATCGACAAGGTGCCTGAGCGTGTCCGTTTGCTCCCTCAGTAGTCCAAGCAGCGTTTGAGTCGCCTGCTGGTCCTACTGACGCCATCTGTCCTCCCGTTCGCTTTGTGAGCGCTGCTGCTGTGTGAGGTTCTCCCTCCACTGGCTCTGCTGGTCCGCCTCTGCTCTGGAGCAGCCCATAAGTTCAGCAAACATCTCGTCCCGTGTTCTTTTCTTATGCCGCCTAATCTGCGCCAGCCTCTGTGAGGGGCATGGTGGAGCAGGTCGGGATACTGTTGAAGCTGTGTGATGGGGAAAAGGGAGTGAATTGCTTACAAAGATAAATTTCCTCAAAAATGAAACATAGTCTACTCATTGTCTGTGAACCAGACCATGGATGGCACCTATCTCATGCTCACTCACTCAGGGAAAGTTCGATTTCTCTGCATTCGCTTTCATTGCCTGGGGTATTGCACTGCAGACCAGACAAGCGGGGCAGGAAAGCTTAATCCGTGGAGCAGCCAGGCATGGTAAGCCAAAGGCTTTTGGCTTCTTAAAAGTCAATGTCCAGCTCTGTCCTCTTGCTGCAGGCAATCCTGAAAGCATAAACTCTGCCCCTGTTCCACCCCCTCGTGGTTTTCCCTTGCAAAAGATCCCTGTATGCTGCCACTCTGTAGCCTCCAGCACGTGGCTCTAAAGTGACGCTTCTTGTTGTTCTAAGGAACAGTGAAGCACTACCAATAGTAATAGTACACAAATCACTCTACTTCCATGCAGGAGTCTGCGCGCGAGATCACCCTGAGGAGGGTGTCACAGAGAGAGAGAGAGAGCGCATGCTGAATGAAAGCCAGCACAAGCCAGGGCCCTATGCTGCGATGCTCGTCAAGACACTGGTCCCGGAGTACCAGCTGAGAGCGTGGCGCGGAAAAGTGTGCTACCTCAGAGCACCCAATAAGCCAGCTCTCCCGAGGAACCTCCTCCATAGGCTTTTCGACTACCTCCAGGAGAGCTTTCTGGAGATCTCCGCGGAAGATGCCTGTTCCATTCCCCTGTATATAGACCTTCTGTTCGCCTAGTCTATTTTCCTGTTCTTTTAAGAAATAAATGTTAACATGTTTAAAGCACTTACCCACTGATCCTTCTCCTGATTCAGGGTCCGTGGTAACGGCTGCGGAGGGTTGGTAGGGGATCTCAGTGAGGGTAATGAAGAGATCCTGGCTGTCGGGGAAATCAGCGTTGGAAGCACTGTCGACTGCCTCCCTCTCCTCATCTCCTTCCTCATCTTCCCCATCTGCGAACATCGACGAGGAACTGGCCGTCGACACTATCCCTTCGTCAGAGTCCACGCACACTGGTGGGGCAGTGGTGGCAGACCCACCGAGAATGGCATGCAGTGCCTCGTAGAAGCAGCATGTCTGGGGCTGGGCTCCGGAGCGTCCGTTTGCTGCTTTGATTTTATGGTAGCCTTGTCTCAGCTCCTTGACTTTCACACGGCACTGCATTGCATCCCGGCTATATCCTCTGTCTGTCATGGCTTTGGAGACCTTCTCGTAGGTCTTCACATTCCGTTTGTTGGAGCGCAGCTCCGAAAGCATAGACTCATCGTCCCACACACCGATCAGATCCAAGACTTCCCGGTCAGTCCATGCTGGGGACTTCTTTCTATTCTGGGATTGCCTGGACTCCTCTGCTGGAGAGCTCTGCATCGTTGCTGGTGCTGCTGAGCTCGCCCCGATGTCCAACCAGGACATGAGATTCAAAGTGCCCAGACAGGAAAAGGAATTCAAATTTTCCCGGGTCGTTTCCTGTGTGGCTGTCCAGAGCATCAACAGAGTGGTGCATTGTGGGATAGCTCCCGGAGCTACTAAGTTCGATTTGCATCCACACCTAGCCTAATTCGACATAGCCATGTCGAATTTAGTGCTACTCCCCTCGTCGGGGAGGAGTACAGAATTCGAACTAAAGAGCCCTCTATGTCGAATGAAATGGCTTCCTGGTGTGGACGGGTGCGCGGTTAATTCGAATTAACGCTGCTAAATTCGAATTAAAGTCCTAGTGTGGACCAGGCCTGAGAAAACCAAGATTACAATTTATAGAAGTCGTAATGCCATGCAAAATATGTAAATATCTTCAGATAGTTACTAGTAAGGTGAATTGATAGAACAGCTCTATATTTCAAGTTCTAAATACATTTCATTCTTTTGGAAGAGCAAGACCATACAGTCAGCAGTCATTACAATCCCATCCTGCTAAGCATGCTGTTTCATTACAATATTGTCAGGCTGAACCAAACTGCTGAAATGCTAGTCTACCTCACAGATATATTTATCTATGGATAGCCTATTTTGAAACTTTTTTTGAGCTGTTACTTACATGTTACTTTTTTATTTGTATTTTTCAAGAAATGGAAACTGCAGGGTAAAAATTGGCTTGGCAGGTTAGCAGCTAGTATAATTTGGAGAATTCTTTCTCAGTTCTGACAACAGTGCAGTGTGAGTGAAGACATTTGGAGTAATTTACTTACAATGATTTTAAAAAGACTGTGAACTATAAAGCTCCTGAATTGGAAAAATATTTCTTCCATGGCAACAGATCATGTAAATCTTTTATGAGGAATAGGGTTTGGGGGTAGGATTAGTTTCCATTAATGTCAATAGCTAAATCCAATCATAAAGGGGCTTGGAACAATAATATTTTAATTACTTTCTACTAAATTTACAAAAGATAACACTGCACTGTTTACTCAAATATATTAATTAAACACAGGCAATTAATTAAAGACTGTTGATTATTAGCAAGATAGAGGAACTGTTGTCATTAATAACAGAACTTTGATATTTCCTCACATAATTTCCTGTTTTCCAGGTATCTTTAGCATGTATTAAAAATGTGCTATGAGACATTATAAACAATAAAAACCTCATATAAATTAGAGTAACTACTTTTTGCCATGTTATGATATTTGATTTTAATAATCTTCAGTTGTCTAGTGATCACTGGGTACCTGATCACTATTATCCAGAATTCTTCCCTATGTGCAAAAACTCATAGGGGAATTTTAGATGTATTACATTTTAAATGTCACTATATCCTGTTTCCACCAGGATCTGGCAGGAATCTGAGAAATTGTATCTGATATAATTATGATTTGTATAGTAAGCATTTAATTATTTGTACTTAATGGTATGAGAATTGTTGCAGGTACAGTAATGAATGTCATCTCCATCAGCTCCCTCTAAAAGGTCTAGTTATCCTTATATTACACATCATATAGATATTCTCATGTGATTAGATCTTAGGAGCAAATCTTGTACTATTTTTTATTAGGACTGCATTTCAGGTTTTAGTATGCTTAAGGTCATTTTTAAATGAATGCCAAATTTCCGGGGATTCCATTGTTCCATAGTTACTGGAATCCAAAGTGCATGGTACATCTCAGAAATTCCTGAACCATTACATATTCGGGACCTTCAAAGGCATACTATTCACTTCCCCAAGCAGCATTAGAATAAAATACAAACAGCAGTGTATAAAATACAAACACAAGAATTAAACAATGGAAATTTTCAGAGAGCCTATCAGATCCTATGGACAAGCAAGGTGCTTTGAGGAAGCACTAGTCTTTCACCAAACATTTCTTCAATAGGTATTGTGGATAAGAGTGATCAGATATGGAGTCACCCTCCAAAAATATTTCTTCTGGTTGTTGTATGTGGGAAGAGAGAGGGTGGAGGGGGATAGAGGCCAGAACAGTGACTTCACAAAACTTCATCCATGTTTAGAAGAGGAGAAGGCTGCATAAAAATGTAGGATTTTTTAGGGGACACCTTTTAAAATGTCCAGTTCATTTGGGTGTCTAAATAGGAAGTAACCAGGGCCTTATGCTCCTGTAGGCACGGCATCATCAGCACCCCCCTACCTACAGCTGATCTTCATGTTGCACACCGTTTTAGAGAGGTACGGCGCCCCCAGAACACCAGCGCCCCATGACACGTGCCCACTGTGCCTAACTGGAATCCAGCCCTGGAAGTAGCCACGTTTTCAGAAGTGCTCAGCAGTTTCCATAGGGAAGAACATTCTCACTGGAAGTTGTTGAGTTCTGAGTTCACATTACAGTCTGGCCCGGGTTTCCACTGGAAGTGAGGATCATTATGACTATTAAAAATATGACACCCACACTATCATACAGTCTAACTCACTACGCGGGGAGGAGATCTGAATTTAGTCTATGGTATTTTACATGCATCATAATGTTCTAATGATGCTGAAGTCGTTTATATAAACCTGCCCCATAACTCTTTTTATTCCTCCCCATTTCTTACCATTCTTTTCCTCCTTACTGTATCTTGTCTAAAGTTATTAGCTATACATAAAAATACCCTTCCTCACTGATAAGCTCAAATATTTTGTGTACACTGCATATTTTTGTCTCCATTACATCATCTTGCTTTTCTATGTTTGTAATTTATTGTTTCATACTATTTGCTCCTATGTCCCATTGTCGTTTCCCTCAGTTTTCATAAATAGCTGTTCTAGTTGGCTCTTTCATCCTCTAGAATCTTCCAAGTGTTTCTTCAATTGCAGCTCTGTTTGTAGCAACCCACATCTCTATCTGTATGTTTGTACAGTATTGATCTGCTTCCTCCCACCTAACATACCCATCTCGTCTTCCCTGTGTGCATCCACCTTAGATAAGCTGTCATTTCTGTGACTTTATATTTTCTACATTTTGACATGTAGCAAACATACCTTATATTCTCTGTTGAAGTGTTCACTTTTTAATTCTTGCCTTCAAAAATTAATTTGCAGTATGTTTTATGACGTTTAAGTGATAACATCAAATTAATGCATTCACCTATTTTCACTGTGCATTATCCTCAGATTGCAGATCATAAGAGTGGTAATACAGAAAATCTCTCCTTAAATAAAGAAACCTTTCCTCTAGTCACTCATTTTGAAACTTATTACACTGCAAAGCTCTATGTTTATTATTATAATTAACAACATACTTCAGTGGGAGCAGTGATGCACTAATTCCTTGAAAAAATATTTATATGTGGCAAAATTACAAGGCTCACAAAGAATGAGAACTCTATGGTAGTTTAAATCTTATTTAGTGTTGTAAGGAAACAATAAACTGATGTAAATTAGTTAACAAAACTTTTATTCAGTTTAATGATTTTGCAATAAGTAAATAAATACAGAAACATAAAAGAGAAAATAATGGAGCCAGATTTACAGTTATCACTCCAAATGCAATCCTGCAAACATATACTCACCCAAATATTGCTTACTCACAGGAGTAATCCAATGTGAAATCAGTAAAATTGCTCTCATGTTCAAGGATTGATATACATGGGAATCAGGACCTGCAGGATTAAACCCTTATTGAAAACTCTAGAACTAAATCTGAATGAATAATGGATTTTTGGGATTCCCTGGCAATTGTGGGGAGGGAAAATAAAAGGTTACTTTTGGGAAGAGTGCACAGTCTTTGCTGTGAACTTCATGTACTGTATCCTGGCCTAAGTGAGGTCTGAAACAGAAGAAGATACCATTGTCTCTTAAAAGGGGCACACTTACTGAAAAAGTGGGTAGGATTTCAAGAAAGTGTTATACAAATGCCTCTCAAATATAGAGCTAGTGTTACCTCAGGCAATAACTTTAATGAGCTCAGAGGATGCTTTATTTACAGCATGGATACTGAGTGTGAGAACTGAGTACCTTCACCTATTGAGATCGGGCACGCCTGTGTCTAAAGGTCCCTCCCCTAGCCTAAGAGGACTGAACCTGGGACTCAGATAAATCCAGGGGACAACTAACAAGTAAACAGAGACAGGAGTCAAGTTATAGGGCCATAAGCAAGGATCCGGAGGGGGACACCAAGCAGAGAATCCCAAACAGAGCCCACTGTTCTTCAGAGGTGTCTAGGGAATAGGATAACCAGACAGAAAATGTAAAAAATCGGGAGAGGGGGTGGGGGGTAATAGGTGCCTCTATAAAAAAAAGACCCAAAAATCGGGATTGTCCCTATAAAATCGGGACATATGGTCACTCTACTAAGGAATTAGCGTATGAAGCCCAGAGGAACTCTGCCTGGATGCGTGATTGGACTGATGAATGGAAATAGGCCCCAGAGTTGCAGAGCATCCCTGTACAGCATCCTCCTCTTGGTTTTATAAATGGCTTCTCTGACTAACACCAGGAGGAGATTGATGAGAAGGTCCCACGACTTTGTGGGGCCATGGACAGGTTGTGCATAAATCAGGAGCTGTGGGGAAAAATACAGCCAGAACCACCTTCTCTCCAGAACCTTTTTCTAAAGTTCTTAGAAGAAGGTTCTGGAGGAGCTGGGAAAGGGGCTGCAATCTGGCACACTTGAGATAAATGTGAGGCAGAGTTTCCCTCACGCTTCAAAAAGGACAAGTGTCAGGGATGGGGTGAATCATGCCAAGTACACACCCATGCTCAAAGCTCTATGAAGGAGTGGCGGGCTGTGGAACCAAAGTAAGATGCAGGCTGGCCCACCAGGGTTTCTCACCCTCCACAGATAGCAGAAGGTACTGCCACTTAGTCTCATGGGACAATAGCCAGATAGCAAGGTCTGGAGGGCCAGGCGTAAGGGGAGGGTGGGGAAAGCCAGAGAGGCAGGCAATATGGCTTCCCTCACCTTGTGGAGTATGTGCTGGGGGACTATGAGGGATGGAGAACCTCAGGTGAAAACCAAATGCCAGGGGATCCACCCACTCCCTCCAGTTGTAGTCCAGAAGGGCTCCGATACAGGTGGTTACTGCTGGGGACTCCACCACCTGCACATTTAATTGGAGATTGTTTAACAGGAGCTCTGGGAGGAGATCCACTCGCTGGCCGCCATGGACCTAGTCGCTGAAACCAGTTTCCAGGTATGGAGGAGATCCTGGTAGAAGACAAGCAACTTAGAGAGGTAGAGATAGAGAAAATAGAGCTGTCAGTCATATCAGAGCCCTCAGAGGTGGAGGAAGAAGGTGTGTACCAACACACTCCATGCCGGACTACCTGCACCATAAAGCAGTCTCTGCAGGCCCTGGAGGCAGAAGACATGGAGCTGGCTGTGAAGGCAGACTAGGACCTGTCCTTCATCCTCTAGGGGAAGGCTCAAAACCTCAGCAGAGACCCAATGCACTCCTGGCCAAAAGAACTCCATAGCCACCTCTGGAGCCAGGCCAGGATACCTGGGGCTGGGCTCAGGGTGCTGAACCGGTGCCAAAGCATGTCTAGGACCAGCTGGTTGAACACCAGCACCCTCTCCTGCAGGGAAAGGCACTGGAGCAGTCCTGTCCACCTTCATAGCTGCTCAGTCACCCTACACTCCAAATCCTGCCAGTTCTCTGGTGGGTGGGATGGCTGGCAGAAAGATAAACACCCATATAGAGCAGTGGAACCATGCTCCACCAGATGGCCTGAAGCACGGGTGGGAGGGAGCTCATCTGCCATCCGTCCCCAACCAGAACTCTTGACCCAGTTGACCTAGGGGGAGGAGGCCACTGAGTAGATAGCCTGGCAGGTCTCCAGCCATGCCAGGTTGCCCGGGTCCTGGACCATGAGGAGTAAGTCATCGGCATACACTTGCAGGACAACCTGCAACTCATGGAGCACCAACCCCCTCAACTTCCTACGGAGGAGACAGAAGAAGGGATTGATGATCAGAGTGTACAGCTGGCCTGATAGCTGAGACCCTTGATGCACCCTTCACCCGAAGCTAACAAGTTTGGTCAGAGCCCAGTTGAGCTTGACCAGACACTCCACAGAAGCATACAGCACCTGGGGAAAACCCACAAACTGGGGCCTGAAGCTGAACTCCTGCAGAGTGCCCAGGAAATAACAGTGGTCCACCTCTGTCAAACACCTTCTCCTGGTCCAGGAACAAGAGGACGAATGACAGACTCTCTCTACATCTAAGCTCAAGGAGGTCCTGGAACAAATAAAGGTTGTCATTGACAGTATGGCTGAGGATGGTGTAGGTCTCATAGCGGTGGACCATTTCAACCAGCACAGACCCCAGTCACAGTGAGATGGCCTTCACTATGACTTGTAGTCCATGCTGAGGAGTGAGACGGGATGTCACTTCCTAATGCCGTGGAAGTCCCGCCCCCCTTTGGTAGCACAGTGAGCACAGCTGAAACAACCACACACGCTGTGGGCCCAATGTTAGGGGCCTACACATTGACAAGATTCAAAGGATCTCCACCTGCCAGAGGAACAGAGGGTGGAGTCCAACAGAAGAGGGCTGATAACAGATAAGGGCTTCCCCAGGATGGAAAGGAAAAGCGAAAAGGCAGCATTGGGGAGGATCACCCATATGCCCAGATCTTCCAGGGATTCAAGAGGAACATAGGTGCCCCCCAGCACAAGGTCCTTCTCCACCACCTCCTAAGTGGTGGTCTCTGATGCCAGGGAGAAGACAACCTTCTTGTACATCTTGGAGGCCACCACTATGGCCGTGGGCCCCACCACCCACACCAACACCCACATGTAGGTCTCCACGTGGGGTGAGGTGGACACCAAGAAGCAAAGGTTCTGTGCTTCCTGGTCAGGGTGGGAAAAGGGCCCTGGACACTAGAGATGAAACTAGGGGAGGTGGCACAGGCATATAATGAGGCAGTGGGCAGAAGGGGTGCAGCCACCTGGGTGTATGCTCTTGGGGCTGAGAGATGGGTGCCCCCAGAACTGATGGAAGGCATGGCAGGGGTAGGAGGAGCCACAGCCAATGGTGGGGCTATAGCAGGAGGAGCGGTCCCACTGCAGGAGGTTTCATCTTCTGGGCGGGGCTCTTGCCCTACTTTTTCCCCTGACCCTTTCTGCCAGTTGAGGGGGGCTCCTTCAAGGATGGTAGAGGTGGAAGCATATGGAGGAAATGGTATGATGAAACATTCCTCCACATACAGATCCTGAAATATTGATGCTCGGCAGATTCATTTGGATAATAATGAAAATTAAAACGGTGCCATCAAAAAAAAAGGGGGAAGTGAGGGTCTCATGTGAGTGGGGTATGGGGTGTGTGAGGGTTGTAGACATCACTGCTCATTTTTACATTTTTTTTGCTGGGTGCTCCACACCTTGTGTGTGCTGGACTTTCCACCATGTTGTGGGGCCTGATGGTGAAGACATGCTGGGACTGGGGTCACTCACCTTTGTTTTGCCTTTTTTGTAGAGGTTATGGTGGAGGAAAAACCAAAATAGGGAGCATGGAAGATGGATCATCAAGATTATCATCATGGGAGTGTGATCCAGCAGTTGCGTATATGGATGTGGCTGGTTTTGGTGATATTTTTCAGCAGCAGCTGAATTGGACGTTGATGGTCCTGATGCTGAATAAGACCAACAGGGGGCTCTGCGGTAGACAGAGGGGGGTCAGGTAGATGAGGGTACATGTGGGAACAGTAAAAGCTGCAAGGATGAGCGGATCAGATCCTAAGAAAGGTATGTACACACAAAGCTACAAGTGGAAGGGGTGAAACAGGGCGGTTGCGGTATGTTCAGTGTAAGTATTCCGATGGCTGCTGGTGGAGTACTGTGCAACATATTAGCTGGCTAGGTATGGAAGTTGGGTAAGAGTGAGTAGGACAAGTAAAAGCAGGCTGATGTATTTGGGTCTGAGTCCACACATCGATTCCTTATTTCTGTCAGTTACAACATCAATTCAGCATTTTGATTTGCCATATTCCCCACCCCTGCCCCATTTTTTTTTTGAGAACCAAAAAGCAGGAGGTTGGGCAAACCTTCCATGATGCACTGGTGTGGGAACTATCTTGTGAGTCGTGTGGGACAGGTTGGATAGCTGATGGTCCTTCAGGAATCCACCATGGGCCAGATATTCTGGGGGGGGGGCTGTTTTTTTTATCCTGTCCTCATCTGTGGAGGATAATGATCATGGTGACTACTCTGTGAGGGGTGCCCCAGCAGTATAGTGGTTCCCATTGATGCTCATTCTGGCTGTGTCACCCCCAGTCATATGTTTCTGGTGCCAATGCTGGTCTTTCAATGGGGTTATCCTTAGGTCAGGGGTTGTCAACCATCAGCACGCAGCCCATCAGGGTAATCCACTGATGGGCTGCGAGGCATTTTGTTTACACTGAACGTTCAGAGGCACAGCTCCCCGCAGCTCCCAGTGGCCACGGTTCTCTGATCCCGGCCAATGGGAGCTGCAGGAAGCATCAGACAGCATGTGACTGTGGCTCACCACTTCCCGCAGCTCCAATTGGCTGGGAATGGCATCCTGCGGCCACTGGGAGCGGTTGGGGGCTGTGCCTATGGACTATCAAAGTAAACAAAATGTCTCTCAGCCCACCAGCAGATTACCCTGATGGACCACATGCCGAAGATTGCCAACCCCTGCCTTAGGTGCTGTTATTTGGCAGGCCTGCATCATTGCCTTCATAAGGGCTCTCCAAGAGCATCATGTCTGAGTCAGGGGTCACAAAGGCAGTCTCGTAAAGTATTGTAATTTTCCCTTCTGGTGCTGTCACATCTGACTGTCTTTAAACCTCAGTTCCTTAGCTGTAAAATGGGCTGATAGTCCTTCCCTATTTTACAGAGGTGTTGTGAGGATAAATATATTAAAGACTGTGACATGCTGAGATGCTACAGTAATAGGGCGGGGAGGTTACAAGTACCTAGTATAGACAGACAGTAGATGTTCTGTCCCAGAACTATGGAAGATCAAATTGATTAATCTGTTTTATGTCCCAGTGTTTTATTTCATATTTCATAACGGGTAGTGATCAATGGTTCCATGTCTAGTTGGCAGCCGGTATCAAGTGAGGTGCCCCAAGGGTCGGTGCTGGGGCCGGTTTTATTCAATATCTTCATTAACGATCTGGAGGATGGTGTGGACTGCACCCTTAGTTTGCAGATGACACTAAACTGGGAGGAGTGGTTGATACGCTGGAGGGTAGGGATAGGATACAGAGGGACCTAGACAAATTAGAGGATTGGGCCAAAAGAAATATGATGAGGTTCAACAAGGACAAGTGCAGAGTCTTGCACTTAGGATGGAAGAATCCCATGCACTGCTACAGACTAGGGACCGAATGGCTGGGCAGCAGTTCTGCAGAAAAGGACCTAGGGGTTACGGTGGACGAAAAGCTGAATATGAGTCAACAGTGTGCCCTTGTTGCCAAGAAGGCTAATGGCATTTTGGGTTGTATAAGTAGGGGCATTTCCAGCAGATCGAGGGATGTGATCATTCCCCTCTATTCAGCACTGGTGAGGCCTCATCTGGAGTACTGTGTCCAGTTTTGGGCCCCACACTACAAGAAGGATGTGGATAAATTGGAGAGAGTCTAGTGGAGGGCAACAAAAATGATTAGGGGGCTGGAACACATGACTTATGAGGAGAGGCTGAGGGAACTGGGATTGTTTAGCCTGCAGAAGAGAAGAATGAGGGGGGATTTGATAGCTGCTTTCAACTACCTGAAAGGGGGTTCCAAAGAGGATGGATCTAGACTGTTCTCAGTGGTAGAAGATGACAGAACAAGGAGTAATGGTCTCAAGTTGCAGAGGGGGAGGTTTAGGTTGGATATTAGGAAAAACTTTTTCACTAGTTGGGTGGTGAAGAACTGGAATGGGTTACCTAGGGAGGTGGTGGAATCTCCTTCCTTAGAGGTTTTTAAGGTCAGGCTTGACAAAGCCCTGGCTGGGATGATTTAGTTGGGTTTGGTCCTGCTTTGAGCAGGGGGTTGGACTAGATGACCTCCTGAGGTCCCTTCCAACCCTGAGATTCTATGATTCTATGATTCTACTCTTCCACATATTAAAAAAGAGTAAATACTGCCCAACATAAATATGAATGTGAAACTTGTATAACAAAATCATTTCAGTAACATAGCAAGATAATGCACATTGGGTATTTACTTCACATATCCTGAAAACTCTCACAGATAATTAGATAATGTTGTTCCCTATACCAGTAATATATGATGCACTGTATAAAAACTTCCTTGCAAATCATGTTACAAGTATTAACAGTTTAGCATGACAGGCTGAAGGATAATACAGAGGTTTAAGTTTCTTGTACTGTGCTGTAGTTATACATATCCCATGCACACGATCTATAACCTGGAACTTCAGTCTGTAAAGGTAGGACACAAACATGTAATTATTTAAGATCAGATTTACTGTGTACCATGATCAAAATTAAATAAGTTAATGCTCAGAAACCAGTACTTCTACCAGAAGCTCACAATGGCTGATCTAAGTTTGTGCTTTAACTCTGTCAGATCAAATCATCTAATTACCATTGACTATTTTATCTTGAGATTGGTGGTGGATGAATATTGAATTTGCGAATTCAATTTATCTCTGCATAATTTAGATATAGACTTATCAAAGAAAATAATTTGTTACAAGACAGAATATCAGAACAAAAAATAGGTTTGCAATTGATTCACGAGGACTAGTCACATGGTTACTGTTACCATTAGACTTCATTAGACTTCGTTCTCCTGTCCCTTGGACAGTGTGAAGGCCACCAAACACATTACATGCCTCCATAATGTTCTGTCCTGAGAGAATTCTAGCATGATACAGGGTAAGATGCCTGTGAGGTCTATATCCTGCTTTAATAAGGTTAAAGTTGGAGATGATTCTTGCAGGGAAGTTGGTAGGTATTCAGAGCTGATGGCTAGAGACCCTTTCTTCTCACAAATACAAAATGACTTGAAATAAAACCCAAAACAACATATAAAGCTAAATCACAGAAAAGTCATTGTAGGTCTCGGAGCCTAGCCCATTGCTCTCTGTGACTGCCGCCACCATCGCTGCTGCCCATGGGGCAGCAACTGCAATAGAGCAGCCGCAGCACCTTGGAACCATTCTATCCACCTCTTCTCTTTGGTGAAGGAGTGATGAGCCACTTCTGCTGCTTACGTACAGTGCACATGACCCCAAGGTCAGTGGACATCTGTTTGAAGAAGCAGGTGGAAGCAGGTAGCCAGGGAGAAGGAAGCACCCAAGCGTCCAAGTCCTACCCTTCCTCCTCCCATGGGGTGATGCTGAGTGATACCAAGGCAGGTGCACTGGAGAAACGAAGCCTCACCTCCCCAGGCAGAAACCAGGAACAGAGCTTATCTCAGCAGCCTGAGGCCCTGTAACAGCCCACAGCACTCAGTATATTCAGACAGGTTGGCCTGGCTCCTGACAGTGGGCCTGTGGGTGGGCAGAGAATGGTGGCTGCAGCCCAGATTTCCCCATCCAGAATTATAGTACACACACACACATACACATACAAAGTGCAGTGGCAGAAGTGGATGGATAAAATGAAATAACACACAATTCCAGAAAAAAACATACAATTAAAAAGTATAAGAACTAAAATCAATTTAATGGGGTTCTATAGATGAGCATACCACCTCAGAAAGGGTTGGGCACCCATTTGAGAGAGTGGGACATGTTTAGTTACAAAACCCCACAAATGGACAAGTTACCCATTGTGCTAGTAAGAATACAGAACAAAACGACAGTGCTTTTCCCCCAAAGAGCTTCCAATCTGCTCTGTTAGCTAAGATGCTTAAATGCTTTGCTGAGTAGGGGCCAACTACATCAACCCAGTAGCAGAAAGACAGTAGGCATTTAGACCCTGATCTTGCAACATAAAATGTGGGCACAGGCTTCTCTGCCAAACCCCTTTCAAGTCACTGGGGCTCTTCACAACTGCCGAGGTCCAAACTGTGCATTGTAAATTGCATTTGCAGGGTTTTAAATTGCAGTTTTTGAAAGGAAGTAATAATTGATAATATCAAGACCACTTAAGAAAGGGCAGTAAGCAGAACAATCTGTGTATTGCTTAAAGCATTCCTAATGTCAAGTGTTGTAGAACTATGAAATTCTGATCACAGGATTTGAATTTTAGACATGACTTGAACTGCAAAGGGTCCCAGATGAGGAATACATATTTTGGAATGTAAACTGGTTAAAATAATACAGATGTTATAGAAAGTGATAATATCTTATTGCACATGTACCTTATTTTATTTTTCTTTACTACTTTATACATTCACAATGTTTCCCTAATAATTTATACATTCACATGCACCATGGGTGAAATTCCTCTGAGCCATGGCACAAGGGCTATGAAATCCAATTTAAACCCTATTTTGAGGGATTAAATTGGATTTAAATGGTACATAGGCCTTGTGCTGTCTCCTGCAGAGATATGTTTTTCACTCCATATACTTCTATTCAGACACACAGCCCTTTGTCTTTGAGCATCTGAACACAACACTTTGGCAAGTCATCTGTCATGTGCAGACCTCTAACTTTAAAATGGCATTAGTCAAAGTCCTGACAGACTGGAGGCTTTTGTTGAATGAAAACATTCCCAATTAAAATTTCACATATTTTGACAAATGCAATATCCTCTGTAGGGTTGCCAACTTTCTAAACCGAACATTCTTGATCCGCCCCTTCCAAGGCCCTGCCTCACTCACTCCATGCCCACTCCCTCCATTGCTTGCTCTTCCCCACTCTCACTCACCTGCTCATTTTCACTGGGCTGGAGAGGGTCTCTTTTTGACTGGGTGTTAATATCAGTGTGTATAATTTGTATGAGTAAAAGAGAGCTATTGCTAAAATTTGCCTTTATCTATGCCATGCTTCCCCCCCCCCCCCGCAATCCACCCACCTAAAAAATTCAGACTATAAGTGTGTGATTTCAGAAAGCCACGTTTTCATGTATTGTGTCTTTTAAAATTTATTAAAAAACCCTTTACAGTCTATGTAAACATCCTGTTCTTCATATTGTGTTTACTCCTATCAGTGATAAGACATTTGTTTCCCTGAGTCATTTGCAGTGAAATATAACCCACTGCTTTGTCTCTCCATGGGCACATCCATATTAATGTAGCATCTCCAAAGATATCTAATCTCAACAGTGAAGAAAATTCTGCCCAGATATTTAAGCGCTATTTTCATTCAGATTAATTTAGACCTTCAATTCTCCTGAGAAAACAATCACATTGAAGTCTAACTCCCGAGTAGTTTATTGGTGTTTAAACCACAGGTGCACCAAATCTTTTTACTCTGCCACAGAGAGATCTTTGAACACCCTCATATTCATTTCAGTTTCAGTAATTGGTTTGTAATAGCAGACTTGGTTAAAATATTCACAAAATCCTGAAAGCAATCCAAAAATCCAATTTCTGCTATTTATTTTATGATGCTGCTTAAAAAGGACTCACTGAATTCTAAACCTAAGTGATTAAAGATGTAAGGCATTTATGTAATTTTGCTATAATGTCAAAAGTTGTGTGTATAGGAAAGTCTTGTGCGGGAAAGACATTATGTTATAATGCTTTTCTTTCCCCTCACTGATCTTGTTGGAAAGACCTTACCTTTTGCAATATTTTTTTGTGGGATGCCACAGACTCAGAGGTGGCAGCACCTCAGATTTAGTTTCACTGTGATGATGTGCATAGAGGCAGTAGTTAAATTATATCTTTAATCTCCTCCTGCAAAGGCTATTGGAATATATAGCAGAGTTTGTCAGACTTTTGTGCTAGCTACCCTAGGAAAAGGGAACAAATGAGGGCGTCTTAGCCATTGCTATTTTCTTTAAAGCTTCAGATATAATATAAAGAACCAAATAGAAGAACATCTTTTTTTTTCTTATTGATAAAATGGCAATTGAAAACACTATGTAAATTCCTGAAAACTTGTCAGCGTAAGAATCCTGGGTATAAGGATTTTGCACCTTCTCCCTTCTTATTGAACTCGCTGAGAGAAATTTTCAGTCTAAACCTCCAACTGCAAGCATCCAAATTTTCATGAGCAACTGACTACACCATAGAAATAGATTTGCAATTGTTGCTCTGGAAGCCATTTGACAAATAACTATTTTTGTTTGTATAGTGGGTATGCATGCCCCTTTCTGCAGGTGCAATGGGCTACACAAGCAAAAATAGGCATGTAAAATTGAAGGCCAGAGCTGAAAATTGGGTACTTCATTCTGGTTTAGTCAGGAGCTTCTAGGCAGGAGCACTTGGACCATCATTTTGTGGCACATGTTTTCATTGTGGAATGTCATCAGAAAACACCACATATCTGCAATATATAGTACTTAGAGAAGGAGTTGTATAACATTAATTCTTCAAGCTGGGATCCTTGCTCTCCTCTCCTCCTATAAAAGAAGATTACATACACAGTATTACTGTTAGTAGTAACAGTATTGTAGAAGTATGTACGCATTCATTCATGGATTAGGACCTCACTGTGCTAGGCACTACACAAACACTCATTAAAAAGACAGTCCCTTTCTAAAAGAGCTTACAATTTAGATTGTAACAGTTAAACAAAAAAGGAGGTTTTCAGAGGAGTGAGGGCAGGGAGATTTTCAGTGAAACAAGCATATATCTTAACACAATGAACATTAGTTGTGGCTCACTACCTGCCTCTCCATTGTCCACTGCTAGGTATTGTAGGCATCATGTCAGAGGTGAGTATTAAGAAAAGGATGGGAGAATAAGGTGGTGGCCAAGCAAATAATCAGGGAGTTTTTCTCAAGTACACAAAGCAACATGTGGGGAAAAGCTGACTGGTGGGTCGTGAGAGCATTATAAACTATGGCTAGCAAGAAAAAAAGAATTTTATTTCACTAAAAAATTCAAGGTTTAGATACTTTTTTTTGTTCCACACTGGAACAAAAAATACATCTTTCAGTCTCCTCCCCACCTCCCCCTCTCCCCCCGCCAGAAAAAAAGAAGCAAGAGAGACACTCATTGGACTAGCTAATGGTTAGGATGCTCACCTGGATGTGGGAAACCCAGGTTCAAACCTTGCTTGATTTGGTACAGGCACTTGAACCTAGATCTCCCATGTCTAAGATTTGCCCTAACCACTGAATTATTAGCCATGGAGGGGTGAATTCTGGCTCTATGACCAGAAATTCCATCCTGAATCTGAGGAAGTTTTGTCAAAACTGATTTTTTTGAAAAGTTTTGGCTTTGACGCATTTGTATTTTCTGACAAAAATATTTTGTCAAAAAAATCCCAACTGGCTCTAATTATAATTTCTCCTACTAGGGACAAGGGTGGCTGAAAAGACTGACAATACACAGATGGGTTAGAGCTAAACTCCAGCTCTTGTCCTTAGTCTTTCAAAAATCAGGGAAGCATCATTGTCTCAATTTATATTTGAGAGTAGCATAATGGGTATTTGGCCAACCTTACATTTAACTGAGGCATTCAAAAGTGCTAAATGGGCTCCAGCCAATAATACAAGGTATGAAGAAGAGATCGTACACTCTTAAATACAATGTGAAAATGTCAAAGGGGAACTGTGAAACACAAACCAAAAATAAGATATAGAGTTTTACTGAGACAAGTCACAATAAATATATTTCTCCAAGAAAGAGACAGAAAAAGAAATCATACAGCACTTGCCTCTTATTGAAAGAAAGTAAGTTTGTAACCGTCCTTTGGGGACCTTGAAAAAAAAGAGTATTTCCAATATATTGGTAATTTTTTTTTATATTTCAGAACGAAATCTCTGTTAAGCTCAAACACCATATGTCTTCCAGACTATGTTAAAGAAGAATGAAAGTTAAGGCACAAACCTAGGATACAGGAGACCTGGGTTCATTTTCCTTCTCCACTACAACTTCCTGTGTTACCTTGGGCAAGTCACTTAGACCCAGATTTTCAAAGGGATTAAAGCATTGATTTAGAAGCCTAAGTTTCATTGAAAGTCCATGGGACTTGTAAGTCATTTCTGAAAATGAGACTTAGGCAGGGCAGAGAGGCCGTAGTCTCTCTGTGCCTTCGTTCCCCCACGTCTAACATGGGGATAATAGTATTTCCTGAACTCACAGGGGTGTTGTGAGAACAAAAACATTATCAGATTCAGCAGGGGTCAGGACCATATAAGTACCATTGATAGATACCTGGAGTTAAATTTAAGATAACAGTATTTTATGGCTGTTATTGTTTAGTGATAACAATGTTTTAGATATTCCAGAAACAAACATTATAAACCTAGGAACCTAGGTTAAGCTTGAAATAAATTCATAGACATTAAGGTATGGAAATGCACAGTAGGGGCACACAAAACAACTGTAATAAAGATGTGGTGAAAAATATTAGGGAAAAAATCCCTAATCTTTAAAAATGATTTAATATAATCTGGGACCACAACCACTAAAATAATTTAATCATAATCTTATGATGATATCATTATAGGGCAGAGTTAAGGTTGTTTGGGTGCCTTAACTATGCATTTACATTCCAGAAAATCTCGCTAATGGCCTTAAACATTCCTAGGCAAAGAAATTGGTGTCAAACAGATTCCAATGACAACTGACTTTTGCCAGTTTCCTCAACCTTTCACATTCAGTCTTCTGGATACCATTGGACAAGGACATTGTGGCAATAGTAGTGGTGGAGAATCTCTTCTTCACCATGCACAGAGAATGAAAGTCCATGCTAAAACATCAGCAGCGAACCACAAGGTGGTGCTGAACTACTCATGAGGACCTGGTAAAGGGGAAGTCCTTACCCACCCACAAGACTTATTATAATAGGGGAGGAAGGTAATTCATGCACAGCAGCAGGATGGGTGCCAGTTCCATCTTGCAGTTTGCTCTTCCAACTTCCGGGTCATTTGGTCTTCTTTGCAGATTCTGGTGGATACCCCTTCTCTGTGCCTTACTGTCTACTGTTTCTGCCAGCATTCTTCATCTCAGTGTAAATGGGACAAGTATAGAGAATGGAATGAGAGTAGGTCTATATTAGCAGTTCTGTGTTACCCATCTTCTTCAGTAATTTATAATTAGTCCTGACCTCTCTGCACTAGGCCCAAGGAATACACCTTAAGGACCCTTCTCACTCCTTCCCACACCAAAATCACTATCAGAAGTTCCTCTCAGTCACCTACCAAGAACCCCCATCCCTTCATGCCAACTACAGTACCAAAAACACCGAAGCATCTCTTCCTTAAATCACAATTCAAGGTGTAAATCCTTTACCTAATAATGGCAGCTGTTGAATATCTCAGTTACATTTCTTACACAGAGAATCAAACTTCAGTAACATATGCACTTAAGAAAACAATGTAAAAAAGGGAGGGGTAAAGAGTACAGTCTTTTTGGATGTCATTTATATTTTCAAATGAGTCATATAGTGCCTAAATGCTTCATTCATAGGCACATTATGAACACCTTAGACAAAGAATGATAATTACTGAATTTCAACATTTATTGAAAATTGGTACACAGTGCATTTGATTTATGTATTATAGTGACAATTTTCTGTAACTGTAGAAATTTGGTAATTACCATTAAAACCATTATCTATTTTTGAACTTTAATAAATGGTAAAGCCATTTATTCATTAACATTTGGAAAGTGAAAAATATCTACCCATTATCCCTTTGATGAATACACTCCAAAGGATCATTTTTTTCTCTGTAGCTTATACTAAATTCAAGTTGATTCAAGGCTTATGTTATTCTTGAAGCAGAGCTCCTACTCACCATAAAAGAGGAAAATTTTTCCAAGATCAGTGCAAGTACCTAGGGATCTGTCCTAACAGATAAAGGTGATGCTGATGTCCCACAGCTCTGGTCAATGAGCTACTAGTCTAAGAGAGTATCAGACAGAGCCGGCGCAACTCATTAGGCGAACTAGGCGGTTGCCTAGGGCACTAACATTTGGGGGGCGGTGGCTTCCCCGGTCATCGGCGGTATTTCGGCGACAGGACCATCCGCCACCTCTGTCGGTGGTACCATTTCAGGGGTGGGACTTTCTGTCACCTAGGGCACCAAAAATGCTGGCGGCGCTCCTGGTATTAGAGGGGTAGCCATGTTAGTCTGGATCTGTAAAAGCAGAAAAGAGTCCTGTGGCACCTTATCGACTTACAGACATATTGGAGCATGAGCTTTCATGTGTGAATACCCACTTCGTCGGATGCATGCCGACGAAGTGGGTATTCACCCAAGAAAGCTCATGCTCCAATACGTCTGTTAGTCTATAAGGTGCCACAGGACTTTTTGCTGCTTTTAGTCTGAGAGAGGGCACATTATCTTGGATCAGGGTTGGAAGGGACCTCAGGAGGTCATCTAGTCCAACCCCCTGCTCAAAGCAGGACCAATCCCCAAGTAAATCATCCCAGCCAGGGCTCTGTCAAGCCTGACCTTAAAAACCTCTAAGGAAGGAGATTCCACCACCTTCCTAGGTAACCCATTCCAGTGCTTCACCACCCTCCTTGTGAAAAAGTTTTTCCTAATATCCAACCTAAACCTCCCCCACTGCAACTTGAGACCATTATTCCTTGTTCTGTCATCTGCTACCACTGAGAACAGTCTAGATCCATCCTCTTTGGAATCCCCTTTCAGGTAGTTGAAAGCAGCTATCAACCCCCCCCCTGCATTCTTTTCTGCAGACTAAACAATCCCAGTTCCCTCAGCCTCTCCTCATAAGTCATGTACTCCAGCCCCTAATCATTTTTTGCTGCCCTTTGCTGGACTCTTTCCAATTTTTCCACATTCTTCTTGTAGTGTGGGGCCCAAAACTGGACACAGTACTCCAGATGAGCCCTCACTAATGTCAAATAGAGGGGAATGATCACGTCCCTCGATCTGCTGGCAATACCACTACTTATACAGTCCAAAATGCCATTAGCCTTCTTGGTAACAAGGGCACACTGTTGACTCATATCCAGCTTCTCAGCCACTGTAACTCCTAAGTCCTTTTCTGCAGATCTGCTGCCTCGCCATTCGGTCCCTAGTCTGTAGAAGTGCATGGGATTATTCCATCCTAAGTGCAGGACTCTGCACTTGTCCTTTTGAACCTCATCAAGTTTCTTTTGGCCCAATCCTCTAATTTGTCTAAGTCCCTCTGTATCCTACCCCTACCCTCTAGCATATCTACCACTCCTCCCAGTTTAGTGTCATCTGCAAACTTGCTGACAGTGCAATCCATGCCATCCTCCAGATCATTAATGAAGATATTGAACAAAACCGGTCCTTGGACCAACCCTTGGGGCATTCCGCTTGATACCGGCTGCCAACTAGACATGGAGCCGTTGATCACTACTCGTTGAGCCTGATGATCTAGCCAGCTTTCGATCCACCTTATAGTCCATTCATTCAGCCCATACCTCTTTAACTTGCCAGCAAGAATACTCTGGGAGATCGTATCAAAAGCTTTTCTAAAGTCAAGGAATAACACATCTGCTGCTTTCCCTTCATCCACAGAGCGAGTTATCTCATCATAGAAGACAATTAGGTTAGTCAGTGATGATTTGTCTTTGGTGAATCCATGCTAACTGTTCCTGACCACTTTCCTCTCCTCTAAGTGCTTCAGAATTGATTCCTTGAGGACCTGCTCTATGATTTTTCCAGGGACTGAGGTGAGGCTGACTGACTGACTGATGTTATCTTAGGATCTAAACCTGTAGCCACAATGTGTGCAGACACTCACAGGATCAGTTCCATAATTTTAGTAGCATTGACTATGAACTGAATAGTCAGGGAGATAAGATTATTCTGAACTACAGCATAGACAGTTTTTTTTATATGAACTAGCTAAATTCCTACGTAGGCACCTGCCACCCTGAGGATTTAGGCCTTGATTCAGCAAGGTACCTAAACATATGACTGTGTAGTACAGTTGTGTGAATAACTGATATTTGGTTCACTGGCAGTTCAGAAAAAACAAAGAAAAAAGTTTCAGGTGAAGTCAAAACCAAAATTTCCCAGAATTTTGTGTAATTCAAAAAGTCCTAAAACATCGGTTTTGGTCAAACAAAATGTTTCATTTGATCTGAAATGAAACATTTCACTTTGATCTCTGGTCTCCGTAATCATTTTTAAAAATTAAAGGTAGGAAATAAGAGTTTAGAATCACAAGGGAACTTAGGTGCCATTACAAAACAAAGGAAGCAGTGGAGGTATCTTCCTTATACCTAAAAGCCCAGGGATTAGGGCAGTCAGGTGGGATGGTGGAGATCCAGGTGCAAATCTCTCCTTGGAGCAAGAATTTGAACCCAAGTCTCCTACATGATTGTCTTAACCACTAGCCTATTAGCTGTTCTGGGGTGAGTCTCTCAATCACTCCTGTTGAAGCTATTCCCCTGTGTATGATTAAATATTCATTGGCTTAGGGACTTGTATTGTGATTACTTTGTCCTTGGTTTTGTGAATGGCAGCAAAGTCCCCTTGTGAATCTAACCTGAATTACTGATCATTTTGAAAATGTAAAAATGAACAATTTTAACATTTCAAGGGTTTTTTTCAACTGAAACAATTAGCTGAAATTGACATGAATTCACATTTTTTTTGTTTTCAATTGACCCAAATCTGCATTTTTCAGCAAAAAAGGTTTGGCTTAAAAATGTCATCTGTCTCTAGTAAACGGTCCCATTCAGTGGGACTATCCATGTGCTTAATAGTTAGGCACATGATCAAATACCTTGCTAAATCAGTGCCTGAAATACTACTACTACTACTACTACTACTACTTTACTATTAATGATACATAATAATAAATGTATCCCAATGATCTGTCTAGCCCTTATTCGTAGAAGGGGTTGGAATAAAAATTTTTTCTGTTGTTTTTTTCGCAATGTTTTGTGTGTGTACTTGAGAAAGAGGTATTTGCTGTTAGATTATTTCAGCTGAAATGAGAAGTGGTGCATTTAGTTCCAGTGCAGTGAGGTTAATGGACATTCCTATTTTTTCTAGTAGTGAGTGCCATACTCTAGGAAAAATTTCTGCCATAGCTGTGTCTGTTGCACTCACAAGTCTGCATAACAGTTGGCAATTTTATAGCTCTAGTTAAATATAGCAGCCATGGGAGATCATGATTGTGAAGGACAAAACAACCTCTCACCGTCAATTACATGGAAGGCTTTGAATAAAAGGACAGAAATCTTTACCTGAGTCCTGAATATAAAGGAAACCTAGGACAGAAAACAAAGCAAGAGGGTCATGAATAAATGGATCACCATGGTCATATGTGTATCTGGCAGCACAGACTATAGCAATTGCTATTTTGCTGCTGTTGCTGTAGCATATACTATATGCTTTAGTTTCTATATGTGGTATATATCATTCATATATTTCTTTGAAAAATAATAAAGACAATGATATAAATAAAGGCTCTGGCTAAGAAAAGGAAATTTAGAGGTACAATTTTTACATCATGTCTAACTAAGCCCGCCATGCATAAATATAGTAAAATATGAATGTTACCATAAATTGTCTATTGTATAAGATTTTCAGGGCAGGGACCACTTTTGGAAACAGTAAAACAATAAATAATGTATAAGTAATATAGTAATAAGTAATAATATATAAGTAATAAGTAATATAATATAATTCATAGTTAATAAGTAGTGTCCTTTAGACATGGTACATTATAATTTATTCATAGCCAGACCAGAAAGGATTATGTTAATCTGTGAAACAGATCTATTACTGTATTCATAAAGTCCAGAATTTGTGTGAAAAAATCATTATTTTAAGTTACTGAACATCTAACCTCTAAAAAATTGTTATTTGGATTGAAGCCAAACAAATAAATGCACAACACATTCCAACACACCTTCTCTCACAATAATACATTTGCAATTTTGCATATTAATTTTTTTGAATATATTTTGAAAGAAACTTGAAATTACACACTTTAACCTATTCATTTTCATTTATTTATTTATTGTTAGAAAAAAATAAACAGAAATAGCTGATTTTAATTTGCATACCAAGCTTCAGTCAGGAGCACAGTGTTACAGTGAAGTAGTCAAATTTCTTGACTGGAAACTGACACCACTTTAAATATAGTGGTGCTGATGGACATAAGTATAATACTTATATACCAATATAATTGGTTCTGTTTTAGTCTAAGAGGGGAAAACATGTCTTTATAGAGGCCTCAAGCATTGTTCAATATTTTGACACTGCAGAGTATTCAACTGATCTATTTTAATTCATCTAGTGCAATCACTGTGTCAAGCAGGTCTCTAGTTAAAAAACAGAGCAATCTGCTGATGTGAAAAGAATTTACTTCAGATCTACAGGTAATAATGTCCATGATTTTAGGCTGATTGGCTGAAAGTGACATTATTCAAAATATGTCAGGAAACAATCAAATAGATCAACAGAAACTTGATTACATTGATATTGCCTATTTTTCTCAGATATGACTATAGCTGAGTAAACTTTTTCAGACAGATAGTTTATTCCCTGAAAAAAATGCAGTTTTGATCAACCTGAAACTATTAGCAAATCTGACACAAATTTGCCAAATAGTTTTATCTGGAGGGGAGGGAGAGAAGGGGATTAAGAGTGAAGTTTAGGTTACATTTACAAAACCAGGATTGAGGAGGAAGAGGAAGTGTTATTGATGCTATCCAGCTTATAAAATTTTAGTTTATGCGCCCTGGACGTGGAAGACCTGGAGTTCAAATTCCCCACTGACGTAGAGATTTGAACCCAGGGTTTCCACATCCCACCTAACTATCCTAAGCACCAAGTACCATAACACTTTTCTCAAGCTCTCCTCGTGAAGTTGTTCCTCTTTGTCTAAAAATATATTAATGGGTGCAGAGACTTGAATTTGGGGCTCCCCCATCCCAACTGAGCACTCAGACTACCAACCTATAGAGTCATTTTTATGTCTCTTGTCCAATTACTATTCAAGTATTTTAGGGGTCCTACATCCCAGATGAGTTCCCTTATGACTGGGCTAAAAGTTATAATGGGTGGGGAGGGCTTCACAACCACTACCTCTCCACCATTTTGTGAATCTATCTCCAAAATGGATTTTTTCCATTTGTCATTTTTTTCAGAATTTTTTTTTCAGAACTGCCAGAGAACCAAAACAAGCCCACTTACTCATCCATTGTTGGTAAGACCGAAATTCACTATCATATTACACAAAGTAATGAGAATGTGGGATCCAACACCCTTGCAATTAATCCTGAAGTGTTTGCAAAATTGCCACCCACATCAGTACTAACACAGTCAAGGCCAAAACTTGCCAATAACAGTATTACATTTTTAGGAGAAATTATTACATTTTTTTTAAAAAAGAAAAGCTTTTGGATCAACGGTATTCAGGAGGATTTTTGTTTTTCTGCTCTCCATATACTGCTCGTCATGACTGATATCCTCCAGCTCAGAGAAGAAGACAATTTTTAGTATCTAATTCTAACAAAGAAAAGGATTGTTTATGCTAGAGAACACACAGGTCTTATACAAGCAGGTTGGTTTAACCCTTAATCTCACATATAAGCTAGAAATGAACACTGAAGTGTTATAACTATTCATTGGGGAATAATTTAGAGCCAGCTATGGATCTGTGGGTCCCATCTGCAGCATGAGTGACAGTAGTGAGTATTGCTTTTTAATCAAATTCAGAAGATATCTGAATGTTATTATGGTAAATGGCAAGAGTGAGAAACAGTCAAGATTGATATTTCAATTGTATCACTGAGTCATAACACAGTTACATAATACCCATGAAAAGCTCCTCTAAGCTACCATATCTTAGAGACAAAAAGATGTAGTCTTAGGGACACGTTCAAAGCTAATTGTGCGATTCTCTACATTTTTGTACAGTCATAGTATGGTCACCGAGCATGGATTCACTGATTCCAGTACCTGACGAAATCTAACATGTGGTACTGACTGAAATTCACCTACTGAATTATCTATTTGACCTAGTTTCCAGAGTAAAACTAAATATGTTATTTACAATTATGTAAGCAGGAGTAAATGAGTTCACCGACAATAAGACGCTTACTCCATCTCTTCCAAACTTTTGCTCATATATTCTGCCAACACAATTGAAAACATTCCTACAAGGAAGAGGACATATAAAACTCCAAAGGCTAAGTTCCACACTCAGATATGCTTGTGAAGCTCCCAATATTTGAATAAGAGTTGCACATAATTACCTAATGCCAATCTACATGACAAGTGCAGCCCTAATTTTATAACTTACCCGACAATCACATTTGACTTGATTCCAACAGCAAACATAATGGAATTGAGTCCAGACAACAAGTTTTCCCTCCTTACCACCTCCCCACATACTGTATCCTTGCATTAACTTTGTTTGTGCATCCATACATACCATACCGTCTAATCATATTTGCATAAATGCAGTCTGGCAAAATCTAGGCAACTATCCATAGTACTCTGAGGGTCAGGGTAGATTGCCCACATTCTTTGCACACAGAATACCAGCACCAGCAGCACATGGGACAAGGATTCACAGATGTCCTATCACACAGCCAGCTGACAGAAAACAGGACTGGCCAAACTACATGCACAGGCGCAGTTAAATGTTCACTCTATATAAATAAATAAATAATAATTTTAAAAAAATTGCACCCAACTGGTTTTAGGGAAACAACCATGTACCATTGGCACTAGCTTCAATAATTACTAACAAATTATTCACCAGAGCTAGTCAAAACTTAGAATTTCCATGTAACAGAACATGTTGCTCCAGAACTAACTTGATTTTTTTGAGGATTTCCCACATAGTGGAACTTCCGTAACATTTTTTTTTCATTTCAGAAACATTGATATTTCCTCTTCTGTTGCAAAATTTCTGACCAGCTCTAGGACTAACCATGTAAATGTGGACAAAAACTATTTACAGCCAACCAGGGCAATTAAAAGTAGAGAAGATACAGCTTTATCTTATTATTATGTATTTCTATTGTGGCAGTGCCTTGAGGCTCCCAAACATGTATCAGGGTACAACTGTGTACACATAACAAAAAGATGGTCTGTGCCCTGAACATTTTATAATCTAAGAAGATTTCTTCAAAAATTAGTACTGGAATATGTAAGTAAAGACAGGGTATGTGTCCTGAGAGAAACCAAACTGTGAGCCTCAGTTAGAAGTAAATCCATTCTTCTATAGATTCATAGATTTTTAATGTAAGAAGGATCATTGTGATCATCTAGTCTGGCCATTTGTGTAATACAGGACATAGGATTTCCATGAATTAATTCCTGACTCAAGTTCAATAGCTGGGGTTGAAATAGAGCATATCTCTTAGAGAAAAAAATGAATCTTGATTTAAAAATTACCAGTAATGGGGAATCCTCCACAACCTTGGTAAGTTGCGCCACTGGTCAATCAAATTGACTATTAAATATTTTTGCCTTATTTCTAAATCTAAATTTTTCTAACTTCAATTTCTAGCCATTGAATCTTCTTAATCCTTTAGGAACCACCAAAAAAACAACAAAAATAAAATAGATGGAGAGGACTTAACAATTTTTATAAGGTTAGGTTTTCAGTACCTACATTTAGTAGCACTATTTTTTTCCAGAAAGAGGCCTTTCATTTTGATCATCACTTTTGAATGTGATAGGTGAAACCTCCCAACCTTTAAAAAGGCTGTGTTAGCCCATTTATGCTTTTTTTCCCCTTTACCTACTTCCATGAAAAAATAAAATACATAACAGATTCACCTTGTGATGTTAGTTCATTAATCTCAAGGTACACTTGTGTGTCTCTTCTGTAAAGTATCATTAGCAGTTGAGGAGTTATTTTAGCTGCATATTTATACTTAAAGGAACATTGACAGGGAAAGATTTAACAAAGGATGACTAGATGGTAAAGACTAGTCATTACAAACTGATGGGCACTATAGGAGGAGATGTTTGTACTGCACATACACTAGGAGATGTTTTGTACTGTGTAAAGCTAGCTTTTTCTATGACAATTGATTTACACTTTCATGAGTGTCAGATCAGGTTACAGAATAATAGGTTCTCTTTCTACTAAGGCTAAACAAATGTTTGCATTAAGTATAACAACCAATTTATCTTCTGATTCACTTCTTCTAAAAACAAGGGAAAATCACATCACTTAAAGCCATCCCCCACCTTTCACATTCCCCTAATAATAACCCCAATAATAGTAACAATTTTTGTGATGTCTGTAAGCAGCAAAATTAGCACAGATTTGATTTCATCAAGTAGTAATAATAATAAATTATTAGGAACAGCTGAACTGGTTCTGAAAACCTTAAGAACCCCTTCTCCAAAAATATTGCCCATTTCTAGAATGGAATATGAATCAAAACATTTTAAGGTGCTAAAATCTTTAGAAAAGTTTTCCTCTCTACTTCTCTTCTTGTTGCTTTTTCAGTGGAACTTAAGTGCCAGAACACCACAAAACATGAGATCAACCTATTTCCAACCAGAACCAGAAGTAGAAGGACGAGAAAATCTCATGGATATTTATCCAAATTGAACGTAGTTCACAAACAAAGGTAAACGGGGTATAAAGCCACCTTATGTTTCTCCCATTTCTGGGCATTAGATGGGGAGGAAGGGTCACAATATAAAGACGAACTGAAGACGAGTTCTAATTTAATGTCTGGCTGCCTACAGTCCTGAGGGCATGTTCTAGCAGTTGAGGATTACTGGAGCATAGAGATGCCCTTGCCAAGCCCATTTGTCTCCTGGGATTGCACCTATGGTGTAGGTAGGGTTGACAAATTTCTAATTGCACAAACCTAAACACCCATGCCCCACCTCCTTCCCTACCCCTTCTATGAGGCCCCACACCCCATTCACTCTAGCCCCCCTCCCCACTCGCTCTCCCCTACTCTCTCTCACTTTCACTAGGCTGAGGCAGGGGGTTGAGGTTCAGAAGGGGATGTAAGCTCCGGTTGGGGGTGCGGGCTCTGGGCTGAGTCGGGGATGAGGATTTTGGGGTGTAGGAGGAGTTCCAGGCTGAGGCTGAGGGGTTTGGAGTGCGGGAATGGGCTCAGGGCTGGGGTAGAGGGTTGGAGTGTGGGATGCAGTGTGGGATGTGGGCTCCAGGAGGTGGCTCAGGCTGGGGAAAAGGGTTGCGATGCGAGAGGGAGTGTGGGGTTTGGGAGTGAGTTACGGTGTGGAAGAAGGTTCTGACCTGGGGCAAGGGTACGGGGTGCAGGCTCCAGCCGAGTGACGCTTACCTCAGGTAGCTCCGGATCAGTGGCACAGCGAGAATAAAGCAGGCTCCCTGCCTGCCCTGGCTCTGTGCTGCTCCTGGAAGCGGCTGCATGTCCAGCCCCTAGGCCAGGCAGCTTTGCACTGTACGCGCTGCCCACACTCACAGGCACCACCAACGCAGCTCCCATTGGCGCAGGGGGCAGGGGCAGCATGAGAAGCCTCCCTGGTCCCTGCATGTAGGGGCCGGACATGCCATCCACTTCTGAGAGCCACCCAGAGCCAGAGAAAGCAGGGAGCCTGTCTTAGTCTCACTTTGCTGCCGACCGACTTTTAACCACCTGGTTAGCAGTGCTGACTGGAGCCACCAGAGTCCATTTTTGATCGGCAGTTCCAGTCAAAAACCGAATGTTTGGCAACCCTAGATGTAGGGAATGGATGTGAGAGCTGCATAAAAACACTATTCTGGCTCAACACCACCCAAACATTTGCTCTACACAATGGGAATTCTCAGAAGGTTAGATCCATTGGCTTTATGGCTGCTGTATACCACAAGAGAGTTGTAGCCAAGAATCTGGCCCATTACCTTTTTCGTTCAGTTTTCACAATCAACAACATTATTTTCCATTGGTTTCAGTGGTGGGGTATGTGTCTGTCCTTCAAAATAATGAACAGATAAGCTGCACTGGGTAAAAATGTTTTAAAAGTCAACAAACTTTTCTTTTCTGCCTTTGTGATATTATGCTTTGACTGTTAACATTTTTCAATAACGTAAGACTTCACATTTTATTGCATTCCATAGAATTCTCTATCTGCCAAGTAGGAGAGAGAGAATTTACATTTGATGCCATTTCTTCCTAGCAAGTACAATGACAAAATCTGAATAAAGTAGAATTTTGATAAGAATGAGAACCCATTTAGATACCTGTGTGACAATGATTGTTCAGAGGCTCTGGTAAAGATGGAATTTGCATGCTAGCAATAGGAGACTGTGAAAAAGAAGAGAAAAGAATAATAATATTAAAGAAACTCAATAGAATATTAGTGTTGCAATATATGTGTGCACCATTATGGAATGATAAAATTCTGTACACTTACAGCTCTATATCAGGACATATAAGCCCCTGTTATTCCTGGTCCCACTCTCACATACTCCACTGTAAATCCATTGACTTCTGTGGAATTACACCTAGTGTGATTCAGATCAGAATCAGTGACCTGTTGGATATTAAATAAATATATAATAAACCAGGGGTGGTCAACCTGAGCTTGAAAAGGAGCCAGACTTTACCAATGTACATTGCAAAAGAGCCACAGTAATATATCAGCAGTCCCTCATCAGTTCCCCCTCGTCCCACTCCCAGCGTCTCCCGCCCACCAGCAGCCCCACCGATCAGCACCTCCCCCTCCTTCTCGATCAGCTGTTTTGTGGCATGCAGAGGGTTGGGTGGGGGGGAAGCGAGGGCATGGCATGCTCAGAGGAGGGGGCAGGAAGGGGTGGAGTGGGGGCAGGGCCTATGGCAGAGCCAGGAGTTGAGCAGTGAGCACCCCCTGGCACATTGGAAAGCTGGCGCCTATAGCTCTAGCCCCGGAGTCGGTGCCTATACAAGGAGACACATATTAACTTCTGAAGAGTCACATATGGCTCCGGGGCCACAGGTTGGCCACCCCTGTAATAAACCATCAGGCAGCAACATTCTCAAAGTTAAGATTTTTTTTATCTCTATGAAAAAGGCAAGCCCCCCTCCTTCAGCCCTCCTCACACATTATGTTTATTCTCATGTTTGAAACACTTTAATTCAATTAAGGGTATGGAAGTTTTGGTTTACAAATACCTTGTACATTAGCCCAACTTGGAAGGATTCAATTTTTATCGGTAATGCCGATAAACCTCAATTTCACTCTACAAACACAACCTACAAAAATATTTCCATTGAAAATAATTCAAATTTACATATAAGCTTACTTTGCCTAAGTTTGATTTAAAGATATTTACTTTGTATATTTTGACAAAGAATGCTGACAGTTTGTGTTTGAATGGTTATAAAGCTTAACTTTTTGAAGCTCAGTGCCTACTGCCTATAGCGGGGCAGTTACTCTGCTCCTGGAAAAACAAGGTTAAAGGCTAATTGGGGAGGCACCCACAGCTGTGGCCATACGCAGTCAGGCCACACCTGACCCTGTTATAAGGCTCAGGGAGGAGCTGGATCAGTCCCACTCCAGCTTTGGAGTGGGAAGGACCTAGCTGCCTTGAGCACAGGGTCCCTGAAGCTGAGCAGTGTTGGGGAAGGGCAAGAGGGGATGGGTTAAGGCCCAAGCAGGTACTGGGGTTACAGAGGTGCAGCCCGGGGATAGGCAGCTGGTCCAACCCCCTTGCTGGTGTTGAGTGGCCATCACAGACTGCAGTTTGCTCCAGAGAATGGGGGCTAGATGATGGCTGGCAGTAGCCACTGATGCAAGGTGGGCATAGGGGGAGGGGGCTCCCCCTGGGAAGGGAGACCCAGAGTGTGGGAGCACTGCTGTGGGGCAGCATCCCAAGGTAAAGGGCACCAGAGTCTGGGAGGAACATGGGGCCTGAGGGAGAAGAGACACCAGCCAGCAGGGGGTGCTTTGGGGCTGGAAAAGGGCTAATTCCCGGACGACCAGCAGGATGCGCTGCACCAGTGAGTGCTTGATCTGCTACACTGCCATTAATTAATGGTCTGACCCTTCCTCCCCATTACCTGCCCCCGCTATATCCCAGAACTGTGAAATTTAAATTGAAGAAAATTCTTAAAATCCATAATTTTGTTTAACTGCAGTAATTTAAATCAATACAAACTAAAAATCTTAAAAATAAACTTGATATTATCTGTTGAAATGTATTAAAAATAAAAATTGAATTCTGCTAAGCCTACGTATAAGGATTCAGTGCAAAAGCATTGTTCTATTATTTACATAAAGTTCTTTTTTTAAATTATTCAAATATAAGCACAACAAACAGAAAAGTGGCTTACCATTAAATAGCCTGACCCTACATTCATTGTGTGCGCATTACTATTTAAGATTCTCGTAGTTTGGGGCCCCAACCTTGCAAACAACTAAGCACACAAGCAATTTTATGAATGTGAATAGTAACATTGAGTTCACAAGGAAAAATTACTCATATGCTTAAGTGTTTGCAGGACCTCAGAGTCTTTGTTTGCAAGGACCCAACCTTTAAGTAATTTTCCCTGTGTGTTGATCAGGCAAACAAAAACATCTCAGATTTAAATTGTAAAACACTGGATTTTTTGAATGCTTGGTTCCCAATATGCTAAAGCCAAAAGCCATTTTTCTAGCTATCGCCAATGGCTGAGCTGTGCAGACTAAAAATAAGTAGATTTGGAGGCTATGAAAGCATATTCAAAGTTAATAATAACCATATATTAACTCGTGTCCCCCTTCCTGCTTTCAGATTCTCTCATTTTCCACCCGACCATGTCCAAATCAAATCAATCATTGAGACTTCCAAAAAGCTCCCGTTTGTAAGGTACCTGAAAGCTTTACAAAGAGCTTCAGAACATCAGATTTTTTTTAAAGAAATTTGTCCCAGCCTACCCTTTAGTTACTTTTCTTTCACAATCGAACTCAACTGTACGGCTGTGTGAGGATCGCGATGGTTTAATTTGAATTTAGTTTTTTTTAATAAATATTTTTAGCAACTTTTCTTAAAATTAGAGTCTCACAATAGGATGATTCTTATTAAATCAAATCTCAGAGACTGTTTCTGTATAATGCTAAGCCCTCAAAAGGATTTCTTTATCTGGTCTGAGCAGCTCTTAGCCACCAAATGACAACAACAAAAAGGTTCTACTTCAAGCATATATTAAAGGTCTGAAAGTCAACTGTAATTCATCTCTAATTTCACTGCCAGGAAATTACCAGCTGAATTCAGATTTCTAATGTCACACTTGAGTCATGAGAAGCAACTGTCATTTGACAAGGCTGTTTATAGCCAAGTGGTCTGGCTTAAAAAAAAAATCTATGCATTTGCAAGATAAACATCCACAACGACCAAAAAGAGCAGCAATATAAACTATTTTTCAAGCTCTGTAAAAGAAAAAAAATGAAAAAAAAGATTCAATGGCTGTAGGAAATTGTTACTCCTTTACCCCCTGTGAATATAGAAATGATTGTTTATCTAATCAAGCTGTCCAGGCTGGATAAAACATTATTTTTTCTTTGAAAGGAACCTATTGTTCTTGTCTTTTTTTCACATTTAAGAGACCTGCAGGTGAAAGTAGAAAAAGTGTTTATAAAAGTACATCAAAATGCCAAAGCAGGTTTAATTAAAGTGTATTCCCTTCTGGGAGTGAAAGTAGTAGCTTCCAGAAATATGCAGACATGAATTAAAAACATTTGTAATGGTGAAAAAAACCCTGGAACAAATGAATCTTTTTCATATGCCAAGAAGGCGATCTGCATAAGAATGGCTTGGTAAAATCATATTTAAATGAATTGTTTTGCTACTTGGATTAAAAATAAAATAGGAAAAAAGCAATTTGGTTTGTCCCTGATAGCTTTCTAAATTGCATACAGGGCTATCCTGGAGTTCCATAAGGCAATTCATTGTCTTTGAAAAATAGAGGTATGTCATTCAGACAGCGGATAATCAGTTTTGAAAACTGAATATCCATTCCCTACACAGGAAGTCTTTTTGCCTTGATAGTTTGTGTTTTGTATATTACTATTTGTTCTAGAACAGTATACCTTTCCAATTTCAAAGGGAATCACAGAAGAAAGTGTCTTGTCTATAGTGTGTGGGCGTCTATGGAATTGTATCAGGCCCAGCATCTTGGTTTCTGGATACTTCATGCACTTAATGTTGACACACAGATTTCTGGTTCATTCTCTCCATTTCTCCAGCCAGAGGGATATATATACACAAGCTTGTTGTTGGTTTTGTGCCACCAGCTATCTGTGTGACAGAATATCTCTGAATCATTGCCTCCCATGCTACTGGTGCCACTCTGAGTAGAAGTCATATAGGTAATCTCTTTCCCCAAAATACTATGCACAGATTTTGGTTTTCAAATTATATAATAATAATTATTAGTGGTAGTAGTAGTACTGATGCAAAATTAAAAAAATAAAACATGTAAAAAGCTCTGATTTGTATTTTGCCATAATCTGGCTATTCTCACTTCTGACGAAGCATGGCCAGCGCTCATTTAATATCTGAATCCATGTTCTGATCATCAGACAAAGGGCAGACACAACATATCTGGGATATACCCTGAAGTGTAGAGTCTACCTATGAAATGGTTTAACATGTTCCTCCTCCCTGCCTTTTTGTGTTACTGTCTTATTGTCTTATTGCAATTTTGTCTGGATGGACAATTATAACTAACAAAGTGATATAAATGTTCATTTTTTTTCCAGCAGTAGTGTGGTTTTGAGATAAGTTTATGGCTTGGGGTTAGTTTACTCTGTAAGTTTTCACATAGTTTTAGTGTTTTACAAACAAAGACATGATAGCCTTTCATCTGCCATTGTTGAGGTCTTCTCATGTGGAGTGTAGCTGGTAAGTAATGTTCTGCCAGTATGTTTGGAAAAGTTTGTAAAAATACTAAAAACCCTAAAGTAGCTATACTTTTTTATTTAAAAATTGGTAGAGCATATGAATTATCAGAGGAACTGCTATAATGAATAATGACCCAAGCAAGCAAAAATGTACATACACTTTTGTTTATCGTTATTCCTATTCACAACTATAATGTTCAGCACAAGCATAAATGTTTGCAGGATAACAGATCACTGCCTACCATATTGACTAATATTGTCTCATTGAAAAAAAAATTAGGAGTTCTTGTGGCATCTTAGAGACTAACAAATTTATTGGGGCGAAAGCTTATGCACAAATAAATTTGTTAGCCTCTAAGGTGCCACAAGGACTCCGTTGTTTTTGCTGATACAGACTAACATGGTTACCACGCTGAAAACTGTCGCATTGTTTACTTGTACTCCCTCATCTGCCTCTATCCATCTGTTGTCACTTGTCTTAGACTGTAATCTAGGGTGACCAGATGTCCCAATTTTATAGAGACAGTCCTGATATTGTTAGGCCTGAATGAAAATATAGCAGATAAAACAGTTATGCTAACCTGACTGAAATCAGGCTAGCAAAGGTTTGGATAATCCCAGAGTAAAAAAAAAATGCAAATGCAGCATTGTTTAGAGCCTGAAAACGTGAGACAGACAGATAAAAGATAATATTGGATGGCTGGGGGGGCATACCATTATTAGCTGTGCTAGGACAGTGATTTGAAGAGCTGATAGACTCCTACATCCCCAGATTCTAATTTTTAACTTTTGTTTTGTTTTTTTTTTGTTTAAAAAAACCCTGTTTTTTTTAACTTTTGTTAAGAGTTAAATAAAAAAAAAAAATTAAAGTTGTAGACATAAGTCTAGTGTGTGTGTGTAAAGTAAAAGTGTTTAGTTTTTGTTTTTAAACAAAGGGGTGGGTTTTTGTCAAGTGATGTGATGTATAAATAAAAAAACTATCTATATAGGCTAATGCTAAAAAAAAAAGGCTCTTTCTCACTGAGCTGCCTTTGTTGTTTTGTTTGTGTGTTAAAAATTCAATAAAATTTTTTTGAATGGACCTGTCTGGTGTTCTGTGTCTCTCTCTAGCTGAACAGACAAAATTTTCTCCCGTCCCAACAACAAATATTTGGGGCTTTTTCTTAGATAGGTGCCTATTATCCCCCACCCCCATCCCGATTTTTCACACTTGCCATCTGGTCACCCTACTGTAAGCCCCTAGGGGCAGGGACTGTATTTTTGTTCTGTTTGTACAGCAACAAGCATGATGAGGTCCTGGTCTATGACTAGGGTTGGTTCTATGGTAATACAAATAATAAATATTATGGCTTAACTTTCATCTTAGTATATACAGTTCTTCAGTGTTTGTACAGATGCATGTAAAATCCTCTTTTGCTCAGACATCATAAAGAATTTCAGCTGATTCTGAAACATGACCCTAGTTTTTGTATAACCCCCTAAGCCACTGTTGTTGAAAAGTCAATATACACAGGTAATGAGTGAATTCCCACATGAATTGTTTCTTTGTAAATTCCCTCTTGTAGATGAAATCCTGTTTTGTTTTCATCCTCCACTTATATCAAAGTTCCACTAATTCTGAATGTAACAGTTTTGTTTTCCTTCTCTGTGCTTTTTAGCAGCATTTTTCTTCAAAATTTCTCTCTGAACAAGATTTAAAATGTGTAATACATTTTTTTTACGGTAAACACTGTGTTTTATCTTCCCTGTACAGTAGATAAGAACCCAAAATGTTACACTTGAGCCCTCAAGCCTGCTATCCTATCTGACAGTATCTACAGACATAAGGACAGGCCTGTTATTGCCAATACAGCAGCAGATTCTGTTGTGTTAGTTTTCTTGCATGATACCATTTCGACTTTATGAAATTGCTTCAAAATGGTACCAATTTATATCATACCAGAAGAAGAACTGCTTTAGACTCAGTAAAGGCAATTTCACCCATTAAGATCTCTCTCTCTCTCTCTCTCTCTCTCAAAACTTACACTTGAGACCCCAAAAGATAACAATCTAATTGTTTCTGATAGGCACTAACATCTTAGCTTTATTGAACTATCCTCTAAGGTTATGCTATACATTTGTGCTTCACTTCAGGAAGCAAAATTACATTTCTAGAATCTGTTTTTTGTTTCTCCTCTGATTTCCACGCCATTTATTCTTTTTCGAAGTCATACTCTCTGCACAGGTAGCTCCTTCAAATACTAAACTTTCACATCCTGGCTTTTCACAGCACCTCTTGTTATTCGTGCAGAAGTAATGTTGATGGTTGGTAGTTTGTAAACTCACGTGTTAAGGGCAAACGCCTCCTGTTGATTTCATACAGATATGTATTATGAGGGCATATGGCCACATACCTCTTTGAATATGGCTATGAGCCAGGAGTTAATTGGATGACACACACTTTCTGGGGTTCAATTATTTATTACTTTATATCAGGGGTCGGCAACCTCTGGCATGTGGCTCCCTGGTGGGCCAGGCCAGTTTGTTTAGCTGCCGCATCAGCAGGTTTGGCCCATCACGGATCCCACTGGCCGCGGTTCGCTGTCCCAGGCCAAAGGGAACCGCGATCAGCTGAACATGCCAACATGGCAGGTAAACAAACTGGCATGGCCCACCAAGGTGCTTACCCTGGCGAGCCACATGCCAGAGGTTGCTGACCCCTGCTTTATATTTTTGTTACACAACTACAGGTGCTCATCCAGGACTTTTAAGCATCACCAATAGTTTGTGTCAGGGCTTTTTGACATTTTTCTCTTTAGTTTTCTATTGAAAATCCCTCAAACATTTCTCTAGGTCAAGTATAATATGACTGTGTCCCCAATAAAATTTAATGTTTTAGGTATTAAGTTCCATTTTTTTTCTTTTTTGTAACTATTTTATTTCCTATAAGTGAGCTTATTTTCCTATTTCAAAGCATTTTTCAACAGTAGAGCCAACTCTTCTCAGGATAAATGGGGCTTTCTGGTGCCCTTGCCAGAGGATGACATGGCTAGCAAGAAATGTAGGCAGTTAAGGTTGTTTCTGGACACAATTTAAGGCACCGGTGGGAATGGAAATGATTGTGTATGCTAATGAGGAAATTAACCATGCACCCAATTTGCCTATATTTTCATTTTGTGCCTCCACCAGCTAAAAATGATTAGATTTTTAGCACATGCAGCAATCAACAATCCCAATTAGACTATGACTTGTGCTGCATCTTATTGATTGTGCACACTTGTAGGAACCAAACAAGTCATGATTCAGTCTGGTATCTGCTGGTAAACAATAAACACATGCATAAGTAATCTGTGTCTGCTCAGCAATATACCGATTGCAGTAGCATACTGTAAGCTAAGGGGCCTACATTTTGCAAACTTAAGCAAGCAGTGTGAGTTACCAATTGCAAGTGTTTTAAACCATTTGCCTTTTGATTTTTTAAGCATTTAGGCTATATTTGGCTGACTTTTCAAGCTTTTCTCCTCAGCTATGAGCTGTAGAGCTTACATATAAAAAAAAATTCCAGGTGCTGGGCTTTAGAAAAATCACCAAATATCACAAGATTGCTGATCAAATTGTGAGAGTTGGTACACTAGTAACTAAGCTTGCAGTATGGTTGATTGAATATTGTTTGATTATTATGCACACTCCTTAACATGGCACACAAAGACTTGAAGATAAGTACTGTCAGTGATGATGTTTTTATACTACTGATTGCTGTGCAATATGGGCTTTCAAAATCCTTCTGTTTAATAATGTTAATTTGTAAAAGGGCTGATTTTTGTTCAGCAACAAACAAGGACAGCTCCTAATGGCCTTAATTGGAATTTTCCACTCCTGGCAATATGGTGAAACTGAGACCAAGGCAAGGTACCAGGATACTTTGATTTCCGGGACACTATTTTCTAGAATACCACAGATTTATTGGACATGGGAGTTACTAGGGAAGAAGTAGCTTTGTGCCTGTCAAAGACTCATGGCATCCTATGAGGTTTTAAATTAAAGGGCCATAGTGTGTAACCTGAAGTTGCATACAATTGAATAATTTCAAGTAACTATTTTATATGGTATACTTGGAAATTTAGTTTATTCTCTATCCCAATGTTGTCAGATAAAACTGCAAAATTTTAATTTCATATTCTATTAGTATTTTCAATGTGCTGCATTTATCTGACTCAGCCTCAAAGAATTCTCTCACAACAGTGATGACACCACCCACAACTATCATACCCCCTTCAAAAGTCATAAAAAAAAAGAATCCTCTTAACAACTTTGGACAGAAGGTGGACAGTGCATTAAATCATACATTTGATCATTACATTGATTGCTTCAGGAAAAAATCTGACTGAAATTTTTAACAAATATCACATCTACCACAATCTCGTCACCACCAAGACAACAGCTATAGAGTTCCTGAAATCCAACCACCAGTCAGTAATCAAACCAGCAGACAGGAGATGGGGAGGCAACGTAGTTCTCAACCATGAGGACTATGCCAATTGGACCAACCGACAACTCTGCAAAACCTCCTATTATAAAGGTCTCAAAGCAGACCCTACACCACATTCACCCAGAAACTTAAGGCTATTATCAAATCCTTCCCCAAACAACTCCAAGAGAAACTCTACAAATTCATCCCCTATGAATACACCCAAAGGACATTCTATATGCTTCCCAAGATGCAAACAAAGGAACCCAGGCAGACCCATTATATGTGGCCCTGGCATTCTTACTGAAGGAATATCAGGACTCATAAAAAACATCAAATGACTCACCATGCAAAGAGCCAACTTCCCCCTGGAACACAACCAACTTCTTCCAGAAACTCCATAACTTTAACACTCTCTCTTAGAACATCATCCTTGTCACCATGGATGTCAACTCCATCAATATTGCACAAATTTAGACTCCTCTCCTCCCCCTTTGGGTGCAGTGCCCCTCTATAGGTTAATGGGACCATATCCCAGTGAAAGAGCCTTCACACAGTAAAACCTTTAATCTGTATTTATTAGCAATTAATCAACAGAATACACATACCAAGCATCCAATGCTAACCACTCACAATAAAGGAGACAGAGGTCTCCTCATGGCCAGGCAGGTTCGTATTGTCAGGGGGTCCGGCTTCTGCATAGTATGGTCATGCAGGGTATAAGAGTTCTGGCAGGTCTGATCTTGAACTGTGTACCGGAGTTAGATGCCAATGAGCTTGTCTTATTCTTATTACATAGTTAAATGAGAATTTCTCTTATCTATACCTGAACAGATACAGAACATGCAGACATATCTTCACTGCCATGGTGATTAACACCTCCCACAACACACTTCTCAAGATCCATGGATTCTGCACATGCCTATCACAACATGTGGTATGCCTCATTCAGCACATTAAATGTCCAGGTAACAACTATGTGGATGAAACCAGACAATCACTGCACTCTCAAATGAACTTACATGGGAAAATGATAAAAGATAAAAACACCATATCACCCATGGGTGAACACATTTCACAAAACAATCACTCCATATCTGATGAGGGATGTGCTGGCCGTGGCTTCCTGCAGCCCCCTTTGGCCTGGAGCGGCAAACTGCAGCCAGTGGGAGCTGTGATCAGCCGAACCTGCAGATGTGGCGGGTAAACAAACCGGCCCAGCTCGCCAGGGGGCTTACCCTGCTGGGCTGCGTGCCAAATGTTACCGATCCCTGTCTTATCTTTTTTCTGCCCTGCCTAAGGCCCCATTCACATTTTTTAGGGTAGTCTGGAGGTATGCTGCTTTTTTCATTACTTGCTGGTGTTGGCAAGAGTGTTTGCTCATCCTCTTATTTTTATTGGTGGGCTAGGGTAGACAGTAGGAATCCTGCCTCCAATTCCAAGTCCCCAGTTTGGCGTTTTCTGAGGGCCTCTGTATTAACCTGCATGAAACTTGGAGGGAAAAGCACAGATTGCAAGAGGGAGGAATTTTGACAAGGCACCCAGAAATCTGTAACAGAGCTAGGTTGTTGCAGCATTTCTATAAATAGTGCTCTAATAAAGAGCCAGTTAAGTTGTACAAGCATGAAGTCCTTTCAAGTTATTACTCAGCATGTGGCACATGAAACAGCCTCAACTTTCACCCCTCACAGTGCAAAGCAGAGACCCTGAAAATACTCCAGTAACCACTGCTGGCCTTTTAACAGTTTCAACACTACAATGTGTCATACAGTTCTCTCTAAAATCTGTTTTCTCCAAAACAGAAACTTTCAAGCTCAGATTAACCTTCTTGTCCATTCTTTTACTTCCCTCTCCCATGCAATGAGGACATACTTTTGTTGTAATGTGCTCAGAATTTTTGCTTTCTTTGAAGGTTCTTGAAAGAGAATCCTTTAATCTTTTTGGACTTGTATTTAAATGTGCTCCATCTTGACATTTTAAAGTTTAAATTACTTTTCCATGTAATTTAAATGATTTTAATGAGGTGTACACATTCTAAAAGTATGATGTCCACAAGACATCAACTTTCTTCTCTTCCCCCCCCATTTATTATCAGGACTTATTTAACTGGCCTTTGCCATAATGGAAAAGAAGCATATACAAAAAAGAACTTTGAGAAAATCAAAAAGATGCTGGTATGTAAAACCAGGAAAGCTATTCCATATTTTGATCCTCTAGGCAGGACATTGTCTTCCTACAGCAACTAGCATTACGGGGCCCAGAACCTGCTTGAAGCCTCTGGCCCATAATATAAATAAGCATTAAGAAAGTATAGCATTGGGAAAACCTTCTGATGGGTCAGTAGCCATAATGATATCAGGGGTTTGCACTACTACTCCTGCAACTAGTGACCATTTGCTACACAAGTAAGTAGTGTTCTGGCCACACTGAGATTTTCAACAGTTTAACTGAAATATATTTTAAAATTAGTTTTTTAAAGCTTCTCTGGAAAGATGAGGGGTTCTTCACCCATTCGGACACGTTTGCCTTCCTCCTTGGTTCCTCCTGTGTTCACATTCTTCTCTACCTGTTACTCTAATCTTAACCCTTCCTACTCTGGTATCCTTCCTCACTTTTTGCTCTCAGTATTTGTTTCCATGTTTGTCCCTGTCTCTGGTCTCCCTCCTCAAATGCTTCTTTTCTGTATCCCTCCTCTTTTTTATTTCTAACTATCTATTCTCCAATCAGTTCTGCCTTTAATGTGGGGAAGAATCACATTGGCTTCCCAGCTCCACAGTCCCAGCCCTGCTGGGACCTGCTGTAAACTACAGAGAGATGTTAAGCTGAATGACATCATTCCTCTTCTGAAAACCAGCATGTTATTAATCCTTCAAAATGCCGCTGCTCTGCTGAGAGTCCCCTAGGAGTACCCAGAAGCTTTCAGCAGAGATTTAATGGCAGAGCCAATGTGTGACACTAAAAAAAAAGTCAAGGAGGTAGCTTGCCAAAGAAGAAGCTGTGAGGGAAAGGGAGCCCAGGGCACTCAAGATACACCAAGAAAAAAGCAGGAAAAAAGTGTATGATATGGCAGTGCACAACTAATACTCACCAATGCCCCCTCATACCTTGTTGCTTAGTCAAAGACATTTCAAAGGCAATCAAACCCCATGAAACTTATTTCATGGGGTATGTTAAAAAAGCATCCCATGAAATCCTACTCATTTTATTTTTGCCAAGTTTCATAAGTAGGGATCTATATTTCTTGCACACACCATGCACAATTTACAGGAGTTGTAACACCATAAAGAGTGCAAGATTGCTGCAAAATGCGTCATCCAAATATTTTTGGATTCTTCTAGTGCTGAGAGATGCCAGATAATTCTCTTTTTATCTGAAATGTACCTATAGTCCATTCATTTTCTGCCTGTATCAGTTCTGTTTGCATTAATATGAAATGCTGTAACTGAGGCTTCTCCCCCTATTTTGTTTAAATATTTTGGTAACTAGTTGCTGATTTTATAGTTTGCTCCCTTGTCATGTGTATTTCTATTTTTGTCTGATAAGTTAAAGCAATAATACCTGATGGGAGGAATTATCATGTGATCTGGAATACTTGTGACATAATGGGTCCCAAAGCTAATCTGACTGCTCTGTTTGTCACAGCTACTTATGATAGGTCTCCTTGAAATCAAATGTCATTGTTACTGTGCTACGTTTGTGATTATCTTCCTCTGATATCTGACTGAGTTTTCATTTTAACTCTTTTACCGACTACCATTTGGTAGTGTCTTCTGGAATTTCTAATCAGGGTGCATGAGTTTGAAAATTTGTCCTATTTTATAATATGAGATTTGGACTCATTTTTGGCTAAAATGTGGGTCAGGCTTTTTATTTCTTTATTATGGATGTTATTGTTATACAGAAGTTTTACCAGAGCTTTAGAGAAACCACTCCTTTCATTCTTCTACTTAATCCAGAATGTAATTAATTTGTCCCATTAAAGATGAAAAGACTATTTATGGGCTCAGATCCATAGAAGTAAATCCAGAACAACATTCCTGAAGTTAAGTGTTAAACTGGTATGTTTTAACCTATAAAATCCTAAATATTTGGGACCTGGTTACCTGAGAAGGTTTCTGGGTCTCAGTGACATTCTGCCCCAACTGAGATCAGCAGAGACACTCAAGTTAGAGCACCCTCCGTATAAACAAGAGGGGACTTCTGCCTGGCAGAGTGTTCTCTGTAAGCAATGCTCTGTTTTGGAGGTCATGGTGGATAATCAGCTGAACATGAGTTCGTAGTGCAGTGAAATGACCCAAAGTGTTAATGAAATCCTTGGATGTATAAGCAGGGAAATCTCAAGTAGGAGTAGGGAGGTTATATTATTACCTCTGTATTTGGTACTGGTTTGACTGCTAGGGGTCTCGGAGTGTGTGTGTCAAGGAACATGAGGGGTTGGATGGGGCACGACCCCCCCCGGAGGGGGGGGGAAGGAGGGAACCCGTTGTTAAAATTTTGGAGGGAGGAGGGAACCCGTTGTTAAAAATTTGGCAGCTCATCACTGCTGCTACTGGAATACTGTGTCCAGTTCTGGTGTCCACAATTCAAGAAGGATGTTGATAAATTTTAAAGATGATTCAGAGAAGAGCCACGAGAATGATTAAATGATTAGAAAACATGCCTTATAGTCAATGATTCAATGAGCTCAATCTATGCAACTTAACAAAACATAAATGTAAGGATTGACTTGATCACCATTTAAAAGCAACCTCATAAGGAAAAGAAATTTAACAGAGGGTACTTCAGTCTAGCAGAAGAAAGTATAAGAAGATTCAATGGCTGGAAACTGAAACTGGACAAATTCAGACTCAAAATAAGGCACACATTTTTAACTGTGAGAGTAATTAAACATTGGAATGATTACCCCCAGTTTATGGTAGATTCTCTGTAACTTGCAATTTTAAAATAAATATTGGAAGTTTTTGTAAAACATACTCTAGTTCAAACAGAAATAAAGCCAAGGACATTCTATGACCTGTGCTATATAAGAAGGCAGACTAGATGATCATTATTGTCCCTCTGTCTTTATATCTAATCTACCCTCATTTTCTGTGTGTTTTCCTTAAACCCATCTTCACTGACTTTTCCAGGTGTGAATCTGTCTCAAGGCCTTTAGCACAAGTCAAATTTGATGGAGATTCTGGCCCATCAAAATGTATCAGTTATTGTTTTACAATGATTGTGTGCATATACTGATTTGTCCACTTCTGAACATGGTCAGTCCTGCTCTTGCTTTTATGTGGGTTGTTGGCCACCACCAGACACCTCTCTAGCACACATGAGTCAGGACATAGAAATCCTATTCTGGTTACACTTCCACACTGTAATTAATAAAGGCTCTACTAGTTGTCATTTCAGCACATTCTTGGAACTTAAAGTTTAATGCTAGACAGCCTTGTGAATGAAACAAACAATAAAAACCTCTGAATATAATGCAACTGTGACACTGAGTCCTATTGGTGGTTCACTACTCAGTGTCATCAACTTTTCTCACACCTGACATACTCACTACATCTAAAGCTCTTGTCATGACAAGAGCTTTAGATGTATGTACATATATATATATATATATATATATATATATATATATATATATATATATATATATATATATATATATATATATATATATATATATATATATAGAAAAGGTGGCATGTAATATATCATTGGAAAACTAAAACTCACTGTTCATTAATATTCTTTCATGTTGTATGTAGAGGGTGTATAAAAAGAGTTAGAATATGTGCTAGAAATGTGTTCTTAACATGTGTTTGGTGAGCAGTGTCTAATCCACTCCTGTTTCAGACAAAGGAATGTGGTTCCACCTGCTTGAATGTGTCTCCAATGTAAATTAGGCAAGGTATGACCTAAATCAAAGAAAGCACATTTCCATGCAAGGTAAACAAAGTCATCAGGAGGGCCAGTGGGACAAGATGGACAGTTAATCTCAATGGTAGATGGAGACTGCACACCCAGAAAACCTTCTTGAAGCAAGATCAATGAACTTTGGGAAGGCAGCATGGCATCTACACTCCATCAGGAGAGAAACATTTTGTCTGGGCTTCCTTTTCAAAAAAATACATTTCAAAGGTTTGTTGGACTATATCAAAGAAAAGGGAGAGAACTCCATAGTTATCCATCACTGGACAGACACAAGGGGCAGAGCTCTCACAAGCTGAGAAAGGTGGGTCCTTCAACCAAGGCGGTTGCAGTCTCTGGGAACTGAATTTAGGTGAGAAACCTGCTAAGACAAAGATCGTAACTTGCTTATATTAATTTTTAGTCTTAGTAGATTTATTTTTACTTTTGTTTGCTTATAACTCTTTCTGTCTTTATTCCTTATATTTGGTATTGCTGAATCCTTTTGTTAAAAAATGTGTTTTACTAGAAATCAATTCAATGTTGTGATTGAAATACGTGTTTGTCAAACCCCAGTTAAATAAATGAGCTGCAGAGTATTGTCTCTTTAAATGAGCAGCAAACTTAATAAGGTTCTGTGAGTGCTACAGTCAGATGGACTGAACATGAAAGGGCAGATAGGGGAATTTAGGGAAATTCAGGGCTTGAGAGGTTTGGGGGTCACTCTGCAAAAAGAACTAGAGCTGGTGGAGGCCAGGGTCTGACTTGCATACTTGTATGCTGGCTGTTGGTGTGTGGGCTGTAAGCCACAGAAGCATACAATTTAAGGCACCCAGAGCTGCAGGGCAGGCAGTGACATAACTCCTTAATGGTCTGGATTGAACCCCAAAATATCACAGCAACATAGGCAAGAATATCCGCTGATTAAGAATCATGCACTATCCTCAGTCCTTACATGGGACTCCTATTAATAATACTAGAGTCTGGATTTTTAACATTCTACTTAACCTGCATGAAATGATTGGCTTTTTGTTTGTTTGTTTGTTTTTAAAACAGAAACAAATTTCTGCACAAATTTTAAGGATCCAGACCTGTACTTTACTTTTCTATGGCACTGTCTATCTAAGATCTCAAACCACTTTCCAAATAATGAAACCTTACATCTTGTTATCCCAATTTTAAAGATAGGGCAACTGAACAATGGAAAGGATTTGCTCAAGATCGCATGCAAAGGCTATGACAGAGTCCATAATATAATCTCATGACTTTTAGTTCTGTAGTTTAGCAACAAGGTTATCCTTCCACCCCTTGGGACAATGGGAGCTCCCTGCACGCATTATATAGTCCAAGAGAAGCGTATGATTCTCAGAATGCTACAGTTTTGTGTGAAGAACAGAAAAGTAAACCATCATGAAAATTAAGCTACAATGAAAATTAAAATGAATCTTACTGAAATACTTTTAACAAAACTATTATCTCTGACCAAAAAAAAGGGCCATCAAAACTGGTACATTTTGCACTTTCACAGATTTCTAGCTACGGTTTGTGCATTGGCAATCATTGCCTTTATAGCTGAGAACCTTCTAGGTTAGTGGATTTGCATAACAAGGTTCTTAATGGTATCATCTGTTCTCTTTTTCTTCCCTTGTTATATGAAACTCTATTGAGAGGTGACTGTGTGTTGCAGCAGGAGGGTTGTTTTTCCTGTAACTTTGGTTCTTTCTTATCATTGGGTCTTTCTCTCAATGGTGGCAGCATTTAAGATGGTTATTTGGTCATTTGATCAGAAAGGGAATGAGACTTACTCTACCGTGTGATAGTTCGAGCATTCACCTAGAGAATTCACCAAAGGTCAAGTTCCTCCTCCAATGACTAGTTTTTTATTATAAGTGGAGCAGCTTCAAAAGAAGAAACAGACATACCCACACCAGACTACCCCATTGTCCAGTGACTGGGGCATTCTTCTCCTATGTGGAAAATCCAAATTCATAACCTTTCACCACATCAGGCAGAGGAAGAAATTTAACCACAGTTTCCCACATGCCAGGTGAATGTCCTAAACCAGGGGTCGGCAACCTTTCAGAAGTGGTGTGCCGAGTCTTCATTTATTCACTCTAATTTAAGGTTTCGTGTGCCAGTAATACATTTTAATGTTTTTAGAAGGTCTCTTTCTATAAGTCTATAATATATAACTAAACTATTGTTGTATGTAAAGTAAATAAGGTTTTTAAAGTGTTTAAGAAGCTTCATTTAAAATTAAATTAAAATGCAGAGTCCCCTGGACTAGTGGCCAGGACCCAGGCAGTGTGAGTGCCACTGAAAATCAGCTCGCGTGCCGCCTTTGGCATGCGTGCCATAGGTTGCCTACCCCTGTCCTAAACACTAGGCTAAAAGAGATGACCACAACCATTAACACATTTTTCCAAAACAAATGGATTCATATATGTATATAATCAGCCATCTGGTCAATAAACATAGTTATAGTATATGGGCTCATTATTTAAAGTAAGGAAAATTGGTATATCCTTAACATATTAACAGGGAAACAAGAGAACTCTGACAAAACATGTTTTTCAGAAGATTAACATACTTCCATCGTGAGACAAGGAGGGTGAGGTAATCTCTTTTATTGGACCAAATTCTGTTAGTGAATGAGAAGCTTTCGAACTACACAGAGTCTTTCTCTTTCACCAACAGAAGTTGGTCGAATAAAAGAGATTACCTCACCCAACTTGTCTGTAGTATCCTGGGACCAACACAGCTTCAATAACACTGCAAACAACACATTTCATAGTGAGAATCCTCTCTTCACTGTGGCATGTCAAGCCATATAATGAATCTTGCTATCCATTAAATACAGGGTCTGAAATTCACATTATAATCAATAGCCTTGCCTACCATCCAGAAGCTGCTAGACTCTAGCAGACTAAGCCCCTACTATTTCTACACTCCACCCACTTCCTGACCTTCAACAACCAGTGACATTTGAATCCATCCACCTGCTATGCCCCTGCCTTCAGTTACCAATGGCACTACCCATTTCCCCTTCCCTGATGGGCTTCTAGAAAGTTCTAAAACTTTGTTTACTAGGAGGTATAATAAAAATCTTGAAGAAGTTCTCACCAGTACTCCTTTAAAATTTTAGAACAGAGCCTAATGTTTCTCTTATCTGATACTTTCAACTATGAATGTGTAAATATTTTTAAAGTGATATTGAAATTCAAAAAAGAAAACACCACTCTCCCCACACTTCAAACCCATTTTTTTAAAGGACAAAGCACTGGATAATATTTTTCAGGACAAACACAGCCAACCTCCAAGCCAATCCGGAGAAGTCTGAAGTCACATAGATTTTATAGCTCCCATTGCAGTTAGTTCTATTAATATTAATTAATATTCAGGATGGGAGACTCTAGATAAAGTAAAGTTTTTTGATCTGGTCATGTATGTTACCTGCATCCCAAAACATGTCTAACCAACTGCATAATAAAAAAGCCTGACTAAAGAAAGCAAAAAAACAGTTGCAATAAAACTGACAAAAGCATCCAATTGATACAAAGGAGATGCAAAAGGATGTGAATCCCACTCTTTCCCCCAATTAATACATAATAAAACTAGTTTGTCCTTTTCCTCTTCCCCTTCCCCGGTGTTCACAGACATAGCATTTACCAATTCCTATTAATTAATCTTTCCTCCTCTTTTTCTGCAATCTGTCTTGTCTGCTGTATCACCATTGGTGTAGATCTTTTTAAAAAAATACTGTATAGAAGTGTCTTTGCAATCAGGGGCAGCTCCAGGCCCCAGCATGCCAAGCACGTGCTTGGGGCGGCAAGCCGTGGGGGGCTATCCGCTGGCGTCGCGAGGGTGGCAGGCAGGCTGCCTTCGGTGGCTTGCCTGCGGAGGGTCCGCTGGTCCCGCGGCTTTGTGCCTGCGAGAGGTCCGCCGAAGCCACGGGACCAGCGGACCCTCCACAGGCAAACCACCAGAGGCAGCCTGCCTGCCGTGCTTGGGGCGGCAAAATCCCCACCCCTGTTTGCAATAGGGTGTTTAAAGATGTGATTTTGGTCCTATAAAGTACAGCAACGGTGTCACAGATTGCAGACAGTCACAAGACAGATCCCAAGGGCCATAACAAACAGATGTCTGAAAATGTTATCTTTTAATAGCCAAAATGACTGCTATATTTATTCATTTGGTTACTGCAACTACATTTGGAGTAATATAATTATACAGATTAATATCTTTTCTGCAAGGTGCAAGGCACCTGTTATCTACTTCTATTCTTTCCTCTTAACTAGCTAACATTCCATTACATGAACACCTCTCAGAGGTAGGATTATAACCCCAATAGTAAAGGTTGCAACCCCAATAGTAAATGTTGCCCAGCACTTTCCTGCGGGGTAGGTATCATTTTCTTGTCCTTTGTCTGTACAGCAATTAGCATATTGGGGTCCTGGTCTATGACTTAGGTCTTCAAAGTGCAATGTGCACACACATAAATAAACAAATAACAAGAAAGTGCTGTTTTCAGTGGCTTATAACTGTGCCAAACATAAATCATCTGGGCTGAAATTTTCCCTGCCAGGTGTCTGCCTCGAGCTGACTTTCAAAAAAAGTTTTAGGTAACATGGTTCAGCCAATTTTGAAAATGATTTAGGGAAAGATTTTGTTTTTCCCATGTTGAAAAAAAAAACAAAAAACCCCAACCTTACAACTGTTTCATTGAGAAGCTCTAGTTTCTCTAATCTTTGGAGAAGGGACTTGATATTTAGCAGAGCTATCACGTTGGTGTCAGGAATATGCCTGTTGCTGTCTCTGTGAAAATTCATCCAAATTTGGCCAAGTTTTGAGCCTTTGAAACATTTCACAAATACAGGTCTGTCTCATCTTACATGCATTTAACATGCACAATTTCAGCTTTACACGGTTGGCAAAAACAAAAATAAAAACAACAAAAAAAGAGAAAAATAACAATTTTAATACTATACCTGTAGTGCAGGCGATTCCGCCCGCCATTCAACTCAATGTAGTTTTGACTATACACGGTTTTCGCTTTACGTGCTAACTGCGGAATGGAACCCCCGTGTAAGATGACACTTGCCTGTACTCAGTAGAAAGCTTGACATAACTCCTTGAAGGGTGTGTCTGCATTGAATATGCTTCATCCCTTCAAAGCACCAATGTATGCAGTAAATAATGCCCAGGGTCACTCATTGATTGATAGGCATAAAAGGAAATATGGAATAGCTGACCATTCCTTGAGCACCATGGATCCTGTGAACTGAATGAGGCAGGCACCCAGTTTATCATAATGCGTATGCATAAAAGGAGGCAAATTCAGGCTGCACAGGCTACTTTAATTTATTCATTTCATACTTTTGAGTGTTTGATATTGCAAATTTACCATTTTTGACATAGTTTAATAAATATACATTGCATCTTTAGGAATCTGTGAAATTATGCCTTATTTAAGAACGTTGTTCTTTCCTCAAAATTATTTCACATGCTAAAATGCAGTGCTTGGAACTAATTACGTGTAAGCAGTTACTATAATCTGATTACATTTCCCTAATAACTGTAGCTGGAAAAAAACATGTTCCTTTTTGTGAAGTGTAACTAATATTGGTAACTCATTACATCCTCCTCTGGAATGAAACTTGTGGCTTCCATTTATTTCCATGTGAAAGGAGAAGGTACAAAGCAGTTATTGACCAAGGCAGACTTAATGACATGCAAAACTGCTATGTCTGAAAGCATTTCAGTCATAACACAAAACCAGGTAACTCACTGTAATATAAAACTAGTGGTTAACTTGTCAAAAAGTAATTTGAAGCCATTTATAAATGTCACCCAGGTAATATATAACCCTAACTAATAACTTATTAAAGGAACACTGAAAAATGTGTCAAATTTGTGAACCCATCATGTGTTTTATTTTCATGTGGCTGCACCAAAAACATGTAGTAAAAGAAATATGACAAGCACAGCATGACATAAATATATTTTTTATTTCAATTTAGTTACCACAATGTTTCTTGCTAAATCAAAATTATTTTATTGTCCTTTGATTATATTGTGTAATACAGGTTCAAATAGTGAAATGCATCAAGAATTTATGAAGCCAAACAACTCTGAAGGAAACACTTGTACCCATACTGATGCTTGTGTGCAGTCTTTACCCGGCTAATCTAATCACTTGTGAAACTGTTAAAATATTTAAAGAGCACAAAAAAGTATGAAAATGCCACTCCTCTGTGCAGGAAGTATGGTCACACCAACAGGGTGACCAGCTCCTGGGAGTGGGAGAAAAGAGCTTGTGCCCAGACATGCTGGAGCCTAGCCCTTCTTCTGCTTCAAAGTCAACATGACACCTATCTACAAGAGATCATAGGTGTGGGAACTAGGGGTGCAGGTGGTTCTGCAGCACCTCTGGGATCCCAGCTGCTGGCTCCACATCTGGGTTCCCAGCTGCTACCCTGCTCCTAGGGTCTGCTGCCACCCCACTCCCGGGGCTTTGCTCCTAGCCTCAGCTCTGGAGGGTGGACAGGGGTAAGGGGCTGGCTTTCAGCTCCCCCACCATTAAAAATGTTACAGTGCCACTGCAAGAGATGCTTCTCTGCCTAGCATTGGCCAGTAAAGGAGGGATTAAGGAAGCTGATTGGCTCTCATGGCCCCTCCCTGAGTGTAAAGCCTTCCTAGGTGCCTGGGGGCCATCTTGCCATCTGCCCTCCCTCCCTGTCATCCTGGTTACAGGTATAGCATGCTGAGTTTCCAGGATGTTGTGGGTCCGCCCAATAGTCTGTTTGGGGGAATTAGGAAGGATTTTATTTTCCCATTGGGCCAAATTAGCAGCAGTCCTGAGAGTTTCCTGTCTTCCTCACAGCACTGTGGAGGTAATAAGGAAATGTACAGTTGTCACAACGTGCAGCCAGTGTCCAGTGTAGAAAAAGACTGAAAAGGCTCCTGGTGTAAATGAGACCCGGGACATGGTGAATCTTTGCCTATAAGGAGAATGATTGACCTGAAGCCTTCAGAGGCTGAGATCCTCACCAATACTCTTTATCTCCCTCACTGTGGGAGGATGAGAGAATTCAGAGGTGAGCTGAGTCCTAGTAATTAGACTGGAGGGGATGTAACGTGTTTTATTGATGTTGTGTTGGAAGCCCTGTAACCCTGCATAGGACCCACTTATATGCCTAGTAAGTAAGAGGGAGTAGGGAAGGCAGGTAGCACTCCTCCCCCATTGTTAAGTTACTGAAATCTCAGTCTGCCACTTAAATTCATCCCTGGGTCTTTCATTCACTTTCATGTCCTGATTATTTTTAGCAGGCATTAACTGTCTAGGTATTCTGCTAAAAATTAATGCTATATATGCACTTTGATTCATTCAAGCAGAAAGAAGAACTGAAGGGGGTTGTTTGTTTTGGGTTTTGTTTCAGCTATAAAAGTTTCTAACACTGGAGAAATAGGAATTGTGCAAAATTTGACACAAATAAGTCCTTGATTTATGCTCAACACATATAAAAATACATTGAAATGACTGGGGTTATTACAGAGAGATGAAGTTAAAGGGAATTAGAATGTGATGTATAAAATTATGAAGGGTGTACTGAAAGTTTATTGCTCCCCTTCTTTTTTGTTTGGTACTAGAATATGAGAACAAGGGTGCACTATTTAAATATGAAGGACAGTGGCAAAGAACAACTAAAAGGAAATGCTTCTTTATACAGTGCAGACTTAGGCTGTGGAACTCATTGTTCGGGGAGTCATGCAGAAAAATAGGTATCAGAGGGGTAGCCATGTTAGTCTGGATCTGTAAAAGCAGCAAAGAGTCCTGTGGCACCTTATAGACTAACAGACGTATTGGAGCATGAGCTACATGCATCCGACGAAGTGGGTATTCACCCACGAAAGCTCATGCTCCAATACATCTGTTAGGGTACGTCTACACTACGGGATTATTCCGAATTTACATAAACCGGTTTTGTAAAACAGATTGTATAAAATCGAGTGTGCGCGGCCACACTAAACACATTAAATCGGTGGTGTGCGTCCACGGTCCGAGGCTAGCGTCGATTTCTGGAGCATTGCACTGTGGGTAGCTATTCCGTAGCTATCCCATAGTTCCCGCAGCCTCCCTTTGAATTTCCGGGTTGAGATCCCAGGGCCTGATGCGGCAAAAATCATTGTCGCGGGTGGTTCTGGGTAAATGTCGTCAGTCACTCCTTCCGCTGGGAAAGCAATGGCAGACAAGCATTTCATGCCTTTTTTTCCCTGGATTGCCCTGGAAGATGCCATAGCACGGCAATCATGGAGCCTGTTTCGCCTTTTGTGACTGTCACCGTATGTGTACTAGATGCCGCTCACAGAGGCGATTCAGCAGTGGCACACAGCTGCATGCTTTTGCTTTTGCATGATAGCAGCGATGGTTATCAGCCATATTGTACCATCTACCATCCCCTAAATTGGTAATAAGATGGGCATGGCTACCAGTCCGGTTGCACTGGTCCATTTGCTGCGGTCCGAAGTGCCCCTGGCTGCTCTTAGCCAGGGGCAAAGCAAAATTGGGAATGACTCCTGAGTCAATCCCTCCTTTTTGATATCTAAAAATAGAATCAGTCCTGCCTAGAATATGGGCAAGTGTACTAGAGAACCACTGTATCAGAGAACCAGAGACCACAGCTGCTCTGTGTCAGATCCTGCATAGATTATGAGCTGTATGCTATTCACAGGGGGTGCTCCTGCAACAACCCCACCTGTTCATTCCATTCTTCCCCAGCCTTCCTGGGCTACCATAGCATTGTCCCCCCACTTGTGTGATGAAGTAATAAAGAATGCAGGAATACTTGTTAGTGAGAAATGAGTGGAAGGCAGCCTCCAGTTGCTATGATAGTCCACATAGGACATTAAGGAGTGTGGAGGAGAGGAGCCCAGCATCCTGCTGCTAGTCCAGGAGCAATTGAATCTTTTTTTTACACATGAAGGGTGGGGGCTGATGAAGCTCGGCCCCCTGTTGCTATGATGATGATGGTTATCAGCCATATTGTACCATCTACCAGGAAAAATTAGGGCCAGGCGCCCTTGATCAACCTGACCGATGCTAGTACGCATAGTTACCAGGCCTTTTGCACTGCCCCATGTGCCAATAGGCTGATGATGACAATGGGTATCAGTCTTATTGTACCATCAGTCACCCATGGCGGGGGGGGGGGAGCAAGGATGTTGGTGTTGAGTGCTGCACCATCGCGTCTATCTGCAGCATTCAGTAAAGATAGGGTGACATGTAAAAGAGTCAAGACAGGATTGTTTTCCCTTTCACTTCTGGGGGTGGGTGGGGGGTGCGTAAATTGCCTAGCTATGCCCTGACCCACCGCGGACACTGTTTTTGACCCTAGAAGCATTTGGAGCTCAGCCAAGAATGCAAATGCTTTTCAGAGACTGCAGGAACTGTGGGATAGCTTGAGTCCTCCAGTCCATGAGCGTCCATTTGATTCTTTGGCTTTCCATTACGCTTGCCACGCAGCAGTGCGCTGAGTCCCTGCTAAAGCGTCTGTCTGGAGATATTTAAAAAATGATTTTGAATTTCGTCTTCTGTAACGGAGCGCTGATAGAACAGATTTGCCTGCCCTTACAGCGATCACATCCGCATGGTCCGTGCTGGAGCTCTTTTTTTATTTTGATTTCGGACTGCATCGCCACGCGTGCTGATCGGAGCTCCACGCTGGGCAAACAGGAAATATTCAAAAGTTCGCGGGGCTTTTCCTGTCTACCTGACCACTGCATCCGAGTTCAGATTGCAGTCCAGAGCGGTCACTGGTGCACTGTGGGATAGCTCCCGGAGGCCAATGCCGTCGATCAGCGTCCACACTAACCCTAATCCGATATGTTAATACCGATACTAGCGTTACTCCTCTCGTTAGGGAGGAGTACAGAAACCGGTTTAAAGAGCCATTAAAATCGATATAAGGTGCCTCCTAGTGTGGACGGTTGTGGCGTTAAATCGGTTTTACGCTCCTAAAACCGGTTTAAACGCCTAGTGTAGACCAGGCTTTAGTCTATAAGGTGCCACAGGACTCTTTGCTGCTTATGCAGAAAAATAGTATGAGCTAAGGCCCTGAACCATTGAAGCACTTAAATATGTACTTAATTTTAAGCATGGGTTGAGAAATTGTATAGTCAATTGCTTAACCATGCTTTGGTTTGTTATTAAATATACTCAAGAGACCAAATAACCAATGCCCATCAGGTTAATTGCTATAAGCCAATAATATAGTACAGGAAAAAGCCAGTCTCTGGGATACTGCCCCATGCAGTGATGTTCCATTCACCTTATACAGAAGGCGTGCTCCCAAATTTACACATTTCAGCTGGTATTATTTAAATTATATATGGTTTTACAAGTTACACATCTCTTTACACATCGCTAAAATCCAACCCATCAGTTTGTACCAGTTTCGTAACTTGCTAGTCTGTTCCTTCCTTACCTTTGTTTTGGATACTAGCATTCCAAGTACTGGTCCATGAAGATACTTCCCTAGCTTGTACTAAAACATAGAACAAATGTATCTTGATCCTGACAAGTTTCCCATCTGTTATGCCAACATTTATTTCAGCTAATATAAGCTATTATGGGATACTTAACATAAAATTATAATAAAGGAATAGGCCAATTTATCCTATAAAACTGCTATACTATTTGTTCTGAATGCTATTTATCCTTAATGTATGGTTGGTGCAGATAATACATATTAATATGATACACACACACACTAGCCGGTGTATATTAGTCAACACATGTGACTTGCCTTAGTTGAAAACAAGGGGACTCCCATGTGCTTAGACCAGTGGTCTCCAACCTTTTTAAGCACAAGATCACTTTTTGAATTTAAGTGCAACCCAGGATCGATCTAAAAGAAAAAGTAGAAATAACAGTAATCATACAAACCCAAACACCCTTGACCCGCTCCCTCCTCACCCCTTCCCCGAGTCCATGCTCCTGTCCTGCCCCTTCTCTGAGGCTCCGACACACTCACCCCATCCCTCCTCCCTCCATCACTCACTCTCCCCCACCCTCACTCACTTTCACTGGGCTGGGACAAGGGGTTGGGGTGCAGAAGGAGTTCAGGTGTGGGCTCCGGCCAGGCACCGCTTACCTCAAGCAGCTGCCAGGTAGTGGCACAACAGGGCTAAGGCAGGCTGCCTGCCTGCCCTGGCCCCTCACTGCTCCTGGAAGCAGCCGGCATGTCCGGCAGCAGTTCCTGGAGGGGGATGGGCAGGTGGCTCTGTGCATTGCCCCTGTCCGCAGGCACCATCCCCGCAGCTGCCATTGGCCATGGTTCCCTGTTCCCATGGGGGCAGTGCCTGGAAGCAAGGGCAGCACCCAGATACCCCCTGCCCCTATCCAGGGGCGGCTCTAGAAAATCCGCCGCCCTTCCCCGGTCCCGCGGCCGGGGCAGAAGTGGCTGCGGACCGTCCCATGGTCCCGCGGCTCCGGTGGAGCATCCGCAGTCATGCCTGCGGGAGCTCTGTCCAAGCCGCAGGACCAGCGCACCAGCCACAGTCATGCCTGCGGCAGGTCCGCTCGTCCCGGGACTCCGGTGGACCTCCCGCAGGCATGACTGCGGAAGGTCCGCCGGAGCCAAACGCCGCCCTGCCCCGACAATGCCACCCCACGCGCCTGCTTGGTGCGCTGGGGTCTGGAGCCGGCCCTGCCCCTATCCCCCCCAGGACCCACTGCCGGACATGCCAGCCACTTCTGGGAGTGGCATAATGGACTGTTGTTAATTAGTGGATTTGAAAACCTCAGCGGAACCATGTTGATGAAAAATGGAAAATGTGGTTCTTCAAAATCCGTTTTGCAGAATGATTTTCCTTATGCATGAAGAAAAAAAAAGTTCAGGTCAGGTCAATTCAACAGTTCACCAAAGTTTTGTTTTTGTGGCACCTCATGCCCCTTTCTTGCCTATGGTCCAGGATCCTGGGACAAGCTGATATTCCATGATGCACTGCAGCCTCCCCTCCAGCTGATCAGTACAATGCATCATGGGAATCTCATAGCCACAGTGCCTCATGGCAAATGTGGTCCAGCCAGGGACCCCAAACCATAGAGGAAAATCGTTTGAGTGGTCAGTTATTCAATAAAAAGTCAAAATTTATGCAGAACGACATTTTCCACACAACAAAATTAACAACTGATTTGTTGAAAATCCAATTTTCTGTTGAAAAATAGTTACAATAGAAATTTTCGGAGCAGCCCTACTTCTGATTTTTTTTGGATGTTCAGAGCTTCTGATGTTCAGATTAGTTTTTAGGTGCCATGTTTAAGCACCTGAATTTTGGATTTAATATTTATTTTTTACAAATTAGCTACATGGAGGAGATAATGGAAACCTGCAGTAACAGACGAAGGAAAAAGTGAATAGGTTTAAAATCAAACCAATGATACCTGAATTCAGATATTGAATGAGATCACAAGTGTAAATTAGTTTATTGGTCTCACTTTAGTCCAAATCTGTTCACGCTGTAAAAATAAACAATTTAGCATCAATCTGCCTGGTTAGAATTCTCCCCATTCTTGTGAGATGAGTACAACAAAAAAAGCACATTTTTTGTATCATGACTGAAGCTAATGTGCAGAACCAAAAGCGGAAGCTTACACAGAGACATCCCCATATTATGCTTGTCTCTCAATAGTATTAATAATCTCTAATCTTGAAAAGCCTTGATCACCAACTTCTCCACTTCCTCCACAATCTCTTTTTGCTGTTCCTTCCATCCTGTACCAAACACATGGAGAAAAGTTCCAGTCAAAAAGTAACACGTTAGACTTGAAGTCTGTCATTACTCTTTTGCATCTGCTGTGATATCTGCAGAAACTTGCCATCTGATAACACATTGTCGGATGGTGAGCTGTAATTACAGCGACTGATAAGTTTTATAGATGTGTGACCCGTGCATAGAGCTAGACTGGGATTTTCAAAGGACTCTAAGAGTTAGGCACCCAAATCCTATAGAAATTCACTGTGAGTTGGGCACTGTGAAGGGGTTAAAGTGGCCAGGTAGCCCTATTAACTCCCCAGGCTGCACCTGCAGGAGGAGCCACAAAGCCGGGAATTGATTGCAAGCCGGCTCAGCTGGGCAGGAACAGGTGAGGCAGTTCTTTTACTGTCTTATAGAAAGGAAGGTGCATTTACAGACTTCCTTATCTGTTGCACATAGTCATCCAACTTGTTTCCTGCAAATCAGCATTCCATTATTCAACTTAAATACTCTAGACTCTCTGATACCTGGCGGAAGGTTGTGTGAACAGTTAGGGTGAAAATGAGAGCCCACTTGAATTAGCCCTGCAAGAGTTTGGGGAACTAAACACGAATTTTGCATAGTAAGTTCAGTGGCAATATCATCACAATAGAAATGTGGGGTTTTTTTTTTATTATTACATGGGGAACTGACCACCTAAGGAGGATTGTGTGTTTAAGGAGCAATATTTTCAAAAACTGGTAAATGACTTCAGAGCAAAATTCCTGCTCGGTTTCATTGGGACTAACCCCCTGTATCCTGCGATTTATTTCCCCAGAATGTGACAAAAGGAAGAGCTCAGATGCAAGTGATGATCTTTGCTGCCAATCACAAAACCCAAATCTGCAATTCTCAGAGTTTGCTCATTCCCTAATTTAGGCCTTGTCTACATTTAAAAAGTTCTGCGGGCATTGCTATACTGATATAGCTACACCAGCAAATCCTCCTAGTGTAGAAGCTGCTTCCAGCATAAGAGTGCTTGTGCTGACATAGCTCACACTGGTTGCTCAAGAGACATACGTAATACCGGCAAAAATACTAAAGCTTATACCAGCCAAAACCAAAAATCACCCCTAACTGACATAGCTACACAGGTATGAGTTTTAGGAGTAGACCAGGCCTTAGACTTTTTCCTGTTGATAAGAGAAAGTTGTAGTAGTTCATCCAATTAATTTGATCCTCCACACCTGAATCTGAAGCAATAAAGAACACCCTACTTCAGCAAATACAAAAAGACTTATCATATAATTTCACACATAATTATCTCTCCGCCAGCTTGCTGATATGAAGCTAATCACAAAGAGAAATTAGCTACAGAATTTTCCAAGGAATTATATCAATTTGTAGTTTGTTTGACAAGCGCTTCTCAGTTTTGTTTTGTTTTTTAATGTTTACTGTAAATTCCAATTGCTAGATCGATGACTTCACACTTAAAATATTTCCTTCAACATTATAAATCTTTTACTTTAATCTTATGTTTTATGTTTTATATCTGATTGTGTGTGTGTGTAGGATAAAGACAAACTAAATGTAAAACTATTCCACCTGAGTAACGCTGCTTGTGCGATTTGCCTCTTTTAATGCCATTTTTACTGTAAGATAATAAACATCTTGTGCTTATATTATTTGGATTACAGCGGCATCTAAAGGGCACCATTATACTAGGTACTATATCAGGGGTCGGCAACCTTTCAGAAGTAGTGTGTCGAGTCTTCATTTATTCACTCTAATTTAAGGTTTCGCGTGCCAGTAATACATTTTAATGTTTTTAGAAGGTTTCTTTCTATAAGCCTATAATATATAACTAAACTATTGTTGTGTGTAAATTAAATTAGGTTTTTAAATGTTTAAGAAGCTTCATTTAAAATTAAATTAAAATGCAGAGGCCCTGGACCAGTGGCCAGGACCCGGGCAGTGTGAGTGCCACTGAAAATAAGCTCGCGTGCCATCTTCAGCACACATGCCATAGGTTGCCTACCCCTGTACTATACCTATGCAGAGTGAGAAACAGTCCCTACCCTGAAGATCTTACAGTCAAATAAACAGGGATGGAAAGAGAAACAGGAACAGAGGGGTGAAGTGACTTGCTCAGAGTCACACAGCTGGCAGAGCCAGAGCCAGGAATTGAACCCATGTATCCGTATATCTAGTATTCTCACCATTAGATCATGCTGTCTCCCCTAAGGAAGAGCTTGATCCTACAGATTACAAAGAGAATTGAGTATATAAGTGCAAGGTAAAAACTGATGGGCAGGACAAGAAGAGCAAGGGAATCCAATCCTGTGTTAAAGAGAGAAATCCTCCATGCAAATAAATTTCACTTTTATCTAGTAGCATTAATAAGATCTAAAAGGGTTAAGTGTTGCTAAGCAGCTCACTAGCACACTGAGGCTTTTATTTGTCTGAGAACACATTTTGCCCTGTGATCATGCAGGTGACTTGAAAATTACATCATCCAAGTACCAAGCACTATGCCTAATGTTTAATATTATTTGTACCACATATAGCTCGCAATACCCCTGTGCATAACACCATACAAGGATCTGTATAGTCAAGGCTACTATGCAATCCATCCAAGGATCTTAAAGCACTTTTCAAACATTAAGGTCCAGAATCCTCACCATGTGTAAATTGCCATATTCCCACTGAAGTCAATGTAGTGATGCCGATTTATTACACTGAGGATCTGGACCAGAGTATCACAGCACCCTCTATAGAGAATGGTAAACTTTGACAATGAATTGTAAAGTGACTTGTCTAAGTTTCCATCAGCAGGTCAATGACACTGATGGGGAAAAAAATAAGAAAATACTAGACCCTGCTAACTGTGATATATGGAACTTTGATTTGCAATGACTTTGTATCTGTAAATGACCTTTCAGGTCTAGAACATTTTGTTTAAAAGGCGTTCAAGAGGTGGTCAGTTGAATTCAGGTGAAAGTTAACTTTAATGTGGGCTGGATGATTCTATCACAGGGACATCATTCTCTGATAGCTTTGAGACTCTGTTATTAGTTCTTTCTCTCTCTCTTTTTTTTCCTTTTACCAAGATAAAGCCATGTAGGCCCTGATTCAGGAAAACATCCTTATTCCTATTCTGGACAACACTTAAGAATGTGCTTAGTGTTTTCCTGAATCAAGTCCTTAGCCTTATGAAGAAGCATTTTTAAGTGTTATATCTCTGTATTTTCAATATGTCCATTTCTATCCTTTTTTCTCCCCTAGCTCTGAACCAAATGTTGAACTAAAACCTTGAAGCTACTAAAAAAATCAAGTTCAATTTGTGCTAAAAATGTTCATTAGGACTCTACCTACCCAACTTCCTGCACTAACAACCAGATTCTCACATTCTGACTCACCCACTAAGAATCTGGCTCAAGATATTGGAGAACTTTATTTTATTGTGACAAATCCACTTCTTAGCACCTAGCCCAGGTATCTCCAGTGCAAAAGAGAACTGTGGGATGAGGGTAAAGGATTAGGGTTGATTCCTCCCCATGACTTCACAATGGAAGTGAAACTTGAATCTCCAGCAAGAATACCCTTGTGGCTGACCTAGTATTCATGGTTCTAGTTCTCTCCATTTAAAAGCATGGATCTGGCCCTGCCCCCCAAACATAGCCTGAAAACTACTCCACAGAGAGCTCCATAGAACTGAGCTCCATATTGCTTAGAGTTTTATACCCTCTGCATGACCCCTTCCAGTCTTGGTTTTCTCTTCCATCCCTAGTTCCATCTCATTCAGAGAGGTACTCAAATTCTTATCTCCTAGCTTGAGGCTAGATTGAACCTACTGATCTGGCCTCCAGCAAAGTCAGCTAGACTATTCTGCATTTTAAGTACGGTCATAGTATCTGAAACCAGGAAGACTCTGCCTCTGTGCACATTTCTAAAAGCTGCCACTCCATTACAATATGACTAAATGATTTAATAAATGTGGAGTAAAAACACTGCCTTTCCCATCTGATGTAATGATTACTCGAGTAAAATGAAGACACTAACATGTCACATTACCAGGTTTTACCTGATCTTTACATTAAAAAGAAAGCTGTTATTTCCATTGACACCAGTACATAAACAGAGTCATTAAAGGCCAGAAGGGGCCATTGCATCATCTAATCCAATCTACTGACACAACAAAGGCCACCAAATCCACAACCAGTTATATCTGCATTGAGCCCAACAAAAATCCCAAAGTGCACACAGAAAAATAAAAATAAAAAATAATCACAGATATTAAAATGTATTATAGCTGTGAAAGCCTTGTCTAGCAGAATGGGAAATAATTACATGTGTTATAGAGACAAACTCATATCTGCATGCCTGTAGTTTTCAACAGTAATCATGAATGAAAATTGAGGGGAGGGCTAAAAAAGAAAGTCTCGTTTAGCTTGAGCTGCCAGCGAGCTATCCCAGGAGGAAATGTCAGAGACCAACTGAGAGGGAAATTAGGCCCAGAGACTTGGAAATCAGATTCCAGAGGCTCTGAAATAGAATTAGTGGAGAGGAAATCAGGGAAATGGCTTTAATTGGCTTGATCAATGACTTTGGACAGTAAGATGGCAGATGGAAAGAATGGGTAGGCTCAAGGGGATTTTTAATTTCATTTTGTTTTTATAAGGTGGGAAATTAGAGCATGTTTGTATTTAGAAAGGAAGGATATGAGGAAGATGCTGACAGTCAGGCAAAAGGATGTGAGGGAAGAAAATGGAGGTGAAAAGTAAGAGAGAGATCTCCAGGTTTGGGAGAAGGAAAAGGTCTAGTAATTTCCATATTATTATGATGCCAGTTTCAACTTGTTAAAATGCATAGAAAACTGCTGCTTCTAAACATATACCCATGGAACAATATTCTGAGCTCAGTTAGATCAGTGTAAACATGGAGTAAATTCACTAACTGCAGTAGAGTTGCTCTGGATTTACACTGGTGTAGCTGAGATCACCAGAAGTACTAACTTTTTAATCTCACTTGTTAAGTGTTGACATTGCTAAATAGAAATTATTTTCAGGGAACTTTGTTCCTCTCGTATGTTTGAGAATAGCTACAAGAACAAACATGCCTCCCAAATCTATTTTGAACTATTAAAACTTAAAAGTTATTACTTCAACTATGTCTTCCTGGAGAAGCTGTACTCACTGAGTTGCTGCACCCTTACCATGCCAAGCTGCCAGGGAAAAGTGATAGTTTAATAGAAGCTGAGAGACTTCCAAATGAAAATATATGGCAATTGAACAGCAAATAATGACCTGAATAGCCATTGTCTTTTTAGCCCCCAAAAGATCATTACCTATCTATTACCCCTACAGAGAACACTCACATGAAAGCATTTAGTAATGAAATCGTATCTGATTAAACATTTCAGAATCAGAAAAAGATCACTATGTCTGCTATCAATTTATGTAGCAAATGTTTGTTCTATCATGAGTTATTTGCGCAGGTACAAGTAGTGTATATTGAAATATTGTATCTGCACTCTTGGATAACAATATTGGGGCTTGCTTCACTTCCTGAAGGCCAGCAGAGGAGAGAATCCTATGCAGAAGATGTTTTAGTAATGCAAGCCAACTGATCTGCCAAGTGTTGGCCGACAGAGACCAAAAATTGGTGAATGCTAATGAAATACACCCTTTCAGCTGATTTTCTGGGCACTTTTTGCAAGTGGGGTTCCTATGGAGCCCATCTGCTGATTCTTCCTACCAATCAAGTGGGGCAGCCAATCCGGCAGTTTACTACTGAGCTGCACTCATTAGGTTTCAGGGGGGTAGCCGTGTTAGTCTGGTTCTGTAGAAGCAGCAAAGAATCCTGTGGCACCTTATAGACTAACAGACGTTTAGGTTGTTCAGGAGCTGCTCTGCTGCATGCCCTGATTCCTCACCAAAGGTGGCAATAGAACCACAGTCTGTCCTCTCTGGTGGTACCTAGCTGTGCCATGACTGGAAAAGATGCAAACTGATCTACTCTGTATACAAAAGGGTGACTCCAGCCCTGGTAGATTAGTATTATTTATTTTTTGGAGACCAATTTGGATTATACAACTGTACTAGAATTTACTACATAAGAAAATGAGCACAGAACATAAAAAGAGTCAGAAAGTGTTCTCAATATTAAAAATAATAGTTAGCAAGGTATTTTATTCACTCTTTGTCTTCAGTTGATGGATTTAAACAGCGCAAATGGAATGAGATGGGAACAGGGAAAAGCAACAAGAAAATTGTTTTTATTATTCTTATTTGTCTCATCCTCAAATTGTCAGACTGGGTATGGTATTTTCTGTGAATTACCCCACACAGTTAAATACCTCAGTTTATAATCATAAGTGATGAATCCAGAGAAGCATCAATAAACATTTCTGAGTATATTAGCTACTACAAATAAGTAATTTAAATCCACTAGTTCCACAGCCTCACCACTACCATAGATAGGCAGCTTCTCATTTCCTAGTAAATAAAAGGATGGTTTCTTTGCAGCTATAGATGTATCTTTGTGTAAGTATTCCTCCATTACACATGCCGATTGATTTTGTCTGATTACTGTCTCTGCAGTTGATAAGAATCCTGCACAACTCATCTTTTATTGTTACTGTAGGTGGTAAACTCAAATTACTTTTTGCTGCTATGGTAACCCGGTTTTATAAAAGTGCCCCATTTTCCCCTTTCATACTAAATTTGCTCATCCTGGAGGAGGAGGAGGAGGAGGAGGAGAAGGAAATTAATAACAGAAGGAAAACCTGAGCTTCCAATAAAATGAAAACTGTGGATAAAAATATGATTCTTACATATTAAATAGTACAATTTCAGGACTGAATCGTGCAAATCCTCAGGCAAAACTTCCACTGACTTCAATATTAAAGATGTAAATTAGCTTATATTTAAAAGGAAAGTGACACTATTTCAATAATATGGACCGAAATATCACTCATTGTTAAGCTACTAACAAGAGTATGAAACAGTGTAAACCTAGCACCAGCACCAAAAAGATTGGCTCTGCCTAAAAGTGCTAGTAACCTCACTGACAGCACCTGGGGAGGGTATGGCCAAGTGAAGGGGATGGACTTAAAAAAGGACAGAAGATCAGTTCAGAGGAGAAGATCTAAGGGAGAGGATGTAATGAGTTCCATTCCTCTTGGAAGGGGCTAGCTGGAAGGTCAGAGAAGTGGAAAAGTTTGCTTCTAAGGCCTGGTCTACACTACGTGTTTAAACCGAATTTAGCAGCGTTAAACCGATTTAACCCTGCACCCGTCCACACAACGAAGCCCTTTATATCGATATAAAGGGCTCTTTAAACCAATTTCTGTACTCCTCCCCGACGAGGGGAGTAGCGCTGAAATCGGTATTGCTGTGTCAGATTAGGGTTAGTGTGGCCGCAATTCGGCGGTATTGGCCTCTGGGAGCTATCCCACAGTGCACCATTTTGACTGCTCTGGACAGCAATCTGGAGTCAGAAGCAGTGGCCAGGTAGTCAGGAAAAGCCCCGCGAACTTTTCAATTTCATTTCCTGTTCACCCAGCGCGGAGAGATCATCAGCACAGGTGACCACACATTGCTCATCAGGTAACAATGCAGTCTCCTGAGAATCAAAAAAGAGCTCCAGCATGCACTGCACGGGATGTACTGGATCTGATCGCTGTATGGGGAGAGGATTCCGTGCTAACAGAACTCCATTGCAAAAGACGAAATGAAAAAAAAAATTGAAAAAATTTCCAAGGCCATGATGCAGAGAGGCCACACCAGGGACTCAGTACAGTGCTGTGTGAAAGTTAAGGAGCTCAGACAAGCCTACCAGAAAACCAAAGAAGCAAAAGGAAAGTCCGGGGCAGGGCTGAAAACATGCCGCTTCTATGCTGAGCTGCATGCAATTCTAGGGGGGGGCCACCACCACTACCCCACCCCTGTCCGTGGATTCCGAGGTGGGGATGCTAATGGCAGCCATGGCTGAGGATTCTGCGGATGGGGAAGATGAGGAGGAGGAAGAGGAGGACGAGCTTGCAGAGAGCACACAGCACTCCGTTCTCCCCAACAGCCAGGAGCTTTTTCTTACCCTGATGGAATTACCCTCCCAGCCCTCCTAAGCAACTATCCCAGACAATGAAGCCATGGAAGGGACCTCTGGTGAGTGTACCTTGTAAATATAAGACATGGTTTAAAAGCAAGCATTTTTTTTAATGATTAATTTGCCCTGAGGACTTGGAATGCATTCGCGGCCAGTACAGTTACTGGAAAAGTCTGTTAGCATGTCTGGGGATGGAGCGGAAATCTTCCAGGGACATCTCCATGAAGCTCTCCTGGAGGTACTCCAAAGCCTTTGCAGAAGGTTTCTGGGCAGCGCCGCTTTATTCTGTCCTCCATGGTAGGACACTTGACCACGCCATGCATGTAGCAAGTAATCTGGTATCATTGCATGACAAAGCCTAGCTGCGTATGGTCCCGGTGATTGCTGGCATTCAGGAATTTAAGTAAGGGACAGAAATGGTCATTCCTACTGGGCTGTTTGCCTGTGGCTTAAAAGAAATCCTTCCCTGCAGGTAGTCAAGCGGGGGAAAGGGGGAGGGGGTGATTGGCGCTGAGCTTTTCCGTATTTGGCTTGCAGGGATCTTCCCTGCTACCAGCCACACGGTTGGGGGGAGGGAAAGGGGAGTGTTTAGCAGTGATCTTCCATGATACCAGCCACGCAGTTGGGGGAGGGGGAAGGGGGCTGTTTAGCAGTGATATTCCATGATACCAGCCACGGGCTGGTTTCTGCTGCTGCACGTAACAGGAAAGAAGCAGCACTCAATGTGACGCGAGAAGAAATGTTTTCGGAAATCATGGAAGTGACTCACAATGAAAGAGCTCATCTGAATAAGTGGAAGGACATGGTAGCAAAGTACAGGAAAGATGCCAGTGACCATGAGGACAGAAGGGATCAATGTGAGGACAGGAGGGACAAACGTGAGGACAGGAGAGATGCTTGAGATGAGAGGAGAGATGCTCGAGATGAGAGGTGGCGGCAGGAAGATCAGCGGTGGCGGGATGCAACTCTGGAGCTGCTGCGTGATGAAACTGACATGCTCCAGCGTATGGTGGAGCTTCAGGAATGGCAGCAGGATCACAGAGTGCCGCTGCAGCCCCTGTATAACCACCCTCCCCCCTCACCATGTTCCTTAGCCTCCTCACCCACCAGACGAGTAAGAACTCGTGGGGGTAGGCTCCGTGCACCCGCCCACTCCACCCCAGTGGACAGCCCAACCAAAAGGCTCTCATTATTATGAATTTTTTTAGTGGCCTTTTCCTTCCCTACTATCCTCCTCCCAAACCCCACTCGGGCTACCTTGTCAGTTCTTTCCCTCTTTTTATAATTAAGTAATAAAGAATACATGATTTTTAAATGAGAGTGACTTTATTTCCTTAGAAAGCAAGCTGTGATCGAAGGCGGGGGTGGGAGGGGTGGCTTACAGGGAATGAGTCAATCAAGGGGGGTGGGGGGGTTCATCAAGGAGAAACAAACATAACAGTCACACTGTACCCTGGCCAGTGATGAAACTGGTTTTCAAAGCTTCTCTAATGTGCACCGTTTTCTGGTGTACTCTTCTAATCGCCCTGGTGTCTGGCTGTGCGTAATCAGTGGCCAGGTGATTTGCCTCAGCCTCCCACCCCACCATAAAGGTCTTCCCCTTACTCTCACAGAGATTGTGGAGCACACAGCAAGCAGCGATAACAATGGGGACATTGGTTTGGCTGAGGTCTGAGCAAGTCGGTAATGTCTGCCAGCGCGCCTTTAAAGGGCCAAATGCACATTCTACCACCATTCTGCGCTTGCTCAGCCTGTAGTTGAACAGCTCCTGACTACTGTCCAGGCTGCCTGTGTATGGCTTCATGAGCCATGGCATCAAGGGGTAGGGGTAGGTATCCCCCAGGATAACTACAGGCATTTCAACATCCCCAACTGTTATATTCTGGTCTGGGAAGTAATTCCCTTGCTGCAGCCGTTTAAAAAGAGTAGTGTTCCTGAAGACACGAGCGTCATGAACCCTTCCCGGCCATCCCACGTGGATGTTGGTGAAACGTCCCTTGTGATCCACCAGTGCTTGCAGCACCATGGAAAAGTACCCCTTGTGGTTTATGTGGTGGGTGCCCTGGTGCTCCGGTGCCAAGATAGGGATATGGGTTCCATCTATCGCCCCACCACAGTTAGGGAATCCCATTGCAGCAAAGCCATCCACTATGACCTGCACATTTCCCAGAGTCACAACCTTTCGTAGCAGCAGCTTAGTGATTGCTTTGGCTACTTGCATCACAGCAGCCCCCACAGTAGATTTGCCCACTCCAAATTGATTCCCGACTGACTGGTAGCTGTTTGGCGTTGCAAGCTTCCAGAGGGCTATTGCCACTCACTTCTCAACTGTGAGGGCTGCTCTTATCTTGGTATTCTGGCGCTTCAGGGCAGGGGAAAGCAAGTCACAAAGTTCCATGAAAGTGCCCTTACTCATGCGAAAGTTTCGCAGCCACTGGGAATCATCCCACACCTGCAACACTATGCGGTCCCACCAGTCTGTGCTCGTTTCCCAGGCCCCAAATCGGCGTTCAATGGCTAGAACCTGCCCCATTACCAGTAGAATCTCCAAAGCGCAGGGGCCCGCAGTTTGACAGAATTCTGTGTCCATGTCCTCATCACTCTCGTCACCGCTCTGCCGTAGCCGCCGCCTCCTCGCCTGGTATTGCAGGTCCCGGTTCAGCATTGACTGCACGAGAATGCACGAGGTGTTGACAACGTCCATGATTGCTGTCTTGAGCTCAGCAGGGTCCATGCTTGCCGTGGAATGGCATCTGCGCAGTTCATCCAGGAAAAAGGGTGCAAAACGGTTGGCTGCTGCTGCTTTCATGGAGGGAGGGGTGAGGCTATACCCAGAAGCACCAGTGCCAATGTTTTTTGCCCCATCAGGCATTGGGATCTCAACTCAGCATTCCAATGGGCGGGAGAGACTGCGGGAACTATGGGATAGCTATGGGATCGCTACCCAGAGTGCAATGCTCAGGAAATCAGCACTAGCCTCGGTACATCGACTCACACCGCCAAATTAATGTGCTTAGTGTGGCCGCGTATACTCGACTTTATACAATCTGTTTTAAAAAACCAGTTTCTGTAAAATCGGAATAATCCCGTAGTGTAGACATACCCTGAGATGAGCCTGAAGGAAGTTCAGGAGCTGCTGATGGACAATGGCCTGCCTGAAACCATGGAGAAAGCAGAGAAGTGTGCCAGCCTTAGACCGTGAGGTGGAGTGAGTGACAGTGAGGACATTGTATTATAGCGAAGGCTTGCCTGTAAAGGAGGGGGCAGCCAGCTGAGCCCAATTGGGGCTGAAGATTCAGTTGTCTTTATATTTCTGTTGCACCAGTTAAAGGACTCTGTAAAAGGGTGGAAACACAATGTGACCTGGCCAGAGAACAGAGTCATGAGAAGAGGTGGATCACTGCAGTACCAGTGATCCAAAGGGGTGCCAGAAGGGAAAGAGATATTATGCTATGCTATTATGCTGTGCTATTCCCAGACACGAGGGTCACTCTTTTACAAAGAGGATAAGTGAAAACTAGTATTTGAAACAGGAAAACTCATGTTAAAATTGATCAATATCTTAACAGAAGATAAAAACTATTCTAGAGGATTTTAAATACTGATCACTGAAAATAAAAAGCTGAAGGAAAAGCCAGAGATTTTTTTTTCTTTTCTGTATATTTTTCTGTTTTATTTATAAAATATGACAAATTTATACTCTTATGCAAGTGAAAAAATGCAGACTATATACAAGAATTACATTAAAAGAATATTAAAGTTTGCAAAATTAAGCACTTAGAAGTTAGAAAATGCCTGCATTAAGGATGCATGCTGCTTATAATGCCAAGTTTTAATGACCGTATATACTCATTCATAAGCTGAAATTTTTTTGGTAAAAAAAGTGAAGTATTTGGTAAAAAGTGAAGCTGTGGAAAGCGACGCGGATTGAGTAGCTGGCTGCCACTTCCCACATATCCTATTGGCTGGGAACAGCGAACCATGGCCACTGGGAGCTGAGAAGCTCTGAGCTGCAGGTAAACTAAACGTTCTGACCCGCTAGTGCAGGGTTTCTCAAACAGGGGTGGCCGCTTGTGTAGGGAAAGGACGATGTGTTTATCTGCTCATCCGCAGGTCTGGCCGATCGCAGCTCCCACTGTCTGTGGATCGCTGCTCCGGGCCAATGGGAGCTGCTGGAAGCGGAGGCGCGATCCACAGCAATCCGTGGCCAGTGGGAGTCGCGATCTGCTGTACCTGCGGATGCGACCCCTGTTTGAGAAACCCTGTGCTGGTGACTTACTCTGATGGGCCAGGAGCCAAAGTTTGCCAACCTCTGAAATATAGGGTAGTCTTATGAAAGGATCATACAGTTTTTGCCATTTTTACCTATCCATCTTGGGGGTTTGGCTTATAAATGAACAGGCTAATGAACAGTAATAATACGGTAATTTAAAACCTACATAGCACACAATTAAGAATGCAGTCCTTATAAATAAATGTGAGATGTCCTCGGAGAAGTAAGCAGATGGATGAACAGTAGCTTGTCACACTGTCTGGGGAAGAAAATGACAGCTACATGGAGGCTAGAATTCATGCAGCACATAGCAGCCCTCCAATTTAAGAAATAAAGGCTGGTGTATGCCTATTACCCAGTGATCCAAGAATTCCACTGGCTTTCTCTCCATTCACTTCTGAACTACAATAAAAACTTGGACCTAATCACAAAGCCTGGCTATTTCAGAGATTATATTGTCATCCAAGATTGTGAGGTGTTCGGGTTTACGAAAATGGGGGCCAAATAAATACAAAAAACATAGGTTTGATTTTTGGCTCCCATCTTGCAGTTTTATGCAGGAAACACTCCCACTGAACTCCACTCTTTTCTTCTTCTCATTCTATTCTGGAACTATGTAAAACTTGGTAATTTCAGTTTAAAGGGGTTTAATGTGATCCATTTTGTGGATTTCAGATCACACAGGTCTCCATCCTCTGAGTTCTGTTTTGAATATACCCACTAGAGCTAGTTGAAACGTTTGACAAAATTTGTTCCATCCAATATGAAAAGTGTCATGGAAACCCATCAGTTTTGACAAAAAATTCATCAGGAACATTTTTCAGTTCTGGATGATAGAAAGTGAGAGAGACCCCCAGAATAGCCAGGTGGTTAGGGAACTCACCTGGGATTGGAAGATTGAAGTATACTATTTTTTTCTTCATATTGTTACAAGCATCTATAGGAAACTTATCTCCATAGTGGAACCTTTTTAAAAGGCTTACATTGAGTCATTGTCATTTCAAATAATAGAAACAATCTACAAATTGCATATGATCTGCAGGGCAAACAAAAATAGGACCAGCAAAACAAGGACACCCATTTTCCCACCAACATCTCTTAAATCTGTTTGGAAGAGATCACTTCTAGTGAAAAGAAGTCTGTCACAGTGCCCATTACTAGTTAGAATCTCTGCTTAGGCTGCCAATGAGAGTTTCAGTTCCATTTTGATGGCCACTTTCACAATGCAGATACCTGTTGACAGGAGCTGGACTGAAACCACAAACTCAGTTTTATGTAAGCAACTTGGGCACTATCAGATGAATGAATTTCAAGCGCATAGCTTGGACCAGATTTGAGCCCATGAGTTGGATGGCCATAAGTAATCTATTATTTATAATCTGAATTATCCAATCGCATAAACTCTTTCCAACCAAAGAAATTGTGGACTGAGTACTCTGATGTGTTGGATATTATTTCATGTGTTTTTATTCTTTCCCTACACCAACATAAGTTGTAGCAGGTTCAACCATAACAATCTTCGTGTAACCCCAAGGATGGATTGTTTAATTGCTATTTTGGATTTTCAAAATAATTTTCCTTGGGAAATTACACAGATCTTTTGGAGCAGTACTTCTGGGCATTAGGGCCCTAATATAGATATAGATATAGATAACCTGACACTACTGTAACTGGACATAAACATGGTTAATGAGAACACTGAAGTCAAAGAATGAGACAAAATTATGAAACCAAGCAAGCTGCTCAAACTGTGTTAAGTGGTCATATGCAGTTCTTACTGAGGAAAATGGGAATTTTTCCCATGTAATTCAGAGCAGGACTTGAACTTTCTAAAGTTCTAAAGTGCTAAAACTTTCAAGTTTGTAAACTTTTTTTTTCCTGGCCTAGGAAATCAGATGTTAAAGTCTAGTGCAAAATTAGATCAAATAAACCTTCTCAGAGATTACATTTATGAAAATATTATCTTTTTGATGAAGTCTATATGAAAAATGAAAGTTAATCCTCCATTAAAATTTACTATCATAAGTATAATTACAATACACATTAAATAAAGTTTTATGTATACTTAAATACCTACCAATGTCCCTTCTTAGACTTCAAATTCTTCAAGATGCCCAAGGGAAAAAGAACCAAGTATACAAGAACTTCATTAAAACAAATAATGCTTTATCAGGGAAAAAGCATGCACATTATTTTTTTTTTAGATTTTGCCTGAGCCAAGTGTCAGTGACAAATTGCTTACTTGAAAATCAGATATTTCTTTTCTGGTCAGTGTGATATTGGTCTTTTCCTTACAACACTAGGCATTCATACATAAATTCCCCATCCTGAAGAGACGTATTATACATATGCATGTTTCACGGAATCAATAGAACTATGTGCTTCAAGTTAAATACAAATCCCCTTTTTTGTGAAATTTATAATAAATATAGTACTTCCTATTTTATTTCTTAACATTTCTTAAGATAACATAATAAACATATATTCATATAGTTACACACAAGAACAGATAAAGATGTAGTGAAAAATGTTGGGAAAAATAACCACATTTGAGTTTGGCTATTAACCAGAGTCCTTGACATCCATGTTGGCTCAGATTTCAAATATCATGGCTAACTGGTCAAGATAAATATTTTTGTAATGACTGCTTTTCGAGAATTTTTCTTCTGTGTACTCATTTCCTAGATTCTGCAGTCAACTCAGTCTCAAAAAACAAAAACAAAACAAAAACACAAAAATCCTTTAAATTAAACAAAATCTATTTATTTAATAAAACAAAGGTTCAGTGTCAGAAGTTTCTTCTTTTGTGTTTCATTTCCCATTTTCTCATGTGTATGATGTTGCTTGTCTCCAAGCTACAGACAAGCTGAAATGTCCATTTAGAACTATCTGCTCATAATTTTATACTGGCATAGAAAGTGGCACCTGCTGACTCCCAGGGTACAACAGTCACTCTAGCTTGCAGACTGAAACAGCTGGTACCAACATTTAACACAATCACGATTTACATTTAAGGTACACTTTGCATTATATTAGGTTTCAGTAACTACATTTCATCATGTGACCATCTGTAGCTGCAATTTTGTTCTTCCCTTGGGGACATTACTCAAAGAAACTGAAATGAGTCATGCTGTGTATTGTGTAGCAAATTTCTTTGCTGAACATAAAGGAAACAATCACCTAGGGAACAAATAGGCACAGGTAAGAAATCCAAAGCTGTTGGCATCTTTTCATTTTTTGTTTCACTAGTTTGGTAAATTATGTGCTAATAAATTGTACCGTAACTAGAGATGGGCAGGAAACATTTCCTGTCCAATGAAAAGTTTCAAGATTTTGAAGATGTTCCCATTCTGCATCAGGATAAAGCAGACTTTTCAAAGGTTTTATTATTATTTAATTATTAATTATTATTATTATTATTATTATTATTTAAAAAAGAGACTCCTCCCTCCAGTACCAGAACATCCAATAGCCCAGTGGTTAGGACATTCATGTGGACATTCTAGGTTCAAGTCCTGGCTCCAAAACAGGCACAGCAAGGATTTGTTGAAACTGGGTCTCCCACTTCCCAGGTTAGTGCCCTAACCACGGAGCTATTGGCTATTCTGGGGTGGGTCTGTCTGTCTGCCTCTCTGTCTGTGTGATTTTTAGACCACAAATTCCATCTTGAACCTAAGAAACCTTTCCCAATGAAAGTTGCATTGAAACTTGTGCATTTCTCTTAAAATTTTGTTTCTACAAATCATCATTTTCCAATGAAAACCATTTCAACAGAAGCTTTAACCATAACTCAATCCTGCATTCCCTATGCATCCTAAATTCCCTTTGATGTCACACTATGCAAATCACAATAGAAGATCAAGGCTTAGACTGTAAACAATTTGGGGCGAGGAACTGTCTTTTCATTATATGTATGCACATGGCCTGGCACTATGGATCCCGTGCCCCTGATGAAGGCCTATAGGCGCTAACACACTGTAACTATTTAATGATAATAACAATAATAAGTGACAGCATACTGTGAAAAAAAAGCCTTTCTTGGAATATTTCTAGGCTGTACCAGGATGTAGTAGAAGACTAATAAGTCTAGCAGCCCGTTCTTGAAGGCAAAAGAGGTTTGGGATAAAATTTTGAATTACTCTGTGCTTATTTAAACAGAACCTCAAAATACTATGTCATTAAAAACTACTCACTTTAGTTTATTTTAGGAGGTGTACTGTGACTAAACATGATGAGGTAGCATATGTCTGGGGATGAGTAGTTAATATAAGGTCTACATTAAAAGTGGACATTTACTTTTACTAATAGTCCTACATTTTTCCAAAGGGGTAGAACAGAAATGCCTTACCTTCAACAGTCTAGGTTCCCAGTCAGTGATTATTCATGTGTTTTTTTTAAATTAGGCACATGACTAAGTACCTTTCTGATTGGGGCCTAAATGATCAAATGCCTGTAGAGTGATTCAACATTTTAAACCATACCACAACTTAATTCTGGATTCATAACCACAAGTGCTAAGGAAATTACAATACAGTTCATGAAAGATCACAAAAGTCAAGTAAAAATGTAGCCTTACCTACATAAAACCATTTCACTCTTACACTCTGATAATGGTCTTATACAGAAGCACACCCATAACTGATTGAATCTAATTATAATAAAGGACATAACCTTTTAGACAATCAAGATAATTATACTAATCAGTGCATTGTAACTGTATGCTATATTGCTTTCACCGTACATGAAAAAAAAATTTATAAGAAATTTTCTTAAACCTTCACCTTGTGGTACTTTATCCTTATCATTAACAGCCATTGTGTTTCTTTTTTTTACTTTATATATAGTAATACCCAATCACATTCTTGATTAATCAGTCTAGCTATTAAAGTAGTCACAGGCCCCCTACAATTTAATGTATTCAAATCTGTTATATAGAACCTTGGTTTTATATAGAATTACATTTACTAAGGTGCTTTCCTCCATTATAGCACTAACATCTGTACCATGTATTAAATTACACTAAACAGCCTACAAACAGCAGGCTCTTTCATATTGATGCTATAGTTACAAGGACATGTTTTCAAAATGCAGTTTCATAATGAAGACTCATCTGTATGTTGTATACAGACCTTGGGTCTGTTATTGTTGAAATAAGGGGAAGTTTTGACTTCAGTGGAAATAGAATCAGGCCAAAAATAGTGATATCTGAATCCAGAGAAGTTTAGACCATAGTAGTGAGCAAAGAGTACTATAAAATCAGAATCCACAGAACTTGAGTGGAACACAACTCAAGTCCCCTTTAAATGCATATGTCACATCTCAAGAACTATTTGAAACATATTAACAAAAGACAATTGGCACTGAGTGTTGGCAGGATGATGCTGAAATCCTTCTAAAGAAAATGTGACAATATTCAGTATTAATGATTCAAAACAGGACCGCTCAGAAGAACCTTAGCACAGTTTTTGTATCGTTAATGAAGTGTGGATCTTGTACTTTCCATTGTGGACAATTTCTCAAAGTGAAGAGCCTCTCACAGATCATCTTCCCAGCCAGCCTCCCAAAGCTAACTTTGCATCTACTGTGTGGCAAATATATTTATTATTTATACTGAAGAACTGCTTACTACCTCCAGTCATTGACCAGGACCCCATTGTACTTGCTGTTGTACAAAAACAGAACAAAGAGATGGCTCCTGCACCAGAGTGATTACAACTCAATGTTTGGTTACATGAAGGTGATAAGTTGAGGGCTGGAATTTACATTTTCTGACAATGAAACTCCCTTCACTGTCTGTATCCCTTCTCTAACCCAGTTCTATTGTCTCTCATTTTGCAGTTGTTTTCCACTCTTCCTGTATGTATGCTACCTGTCCAGATCAATTTTCAATGTTCAAATAACTTTGTAGATAGAAAATTACAAAACAAAAAAAAAAAAGACCACAGATCAGTTTAAATCCATTGCTGAATTGGGGCCAGTGGGCTAATGCACTGATTTCCCAGCCCACAAAATTAAACAGTCAGGCAGCCTTCAGTCTGTTGTGATCCCTTCATCCCAGCACCATCCTTATCAGAACTTTAAACAGCCCAAGCGGAACAAAACCAACAGTAGCAAAACAATTACAGCAACTGCAACCAACAGTCTCCACATATAGACCTGTAGGCAGGGCTGCAGCTAGCATGAAACTGCACCCCTCCCCCACCCCGGTTGCCTCCCTGGCATCCCTTTATATTTCTTCTGCTCCCTATAAAGGGTCAGGGTTAATTGACTACTGCATTAACCCTTTAGGGTCAGGGTTAGTGAGTGTCCTTGTACCCTGTCTGCCCTCTCCCTGCTCCCTGAAGGCATACTCAGTGGAATTTACACTTGTCCGTCTGCATCAATCAATCAATCAATCAATCAATCAATAAGATATCTGCATTTCCATGTGCTGCCCCATAAAAGAAAATGGCTGCAGAGCTAGATACCAGCACGTAAGTCTGGAGTTTATCTTTCATAGCCTGCAGCCCTCTAAGGGGACATTGTCTGTAAGCAAGGTGAAGGGTTCTCCCAGGAGGTAGCATAATAACTGTGAGACATTCCTTTTCTGTGCGAGATTGTTCTTTTCGCATGGAAGAAGCTTCCTACTGAGATATAAGATAGAGTGTTCTCCATCCTCCACCACCTGGGATAGAACCATCTGAAATCCCACAGTAGAGGCATCTGTTTGTAGAATGAATTATTTCATAAAAGCCAGACTCAGCAGTACTGGTTTACTGCACATGATGTGCTTGACTGTGCCAAATGTATTTGTGCAAGCTGGTGTTTATTGGACCTTTTGGGGAACTTTATTCTTTAAGGGGTCCATAATGGGGGCCGTTACCGTGGAATACCTGGAGACAAAACACCTCTAGTGCACTGCTCACTTGCCTTTTGGTGATAGGGATTGTGCACTTTAGCAGGACTTTCACGTTGCTGACTAAGGATTGGATTCTGCCATTCCTGGGGTATATCCCAAGTATTTAGTTTTGGTGCTACCCACTTTACATTTTACAGGGTAGCCAGTAGGTCTGCTTCCCTTAGATATTGAAGGATGGCAGCCACCCTCTTGAGATGCTGTTCCCATGTGCTAGAATAGATGCAGAAACATTGTTGCGATAAGCTGCAGCATACTGCTGATGCGGCCATAATACCTGTCCATATGCTGCTGGAATGTAGCAGTGTCCCCACAGAGTCCAAACAGAATGGTTTGAAACTGAAATAGGCCAAAAGGGGTGGCAAAGACTTATCTTATCTTTGGGCAGTGGTGCCAAAGAAATTTGCCAACATTCTTTAGTAAGTATGAGCATGGTTATGAAGCAGGCCCTATCCAACCTCTCCAGCATTTCATCTACTTGGGGCATGGGATATGTGTTGAACCTCAACATGGCATTAACTTCTGTAAAATCAATATAAAACAAACCCTGTTGTCTGGTTTAGGCACTAGAAACATTGGGCTATGCCATTCACTTTGAGATTCTTCAAGTACCCCTAGTTCTAGCACACTTTTTAGTTTCCTATTGGCTGTCTCCTGCATTTATTCAGGGATCTGGAAGCTTCCCTTCTGCATACTGGCACGTGCGATAATTTTTATGTGGTGCTGTATGAGGTGAATCCTCCCAGGCTTTGTGGTGAAGACATCAATAAAGCTATGGATCAGCTTGCAGGCTTGCTCTCTCTGCAAACCAATGACACTGTCTCTCAGCGTTACAACAGGACAGACCCTCACATATGGTTCCTGATGGTGTAAGGCCAATTCTTGCTGGACTGGATAAACATGACCTCTCAGCTCTTTCAGGGCTTTAGTAAATGCAATGGTATATCTGGGTGCCAGGTGTCTTCCTTACTAACTGAATCTCATAATCTACCTCCCCCACCCAGGGCACTATCTCATAGGGCCCCTGTCATTTAGCTGGCAGTTTGCTTTCAGAGGTAGGTAGTAATAACAGGATGCAGTCCCCTTGTTGATAGAACCTCAACCTCACAAACCTATTATTTTATAACTTCTGTGAGTGTTCCATAGCTTGTATATTCTGTTGGGCGAGGGACCCTATGAAGTCCAGCCTTTCCCAGAGATTTAGGATTACTGCACACCGTTCTCAGCCTTAGTTCCTTGGTCTTGCCAAGTTTCCCGCTTAAGGTTCAGAATTCCATGGGGCCACTTTCCATATAGCAAATCAGAAGAGAGACTCCCATAGAAGACTGGGGCACTTCAGTGATAGTAAACAGTATATTACAGCAGTAGTTTGTCCCGTTGCAGAATTCAGCTGTGACAAACTTATGCAGCATTTCCCTTAGAGCCCAGTTAAAACTTCCAGTGGGCCTTCTATTGGGTGGGGGGAGTGATGGACTGAGAGTTTCATGAACTTTATGTCATGTAAGGAGCAAACTTCTTGCAGTAACCTTGACATGAAGGTGGTGATCTGATTGGTCAGAATCACTCCAGGGATGCCTACCTGAAAGAGCACTTTTAGCAGCTCTATAGTGGCTGATTGAACTGACAATGACTGCAGGGGAATGGAGCTGGCCATAATCCACAATGACTAAAATATAGCTGCACCCACTGACAGTCAGTTTGAGGGCCCCAACTAAATCCACCCCAGTACATTCAAATGGGCTATCTACCAATGGGAGAGGAACCAAGGGAGCCATTTAAATAGGTTTGGGACCCACCAGCTGGCACTCAGAACAAGAGTTGTAATAGTCCTTGATCTCTTGATATACCCCTGACCATGAGAAATGAGCCAATATTAATTCCCGGGTTTTTTCCACCTGTAAGTATCCAGACCTAAGCACTTTATGGGCCAGACTGAGAACTTTGTGCTTACAGGACCTGAGGACCAGTAGTTGTGAATGGGACATCCTTGTTTGAAGATCTGTGACCATCCAAACCAGGACATTTCCCTCCAGCTCAAAGTGAAGGTATTGTGCATCTCATAATGCATCACCATGACCCTGTTCACACTGGCCAGCTGCCTGTACAGGCAGATAAAAATCTCATTGTTTTGCTGCTCCTACACAAAGTCACTGGAGTTTGTGAGAGACTGATCATCCACAGGTTAGCAACCCTGGTGTGGACCTATCAGGGTGTCCAAACTGCATTGAGTGGCCATGCATTTCTGTGGTCATTTCACCAGATCTGGCTCTGGGTCAATAGGGCCCTTGGGACCCTGAGTGGCTGCAGGTGATGTTGTCTGTGAATGTAATCCCTTCAAGAGTACCTCATTAGATCACAGTGGCTATATTGGCCCATCTCCCCAGGTCCTTGCATGTCAGTAAAGTTTGCTTCCAGGGAAGGTAATACTCTTTATGGGTTTTCTGAGACATGGCCAAAGAGTTCAGGGTCAGTAAATTAATAATCTTCTTCACTTACTGCATAACCATATGGAAAGCTAGGTTCATAATTGGGCAGAGGAGATATGTAATGATTCAACCATTCTGAGTTGAGTTGAACTATTAGGAAAACAGTTTACTTTTCCCTAACAATGTGAAAAGAGAGCTAGTTTGGGGCATTTATCCACAGTAGAGAAATGGCATAAGAGGCCAATTCTTCCAAGGGCCAGTTGAGCTGAGAGGGAAAGCAATCTGCAACATTTCTTTAAGAGGTGCAGCTCACTTCCCCACAGGCTGGATGCACGGCTTATTACATAAGGCAGCAGAGCCATGTCAAAAATGATCCCTCATTTTCTAACTGCAGTTTAGTTTAAAAAGCACTCATAAGAGCTTATGTTTTTGACATGTCTTGACATAGGATGTCACTGAATAATATCTAACTTACAGTTGATTGCAAAGCTTTTTATCATTGTACAAGAATGATTTATGAATAAATCCTTTTAAATGTCTTTTTTGAGTACCAATTTATTTTTATTTATGCAACATTCAAGTGATTTATGAATGCATATTTAATTTATTAGCCAAGCTGCTGATTTACAAGCCATAAAACTGATTTCCAGACTTGGCAGTGATTTATGAGTTATCCACAACAGATTGAAAAGATATGCAACTAATATGTTAATTTGTGATTCACATTTTAAATAAAAACCCCAGATTTGCTAATCCCTTGTTGAAGTGTAAAGCAAAGACTGATTTATAAACTAGTTTGCAATATAAATGCTCTATTTGCTTTGGATAAAATTTAGCCAGAGGTAAGAGGCTTTCCACACTACTTAACTATAATCCTATGGTTGTGCTGGGATAGGAGTTGTCATGGTAGTGTGGGAGACAGAGTGGTCAAGCATATTATGGAAAGGGGTCTCAATTATAGGCTGGCATGAAGGAAAGTTATGCCAGGAATCCTATAGATGAACCAGAGTATCTGTGCCTCACACATATCCACCAGCTCCAGCACAACAGTCAAGTATTGTGCAGTGGCTGCAACTCCTATTTCTGCCTCTGCTAGAGCAATACATGAAGGGAAGCTTAACTACAGCCCAGTGAGCTGGTCTGTCAGATCATGGATTTCCCTTCCCATACTTCATCTGTATGAAGTCAGATTACTCTGGGTTTTATTCAGGTAAAGTGAATGTAGACCTAACCAATGATTCTAGTTTTTTTGCAGGACACATAAAGCTCTCCCAGCTGAGAAAATGGGCTCAGCAACTCTGCAGAAATCAGCCAGCCTGCAGAAATCTTTCCTTTTTTTTCTTTAATGCGACAGAAGCTGTGGAGAGTGGAGTGAGAGATTGTTACCTAATAGCATCTCAGTGCAAGAAAGCAAGGAGCTTCCTTGTATCTGGTAGTGAGTTTCAGCTGGCCTGACTAATACAATGTACCCCAACTCACTAATGTCATAACCTGTATCTAAAAGGTGTCAGGTAAGGTATCAATAGAAAGCTAAAAACATACTGATCATTAATATCATTGTGTGGAATATGTACAAATTAAAAATTACAAACATATTGGGAATTATGTTCTTAAAGTGTGTGCCAGGTAGGATGAAGTTACCCCACCCTAGACAAAGGCATGTGGTTCTGCCACATTGATGGTTCTACCAAGATACTTTAAGAGACAATGGGTATTCATTACATAAAAACCATTAAGCTAACAAGGGGTGGAGATAACCACTCACCATGATGGCAAGAGGTGGAGATGGCAGAAACACATCCATTTATTTGCTTTTAATCAAACATCACTGGGGGAAGAAACCAGCATGGAATTTCCTTCACCAGAAGACTCTATGTCTCCTTTCCAACAGCTTGACTGAACTTTACTTTGCAGGATAACCTTCAAAATAATTAATTTCAAAGATTCACTTGACTGTTATAGAGAGCGGTAAAAGAACCCCAAGTTATCTTTTTCATAAGACAACAAAGGAACCAAGTACGTTGGACTTAATGGGAGACTCTGACCAGAGGGATGGGCAGACATCTTGTTGAAAGATAGAAAATTACCTTAAAGAAAGGGGGTAGCTTGTTTTGTTAAGTCGTAGCCTGTAGAAAGTATTTTTCCCTTTAATTTTCTTGACACCATTTCCAACATCATCCTGCATACCTGAACTCATATAAAATGCCATCTGTTTTTATTAATTAACTTGCTTTACTTTTAATCTAAACCAACCCAGTGCTGTGTTTGAATTGAAGCAAATGTTAACTCCAGTTAAATTGGTAATCTGAGCATTTTGTCTCTTTAGAGAAGCAAATGAATCTTATTCCTCTGAATGGTCCAGGAAAGGGATGATCATTGCAGAGCACATGGTTCTGGGAAAATTCAGGACTCGGGGGTGTTGGGTTCACCTTGCTGGGTGTAACCAAGACTGGTGGAGGCCAGAGTGTGGTTGTGGTGTTACAAGCAAGCTGCTGGAGTGAGAGAGTTGCTGGGTCAGGGTGGCTTTTCACATTCAGTGGATGCCTGCATGCTGGCTGGGAGCATCCAGACAAAGGAGGTACAGCAGCAGAGCATTTTAAGGCACTTAGGGATTCAGGGCAACTGATGACACAACCCCTCATTGGTCTGGATTGTACCCCAGAATGTGATGTAAATAGACAGCTCAGTTTAATTAACTCTTTTCTTGTCATGTATTGCAATAGTTGATGCCTTGGAGGGTCCTTTAGCCCTCATCCACAGTTTGTCACTGATTTTATCCAGTCCAAGACATTTACTTCTGCTCATGTCTGTAACATTTTCACTAAACAGTCACACATGGGATTGCTTCCTAGGCTGACAAAACATTTTACTTCCTAACCTCCTGCCATATGAACATTCATTTTCTCCCTATCTTGACCATTCCAATATTTTTGTCTGCTTTGGAATATATTGTGTAGAGTAGGTACCATTAAAATTTAATTTTACTGTGATATTTGCACTATTCCCCAATGTAGGAATAGGGTGTGCCACATTAAAATTGCAAAGCAATAAATGTTTAATGGTTTCCTCTCTATATGAATAATCCTCAGCTAACCAATAAATCTTCTGACTGAAAACTGAGCACACCCTTTAGGACAAAGGAAATAATAAAGAGGGACTTCATCAAATCTTCTACTGTCTTTTGCTACTATTCACTTAAATAATGGTGGGACCAGCAAAGCAGCACGATCATGTAAATAGGGTACTGGATAGGGAACCAAGAGACCTGGGTTTTAAACCCAGCCTCTTATCATTTGTTTGACTCTTGGCAGGTCATGTCACCTCTCTGTTTCCTTTTATCTGTTTTTGTCTGTTCAGATAGAAAGTTCTTCAGGATGGGATTCTCTCACATTCTGTGTTTTGCATAGTGCCAACTACCACGAGGCATTGCCATAATGCATATAAGTAATATAGAGGAGAGAGAAGTCAGAGTTATTAAAAAAGAGGACAACATTACATCCTTCTATAAATTCTGGCAGGAGCTTTTAAATGTGATCCCTACAGTAGGTCACACATTGCAGCACTAAGGTCACAGAGACTAACGATGATAGAATACACTCATCTCAGTAATTACATTCACTAAGCCCAAGTTCATGATGGTTCCCTTTACTCCAAATCAAGCTGTTTTCCTCTAAGTTCCTTTCTTTTAAAATGTATAGAAAATAAATTAAAAGTTAAAGTATAAAACAAAGTTTAAGCTCTCATTTATTAGAAGTTCATTTAATACCCATTTTATAGCATTGGCTATAATGTGTGTTTGATGAAGTTCATACAGTGAACCAGATTCTGAGACAGTGTAAACTGGTTTAGCTCCATTTACTTCAAAGGAACAATGCCAATTTATACCAGCTGAGGATTTGGCCACACACACACACACACACACACACACACACACACACACACACACGTATCACCCTGTGTTTCCATACACATTGCAGATAATTGTTTTAAAAAACACATGCACTATCAAAGAAAAGTGTTAGCAGCATTTGCATGGTAGATTCCAACTTGTTCAGAGGCTGCATATACATTAATCAAAGGTTTGTTTCTTTTTTATGTCATAGTTTCTATAACCCCATATCATGGAGCTCAGGAGAGGTCTACTAATAGTGAAGCCCAAAAGCTGTAGTAGCGCCATATTGCCTGCACCCCTGAACCACTCCTACCTGCGCTGCAGAGACCATGCTCTGTACTACTCAGGCGGTATATGTCTCCTGCTCCGCTCCCCCTAGTCATGACCCCACTTGCTCAGAACTGTACTGATTTCACTGAGTATGGGACCCTGGTACCATGGAGGACTTGCATTATAAATGCAGTTGATCCATTAGAAGGTGGATAATTTGACGATGTATAGTGTGGATCATAAAATATATAAATCGCATGTATGATGATTAGATGCATTATTCATCCAGGACTTACTCTGGTGAGCCATGAGATGACTTATTTTATTTTTCATGTTGTGACCTTTCAGAGCTTCTATTTCTGCTATGGGTAATTAGATCAGGCCTGTCATGTGAAGATGTGGTGAGGGTTACATAATTGGCCCCAAAGTTCTGCTTTCTAAAAATAGCATTTTCCTTTTTTTTTATTTAAAACTCTCCACTGACCTTATTTTTAATTTAAGCAACCTCATAGTTGTAACTGAAGTCCAAAAAAGTTTGTCGAAAAAAGGAAAGAAAGAAAAAATAAAGACAATCCCTACCGCTGCTGTTTAATCTGCCATGTTGATCATTTTCAGTCCTCCAAAGAAGGACATTGCAATAACAAAGGTTAACGGAATAATAAAAGCAGTAAATGAAAAGGAGATAAATCCAAATTCTGTAATAGGCAGAACACAGTGTGAAATTTATTATATAAATAACAAAAGACTCGGACACTAAGTCGTGATAAGGAACAATTAAAGTGAAGAATGATAATAAATGAGTTGAAAGAGACAGACAACATTTTACACAAACAAACAAAAAAGAAAACAACTAAGATATAGGTATAACAATAATGATCTGATCTGAAGAATTCTGAGCACCTACAGCTTCCGGCTAAATTTGGTGTTGAGCACCCATCTCTGAAAACCAGGCCACAAACTCCTGAAACACAAGACACCAAATGGAGACATAGGATAAACAGGTTAAACCTGTGAAGACTGCACATTTCAGATCTAGATATGGATGAAAGCAGGCAGTGGTGCTGGAAAACTTTTAATAGTGGGGGTGCTGAAATCCAGCCCCCTTACCTCTGTACCCCCTCCCCACACACAGAGCTGGGGCTGGGACCAAGCCTGTGTCTCTGGGTGGGGAGGGACCTAGACAGGGGTAAGGTGGCCAAGGTTAGAGTCACATCTAGGGGAGGGTAAAGTACAAGGAGTGGAGCCATGGACATGGGGCGGCAGCCAGGACCCTGGTGAGAGGGGTGGCAGCTGGGACCTGAGTGCAGGGCCAGCAGCAGAGCCTGGGGGTGCTGCGGAATACCCCTCCCCCACAACCCTAGTTCTCACACCTATGAGAGAAGGGTTTTCCTGTATTTATTATACAGTAAAGGTACAGGGTGTAGGACAGGGATGTCAAATATATGGTCTCCAGGCCAGATCTTGTCTATGTAACTGACAAACTCCGGTCGCCACTGGGTGGGATCAAACCTGGGGCCTCTGGAGTTTAGTGCATGAGCTAAAAGCCACATGGCCCTTAGCTAAGGCTGTAGCGCAGACTCATGACTCTCTCTCTAAGTGGTCTCGGTGCCACTAGATGGGACAGAGGGCTGGCTCCAGGGTTTTTGCCACCCCAAGCGGTGAAAAAAAAAAAGAGCCGTGATCACGATCGGTGGCAATTTGGCAGCAGGTCTTTCCCTTGAAGAGGGACCGAGGACTCACCACCAAATTGCCACCGAAGAGCCCGACTTGCCTCCCCTTCCCCTTGGTCGCTCCAAGCACCTGCTTGCTGACCTGGTGCCTAGAGCCGGCCCTGAAAGCACCACACCCAGGAGGTGTGTCGGTTATATCTGCATGAAATGGCCAGCAAGATATATTCAAATTCTCCGGAATCTCAGCTTTTAAGTGTTTTGTCCTCATGGTTGCAGAGATAACTTTCCAAATGTAAACAGAATGTTACCAATGTGCTGATGTCCATCTGAAGTTGCAGATATTCTGAATTCCTGTGTTTCCTATGAATCTGAATGGAGTATCAACTTTAAAAGCCATGTATGACCATTCTGTGTCAGCATGAACTATTTAATCCCTGATCATTTTAGTGGCTGGAAGCGGGGAAGAGGGAATGGCTGGGGAACATAAAGGAGCAGCTATCATACTGAATGATGAATATAACAACAGGGCACTGATTAATAGGTAATTAATAAACATGCAGTTGCCACATGAAGGCCATATATTCCCCTTGATCTTTGTGCAAACCTCTTACTATTTTATTCTATAGCGGTTCTTATACAATACTCATCACTGTATAACTAACATCAGTGAGCAATCCACTGAACATTGTGGAAAGTATATTCTACTGAATTGATACCCTAGCCCACAGGGTTACTGATCATTCAGTAACACACTGCTGAAAAGCTTTAGAGGTGGTGTACATCAAAAGGTTAAAATGTTCAAACCAGGTAAAGGAGAGAGAGAATCCATATTTTATACTTTGAAGGGAGGACAGACTCAGAGAGAAAAAAACGAAGACAATAACACTGCTGAAAACATGTAACAGACTGTTCACAACGTGAATAAAGAGACCAAAATGAGGCAAAATGTATCAAAATAAAAACACCACCATCAACTTGCAAGAGAAAAAAAAGTGTCTTTCCTTATTTTTTACTTGGGACTGCTCTGATTTTGAAGTATGCTGTTAATTGGTCACATAGCAGAGATAGTTAAGTATTGTACCACTCAATCCTCATTACAGTCATTCTGGGCTGAAGTTCAGATAAGGAATGCACACTCACTAAGTGCAAGTGAGAAAAGAGCAACCAGCACAGCGTTAGAAGCAGGTGACACTGGATATTGAGGGAATAGCCAAGTGGGCCACAGGCCAAGCTCTTCAGTATATTTCCTTGAACTGTTCTGTGAGGGATTCTTCTGAGCTCCCTGAAAAAATCATAATTTGCTTTCTCAGTAGTCAGCTCAGGAATCCACCCATTGGATATTAAACTTTCCTCCACAAACAATGGTGAATCTGACTCATTTACACTAATCTACTAACATGAAGATTATACCACCCCATTTATATTCATTAAATAGTCTGCCTCTGAAGTTGTCTGTATACTTTTCAGCTGGTTTCACTAACGCATGATGTAACCGTGCCTTAGTGGGTCATAACTGAGAATGTCAAATTCAGGATGAACTGCTGAGAAATAGGGCACAACCCCAAACTGGTGGTTATTCTTTTATAAGGTATACCAAACCAGCCGCAAAATTAAACTCCAGCTTTGCCACACTGGCTAACAAGAAAACGTAAAAGCAGTTTCCTCAGGCATTCTAGTTTTTATATTACCACCAAAACCACTGGCTTCAGAGACGAATGGTTCTTTACAACCAGACTCATCAAATAATAGGTTCTCCTGATCCCAAAGGACCTGCCACACACCCAGGTCAATATTTAACTTAGATCTTACCCCAAAATCTCGCTAATGCTAATCCTTTAGTATCTAAAATCTAAAGTTTTATTTATAAGAAGGAAGAAAGGAGAGAATTAAAACTGGTTAAAGGAATCAATTGCATCCAGTAATGGCAAAGTTCTTTGTTCAGGCTTCTAGGAATGATGGAATAAACTGCTGGCTTAAGTCAAGTCTCTGGAGTACATCCAGAGCTTGGATGGGTCTTTCAGTCCATTGTTCAGAGCTTCAGTTTGTAGCAAAGTTCCTCCAGAGGCAAGAAGCAGGACTGAAGACCAAATGGAGAAGATGCAGCTGCCTTTTATAGTCTCTTGCCATGCCGCTTGTGCTTCCTTTGTTTCAAACACAATCTCTCCAGCCCATGGCTTGGAAGCCTTAGAGTTCTGTCCATGGGCATGTCCCTGCATGCCTTGCTGAGTCATAAGGTGTATCTGCCTTCTCTCAGTGGGTCAGTTGTAGAGCTGATGGTCCTTAATGGGCCATCAAGCGGACTAGGCAGTTCTGATGCCAAACAGTCTGGGGGTGTCACCCAAAAGCACAGCACAAGTTTGAAATACAGACATTCCTATATATCTATAACTCATAATACAAAGGTGATACAAACAGATAAACAAGATTATCATGTATAGCAAATTATGACATTTTTGCAGATATCTTACATGGCATATCTGGCTGTGACCAATGTCCCAGTGCGGGATAGCTATGGTTACTCAATTAGGGTGAACTACAAATAATGGGGCAGACAATCCCCATAAAGCTGGTGCATAAATACTTATAACTTCACATACAAAAATGATACATGCATACAAGTAGCATAAACATAAGCATCAAAACATAACCTTTTCGTAGACACCTCACTCAACAGCCTTTGTACAAATATATAACAGTGGTTGCAACAATGACCTATATGGTTATATTGTAATCTGATAACATCACACATGGAAACATTTCTTTTAAGGTAAGAATCACATGAGTCTAAACTAATCTTAATTATGATTGTGGAGATAATTTATCATTTGTTTTTTATTGGTGGTGTGCGTTAAACTTAATATTTTTTCTTCTACTTATCCCTTGCTACCCATTCAAAAGTTAAGTTCCATTCTCTATGTGGTCATGAAAAAACATGAATGCATTTATCATCACTTCTTATGGCAAGCTGTTTAATGCATTACCTTCCTGCTCAATAATTCAATATCTGTTGGAGGGATATTCACTAATTTATCACAATGTCCATCATTACAACACACTGGTCCCAGATGAAATCTTAGAGGTCACATTGCTGCACTCAGAGCCAAAATATCCTTCCCAGACTCATTAACAGTCAGTCAGAAGCATAATAGATTGTTTTATATCTCAGTAGTTGACTAGGACCCTGGTACTGGAAATAAGGTGAAAGAAGTCACCTTACCAGTCAGTCACTTTCAAACCTTCTGATTCCTAGCACTTCTAATCATGTAGCTCAGTGATACTCAGACTGAGGCTTGTGAGCTGCAAGTGGCTCTTTAATGTGTCTCCTGTGGCTCTTTGCAGTACACAATATTAAAATACTGTGTGATTTAATTATTAACCAACCTAAATTACTAAACAGTCAGGATGTTTTTGCTATGTTATTCATCAACTGTAGTTGATCAAATAATAATATTTGGTCAGTCATTTTGTGGTGAGAATAATATATCTATCTATATTTATATATTAATCTCACCACAAAATAAAAACTAAATATGTCCTAGGTAATACTGTTTAAATATGGATATATAGTACTATAGTAAATGAAACAGTGAATTCACACTACTGTGGCTCTTTGTTGATCACTATTTTGGCTCCTGAACCACTGAGGTTTCAGTATCACTAATGTAGCTAGAAGAAAATCCATCCTCCTACGAAGCCCATACGTTTTTTGCATGATACTTTTTGTATATTAGCAATAAGATTATTCTCCTAAAATATTTATGAAGCATCAGCAATATGGCCTGTAAGTAAACAAAAATGTCAACTTCTATTGGTGAGAGAGGCAAGCTTTCTGTAAGCTTGTCTTTCTGTAAAAGGGCTCTGTAAGCTCTGTAAGCTCTGTAAGCCCCACTCTACTCCTTCACCCAAGCCCCCACCCTGCCTCTTCCTGCCTCTGCCCTGTCCTGCCTCTCCCCGCCCCTGCTCTGCTCCCTCTCTGCCCCCATTCCACCCCTTCCCCCAAACCTCCATCCCCACCCCGCTTCTTTCTGGCTTGCACCCCCTCCCCCGAGCGATGCCAGGAGCTGGTGGGATGGAGTGGGGCAGGCTGGGGCCAGGTCACTCTTTGCCGCCAGTGACAGGCCCCCCACTAACTCCGCAGGCTGCCCTGGACCCTGTGTCCTGAAGCGTGGGGTCCCCCAAAGTGCGGGGCCCAAGGAGGTTGCCCCGGTCCATCCTAAAGACAGGATGGTGCTGCACCTACTTTATCTCTCTAATATCCTGGGACTCACACTGCTACAACAACTGTGCATACAATTTTCTAGGGCTCACATCCTGCAAAGGATTACATATATCCTTAGCTTCACACAGTGAATAGTCACAACAACGTGCATATGTCCTTACAGGATCAAAACCAGGATTGCATTTCACAATCACCTTATCCCTGCAGAGATCTGACAGTAGGTGACAAAATAAGTAAGACTCATAGACTATAATCTTTTAAAGAGTAACATATTCTGATTAAAATGTAAATTACCCCATTTTTCTTTTTTTTTCTTGTGCGCATGCTGCTCTTTTTTAGTACTGTATCACTTCAGCCTTTTGTTCTTTCATCCCTTTTCCTCTGACTCTTGTCTTTTCCTCAGAGCCAACAACAGAATTACCTAAAGAGTTTTAATCATTTGTTTTTTGTTTTTTTTCTGAAGTTGAATATCAAAGATTGATCAAATGCCACTTCACTATGTGATCAAAACACAACTTGCTCAAAAACTCATTCTTTCCAATTAAACCCAAGAAACCAATCACATTGTGATGCATCACTTCTGGCTGAATGTGTCAGACATTGAGACATGCCTGAACAGTGAATATGAAAATATGAGTTACCACAAGCTGTTCACCAGATATTAGAGATGTGCTAAATAATCTAACCTCCTATCAACAAAGTGGCAAATTCCACCTGCTGTAGCAAGAAATTTTGCTTATGTAATAACTTTACCATGGTTGACTGAGGACATGAAACTTGGGACCTTCAGTTCCAACAAAACAGGTCTCTACTCAGTAAAACGTCATTAGCTGACAGTTTTGTAGGCTCTTATATGTCTATGTCAATCAACCAGCCACTAAATGATGACATGACACATGTAGCCATTTTGTTACACGTTCCCAGTGTTTAAGATCACAGGAGTTCAAATACCCTTCACGCTATACTTTTATTGCTCATGGATATTAGACTAAAATTTTATTTCACTTTGATCACAATATAAGATAAAAGTAGAATCCTTCATGTGTAAGATTCCAGCTCTTTTCTTTATCTTTCTATATGTCAGCAAAGGTGTCAAACATATGGCCCACTGCAATAGTCCGGAACAAAATGCTTAAGACTCAGATAAATAAAAAAGTAATAAAAACAGAAAGCGATGAGAGGCTGGGATTTGTGGTTATGAGTAATACCTGTACACACACGTATGTTACACATTTTGGAAGATCAGAAAATGTTTAGTTAGTGAAACTCAGTGGTTTGATATTTCCTCTTCTGATGATATGGCCACTAGGGAACTGTCCATCAGAACAGAATGCTATATAAACTCTTAAAAATAGTAGAACTGATACATATTACTAAAGGCTTATAAAATCTCTTATCCTCCAGGCCCTCTTGAAAGAAGATATACTTACAGGAAATTCTCTTTTCAGCTTCTTGTATTGGCAACTGTCACCAAAGAATCTCAGTACCAATATGTATTACTAAAACTAAAGTCTTCGTAGAAAGTTTTTTGAGTGAATGCTCTGATCATTATGATCTGTGTCAGTCTAATCTCAGCTGTGGCTTTCCATTCCCAGATGGTGATGGAAAATAACAGGGAGTTTTATAGTGACTTGCCTCAGGTGATGGATAAGAATTTAGTGACCACTGTACAAACTGTGAGTCTATCAAGGAGGATGAGTGCCAGCAAAATTCTCTCATCTGGTCTGAATCTAGATAATTACTGAGTACTGTGCTGTTGTACAAAGAAAACTCACTTTTTAAAATTCTTCCTCTTGTTCTTTCATCTTTCTGAAGGTGCAACATAGTCATTTCTTACATTATGTTGTGTTGTTGTGCACACAGGTGTAACTTAGAGGTGCATGCACAGTTACAACAAGAGTTACAAGTGTTTTCTTACAGGAAACCTCCCAAGATCAGGCTGAGAGTGTAGACAGTGCTAATGATACTTCTCCAACATTCCTCCAAAACCTAACACGGTCTTCATGCACTCATGTGCCTGCCAGTGAGTCAACCACAGCATAAATGCTTTACTTAGGGTGTAGTGAAAGAAGTAGCTAGTGGAGAGACTTCCAAAATACATTTAAAGCAAATGTCTTCTCTTCCTAACTTTCTCATTATCATCTTCTCTTTCAATATATTTTTTTCTTTGTCCCAATTGTTTCCTACATTTACATTTTCTTTAACTGATATTAAAGATCCTTGTTTTAAAAGCTATGTGATAATTTTGGATGCATGCAGTTCCTTGTCATCTCCCCCTCCCTTGTCCTTGCATTTAGCCCCATATTTCTGTGCTTGATCTTTTGCCATTATATACACACATTGGATTCTGTAAAGTGTTTTTCCTCTCCCTCAGTTCTTTTATATCATATTAATCTGATGATTCTTTTCTGCTAGGAGACTACTACAAATAGACGGAAACCTATCAACATCTCAGTCATCTTTCTTTTCTTGGCTTCTACTATTGTTGCTATAGCGAGCGATGACAAAAATTTTCAAGGAATCTTTTTCTGGTGGAAGACTACTGTTTTTATGCCCCAACATTTGATGTATGTTTTTCAATCAGTGTTTGTTGTATATTTTTACAGCTGTGCTATTAAATTCACACTGTTGCTCTTTGATATCTGCCATGGTGCTACTTAGATGATCATGAAATATAGCCCTTAACAAAATACAAGAAGAATAACCTCAAGTATGAGGTGCATACTGCTGCAGAAAGATATGCTATGGTCCGAGACTCTTGACCTGCACCTTTTATAGAGCCAGCTTATAATTTTTTCCAGATAATGATCAGTGATTTTAGCTTGTTTTAGAATTGAATTGAACAGTAAACAAAAATAGCAGTATGAAAAAGCAATATAACACTTCATTGGCTATTCTTTCATTCATATATATCATTTCATATAATATATTAACCTCTATACCAATTAAACAAAAGTTTGTTAATTAATTTGTCTAGTCAGCTTTATCAAGCTTGGCCTCTCGGGTCCTGCCCCACTCACATCTGCTTATCTAATAACTAATAACAAACATCAAAATATCATTCTTTGACTTGTTTGTGGGGATCACACAAAAAATTCTCACACTAATGTAAATGATGAAAAATCCCATTTTCATGGTTTTGTAAGTACATGAAAGATTTTATAGAGAGTTACCTTGATTTCATTCTTTTTTCAGCAAAAACAATAATGCAGCATCCACAGGTAAAAATCAAACTAAGTTGATTGTGCAAATAGTTAAAGGTCTCTGCCAAAATTATAATATTTTGCCCATGTCATATTTGTAAAAATTCACATTTTTGGCCAGGGTAAATCTGTGCTATGTTCACAGTGAAAAGATATAACAGCTAGTAAAATTTGGCCTAGATTACAAAAATTCTTGCTAAAATCTCAGGTTTTACATTACTTTATATATATTTTTTTAAGTTTTACACCATTTTTGAAAAATAATTAGAAAATACATAGGACTAGTATTAGTTTCAAAACACTATATAGTAAATATTTAAACTTCATGGAAAATCCAATGAAGAAGCTAAATCCCATCAACAGATAATGGCATTAGGACTCAAGTTCCTAAATCCCTTTTGAAAATGAGACTTAGGCTCCTAAATCAGTTGAGCATTGGGACACTGAGCACCACAATTCCTAAATAGCTTTACAAATCTGGGTCCTAGTTCACATCGTGCTTGGCAGATTCCATTATGAAGTTACCATGTTACCAGTCTCTTACAGTCATCTTAAACAAAAGGCACACTTTTACCCATCAGTTTCAGTGCCGTTTAATCCAGCTCATAACAGTACATTATTTTTTTCCCCATGTTCCTTCATTTTATTGTATTTAGTTGACAGGAAAGGTAATGGGGTAGGAGATTGGAAGGGAGCGGGGGGGTGGGGGGAAGGAATAATCAGGTTAAACATGGACTTTAAGGTTATAGATGATAAAGGAGACATTAATTTTTCCCATTTAATCATTGCACAGAAATACATGTAACACTAATCCATAGAGGAGAGATTAAAGGGGATTTCTATATTCTCAAATGACAAAGCCAGTGTCTGTTGGACTTCTCCATTTACACTGATTTAGACAAATTTACAGTTGGTAAATGGTACACAAGCTGTCCACAGGATATTAGTAATCAAATAGAAGTGCCACTAGCCTATTGAGAACTCTAAAGGCCTTATCCAAAGACCACTGAAGTCAATGAGAATCTTTCCAGGAGTCTCTTCACAGCAGTTTATAAAGCAGTTCATGAGGGGCCACTGGATCTGACAAGTTAATCCTAAAACTCCACATTCTGCCTTATCCAGAATATCCATAACTTAAGGAGTCTTGCTTTCTTTTCCAGGCCACTGACTTTATGAGACAGGATTTAAACAGGATTGTACTACATTTTATTAACTGAAGAGACAATATAGCCTATTAATTCCATCACTGGCAATTTTAAAGCAAGATTGGATGTTTTTTCTAAAAGATATGCCATAGGAATTATTTAGGGGAAGTTCTATGGCCTATGTTATGCAGGAGGTCACACTAGATGATCGCAATGGTCCCTTCTGGCCTCGGAATCCATGAAGAACATAGAAATTGCCATACAGGATCACACCCAAGTCCAGTATCTTGTTCTTAATAGGCACCAACACCAGATGCTCCAGAGGAAAGTACAAGCAGGGCCATCCCTAAGGCGGTGTGGGCCCAGGACATAGGTACCGAGTTTCTAATCTGCCAGGAAGTGCTCCCGACACAGCTCTGCCCAGGCCTCACCTTCACCCTGCTTCTTCCCATCCCTGCTCCACCCTGCCCTGCTTTTTCCGTGTCTCTTCTTGCCCCTGCCCTGCTCCACCTCTTCTCTGTCCAGTTCTGCCCCCTCCCCGGAGCGTGCTGTGCTGTAGCATCTCTGCCCTCCCCCTCAGTGCCTCCTGACACCATAGGTGAAACATCTGATCCACAGTAGGCACTGAGAGGGATGGGGAGGATCTGATCGACGGCAGGCAGGAGGTGCTGTGGCCTGGGGGAGGTTCTGGTAGGGGGGCTCCTCCTTACCCTCCCCTCCCACCTGCTGGCCTGCCCACCTGCTGCTCACCTCCCCGTTCGCCTCCTCACCCCGTTCGCCTGCCCGCCTCCTGCCTCACCTCCCTGCCCATCTTTCAGAGGGAGAGTTTCTCTCCCCAATACATATGCCCTCCTGCTTGTCTCACAAAAATAAAAACAGTATGCATAACTAATTTGTTGTATGATGCACTGTACAATAGTCCTTTACTCTTGAAAAAGCATTCTTATATAATAGAAGCCCATACAATCATTTTCAATTACCTATCTTTAAAAACTAATTTTCACTGAAATTTTCTATTTCCATAATGTTCAATCTCTCTCTGTGTCTCTCTCTCATTTAAATCAAGTAGACTATAAAAAACGAACCCAAGGCAAACCTACTATACTCAGGAATAGATAAATTCACTCATTCTTTATCTGATGTTCGGAATCTCTGAAATGTACTCTACAAAAATATCTTTTATATTTAAAAAATTGCAGCCATTCAGAATACTTTTTTCCCCACCCATAAACGAGTGAATGCAGTTTCACAAGAGCCATTACATATGTATTAACTCAATATAACTCACCCAGCTAACTGAAAATTCCTCTACCTGAGCAGTATGGTCTATTAGACTAACACTTTATCTGCTATTTCCTATGCTAGATAAATCAGCCCGCCATTTCTGCCAGGTATGCCATAATGTTTAATTGTGATATCAATAGAATATGACAATACAGATGCTAGGGGACTTTTGGTGATGTGGCTAAAAATATTTAATCTCTGGAGCAATTTTATTAGTTCACTTAAGCATGTCAATGACAACTCCATGTAGCATCCAGACCTCCTCAAATAGAGGAGGCTAGATGGCTTAAGGTACTGGAAATGAGACTGCAACCTCTAAGTTATGGGTTGGAATTTGGTCCAGGATAATAACAACTAAACACTATTACCCTTTCACAACTGCATATCTATCTCTGTGCAAGGAGCAGGTAGTCTCAATACAGTCTTTAGTAAACAGGTAAAAAGCAATCAAAATTGCCACAAATTCCTGGCTTGCTGACACTATCAGTAAAGGTGTACAAAGAGGTGCCTCTAAGACCAGAATTCCCTCTTCCCATGCAAGGGTTTTAAAACTTCTGCAGCACTTTCTCCCGTTGTCCCAGGACCTACTACTAGACCTGGGATCCATTCATGTTTAGGGGTTATGGGTGTGCTATGTGAATCATCCTCCAACAAACAGCCAAGAATCCACATACCCCAGAACATACTTTCTTATTCTGCTTCACCATTGAACACACCTTCACTGAGTGTCCTAGGAGCATTGGCTCAGTCTGAGAGAACACTGTGGATAGACTTGGTCTACAGGGTATTATGAGGACGGCGCCCTCTCTTAGTTCTGTGAGGTCTGGGGAAACTCCAACTCCAGAAATAATTTACTTTTCCATTAAAGGACTGTCAGAGAAGTTCAGCAGCAACTTCTTAAAAATTTAAAACTCTTTTTAGATGCATGTGAAAATACTAGTGGTTCTGTCCAGACTGCTCTTAGGCAGAAGGAAAACCCTACTACAGAAGTTGTGTATTTCAAAACATTATCTTTTTCCTGAGTGTAAAGGTTAATTACAAGCAAGGAGTCTCTGAGTGTTAACATGGATGCTTTAAGGAGTGAAAGGGCAGATAGGTATCCTACGGATAAAAAGCAGCCAGTATCCAATATAGAAATTATTTACAAAACTCTTACTCTATTATTTTGAAGGGTTATGTTAGTCCTGTGTGAAGATATCATATTTCATGTTATGAAAAACAACAAAGAAGGAATAACTGTAGTACTCAATTCTCCTCTCTCACACATCAGTTTTACATTTGTTCAAGTGCATTCATTTTAATGGTTTCAGAGTAGCAGCCGTGTTAGTCTGTATCCGCAAAAAGAACAGGAGTACTTGTGGCACCTTAGAGACTAACACATTTATTTCAGCATAAGCTTTTGTGGGCTACAGTGTTACTCCTGACTTATGACAGTGTGAGTGAGAGGAGTCTCATACTCGTTATAGGCCTGATCCAAAGCCCACTGAATTCAGCTGGAGTTTCCATTATCTCAGTCGTCTTTGGAACTGGCCCAAAGTCTCCATGATAGTATATATAATGGACCAGATCATCAGCATGTGTCCACTGACTTTATGGAACTATGTTGACTTATACAAGATAAAGTGAGGCCTTTTGGCATACTAATATTTTGCATCTGAATTGAGACACAAAATGACAGCTTCCTCACAACTACTCCTGCAGCAGATAAGGAATAAATCAAAGAAAGATTACCATGCAATCTCCTTTTCAGTTACATAGCTATATACACTACAAAGGTCACATGTGAAGGGGAGAGTCCATAAATCTAAACATACAGTGATTTATTTATTTATTTATTTATTTTTGTTAAAGGAACATACCCAAACATATCATGATGCAATGTAGAGTTTTCCAGTGTAATCCCTTGGTAATTAATTCGATACAACTACCAAGGAAGCTTCAGTCCATCTACATGTTCATGGTGAGTTTACAGTGTGGAAAAGAGTAATTCATGTGGCTAACTAGACTGGTTTGAATAGTCTTGCACATTAACAGAGATTCAGCACATTTTTAAAAATGGCAGCAAAAACTGCTTGTAGCTTTGCAAGGTTTTTCTCCATATAAAAAACAGCACTTTGCTATTGACTGCAATGCATTTTGTGAATATGAATAATTTTTTTCCCAAAAAAGTAAAATTCTATCAACTCGTGCAACATTTTCACTCTGCAATGTCGTTAAAATTCAGCAATGTCTTCAAAATGTTTCCATTTTGACATGAACATTTCACAAGTTCAAAACCAAAAGTTACATTCAGTAAACAGCCAGTGTCTTTGATATTCCCATAATGAAATAAATAATAGTAGTAACAGGTATTAGTATTAATTTTAAAAATAACTCTACTCTCTAGCTAGATAATTAAAATTTCAAATAAAAATCAACTAGGAAACTCACCTGATTTCAGGTGTCATCAAAAGAGACACAAGAGAAGGAAGGGAGGCAAAGATTTAAATTATAAAATTATAAGCCAAATTTACATTGAGGACACTGTCTGTCTCCATTCCATTATAGGCATAGGGGGTGGGGGGGGGTATGGCAGGCAGCTATCATTTGTATTTAGCCTGTAACTCAGGGTAGACTCTCCATTGCCTACCTCTATGTATGAGATGGGTAACCAGTACCAACCAGTAAACCACCACTGTGGCACTGTGTTTAAGGCAGGGGGGGGGGTGGGGGGGTGGGGAGGACAGCAGCTCCCCACTGCTACCCTGATAAGTCCTGTGTGTAGAGTTTGATGTGTTGAAGTAAAGAGCAGATGCAATGTCTGGGCTCTGTCTGTTAAAAAAAAAAAAAACAAACACCTGGTTAAAACCAAAACAGAGGAGCCTCTCTCTTGCTTGCTTGAACTGCTTGTGCTTAACATGTTTTCTTTAACATTTCATGTTTAAGGGACATGTAATATATAAATAAAGGGGAAAAAATAGAAAGCTGGACTGGATGACTGTGGACTCTCTTGTGTTCTCTGTCTCCTTCTCTTGCCCACTGGCAGTCCCCACTGGCAGATGGAAGAAGCCTGCACTGCTGTATGGCTGCTGCACTCACAGCTGACTGTAAAGCTCAGTTGGGGGGTTGGTTTTTTACTAATCTTATTGCAGATGAAAGTGCTTGAGACTAAGTAAAGTTTAGCTTTAAGAGAAAACACTCTTGTGTTGTCCTGTTTGTGCCAGCCATCTATCGGTTGGATGGCCATGTCTCCCCTGATTTATTTTCTGACACCTCCTCACACAGAGTAAAAGTTACCAAGAGCTTTGGGTTGAAAGAACCCTGGCTAACAAATTATTCAATTTACTGTGTGGGATCCTCTCCCCCTCCACTCCCTTCCCCTCTATGAAGGGGACAGAAGGTATGATAGAGGGACCCCAGTCTGCAAGGACTTTGGTTATTCATTTTTCCATAGGCATGAGGTCTACAAGCAAAATCCCATGTCTCTTATTTTCTCAGCACTGGTTCATCCACACTGGACACCAGCCTCAAGTTGTGATGAACTATCATTAATAAAATTCCTAGCATTAAATTCCTAAGTGCCATACATATTTTACCTGTGTCTCCATGATGCTATGAGGAAGGTGAAAAAACCCACCACAGCCCAGTCATTTTGGCCTCAATGGGGGGAAAAGATCCTTCCTGACCCCTTAAACAGGTGATCAGTCAGCCCTACAGAAACTTGAATATGCAGTTCCTATACTAAATAATTACTAGGAGGAAGGTGGGATCTGCTAAAAATGGAGAGACATGAAAAATACTGGGCCAGAGTTTAAACAAATGATTGTGGGAAGCAAGAGCCAATCAGCTTGCATCTTTCTGGCTGGCAAACAAGGCACTCTGGGGAAGAAGGGGCATTTCCATGTATATAGTCTCCCTTTATCCTAAAGCTGTCCAGCACCTTATGAATCCACTCAAGTTTCCCAACCATTAAAAGAGTGTGTGACATTTGGGAAGATGTTATTTATTCCAGAAAACAATGGTTTATATTAAAAAGTTAACATTTAACAGGAGTTGCTATACCCTTTCAGGCACTGTAGGATGTAATCATTATAGATTTGTTGGTTCCAGAGATCACACAATAATGGGTGTAAAGTAAGCTTGGTCAGACGTGGATAGAAATATCTGCTTCCATCCATTCTTCTATGTAAAGGTGGTCATGTGGAATAATCCTATCCTTAAAACTCTACCAAAGGTCGATCATTTGAGAGATGCTTAGCGATTTAGATACACTGCTATCTCTGACCCAATAGAATACAATTTCATCTAATATTTAAAAAGCAACTATAGAACTGATTAGCTTATTCACCAAAATACACTTTTTCAAATCTGCTGGTCCTCACATAGGCTAACAGTAATGGGCCTCCTAAATGCTGACCATTATTGGAAGTGTGATTCCCTTGCTGCTATATTAGTTCATATGTTTTGGGAGTGCCCTGGATCAAGAATTTCTGGTATGAGGCAGGTGAAAGGATCAGCTTGATATTGCCAAGTTGGAGCCCTTCCCCTTCAGTTTCATTCTTGGATATATTCTGGATACCTGGAGGTAACAAGGTTCCAATGTAGAGCTTTGGTTGCTAAAAAATTAATCCTACAAAAATGGAAAAGTCAATCCCCACCAAACATTGATGCCTAGCTCACTGATATGGCTGTCCTCACTGCTAACAAGTGGCTTGCATTCCGCAGAAGAGGAATACTATAAAAATTCAAAGCAATTTGGACCTTTTAGAGGTCTATAATTAAAGTAGTAGACCCTGAAGATAGATATGTCTCTTCCCCTTCTCTCCTTTATTCTAACTCTGTTTACTTTGTGTATTATGATACATCTGGTGTTTTGGTATATTTGTTGTACCTGAAAAAATTAATTAAAAAAATAAATAAATAAAGCAAAGTCAACATTTACCAACAGTGATATTTAAAGAGTTGTTCCTGTAATTATTTCCCATGAACTTGGACCCCGGTCTTTTTGTGATTCTAGACAGCACAATTATTTTAGGTCCTGTTAGCAGTGATTACCAATGTACATAGGTTCATACATGAACATAAGCAGGGTTAAAGGCACATTTCCCCCTGGCTGATTTCACTATCCAACCCTCCATGGGAACTCACTAGCATCTTTTCTCCTTACACACACAGGAATTCCTTGTACCCACTCTCCCTCTTCAGAACCATCCTACTTGCCATGTCTACTGCATTAAAAGAGAGTTCTGTGTCTGCATATACATAAATAGTCATAGAAAATGTGTCAGCAGATGGTACCCAAAAACAGGTACCTGGGTTTTGCAAGATCAATGAAGTGTGTTGTAGTTGTACACTGCAAATAACTTCCTTTGTGCCGTTCTTTACATGAGCTCTTAACATACTCCTTTCAGAACCTATCACTGCACCAGAATCAGCCAGAGGCATTGCAACAGAAAGATACAAGATCTCCCTCCCAAGAGGAATTGAGAGTGCTTTCTCTGAAGTCCTCCCAGCCTTCAAAACAAAGGAGAGAACTAAGATGAAGAATTAAAGTTGTACCCCACCACTTTCAAAATAATGTGTTTTGCTAACACTAGACAGGCACAACAAATGTACATTTTTAAAACATATCTATTGAGATCTATTGACATTACTGCACCAACATTTTAAAATAAAAAGCATTATGTGATAAATGTGTAAAATAAAAATATATAAATAAAAAGCTTCATATGTAATTTGTTTTAATTCTTCTAGTATTCCCCTGAAGATTTTGTGTCTTCATAGCCAGAATACAGATAATATGTTACTGTTTTAGCTTTGTAGCAAAAGTGCTCTGTTAGGCTCTAGGATCACAAGGCTTATGGGACAGAGCAGTATGTATCTCGAAATCTGGTTTATGGAAAGTAGAAGAATATTTTGAAGTTGACCTTTTTTAATTTAAATGAATGCTAAAAATGAAACATAAGATTATGTCCTTTATCACTAGGAATAAAGTGTTAATATAGGAGATACACAAAGAAGAGAAACTACATATGATGTACAGTTTAATAAGTCCTGGGGAATCACTGATGAAAACAAATTCATAGCACATGTAGTTTATATCAAAGGTGGTACTCATGGGTTAAAAGTATAGGAAAGTTTTAGCATGTCTTTTATCCATATAGTTAACTTGAAGGTATAAGTGTTAAAGACCTATATATATTAGAAGATGTATGAAGTTAATAAGCAACAGTTAACAAAAATAAGATTTCAGTTGGGTTCCTGACTTTCTGAGGACAGTTACAACCACAGAAGTGCGGCAGAGAAAGTGCAAAGGGTTTATGGTGATAAACTGAGCCTCTGTATTAAAAGCCCTTTAACTATGGGACAGAAAATTGAATTCAAGCAATGGAAGAATAATTCTAATTCTAATGAAACACTCAGTCAGGACTTCTAAACACTCAGATCGGTAAAGACTCTGAACTGTGATGAGCTGATTAAAAAGCAAAGCTGGAGATTGAAAGTAAAGGAAAAGAATCCATGCTGTTATTTTTCAATTAAAGCTAATCTAATTTAAAGTAATCATGCTTTATATTTTATCATTCACAGTTTACTGTTGCCACACAATTTAATAAAACAACATTATTATTTTTTTTAAATGTACAGCATTATGCAGTAGTTATAGGCTTTGTTCTCTACAGTAATTTTGGAAAATATCATCCAAATGTTTAGACCTCTATACACAATTGTAATAAAAATAATATAAGTAAATGACTATGTGGGAAGAAAGAGAAAAAGAGAAACATATAACAACCAAAAAAGCAACTTTTTTAGCCAAGATAGAAATGAATGTCTAAGCTGTAAAAAACATTGTGATAATTTGTGATTCTGTGATTGTCTCCAGGTTAGAGAGCAACAACCATTTCAATAACATTCAGGTAAAGGTGAGGCTATTTTAAATCAGATATAATCAGCGTACTTATTTTAAAAAAGGGATAGGCTTTGTCATCACTGCATAAGTCCCTTTGATGTTGAGTTTCATATTTATTTGGATTTTAAAGAAGAAGAAGAAGAAACTCAAGGCTCTGGGTGCCCTACCATCATTAATAACTCAAAGTCCCGGCAAAATTAAATAATAACTTGAGTAGAAACTTGACCAGAAACTCACCTACGAAAACTCCATTCCACCTCTTCATCATTATAGGAAAAATACCTCAACCTTCTCCAAAATCCATATGAAACAAGTATCTTTTGCACCATGGTGGCAGGCTGACACTCTGCGGTCTCAGTAGGAGATGGCCCTTGTGGGAAGAAAACCCTACACATTCTGGGTGCAAGCAACTGGGAATATTTATTATTTGTATGACTATAGTATCCAGGAGCCCCAGTCATGGGCCAGGACCTCATTGTGCTAGGCACTGTAGGAATACAGAACAAAAACATGGTTCCAGCCCCAAAGAGTTTAAAATCCAACTATGGCATTGCTTTTACTTTTACACAGCTATTTTTGATGTGCATATCTCTGGTAAAGTTTAAAGATAAGGAAACAAAGTTATTTAGCTGAGATGTATATGTAATAGATCTGACAGATGAACTATTATCAAAGATTGAGGCGATATGTTAAACTATATAAAAAAATGAATAGTCTAGAGAAGACATATTGGGAACTTCTGTTCTGAGTCACGTAACATAACATGGGGGCAGTCAATGAAACTAAAAGGTGGCATTTTGTTGTGCAATTGAAATGTGGAATTTTGTTTCATTAAATTTTTTTTCATTCAGTTTCAGTACAGAAAAAAAAAATCACAGAATGTCCTGCACTACAGAAAACCCAGTTCCCACTCAGCTCAAACGGAGTACTGCAGACTGAGATGATTCCTGGAAGTTCAGTCAGCAGCTTCTGATGTAACTTGGAGACTACTGTTTAATATTCATACTAGAGAAAACACCACCCACCCCCAAATAACAGCAGCAGCACTATAAGCTCATCATTCTTGCTTGGCATGAATCAGACAATAAGGGCTTATCTATGCTTAAAACACCACTGTGGCACAGCTGCGCTGCTGTAGCGTTTCAGTGTAGACACTACCTATGCTGATGGGAGGGATTCTCCAGTTGGTAATCCACTTCCAGAAGAGATGGTAGCTAGGTCATCAAGAGAAGTCTTCTGTTGACCTAGCGCTATCTACACCGGGGGTTAGCTGGCATAGCTACATCTCTCAGGGGTATGGAGTTTTCACACCCCTAAGAGACGTAGCTATAACAATATTAAATGCTAGTGTAGATGAGCCTAACTTCTACTTCTCCAAAGCCAGGTTCATTCTGTATCTGTTGCCTAAAGAGAGAATGGGCAAATGAAGTGCACTAATATTTTTCAGCCTTTACAGCCATCTGACCTACCTCATCAAGCATACCCAAATTTGAGTATTTTCTTATTAAAACAATTTAAATCCTACACAGAATAGCCAGAACAGAAAAAAATATGTGGACAAAGAAATAGGATAGTCTTGCGGTCAAGGCACTAGATCTGGGTTTATTTCTTAACTCTGCCAGAGACATAAAAGAAGAAAGTTTGTTCTTTCCCAGATACTATCCTAGCACTTACAGTAAAACTTGATACTTAGCACGCCTTGCATCATCCATGTGAGATCATTACATTTTTACCAATAGAGGGGCCAGTTCTGTTTTTCTTGCACACTCCATTTCATTAAAAATGTTATGGCACTCATAGTCTGTATTTTTTCACATCCATAACTCACACTGATTTCACTGGGAATTTAGGGCATATTAAGAATGGAGAAAAAGCTGGGCAATGTACTTGTAGATTAAATGAAATATATTATACAAGTTGGATTTTCAAAGGTGCTTTATGGCTATTTTTAGAAGTGGATTTTTTTTTGTCTTTTTCAGTTGAATGTTTTTTGCCTTTTTCTTGTGTCTTTCTTATTGAAATGTGGGTATATGGTATGTGGATATCCTGCTGTTGAAACTAGTTCATATTAGTCAAATAATTATTCTGATAAATGTAGGATTTGTGAGTGTCTCATTGTATCTCCATGGGAAATGAAACTGATAAAAACTTTCAGATGAAATAAAAAGCAAGGAATCTACTGTGTCTGACCAAGAAGAGAGAGAGAGCAATAAGTCTTTTCTCTTTATTCTCTGCATGACGACCACCTACAATCCCAGTTCTTGTCCTCCTTGAGTGCAAGTTTTGGGAGAATCTAGTATCACCACTAGTGCTGAATTCCTGAAAGTGGCAGGCAGGAATATAGACCTGCTTTTTTCTTCTCTGGATTGTAAAGCAGGTTGGCATGTGAACAGCCCATCCTGAACGTTCTTAATAGTCATCATAGTTTCTGCTTCACTCATACTCCTGGAGAAATTCTGCTAAGAGCCCTTGACCACACTCCTAACAAAGGCCCCAATCTTGCCAATACTTATATATGTGCTTCAGTTTACTCATATGAGTATTCACAAACTGAGAGTTATGTTTGTGATAAGCTTTTGCAGGATTGGGCCCAAGTTTGTGGGAAAAGGCCACAATATAGACCTTACCATAAAGTTCTTCTATTTTCAATCTGTTTTTTTGCTGAATGGGTCAAAAGTCCTAGGCTCACGTGAATCCTATTGGAATCAATCTTTACAGCTTTAATTTAAAAAAAATGAGTGGAAAAATAAAATGATGACTCATGCCTCAAGAAATTAATAAATGGGAGTTGGACTGCCTGAAGTGCATTAATTCACCTGAAGGGTTATTTACAATTAAATAGGTAAGGACAAAGAGCTAAACACAACTTGATATGTATCTATTTTTAAAATATGCATGAAGTGCCAGCCAATATGAGTATTAATGAACAGATTTTCTGCACTAACAAACAGTGCCTTAGGAAAATATTGTCCACTTATCAACTGACTGAAAGTATAACACTAAAGAACAAGGACAATCTGAATCTAATTATGAAATAACACCACCAGCATAAAACTAATGACTGGTATATTGCACAGGATTTTCAATTCCCACCTTAAAACAGAAGAAACAAAACACCAGATGATGTCCTAATGCTCATGTGACTTCTTCTCAGACTAGCAAATCAATAATATATATTTACTGTCAGCTAGAAAATGATACCGTCACTCAGGATCAATAGTTTTTTACAGTTATCCCCAATGGGGTTATTAATCTAGGAGTAAGGTACTATTTATTGCAAAGGTGGCAAAATCTGGCCCCTGCTTACTGGTCTGTATGTCAATTAGACAAATCCTGCATTCTGGATAAAATAAAAGGCTTTATTACTTGAACTGAACAAAACCCAGCCTGACCCAAATAGTTTTAAGATTAATACCTTTTTAAATTTTCCTCCCCCCCACCCCACCCCCGCCTTATAAAAGATGCTAGTTTAACAGCTGTAAGGACCAAAGACATTTATTTATTAACAGAACAGGCTCGGCACAGTGAACAGCTATACATGTCTTATACCACTCCTTATATGGCTTAAAGCAAGAGATATTCTTCACTTGACTTTAGCAGAACAGTTTTCGCTCCACATTTTTAATACATAAAATTGTTATTTTTGAAAAAAGAATGTGCTCTGTGAGAATCCCTATGATGTTATTATTATTATTCTCATGCCAGCAAAATGAAAGTATTGGTACAAAAAAGTTTGAAGGAAAGATGAAGAGGTGACATGTGTTGATTTACCAATTGAAACAAAGACTGGGTATGTTCCTGTCCAATGGAAGTAAAATTAAAATTTTGTTTCATTTCCAAATTACAGGATTTTGTTGCTTAAAAAAGAAAATCACCAACAATATGGGGTGTAGAAAAAAATATACAAATACTCAACTTTGTCATTAGCCCATTTACGCACAGTTGTTTGTTAAATTAGAGAATCTCACTCTATGAAAGCATAATGGACAAAAGAGTTATAAGAGCTAGGCAGTGACTAGGTGCACACAGTTGCACAAGCGGAGAAGAGCATACAAGGAGCTGCCTCTATCTTGAACCCATTTCCAGACATCATCCAAAATCTTGGTTATAGTGCTTCTGGCATGCAAGGACTTTGGAAATCTAGTATGAACAGTCACACCAGAAACCTCAAAGGGAGCTGATGGGATAAGGTAAGGATGAATCCTTTCCTCCATTGCTGCCAAAGTAGCTGGGCCAGCACAAGAGGTTTGTAAATTGCACCTTGTTGAATATTGTAGTAGCTATCCTTGGTCTGTGTGCTTGCACTGTGGTTGTGGAGACTGCAGACGTAATTCAGTACTGTTACATTTGTTTTACACTGTATCTGAAATCAGTATCAGGCCCATCATACTTCATTTCACTGTACAATAATCAGATACTGGATCATCATTGCAGAGTATGCTGAAGAGAACAATCCTGCTTTAGCACGATAGACTAGATGCCCTAATACTGTAAGCCTCTTTTATCTCTAATTTATATGTCTAGAATTATATAAAATCAGATTACAACACTATGAATATTTAATACTTATAGTTAACCAAAACAGTATGCAGAAACTACTCCCTGAACACTTTACAAACTGCCTGGACTAGCCAACATTTATTAAAGGTATAATTTCAGCATTTAGAGTGACGCATTAGTCACATAACTCTCATTTCTCCATATTAATCTCTGATGCAATGCTAATGATTTCAGTGGAATCATAGATAGGATTAGGAAAGGCCATCTAGTCCATTCCCACACATTAAGGCAAGCCCAAGTATTCCTAAAAAATTGGTGTTTAACCAGGAGTTAATATGGCCATTGATTTTAGTATAGGATACATGCAGTGATTTGAAAATGTAGGGATGGGATTTTTATAAGTCACCTGGAAGCCCTCTCTAAAAATAATAATGAATTTAGAAATGTATAATATAGTAAAAGCACACCTAGAATCTTTATAACTTAGCAGTGTATCAGATTATAATATTTTTTGTTAGTAAATTGACATTGTAAATGAAGGGAAATTTAAGATTGTCAGGCAAAATTCTGCACATCCTTACTCTCTTCATAAATCAACTTCATTGGCTGGCTTGCTTCAGTAGGATTGAGCCCTTCATCTTCAAAAGGAGGTTGTTCAAAATATGACTTGTACTTCTGTAGGTATAAAATGTGGGCAACAGCTTTAACAAATGTGATGACTAATAGGCCAGAGCTCTTAATGAAGTTGCAGAGCAGCTGATGAATTGCTTGGCAATTGAAATGTCACTTCCATGCATATGTACACGTCCTCCATCATTCTTATATAAAGAATATAAACCATTTGGAAGAGCTTCATCCAAATCTTAAACTTGTAAACATAAGTGTTCAGGCCCTTGTATCCCAATAAAATAATTGCTGCCATCAACAAGCAGTAACGATGCCTTTATAATACCTGAGTTTATTACTACTCTGAGGAACCAGAACCTTCTATGTACTAGCAGTTACAGCAGGGAAGCCCCTAATATATGTGATCTAGTTCCTGGCTTTGCTATTTCTTGCTGTACGGTCTTCTATGTATGGTAACTGTGTGGTCTTTTATCTATAGTAATTATATGGCTCCAATTAGTGCCTCACAATATCTAATGCATTGGCCTCACAATACTGTATGTTAGAGATGGTTAAATAAGATACAGAAACGCTAAGGCCCAGATCTACATAGGTATTTAGGCTTCTAAATGCCACTGTCACCCAGGAAGTTGGGTGGAGCAGGAAACTGAACCTCAGTTTTCCAAGTTCCAGACTAGCACCCTACAAACATTTGACCCTAACCATCCTTCCTCCCCTTATCTTGGGCAAGTCACTTCAGCTTCACTGTTCCTCAGTTTAACTGACTGGGAAAAAGATATTATAGAGCTCACATGAAGGTGGTAGCTGTGAGGTTTTAATATTTATAAAGTGCTTTGAGATCCAAAGATGGTGAAAAAAAAAAGCAGCACAGGAATTCAAATCATTATTACAGTTGATATATGCTCAAATATATTCCAGAATTGTTTGTGAATAACAAAAGGTTTCCTAAGTGATTATCTGTCCACAAATTATATTTGAAGTATATTATTTGCAGGGCCGGCCCACAACATTATGGCACCTGAAGCGAGGAGCTCAAATGATGCCCCCACGTCTCCTTGCTTGGGCCAAAACTTTGAAAGATCTCAATTCTGCCTTCTTCCTGTTCTACTCTTCTCATGGTACTGCTCTGCTACCTACCCCAATAAAGGAAAACTAACAACTTAAAATGCCTTATTCAAAAATTTAAAGTAACACTTAATTTTCAAACGCCTGAACAGCAAATGTAACTTTTCTTGTCTGCATAGTAAACACTGGCATTTGTATGTGTTTGAATAATCAAAGTGGTGGTTTCCATGCCTTCTTGGTTGCAAAGATTTGAACTAATTCCTGAAGGTCCACAGTCTGGGCCAGCTCATGCTCTATTGAGATGGTTGCAAGGCCGACCAGCCTCTCCTGTGTCATTGTGGAGCGTAGATGTGTTTTTATTAACTTCAGCTTGGAGAAGCTGCGTTCTCCACTGGCAACTGTTACAGGAAGTGTTAGAAATATGCACAGAGCAACAAAAGCATTTGGAAAGAGGGTGGTCATCTTATTTGTACACCTATATTCCAGAACAGCCTTTGGAGTTGATCCTGCTGAAATGTATCTTGAAAGGGCTTTCAGTTCATCACCTAAATCACTCTCATCAATATCGCACATGTCATCATGAGACAACACTGTCTCTAGTGCCCTGAATTGTTGGTGTAGCTCTTCTTCAGGTATAGTAAGGAGTTTTGGAATATCATACAACATCCCAAATATACTGCTGTATTCCTAGAGCTGCATGAAATGTTATTCAACTGACTGTATTGCACAATCTAGCACCTGGTTAAAGAATTCAACTTTGAATTGTTGTTTGGGGTCTTTTATGGGATTATCCCATGCTTCATAATAAAAATGTCGTCTTCTTCGGTGACTCTTGTATTCTTGAATGGGTGGGAAAATAGCTTCAGTGTGAAGTTTCTCTGCCAACGTCTGTGCACTCTTCAGAACATTTTGAAAGCCCTCATCTGACCTGTAAGACTGTAGGTATTACTTTGCTTTGTCCAGTTGTTCCATTGCTACAGATATATCAAGGTCAACACCTTGGAGTCTCTTGCTTATAACATTTATTTCAAACAATATGTCATGCCACAACACTAAGCCACACAGAAATTTGAAATTATGTATTTTTCTGGTTATTTGATTTCCCTCTGCCACTGTTCTCCCATGAAGAGTTCCTGTCATAGCATTATCCTCCATAATGGCAACTATGGCATTATCTATCTTCCCAATTTGCTGTTTGATAGGCTTTATTGCCTCCACTCGACTTTCCCATCGTGTGGCACTCAGTAGTTTCAGTGTCAGAGAGGATGTTCCCAGATGTTGCTTCAAAATTTGCCATTGATGAGTTGATGCAGAGAAAAATACATAGATGCTTTGAATTACATTTAAAAATTCAGCAGCCTCACTAGAAGCTGATGCTGCATGGCACAAAAAAAGCTCGAGGGTTTAACTCTCATGTCCATGTCTGCACTACTCTGTTCTTTCCTCCCATGTTGGCACCATTATCGTAGCCCTGACCTCTCATGTCAGCTATCACAATTCCTGTATCTTCCAGCTTTTTAAGAAGCATATTTGTCATACCAGCTCCTGTAGAATCATCAATGTCAATACATTCTAGAAAATGCTTTCTGACAGTCACCATTGCAGGGACATTTTCACTAGGTTCTGTTGTTGTTACAAAATACACCATTAAAGTCATTTGTTCCGTATGGTTGATGTCAGGTGTGCAGTCCAGAATATTATCTTGCTGACTTCAGATCTGCCACAATCTTCTGCTGACTTTTGTTGCCAGTAACTGTATGTTCTCATTTTTAATTGTTTTTCCAAGGTAGTGGTGTGTGTACATTTCTTGGGTGGTGACTCTTCTTAGATGCTCCTGGACTACAGCATCAAACTCAGCCATTAGCTCCACAATTTTAAGGAAGTTTCCATTGTTTGGCACATACAGCTGATCTGAAGTGCCATGCAGTGCTAGGTTTTGGGTAGCAAGCATTCTCACAATGGCAATGAGCTTTTTCAGAACATTTTGCCAGTAAAGAGACTCTGATACAATCTTCTTTTGATGCTGATCATCTATGGTGGCCTTTAACCTTAGTCTCATCTCAGGCTCTTTCCACCTATGGAATGCTCTCTGGCGATTTGCGGCCTTCTCATGGCATACCAGATTTCTAGCCAGATTTTTCCAGTCCTTTGTTCCCAAACGGTCTGGAACATTAGACTGGAAGAGTTTGCAACAAAAACAGTATGTAGCATTCTGGGTTTTTGAGTACATAAGCCATGGTTTCTCCACTTTGTCACTATTGGGGATTTCATTTCATGCCAGTAATGTGTTGGATGGAAACGTCTATTTTCATTGTCTTTGGGGAACATGAAGTTTTTCACTTGCTTTGGCCCATGCAGTACAAGGAAGTCCTTCAGGCTACAGTTCAAGGGGGCCCACAGTCCTGGATCATCTAGACTTACAGAACTAAACTCAGCAGCAGCTGTTTCTTGTGCCTCCACCACACTCTTCTCTGATCTACACTTTTCTTCAGGAATGTGCATGGTTACATCCATCTGAGATGGAGATATGGATGCTGCAGTAGCTGCCAGGTCACCTGCACTCTGACTAACTGGAAGATTAGGCATCTCCTCACCACTGACATCCTCACTGGGGCTGGAAGGCTCACCGTGAACATGTGTGTCTGTGTATCTCAGGAGAGCTCCTTCTTGCTTAGATAGAAAAGCTTCCTTTACTTTCTTTCTTTTTCTGAATGCTGCCCCAGAGGGGTGTTTTCTTCTTTCACTCATGACTGCTGTTCTGTGCCAGCTATAGTGGCTCTCAAAACTCAGTAGAAGGGGACAAATAAGCAGGCTGGTAGCAGGGCCTGAGTGAGGGAAGATATCAGCGTCTTAAGGGCCTAACTGGCTCCTACTACTTCTACTTCAGTTGACTCCCAGGGCTGGTGCAACCATTTAGGCAAACTAGGCGGCCGCTTAGGGTGCCTAGTGGTTGGGGGCGCCTAAAAGTCCCTTCAGGTGAGGAGGTGGAGTGGAGGTGAGCTGGGTGGCGGGGGCGTGCGGGGGGGCATGCAGGGAGGGCTGCCCGCAGTAAAGGGGAGGGCGCACAGGGGAACAGCTCCCCGCCCCAGCTTACCTCCACTCTGCCTCCTCCGCTGAGCTCACAGCCCCCGCTCTAAGTCTCCTCCAATCAGCGCTGTAAGCCTGGGAGGGGAGGAGAATTAGATCAGCGCCGGTGTGCTCAGTGGAGGAGGTGGAGCCGAGGTGATCTGGGGCGGGCTACCCAGGCAGGGTTAGCTGCCGTGGTGGGGAGGGGAAGTCTCCCCAGGCAGGATTAGCTGCCGTGGCCGGGGGGGGGGAAGTCTCCCTGGGCGGGATTAGTTGCCGTGGGGGGACGGGGGGTGAGAGGGGTTAGCTGTCGTGGTGGGGCGGGGTAGCTGCTGCTGGGGAGGCTCCCCGGGTGGGGGGGCTGAGTTAGCTGCCATGGAGTGGGCGGGATTAACTGGGTGGGGGGTGCAAGGTGGAAGTTTCGCCTAGGGCGCGAAACTTCCTTGCACTGGCCTTGTTGACTCCTGTTCTCCTCAAGTGGGCTCAGAGAATCAGCAGGAAACAGGAAGCTCCCTGAGAAGCTGGTGTTAATCAGTCCAGGCTTGTGGGGGTGCTAGAGAGGTGCGTAAGAGACTCCTCCTCCTCTCTGCCCCTGCAGCTCCTGCTGCTTTCTGTTATTCCCTCTCACCTTTTCTTCTGCCTACCTGTTATGTCTCTTGTGCCCTCCTTCCTCCAGCACAGCACTCCACCATTTCTGTGCATCTAGAGCAGAGAGAATATATATGCACCAGCAGCAAACACTATTTTCTACGTTCTGGGTCCTAGTGGCACCCCCAACTTCCCCTCACAGTCTGGCACCTGAGGTGGCCACTGATTATTTGTTATTTGCTATTTACCTGTTAAAATTCTTTCCGTCACCTAATCAGGCAACTGGAACAAAGCCATGTGACTTTAGGGACCACTCCCTACACAACTAGTATATCAAGTAACTGAAGTGAGCAGTTTTCAAACACCCATAGTCTGAAAGTTTCTCTCTTATACACTTTTCGGAGAATGCTTATGAATAATGAACACATTTGAAATAATCAGGATCAATTCACACATTATTTGCAAACAGGAAAAAAAACTGTATCTACAATGAATACTGTTTACAATTAATAAATAAACTGGCCTTTGTCATAACCATAGATAATTTAAAATACATTATTGGATACAGAAGCAACAGAAGGTAGGCATTAACAAATTGATATAAAATATGAATGAGGCAGTGTGCAAGGAGTTTAAGAAATTCTCTACACAGAGAATAACAAAACTAATGGAAAAAATAAGATCTAATACATTTTCTTTTTCATCATTTTATAACATTAATATTACATAACATATGTTGCTAAGGGTGTCAGAAATTTGTCAGGGTGGTACATATTTGTTGAAGCACCATTTTTTGGATAAGAAAGAGAGGATATACAAGCAGAGCAACAAGAACAAAATGTGCAACTGCACAGTGGACTGACTTAAAGGGATCTCTCCCTCAGCACACCAGAAGTTATGCAGCCTGTTCCATAGATGGACCAGCAGTTGAGTGGCCTTTGCAGCATCTCATAATTCTGTTACAATCTGAAATACCAATACCACTTAGTGTAACTCTGTGGTAGCACAAGGGAAGGAGTGGATGTTCCAAGATGGTCATTTAAGAAAGAATATCCAGTATTTATGTTGTATCTCAGACACTGTAGTTGACCTTATCTCCTGCATCCTGCCTGAATAACATCCTTAAATACAGAATTATATCACAATATCTAGCACAAAAGATTTCTAATTTGGGCATTTTCAGTAGCCAAGTTTCTAGCACCATCTCACATGATTGTTTTGCAAGTAGTCACTGCTTTGTTTTTAATTTTAAGCCATTTAAACCATTCCGAGGCATTTCAATAGTAACAGAGAACAAAATCATAGTGTAAATAAAACAATGAAAAATGACAATGAACTAAAACCACTTTGTTTTAAACTGAATTATTTTAAAAGCAATAGTCTTCCTCTTCCTGTCTGGTCTTGTCCAGATCAAAAGGAAATCTCTAACAAGAAAAACATATCTTCATCCATGAGAATAAGAGACACATAACCCACTGGTGCTTACATAGCCAAGCTAGGCACTACCTCATCCAACTCTGAGCAAGTTGTATCCAGCATGGATGATTTTGTGTAGCTCTTCTCCAGGAGTGGAATGTAGAACCATTAAAGTAGCTAAACATGGGTACCCCCTCTGGGGATCTGAGTGGCTATTCATGCACCTCATTACTCTCTCTCTAAAACATGGAGGTTCTGGGACTGCCTTAATATCCTATGGAGTTGCTGTAGGCAGGCACACAGTCAGGGCTGAGCCCATTGAGCTAGTATTCTCCCTGTAACACCCCTGTTAACTTTGGCACTGTGGTGGGGGAGCTACAAAGGTATTTTTTAATTTTTCCTGCTTCCAGGTTAGATTGAGGATGGCACATGTCAGCCCTAGCCAAGCTCGTCTTTTTCCCAGATAATAGCAGTACCTGTGTTAAAACGTGCACAGGACATATGACCCCTTTGGGAACCCTCATGACTAACTGTGAGCCAGTGTCATCCTCAGTGGCCTGGTATGGATTCATGATACTCACTCCTGGGATGAGGGAAAGATGTTGTGACTCACAGCTGGTATCTGATTGCTTCATCAGGGAGAGCAGTAATGTTCTATGGATGCAAGGCCACAACAGTCTGCACAGTTGAGGATACCATGAGAACATGGCTGGGAACTGATCCTCGATGATCAGAAAAAAATTGTAATGTGAAAAAAAAATTGTTTAAGGCCTTGATTTAGCCAAATGCACATGTGCTTATACTTAAGCATGTGAGTAGCCTTGACTTCAGTGGACTTAAATGCTTTTCTAAGTAGGGGAGTAAGTGCTGTTGGCCCTAGGAGGGGAAGGCACTGCCACAGAGCTTTTCACCCAGTTTGAGTCCAGCTAAGGTCAATAATGACTGAAAAACTCTTGTATATACTTGGCCTACAGATAGTGGCCTCAACCCATTTCCTATTGGGCATACATCCATATCACAATAAAGTTGTGAAATTGGTCCAGTAAAATATATTACCTCATCCACTTTGTCTCTCTAATATCCTTGGACCAACAGGGCTACAAAAACACCGCACACAGCACAATAAGCCCTCTTGTTGGCCACGACAACCACTGGGGCCAGTATCTGAAAAGGAATAAAGGGGAAACTAAACTCATGCATCTTTAGCTGGTCAATCCAGATAAAGGACCCAACTCTCCATTCTCCTGCAACATGTGTACTTAAGAACATTGGTGAAAAGTGTGCGTAAAATGATACCACTGATTTGGCGGCATTTCACACCCACTTTGAATTGGCATAAACCAGTGCACAGAGAATCAGGCCAGAACTGGTGTCAATACTTGACTGGAAGGAGTAAAAACAATTAAACCTAAGTTTTAATAACATGAATAATGCAATAGCTAAACACATATTATAACTTACAACAAATGAAACAGCTTCTAACAACCACCCTTCCCCAACCTACAATTCCATTAGAGTGGGTGCACAGTCTTGCTATTGTAGCCCTATAGCAGGGTGGACCCTGCTCCTGCTGTGAGGGGTTTAAAAGTGGCCTGGCAGGGCTTGAGAGCGGTGGCTCTAAAAGCTGGGCTGATTAGGGAAGTGGCTGCAGCTGGGGGCCACGCCCCAAACAGAGCAACAGGGCCTTATAAGAAGGCAGGGAAGCCAGAAGAAAAACAGTCTTCCTCTGCCTGAAGAGGAAGAAGGGCCTGGCTGCAGGGGCTATAGGCAAGGTACCTAGGGTGAAGCAGGGCTGGGGAAAGGCTGAGGAGCTGGGGAGCTCCAGCCTGGAAAGCCCCAGGCTGCGGCCTAGCGAAGGGCCAACAGGTACTGGGGATTGCAGAGGGCAGCCCAGGGTAGGCCAAGGCAGCAGGTCCAAACCCTCCTTGCCTGTGATGAGTAGGCTGATACTGCAGTCTGCCCCAGAATGTGGGGCTAGACAATGACTGTCAGTAGCCAATACTGAGGCAAGGTGGGGACAGAGGGTGAGGGTTCCCTGAAGTGGGGGAGACCCTGAAAGAAAGGGGTTACTGCCAGGGGCAGCACCCCATGTAAAAGGGCACCGGGTCCAGGGAGGGACAAGGGGACCAGAGGACAGGTGGATCACCAGCCTGCAGAGGGCGCTCCAGCGCTGGAATAGAGCTAATTCCCGGAGTCACCAGCAGGAGGCGTCGCGGGGGTGAGTCTGACCCCTCTACAAGCCCTGTCTTCCTTTCATGCACCATGGCATCAGAGCACCTGAGGATCACAAATTCAGTCATCAGTTTACCACTACTCCTCTACTTAAAAGTCAGAGCACACCCCTTGGAATTCAATAATCTTTGATCAAGGAAAGGAGACTTGTTGAAAATATAAGTTTGAAAGGCCTAAAGCTTCTTCTGCTGAGCTCACTAGCAAAATCAGAGTCTTTTTGCAACTCTTCAGGGAACTATGCATTTCTTCAGCATTCTGTTAATCACATCTGGGATTCAAATGAAAGGATAATATACAAAGACTAACCCTATACCTGCCAGCACTTGCAATCAAGCAGAACACACAGGATTGTGGTCGTCATCACCATAATGTGACTACAACCAAACAAAGCCTTTCAAATGCAACTACAGCATGACTAATCCTACCCCACAAAACTTAAAAGGAAAAATCATTAAATAATAAAATCATCTCCCATAAAACTTTTCAAGTGAGTCTTCATTGACATCTATAAAGGTATTTGATGTTAAAATGACTTCATTATCTATTGTTAATGCATGAAAATCATTTTGACTTCATGATGAAAATAGCTTATTCCCATTCAATGCACTAATAGGCGGCATGACTAAGCATATCAGCACAGACAACACCAAGTGTCCAACTCTCTGAAGCAATGGCTAGTTCTGGTTTTATGTTTAACTACTCCACTACCTCGATATAACGTCACCCAATATAACACAAATTTGGATATAACGTGATAAAGAAGTGCTCCAGGGGGAGGGTGGGTGGGGGATGCGCACTCCGGTGGATCAAAGCAAGTTCAGTATAACACAGTTTTACTTATAACGCAGTAAGATTTTTTGGCTCCCAAGGACAGCGTTATATCAAGGTAGAGATGTATGTCTGTAAGGGTCCGGGTATGGGTCCCCTTGTCGGGTGAGGGGTCGCTCTTCACCTTCGGGGCACCTGGGAACCAGGCTGCCTCACTACAGGAGGCTGAGTAAGCAGTTCAGTCTTGAAGTCCACGCCCTAGATCGGGGGGGGGGGGGGGGGGCCACAGGCAGTAGTCCTGGGCTCAGACCTTCAGGCAGGGGCTGAGCCAACAAACAGTACTTTAAGCCCGAGCCCTAGGTCAGGGTGGGGCAACAGGCAGTAGTCCTGGGCTCAGACCCTGAGGCGGGGGCTGAGCAAACGCATAGCAGCTCAGGGGCTCAGACCCTCAGGCGGGGGCTGAGCAAACGCACAGCAGTTCAGGGGCTCAGACCCTCAGGCAGGGGCCGGGCAAACACACAGCAGTTCAGGGGCTCAGACCCTCAGGCAGGGGCTGAGCAAACACCCAGCAGTTCCAGTTTGTAAAGCCCAAGCCCTAGCTCAGGGCGGGGCAGCAACAGGTACAGGGCTCAGACCCTCAGGCAGGGCTGAGCAGGAGTTCAAGTTTATAGAGCCCAAGCCCTAGCTCAGGGCGGGGCAGCAACACAAGTACTGGGCTCAGACCCTCAGGCATGGGCTGAGCAGGAACTGATAAGTCCAGGCTTCTACGCCTGAGCGTTGGGGGTGAGGGGGAGACTGCCACCCGTGAGGGGGGTGGCAGCAGGGACGCGGGACCACCCACTCCACAGCGTCCCAGCCTGGGGCCCTAGCAGCGGCGTGGATCCGCTGCAGTCAGTGGGGATCCTGGCCGCAACACACTGACATAGGCTCAGAGTCTGCTGCAGCCAGATTGGGGTCGGCTATCCCCGGGCCACTTCCAATCTCCCCCTCCATTGGTACCTGTGTCGTCGTGGCTTCAGAAGGGGGGTCCACCAGCATCGGCTCCTCAGGACCTGGGTGCACTGGTGGGCTCGACTCCTCCTCTGGGTACCGGGCTCGGGGGAGGCTCGGCCAGTCCTCCTCAGGGTACCGGGCTCGGGGCAGGCTCGGTTCAGCAGGAGCTCGGGCACCAGCATCTGTCCTCTCCAGCGGCCGGGCGGCAACTGAGCATTGTGGCCGGGACTTTATACTTTCTGTCCCGCCCCTTGACTTCTGGGGGCGGGGACAGGCGGCGGTGACTCTGCCCACTTCGGTGGCTGTGCTGGCTCAGCCGCCTCAGGTGCAGCTGGGAGCCAGACCGCCTCACTACAATGTCCTTCTGTGTATTTGTACACCCAAATATACAGACTCTAGTATTCTTTTTATTACCTGTATTTTATACCTACAAAAACATTATGTCAGTGATAAGAAAAGGGAAAACTAGAAGAAAATGTATTAAGGTACTTACTAGCTGGAAGAGATGAACATGAACTATGCAAAATGGCCAACTTTAGGGCTGCAGCTGCTTGACTCTGCCAGATTTAAAAGGCCAGCCCCAGGAAGTCATGCTGCCGTGGTGAGAGGGAGAGGCCTAGGTCCTAAAAGAGAGGAGAGTGAAAAGTGAGAAAGAGATCACTAATTATGGTGCTTATTGAAAAGTGGCAGCATCCTTGTTGCATATATTACCACTATATCCCACCAATGAGAAAACAAACAAACAAACAAAAAACAACAAAAACTAGGGCACATACTTTGACATTACCTGGTATTATCTGGACCAGTGATCTGCTAGGCCACTCCAATACTCAGCTCTGGGAGCCAGCCTTACCCTGCTCCGCTGTGTGAACCCCCACTCCCAGGCTGTTCACGCACAGCCTCTAGCACAGGGATCGGCAACATTTGGCACACTGCCCACCAGGGTAAGCTCCCCAGCAGGCCAGGCTGGTTTGTTTACTTGCTGCGTCCCCAGGTCCGGCCGATTGTGGCTCCCACTGGCCGTGGTTTGCCGCTATAGGGCAATGGGGGCTGTGGGAAGCAATGTGGGATGAGGGATATGCTGGCCGTGGCTTCCCACAGCTCCCATTGGTCTGGAGTGGCAAACTGTGGCCAGTGGGAGCCGCAATCGGCAGAACCTGCAGACACGGCAAGTAAACAAACCAGCCTAGCCTGCCGGGGTGCTTACCCTTGTGGGCCACGTGCCAAACGTTGCCAATCCCTGCTCTAGCATGTAAGCTGCTCACAGCAACATGAGTGAGCACTTCTGGCCAGCCGCTGCTTGGATTGTGCAACTGAATGACACTAGCCAATATCTCCGGTTCCAGACACAACCTCCATCTTGCAGTGTGCAGTTATGCCCGCTGGATGCTTCAAACTTATATGAGTTTGCCAATTTAACAAATAAATTGATATGTACCAGGCTTGTTATCCCAAGGGGAGTCTCTGACACGCTTCAAACCAAATGCACTGCTTCAGATATAGTAAACAAACAAATTTATTAACTACAAAGGTAGAATTTGAGTGATTATAAGTCAAAGCACAACAAGTCAGATTTGGTCAAATGAAATAAAAGCAAAACACATTCTAACCTGGTCAGTGCTTTTTCAAACTTGGATGCTTCTCACCACAGGCTGGCTGGTTGCCCTTCGGCCAGACTCTCCCCTTTGATCAGCGCTTCAGTCGCTTGGTGGTGGTGTCTGTAGATGGAGATGGAAGAGAAAGTATGCCAAACATCTCTCCCTTTTATAATGTCCTTTCTTCACTCTTGGCTTTGCCCACCCCCTCATAGTCAGGTGAGCATTACCTCATCGTAGTCCCAAACTGACCAAGGGAAGGGGAGTGACTCACTCGAGAGTCTAACAGATCCTTTATTGCTGCCTAGGTCAGTGTCCCTTGTCCTGTAAGGCTGGGCTGGGTTTGTCTCATACATGCCCTGATGAGGTGTCTCATACATGCTCCTGGAGAGTTTTTGCCTGGGCTTGTTTTAAGCCATGAGGACACATTTTCAGCCTCATAATTATATAATTATATACATGATATTACAAGCTATAACATTACTATAACAACAGTGCTCAGTGCATCTTGAGCCTTCTGAAGATGACATGATAAACTTTGCATTGGATACCACAAAATCATATTATAAAGATGAAGCAGAGTGTCACACATACTATGGCTTTTATGTAGTAGGTATCAGTTACCAAAATCAGCTAAGTAGTTATGAGTGACTTTCATCCCAATCCCATTTTTCTTTCTCTGTTGTTGGACATACTGGGAAATGATCTGGTGTTTTTAAAGACCTATTCCAGGGTTTCTCAAACAGGGGTTGCTGCTGGAAGTGGCAGCCAGTAAGTCCCTCGGCCCGCGCCACTTCCAGCAGCTCCCATTGGCCTGGAGCAGCGATCCGCAGCCAGAAGGAGCCACAATCAGCCGGACCTGTGGACGGGGCAGATAAACACATCTGCCTGGCCTGCCAGAGGCTTTCCCTACACAAGCGGTTACCCCTGTTTGAGAAACCCTGACGTATTCTCTCATGGTTGTGTTAGTAAGTCAGGGATTTCAGAATCATATACCACATTTTTAATTATTATTAATGCTCTCTAATGTTCTTAGGATATGCTGGAGTTTAGAAAAGTGACAAAACCTGTCAAATCATCTCAGTGGGAAAATGCTTCTGTATTAAATTAATTAAAAGGAGAATGAGCCATGCTGATCTGGCTCAATGTCAATTCTGTTATTCACATTGGGCAAGGTTGCTTATTAACAAAGTCAATTCCAAATATTTATACACTGCTAAAAATGATTTGGTCAATCACCTGTTATTTTCACTCAGTGTGCTTACATTATCAGATTCAATTAAATTAGAGTGCAGGTAATGTCCACTTCTTTCATAGAGAAGTGTTCACTGCACCACTAGCTCATAGTCAAAAGTGCAGCCTTTTAATACAGTGTGGGAGATTTAGAAATAACAAATCTGTCAAAGATGCTCTGCTAGTCAATAAATACAGAGAAGCAGTCTGATTCTGCTCTTACTTACACCACTGCAATTACATTGATTTCAGTGAAATTACTCCTGAGCCTCCTCTTTCTTTGAGGCAAATCAGGCCCTGAATGTTTATGAAAAGGAGTACTATGGCAGACATTGTAAGGTGGGGATGTTGCCCTTAGGCTATGTCTACACTGCATAAATACCTGGGTAGTGGATCATGTAATGCTACCATACCTGGTCTGAGAGTCTATGTACACTGTGTTGGACCTGGATCCAACAGTGTGTACACTTGTATACCTGCATCCACACTGCCATTGTCAGTATGTAATGTTAGCGCTACCATTTCAGGGTGGTATCCCAGGGTTCTGTGCATCACAGGAAGACACTCTAGGAACAATTGTCTGTGTATTGTTGGTACTGTCCCCCACCTTTACAAATTTGCCGATGGCAATTCCTGATCATGTCACACCTCACTGTTATTCCCTGCAAATAAGAAGACACGGTTGATGATCTAATTCTACTCCTGTTCCTTATTGTGAGACAAATGGTTAAGCAGTGAAGACAGTGCTTGGTGAGATGCTGGATGGAATTGGGCAGCATTTGCTGACCTATTGAAAATGATTGACCTTGAGGTTCAATGACAATTAATCCAGCTCACGTTAGATAGATATGGAGATTGATGGTATTGTGACTGCGCTTGTTGACCATCACAGGAGAATGATGAGGGACAATCAGCACAATGTTGTGGGAGCACATCATTTTGGAAACCTGGGATGACCAGCAGTGGCTTCAGAACTTCTGAATGAGGAAACAGACCTTTCTGGAGCTGCATGAGGAACTTTCATAAAACCTCCAGTGCCAGAATACTCAATTCATGGAAGCCATACCAGTGCAAAAGCAAGTGGCTATTGACCAGTGGAAGCTGGCTACACCAGACAGCTATAGGTCACTTGCAAACCACTTTGTGGTTGGAAAGTCCACTGTCGGGGTCCTAGTTGTGCAGCTTTGTGAAGCAATTAACACTGTGGTTTATCCACCGATGGTTGGCATAAGAAAGGTTCCAAAAATAACAGCTGGGTTTCCATATTGTGTGCAAGCCCCCAATGGCACCCCTATTACCATAATTTGCACACCACAAGGGCAAGTCAGTATGTGAACCAAAAAGTTTACTATTTATTTGTTTGGCAAGGATTAGTAGACAACTGAGGCAGATTCATGAATGCAAATGTGGGAAATGTGGAAAGGTTCATGACACCACAGTACAGAGGAGATCAGGATTAATGGATATATCATATATTTGTAGGTTTTAATAAATTTAATTATAATGATAAATTCCCAGGGCAATGTGTGAGTCCATCCTGCCCCCTCCCTCCCCCCCTCCCCCAAAAAAGCACTAGAATGCAGCTCTGCTACTTCTGGAACCATCACTCATAAATGGTAGTATTGGATATATCTGAACTCCCCTTTGAGTCCTTGGAATGGCATTCTGGAGCACTCTGGCATGACTTGAGCCTTTCCCTGATGGAATAATGATAAGGAAACCCCATGAAAGTCAATGGGATTTGAATGTCTAACTCCCATGTATGCCTTTCAGAATCTCACCTTAAAAATTGTGCTATGATTTATATTTGTACCATATTTCCATAAATACAGAATATCATAGCTATTGAAAACTATTAATCAGAGTTCCACATTATTGAATAACTAGCATGAATAACAATTTTTTTAAACACTACAGATGAAATATATGTACTGTTTATCCTTTTTCTGAATCGGACCCCTTGAATGACATTACCAGTTCCTGGATACATATGGAAAGAATGTATTTGCAATGATAATCCAGTCTTTCTTCTCATAGCAGCTTTCCTAGCTGCAGTGTTGTGGGTACACCAAAGTTTTTTTGGAAAATTAGCTGTTACCCTTTGCTTTTTGTGAAGACTTAGTAAACATACTGTACACAACAGGGTTACCATATTACATAATTAGTATTGCTTTCTCTGTTTTCTCTGTGTCATGATGACAGAAGAGAGATCAAAAATGAGTAGTCTTCAGAGGCTGGAAAGACCTGCTTTGATGTGGAAAATAATCCAGGGAGAATACGGAAATGGGCATTGGGATGGAAAGATTTTGCTAACACAGATCAAAAGAAACTGGCCCTGAAGAGAGTTGGTTGCATAGTAATTGGATGTTTCCTTCTGAAGGGGCTGATTAATGGTGGCAGAACTGTAAATTTACCTTTAAATTCATTCCATGTGAGATTTAGATTTTTATAGATGCATACAGTTATTGCAAAGAATCCAAATGTTATTTGTGTTAAAAACCAAATATATCAGTATATGTCTAACACAGTACCTTGTGTTGTAAGTCTGATAAATTATGCCTCTTTCAAAATTCTTCACATTGTATTATTTCATACAGAACTAGTGACTATAGTAAAGCAAAATGCTAAATTTATATAGATATTGAATTAATATAATGAATATTTAACTAGTCATAAAGTTAGGACACATATTAAATTGCCAGAAGATTAACATTTCATATTTATCTCATGTCATATACAAAAGCTACAACAATTTAAGATAAAGACAGAAGGCCACTTGCACCACCGGTGTAAATCATACTATATTGAAATCAATGGCTTTCCTGAGCAGGGTTTCATCTAAAGCATCCCCTAATATATAATTAAGTTCTGAAGCAAAAAAAATTATGAATAGAAATGTTCTTTAAACTACATGGCCTGACTATTATTTAACAAATAATTTAAAAATATTCATTATCTTTATTTACTGGGTTATAATAGCGTCACTACTTCCAGAGTATAGATATTTATCATAGCATGTTTTCCCCCTCCTTCTTCAGTTTGGCACGTGAAATAATTCACTGTAACAAGCACAATGTGATTTAATTTAACTGTGATAAAATATCACATTGCCGTGTCAAGATGTTATTGATATTTTTTGAATGAAAATATCCAGGAGATAGTTTGGTTTCTTTTGCATAAATTACCTTAGCTGCATATTTACAAAAGCAATTCAGCCTAGTCCGTAGGCTGTATTTTATACCACTGTTATATAAGAACTTAAGAACGGCCATATTAGGTAAGACCAGTGGTCCATCTAGGCAAGTATGCTGTCTTCCGACAGTTAGGGTGACCAGACAGCAAATGTGAAAAATTGGGACAGAGGGCGGGAGGTAATAGGAGCCTATATAAGAAAAGACCCAAAAATCGGGACGGTCCCTATAAAATCAGGATATCTGGTCACCCTACCGACAGTGGCCAATGCAAAGTGCTTCAGGGGAATGAACAGAACAGACAATCATTAAGTGATCCATCCCCTGTCATCCACTGCCAGCTTCTGGCAAAGATAGGCTAGGGACACATGGTGATGTGGGACACATGGGGTGGGGATGGTGTCTCCTTTCAAAGCTGAAAACACCCAGTATTTTTAATCTCTCCTCATATGAAAGCTGTTCCAGATCCCTAATTATTTTTGTTTCTCTTCTCTTCAATGTTTTCCAATTTTAGTATATATATTTTTTTTCAGTGGGCAACCAGATCTGCACATGGTAGTCAAGATGTGGTCATACCATGGATTCATATAGAGGCATTATGATATTTTCTGTCTTATTATCTATCCCTTTCCTGATGGTTCTTATCATCCTGTTAGCTTTTTTGACAGCTGATGCACATTAGGCAGATGTTTTCAGAGAGCTATCCACAATGACTCCAAAATCTTTCTTGATTGGTAACAGCTAATTTAGACCCCATCTATTTGCGTGTACAGTTGAGATTATGTTTTCCAATGTGCATTACTTTGCATTTATCACCATTGAATTTCATCTGTCATTTCGTTGCTCAGTCACCCATCCACCCACATTTGACATTCAATTCACTCTCCACCATTTGTGTTAGGTATAGTTCTTCGGAATGGGAAATTTCAGAGGATCATTTGCAAATATCTATATTTATAGTGCACTCTTAGCCTTTGGTCAAGTTATAGGTTGTCGTTTGTAGGACTTACCTCCAACATATACAATTACTGTACTTTCTTTGCTTGAGAAAGAGAAATATTAAAAGGAAGCCAGTCTTGCCCTTGTAGAAATCAATGGAAGTTTGGGGCTGTGGCCTTGATATAATCAGGGCTGGACTCAGTATTAAGTAAAGTTGTGCATAAGGTACCCAACATTACTGACATGGCACCAAAATGGATCAAGTCTCAGCTCTTTATTATTCATTGGTATTATATGGTGATTTCCACAAATAATCAATCTGCTTATCAATCTACAGTACCTTACAATTATATGTGGAAGCAACAAACCTCAGTCTGTTTCACTGAAGAAATCCAGACCAATGGCTACTTCACAGACTTGCATTCAGTGTGTCTTATTTATTTTCTTTCTAAATTAATACTTAGGTCAGAACCAAAGCAAAGAAGTGATATTTTTCTGATGTAAACTGGGACATAATCTAATGATTCTATAGGCCTCCTCACTGTACTATCTGTGCACCTCACAATCATCCATTGATTTTATCCTCACAACACTCCTGTAAGTAGAAGTATTATTTTCAATGTACAGTTGGGGAACTAAAGCACAGGGTAAATTAAGTGATTTACCCACATTTTTATATAAATCTGTGACTGAACCAAGTTTCAACTCAAGTATCCTGAATGTGGCCATAAGCATTAAACCATCTTATCACTCCTCCTACATCACCCCTACTGGGAACACATTTGATAGAACGTAAACGTTTTTTTTAAGGAGGGGAAGGTGTGCTTTCTGTGCTTTAAATGTTTTTCTTCTAGTTTGCTATAGTGTGCTGAACTAAAATATTGTTTAGTTCTTGATCACGTCATGATTTTTTAAATTATTTTGAAGGTTTATAACAAAGATAAAAGTATACACAATTAATCTGAAACTGCTTTTGGTCCTGTTTATACAATCAGTAGTAGTACACTTGTTCTACGTGCACTGTATTTCTAAAAGTTTACAGTGATGATAATAATAAATTAGGGTGGTACTGTTCCCTTTGATTCACTACAGATCTGACTGTACCAGGAGGGGAAAGAGGTTTGATCATTGGTACACATGTCGCTGTCAGTAAAACTGGTAGAATTTTTTTCACCAGAAAAGTTCTGTAAAAATCAAAATATTTTCTGGGAAATGACCATTTTGATGAAAATTTCAACAGGAAATAGTCAAAATGAATCATTTCAACATTCTCTTTTTGTTTCAGTAATGTCTAAACATTTCATTTTAATAAGACAAAAACATTAGATTTGATTTTATTGTTTCAATTAATTTAGATTTGACTTGTATATTATAATATTGTATTATGGCCATGCATTATGTTCATGCATTATATTTGATAATATGTTTCATACATTAAAATAGAAAATTTTAAACAAAATTATGTAACATGATAGCTTAATTGAAACTTTATGAAGATTAAACAATTTAACATTATATAAATAATATATTTTGCTTTGTTTTGTTTTGTTTTGTTTTGTTTCATGGGGAATTAAAAAAAACCATTTTTGATCTATTTCTGAATATTTATTCTAATATGTCATAATTTCTTATGGAACAGAAATTCAGTTTCCCTACAAGTCTTGCTACCAGTGGTACCATCTTTCATATGAGACATAAAAACAAGTTCTGGCTACCTACTGTGAGGAAAAATCCCATAGATTTTTCCATAAGTATAAGGATATTAACTCCAGTGTCCTGGCTAAATTCCAGCTAGCATAACTGCAGTCTACCTACTTAAATCACACATATTTTCAGCTAAATATGTTCTTCTTCCATTCTTGTGCTCTGCTGTTATAGTACTGTTGTGAGATGTTAAATAAACAATTGCCATTTTTTTATTTCAGAAGTGGCTGCATCTCAGTGATGGGTGAAATGGTTCTCACTGTGTTTGTCTTTCGCAAAACAATTCCTGTGTATAGAATTTCCTGCAGCTCCCACTGGCTGGGAATGGCCACTGGGAGCTGCAATTGGCTGTACCTGCGGATGCTCAGGTAAACAAAGCGTCTTGTGACCCACCAAGGGCTTACCCTGAACAAGCCACGAACCAAGTTTGGGAACCCCTGTCCTACGTGAAAGGTCCAATAGAAATGTAACCTTGCAATTAACTATATTAACCAGTTCTGAGTTTAATTGATACAGCATGCCCTTGAGGAACTCTATCTATCAAGTCTTACCTAGGATATCCTTTGTATTTTCTTCATTTTAAATGAATCTTTCATCTTTTTACCCCCTGTCCACCTTATTCTTTTTTTCAGTACACTGGAGACTTTATGACTTTTAGATATCTGTTATATTCCTGGACATCCCTCCAGTCATGGTTGTTATAAACCTTTTATGTCTTCAACATCTTTTTTTTCCTCATAGCTATTTTTCTTAATTATTCTTTTGATCATTTTCTTTCAGCATTTTGCATTGTAAAACTTTGATGTTCCCCATATATTTTGTTATTATTTTGCATAAAGGTGTTGCTTTGTTATTTTTAATACTGTGTTATGTTTTATTGTCTCTGAATAAGTGAGATGGAGCTTGAAAATCTGTTCTGATATGGTAAAACATGCAATGATTGTATGAATTATCATATGCTTACTATCAATGAGAAAAAATAAACAAATTTGAGGGGTGAGAACTAAAGTTACGAGAGGAGAGAGTTGTGGACTGCAGTAGTCTCCATGGGCCCAATCCAATGTCCAATGAAGTCAAAAGAGAGACTTTCACTGAGTTCAATGGGACTTGGATCAGGACCTCAGTTGTACTGCTGTCTATCTTGCCATTTCAAATGGAACAGGATCAGGGCCTTACATTTGATGGTGGCTGAATAATGAAAGCATCCCCCACCCCCAAATCATCTATTCCATACTTGACAGACAAATCAACCAACCAATCAACCAACCAAGAATTCAAATAATTATTCTCCAAATATTATTCAAACATTTATATAGCTGGGGATTAATGAAAAACAAACAAACAAAACTGTATCTGTGAATAAAAGCCTGATCCAATGCCCTCTTAATTCCACAGAGGTCCTTCTATTGACTTCAGTAGGCTTTGGATGAAGCTCCAAATGCCAACTTTTATAAGTTATTAAATAAGTTAACCAGCTCTTTTTACTCTTCACTTATGTCACATCAATAAACAGTGGACATCTTGACAAATCAGAACTTTAACATAACGAACGTCTTCAAGAGACATATTAAATTCTGGGTTCACCTATGGCCTGTGCAAAATTATGCAGAAATAATAAATACCTGGAAACACTGAAGACAGATGTGTCTTCATGAAGGAGTAGGTGTCTGCCTTCACAATGCACTTCACAAAATTGGGGCCCTAGTGAACTTTCCCTCTTCAACATTCATTATTTAAATTGAAAATATTCCAGTTCCATGGTTCACTATCTCATTTTTACCAGAGCGCAAAAAAACAAATAAACAAACCCTCCGTGAATTTGTAAATATTGGTGAAATTAGTGAGTTTTCATTCTGCTAGCAGCTTTAGAAAATCTTACCCACTTTCTGTGAAGCAAAGCCCAGAAATTTCATCAAGTCATTTTCATACTGGATCTGATCCTGCATATCATTGACCAGCCATGTGAACCTTAATCACAGAAGTAGTCCCATTCAGTTCCAAGGTGTTTCACTATCAATCACCTGATTCTGACATTCCATTATCTTCACTGACAGTAATTTTAAAAAATGAATTTATTACCTAAAAGCGTAACTGAACATGTAAAGCAAAGAAAAAAAATGAGTAGACAGTTTCCCAGAGCACTGTTATGGAAGGATATGTTAAAATGTTCATCAGGGATGCCCTGTGCTGAGGATTCTTTTGGTATATCTACATTGCAGTCAAAAACCCATGGATGGCCTGTGCCAGCTGACTCAGGCTCGGGTAAGGGGGCTGTTTAATTGAGATGTAGACACTCGGGCTGGAGCCTGAACTGTAGGACCCTGCAAGGTGGGAGGGCCCCCAAGCTTGGGTTGCAGTCTGAGACCAAATGTCTACACCACAATTAAACAGTCCCTTAGCCCGAACCCCATGAGCATGAGTTGTGTAAGTTGGCACTAGTCAGCTGAAAGTTTTTAATTGCAGTGTAGACATAGCATTGGAGACTGGCTGGGGTGAGGTGTCAGGATGAGGCCAGTGAATGTATCATTATATGGATCCACCCAAGGATGTCTGATGGGTTGGAGGGAGAAGAATAGGAGCTGCAATATTGAGAGCAAAACAATTTTACAGTTTACTGGCCTACATGGGAGGATCCCACTGGGTCTGTCTAGCATATACAAATCATTAACTCAGATTGTTAACTGGGAGCAGTAGTTGGGCTCTGTGACTGCAAAGAGGAAGATTTCAGATTCTGACTAATTCAGTGTAACAAATATTTTAGATTATACAGTAGGTGTCTTCTGTAAGGATAAAGAAAGCCACTGTGAAAAGAACTGAAAAAGCTGGATGTAAAGGGGAATGTACCACATTATGATCGGGGACTGCTCCAAAATAGGTCCTTAGATTAAATAAATGGAATCCATAAATATTTTTCTCTACCTTTATGTGGTCTCATCTTATGTATTTTATTGGGGCTTGGTCCTTCTTTAATTAAAACTGAAAGAAAAACTCCCATGGATTTCAATGTTAGCAAGATTGGAACCTGAATATAATATTTTTCTAATATTTCCTTTGTACAGCAGCTGCCATTTCTATACTGTTGAATTTGTTTCTATGATTTAGTTATTTTGTTTGGTATTTCTGTAAGAAAAAGTATATTTTTTAGTTCAGTACTTTCACATTAATAGTCAAAGTAATTTCTGTGATGAGTAATCTAATTTTGTTTGATGGTTGAAACTTCCCATTCTGCCTGAGCAGAGATATTTATTTAAAGCAAAGAATACCAGTCTGGTGGTGGAGTAATTTATGAGGCATCAATTAAATAAAAATTGAGAACTGATTACACAGTAACTATGAAAATATTTCTGATGACAATGGTAATGGGTAAAATGCCTTTTCACAGATACAGCACAACAGCAGGGGAGGAATATGAACCCTATTTTAATACAGGAAGAAAGGTTTAATTAAATGCCAGGACACACAGAAATCAAGCTTCAATCTTTCATTCACAAATCACACTTCAACAATTTTATTTACTATAACCAATATCTCTTATATTTTTATTACATTTTTCTATGTTTACTTGCATTGCTATTAATTTGGCTTAGGCTTACATCTGTACCATTTCCTTTCAAATGTGTGAGACAAATTTATACCAAAACAGGGTCATATTTAGGTGCCTGAGAAATAAATGTGGTACCATTACTTAAAACTAATAGTCTCATGTAGCTATTCACTTTACTTCAATTCTTTACCTTCATGTTTTCCTTGCTGTTAGCATGATGTTATCATTCACTTCCTGTGTGACTTTGGGAAGTCACTCAGGGTCTTGTCTATACAAACACTTGGTTTACAGCAAGCTAAATTGTCAATCTACCTTGCATTAGCCTGCCACCCCTAACTATCCATGTAGACTCTGCTACCAGGCATTAAAAGTTTTCTAGTGCTCTTTGATCTACTTCTGTTTCAAAGTAAGGGAGATGGAGGCACACTATGGAACTTTTAGTGTATGACAAGAGGGTACACACAAAAAGTGTGTGGCAGACTAGTGTAAGGTAGATTTACATCTCAAACTAAGTGTTCAAGTAGTCAAGCCTGTACTCTCTCTGTCCCTCAGTTTTTCATTTGCAAAAAGGGCATAATGATACTTCCTTTCTCTGAGCCTTTCTCTGTTTAGATTGTAAGCTCTTTAGTGCAGGAACTGTATATCACTGTGCTTATATATAGTACAGGGATCGGTAATGTTTGGCACATGGCCCGCCAGGGTAAGCCCCCTGGTGGGCCGGGCCGGTTTGTTTACTTGACATGTTCTCAAGTTCGGCTGATCGCGGCTCCCACTTGCAGTGGTTTGCCGTCCCAGGCCAATGGGGGCTGTGGGAAATGGTGCAGGATGAGGGATGTGCTGGCCGCTGCTTCCCGCAGCCCCCATTGGCCTGGAGTGGCAAACTGAGGCCAGTGGGAGCTGCAATCGGCTGAATCTGTGGATGCAGCAGGTAAACAAACTGACCCGGCCCTCCAGGGAGCTTACCCTAGCGGGCCGTGGGCCAAAGGCTGCCAATCCCTGATATTGTACCTAGTTTAGAGATATGTTTGTAGAAGATTATAATTTAGAGATGCTCTCTTATAAGGGATAGTATTATGAACATAGGAATTTGGAGATGTACCTTGGAGGCAGGGTTTGGGAACACCATATGGCTGTGTGCAGCAACTCACTACAGAAGCTCTCCAGTTTGTTTTAGTAAAGTTCTATTCCTTTCTCATTCATTGGTTTGTTATTTCAAGAACCCCAAGATTCTTACATGGTGTCTGAGGTGCTGACTGAGAAGGAAACTACAGTCATTTTGAAGTTAACTCCTGTGTTTGCAACTGAAAGCAGAGACAAAAGAAGGCACCAGAGAAGTATGTGGAGCACCAGGCACTGAGGCTTTTGCATGCATTTGGTGAGCACAATAGTAGCTTGACTAGCTTAAGGAAAAGGAAAAAGCCAAAAATGGATGTGTTGCAGCCTCCACCCAGTCTGCCGAACCTGCTGACGTGGCAGATAAACAAACTGGCCCGGCCTGCCAGGGTACTTTTCCTTGGCAAGCTGCATGCCAGAGGTTGCTGATCCCTGGTATAAAGCTTTATTGGCTTATCGAAGTACACCTCTGGAGAATGGCTTTTCTCCAGCTCAGCTGTTAATGGGAAGAAGGATAAGATCTAATTTACCAATTACTGATAACTTGAAATCTCATAACAATTAAACTATACAGAAGATGAAAGAAAATCAGAGGTGGAAGCAGAAATATTATTTTGAAAAAAGGGCCTGTAATCACCCATCTCTTAACCCAGGTGATAGACTGTGCCTGAGGAATCACACCTCTAATACTTGGGGTCAAAAGGGTACCATTAAAGAACAGCTGCATCCAAGGTTTTTATGTAATCCAGACAGACCAGAGGGACACATTATGGCATAATCCAAGGGATCTACAAGTAATCCCAGAAAGTTCCTACACATTGATAGCTGATGCGGACTCTGGCATTTCACATTGACTGATCCTTTTTCATCACAAAGGAGAAACTGTCAAGGAACAAGAGAACAACTCAGACACTAATGAAATGCTGATACTGATATGATCAGAGCAGGAGATTAAACATCCTGAAAGACTCTCTGCCTGGAGAAGGGGTATTTGAGGAAAGTGAGTGGTAAAGACTCACTTGAGAATGATGTGCTGGTAACTTCTCCTGTTGAGGTAGTTGACATGTTGCATTTATGAAAATATACTGCATGGGTTGAGAATTTAATGCATGTTATTAGATAGTTGTTAGCTGTTTATATGAGCTAATTTGTTTGTCTTTAAGAGGGAAAATGTAGATATGTTTATAAAATATTATAATTTAGATATGCTCCCTATAAGGGACAGTATTGTGAACATAGGAATCTTGACATGTACTCTGGGGGTGAGGGTTGGGAACACCACATGGCTGTGTGCAGCAGCTCACTACAGAAGCTCTCCAGTTTGTTTCATTAAAGTTTTCATTAAAGTCTCATTCACTGGTTTGTAATTTAATTAACCCAAAGATAGTTACACCTAGCAGTGTGGGGGCGTGATCTCACCTCTTCAAAGTATACCATAAAAGTGGGTACAGAGACAAGAACTGACAGGCTGCTGAACCTCAAAGTGCAGGGTCTTCTGGTTGGAAAAGGCACTCACAGGGAAATGAATAATTATAGTTGTGCTCATGTTTGCTCTGCAGCCCTCTCCCACATCCTCTGGAGGGAAACCTAAGCTTTGTGAGTCCTGCAAGATTTGAGATATGCCTGGTGCTAAGAAAATTTTTTCCCCATCCCTCCTCACAGCACAGTCAGCAGGCATGAGAGGAAGTGGTTGGGAAAGGAATATTTGATGCTTCCATTGGTGGAGGGATGCCAGTATTCTTTTATCCCCAGTTCCCAATTAATTTATTCTGCTGCCCCTGACTGGGGGCTTCTGGGCATCTTTCCTGGTCTGTTTATGCTTCCTTGACCTTTGTCACACCAGGAATCCTTGCTGGTTGCAGCTGTTGCTTCTGTCCTTTCATGCTAGCCACTTCCTTTCCCTGCTTTTCCTCCCAGCAAGCCCATCTTCTTCTCCCTCCCTCCTCCTCCAACCAGTCTGCCCTGTACCTCCTCTTCTTTACACTCAATCAGCCTGTTCTCATTTATAGAAGTATGTATTTATAAAACAAATAAAACTACAATATATCATCTCAATTATAAAGTAGGAGATGTTGCTTGATGTGGCTCTGATAGAGTGGGGCCCCAGGGACCCCGATGTGTTTCTTCTGGCTGTGAGCTTAGCTTAGCTGTCAAGTGCATTATACAGGTAAGCTTTTATAATTAATAATTATGTTTATTGTGATAGTGTCTAAGGACCAACTGAGAACAGGGCTCCACTGGGCAGTCTGACACAAGAAGACTGCATAATAGACAGCAAGTTAATTGTAATAGTTTTCTGTTCCTAGAGACTTATTGATATTTGTGGATGTCTAGAAGCTACTTTGTCTAAATTGGAAATTTAATTTAGTTTTCTTCTTTTGCTGTTTAATATTTTAGTCTTTTTGTTACTTTTACCTGCATTTGAATGAGTTCCAGTAAATGATTTGAATATGAAATTATTCTTGTCTTTTAGACTATTTCCCAGTATGCCCTTTGATTGTTCATTAACCAGTACTGTGTTCATTCTGGTGGGATTTGTGACAGAGAATAAGAATGAAACTTTACCCATGTTGACTGAAACTGGACCAACTGCTCTTTTATTTAGGAGGGAATAAAGCTTTAGGAATAAAGCTTTTCAAGAGATAATATACAATTCTAAAATGATTTTTATTTATATATTTCAGCTCCCAAAAATGTGCTAATCACTTTATGGAAATGTAAAAAGACAAGAGGTGTCAATGAAAATTAGATGCCTGACCTGCTTAGGTACTTTTGAAATTTCCACTAGGTACAGTGACAAAGTTCCTCTTCTACCTTGGTAGGTCCTGCGCTTATTGACGGATTTGCTCGCCTCACAGATTCACCCTGTGGGTCGGGAAACAGCCCAGAGACCTTCCCCTCTGGTAGAAGCCACAGTCCAGGTCAATTCCTCCTGTGTTTGATCAGGAGTTGGTAGGTTTGGGGGGAACTCAGGTCCACCCTCTACTCCAGGTTCCAGCCCAGGGCCCTGTGGACTGCAGCTGTCTAGAGTGCCTCCTGGTATGGTTGCTCAATAGCTAGAACTCCCTGGGCTACTTCCCCATGTCCTCCTCCCAACACCTTCTTTATCCTCACTACCGGACCTTCCTCCTGGTGTCTGATAACGCTTGTCCTTGTCAGTTCTCCAGCAGTATGCCTACTCACTCTCAGCTTCTTGCACGCCTCTTGGTCCCAGTTCCTCACATGGGTGGCTAGGAAGGAGTACTTAGAATCAGGTGCTTAACAGCCTCACCTGACTCTTAGCAGGTTAATTGGAGACAGGTGTTCTCATTAGCCTGGAGCAGCCCCTGCGCTGGTCACTCAGGGAACAGAAAACTACTTATCCAGTGGCCAGTATATCTCCCTTCTACTACTCTGCTGTTCCCATCTGGCCTGGATATTTCACAGTACCTAATGGCAGCTTTTGGCACCTACATATCTTTGAAAATCTGGTCCATTGTCCCTTATTCTCATTTAGCTGTTAATTTAAACTTGGTATTATCTGAGCAGATGTGAGGTTATTGCATAAAAGGAATCTGGGGATGGAGAAAATTGACCTGACTAGTAAATTGCTGTTGTGGAGTACAGCAAAATACTTTTCATAAACAGCAAGTTAGATTGGTTGTTGGAGTATTCATTTGTTTTTTTCCAAAGGCTACAGAGTAATTTTTTTCTCTAATTGCATATGAGAGATTGTTTTGTTATTTATTATTCATTTGGATTTTTACAACAATAAAAGAGTTACTAGTCCAAGGCCTCTATCAAAAATTACAAACACAAAATTAAAAGTAAATAGTAGCTTCAACCCGGCAGCCAGCAGAACTGAATTCCCCCATGCAGACCACAGGAATAAAGGGGTATAAACTAGTTATCTACATTTAGGATGGCACTTGGTAAGTTAATAAATAAGATTTCTCAGGCGGCCAGTAAGTCCCTCAGCCTCAGGCTTCAGGGGAACACCCTGCACACCGGTGGAGTGCCTCCTCCAGATAAGGAAGTGACTGAGGAGAAGCAAGGAGGACATGTTTCAGAGTTGAAAAAACAAGAATGCAGGGCATAGAGAAAGACTTTAATTGAAAATTATAAAATAGACAGGCAGAACAGAAAGGAGAGCTGGGAGTGAATATTAATGGGCCATGAGCGCATCACAAAAATGATCTAGGAGCAAACTGAGATGTTGAAGTCCCTAATCACGCTTCAGGTGGAATACATGCATTCTTGCCTCCCCCTGCCACACCCACCCACTCCCAGCAGCTGATACAGAACTGTTTGCCGTGCCCTCCTCAAACTCCTCCCACACATTCCTTGCAACCTCTCGGCCCATCTCAGTACCTTGTTCACTCCACCCCTTTGGACAGCTTCCAAAATGATAACTGGACTTACACACTGCCCTTCACTGTTATCTCCTTTTCCACCAGCTGTTTTGTGTGTGTTGTTAATTGGTATTTAATAAAAACATACTGTCTGAAAGATAATCAATCTTTATTTGTCTCCTCCACATAGTGGTTGCTTCTGGAATTAACACACAGTGGCATTTGGATCATCTGCAGACTACAAATCTTGGTCAATAATCATCAAAATTTTCACGCAAAGCATGGCAGGGTGCTATATAGAAAGACACAATACTGGTGCTTGTTGTCAAAATGGGGCCTCAAAGCCTCCCTGATTCAATTACCCCCTTGTTGGGCCCTTCTAATAGCCCTGGAATCTGGCTGCTCAAAATCAACTCCCAGGCTATCTGTCTCCAGGCTCCAATCCAGAGGAAATTTTTCACTCTTAGCCTCACAAATATTATGGAACGCACAGCAGGCTATGACCATGGGAATATTTTCCTCACTTAGGTCTAACCTGCCATAAAGGCAATACCAGCATGCTTTTAATCTGCCAAACATGCATTCTATGGTAATTCTGCACTTGCTAAGCCTATTGTTGAAGCGCTTCTTGCGGTATTCTACATTTTCTGTGTAAGGCTTCATGAGCCATGGGAGTAAGGGTCTCCCAGGATAACTATGGGCATTTCAATATCCTGCACTGGAATCTTCTGGTTTGGAAAGAAAATCGCTGTTTGCAGATACCTGAAGATGCATGCGTCATGCACTTTACCTGACCACCCCTCTTTAATACCAATGAAATGTTCATGGTGATCCATAGGCACCTGCAATACCATGGAGAAATAACCCTTTCTATTGAAGGACTCCATTGCAAGATGGTCAGGGGCCACAATTGGGATATGTGTGCCATCTGTCGCCCTGCCGCAGTTAGGGAATCCCACTGCTGCAAAGCCATCCACTATTTAACACACATTTCCAAGAGTCACAGTCCTTCATAGCAGAATGTGATTAATGGCCCTGCACTCTTGCATTAAGGAAGATCCAATGGTGTCTTCCTGAATCCAAAATGATTTGTGACTGACTGGTAACAGTCTGGAGTTGTAAGTTTCCACACAGTGATTGCCACTCGCTTCTCCAGCAAAAGGAAAGTTCTCAATTTGGTGTCCTCAAACTGTAGTGCTAGGGCAAGTTCCGCACATAGTACTAGGAAGGTGGTGCACCCAAAAGTTCTGCAGCCATTGTTCATCATCACAGATCTGCATAACAATACAATCTCGCCACTCATCATTTGTTTTCGGAGCCCAGAAGCGATGGTCCACAGTATGCAGTTGCTCTCTGAATGTCAAAAGTAATCTGATGTTGTTTCTTTCCAGATCAGGCACCTCTGACTCCTGTTCATATTTGGTGTTTAGGATATACTGCATGACCATCTGCAATGTGTTCATAACAGTGACCACAACAGTACAGAGAAGTGCAAGATCCATACTTTCAGTAAAGGATGTGGTGGGCGCAGAGTAAACAGGATCTGTTGAAAAATGCCACAAAAATCAGTCAAAAGCCCATGGAATGATGGGATGGGAAAAATGCATCATGGGACATTGAGCCCCACACCTGTAATGCACTGCAATTCACTCTTGTTTCATAGAACTCCTAGCTGCAGAAGATCACGAGAAGCACAGTGGGATAGCTATCCACAGTGCACTGCTCACACTGTCGATGCTAGAGCACCAATTGTGGATTTGCTTCACTGACAGAAGAAGTGTTGTGTGAACATGCACAGGCAATGTAATTATAGCGCTTTTAGATCATCGGGGTAACTTGCATCAACAAAACTCTGTAGTGTAAAAAAGGCCTTGTCAGGGTTCCCACCCCACTCTGAACTCTGGGGTACAGATGTGGGGAGCCGCATGAAAGACCCCCTACGCTTATATTCTACCAGCTTAGGTTAAAACTTCCCAAAGGCACAAATTTCTTTCCTTGTCCTTGAATGGTATTGCTGCCACCAGCAAGTGATTTACACAAAAATTCAGGGAATGGTCACATGGAATCCCTATTCCCCCAAAATATTCCCCAAGCTCCTTCACCCCCTTTCCTGGGGAAGCTTGAAAATAATATACCAACCAATTGCCTTAGTAATGTAAGCACAGACCAGACTCTTTGTCTTCAGGACACTGAAATTAATCAGGTTCTTAAAAGAAGAACTTTATTTATAAAGAAAAAGTAAAAGAATCACACTTGCAAAGTCAGGATGGAAGGTAACTTTACAGGGTAATAAAAAGATTTAAAACACAGAGGATTCCCCCTTTGGCCTAGCTTCACAATACAAAAACAGGAATACAACTACCTCTGTAGCATAGAAAAATTCACAAGCCAAAACAAAAGATAAGCTAACACATTTTCTTGCCCTACTTACAATTTCTGTGGTTTTAGATGGATTATTCCAGGTATACACCGCTACCCCGATATAACGCGGGTTCGCATATAACATGGTAAAGCTCTGACATGCTGTTCTGAGCAGCATGTTAAGGATGCCGGACCAGGCCGGGGCTGAGAGGTTTGATAAGGGGCAGAGAGTCTCGGGGCAGTCAGGGGCTTCCCATCCCAGAGTCTGGGGGGCAGGAGCTGTGGGAGGGCACTTTTGGGGACCCCACAGTCCCAGAGTGGCCTGGGAGATTAGTGGGGGGCCTGGAGCAGCCCGCTCTGCTTCCCTCGCCCCAGCCCCAGCTGTGTCGCTCAGGGGAGGGTGCTTGGGGGAAGGGATCCCCCGTGCCCCCGCACTCACCAGCAGCGGCGGAAGTGGAGCAGCCTGGCCCCAGCCCGCTCCACTCCGCCAGCTCCCAGCCGCAGTGCTCCACTTCCTGCCACAGGTGAGTGCCAAAGGCTTCCTTTCCCCAACCTACCCACACTCACAGGCGGCAGGAAGCGGAGCACTGCGGCTGGGAGCTGGCAGAGTGGAGCGGGCTGGGGCCGCCTCGCTCCACTTGCTGCCACTGGTGAGTGCGGAGGGCATCTTTTCCCCAACCTCCCCGCATTCACCGGCGGCAGGAAGCGGAGCAGCCCAGCCCCAGCCCACTCCACTCTGCCAGCTCCCAGCCGTGGTGCTCCACTTCCCTCTGCAGGTGAGTGCAGGACCTTTCCCCAGCCACCTCCCAGTGATACAGCTGGGGCAAGGAAAGCGGAGCGGGCTGGGGCCACGTTGCTCAGCTTCCCACCGCAGGTGAGTGTGGGGGGGCATCCTTTTCCCAACCTCCCTACACTCACCGATGGCGGGAAGTGGAGTGCCGTGGCTGGGAGCTGGTGGAGTGGAGCGGACTGGGGCTGCGCTGCTCTGCTTCCCACCATTGCCAGTGAGTGCCTGTCAGGGGGTGGGGCGGGGTTGGAGCAGTCAGAGTTCAGGGGGGTTGGGTAGAGGGTGAGGTCCTGGGGGTGATTAGGGAGTGGGGTCTCTGGAGGGGGTGGTCAGAGAACAAGGAACGGGGTGGAGGCAAAGCAAGTTTGATATAACGCGGTCTCACCTATAACGCAGTGAGATTTTTTGTCTCCCTAGGACCGTGTTATATCGGGGTAGAGGTGTATTTTTAGGAGATGTTGTACCTGCTTGGTCTCTCCCTCCGTCCAGAGAGGAAACAACAAAGAGAGCCAGAAACAAATCCTTCCCCACAGATTTGAAAGTATCTTCTTTACTCATTGGTTCTCCTAGTCAGATGCCAACTAGGTTATTTGAACTACTTAACCCCTTACAGGTAATGTGATTCAGTACAGCTGCCAAGGAGGGACTTTTGCTACCCTTCCCTCTATATTTATGACAGGCCTCAGACTCTGTATCCCTTAGTTCCGTATCTGTAAAATGGGGATGACATTTACTTTGCAGGATCATTGTGGAGATAAAATCTGAGGTGTTCATATACTACAATGATGGGGCACCTAAGATGAACAGACTGACCTCCTAGAAATGGCAGTGGGTCCATTGTGCTAGGCAGCTGTCTTCTTATTTGAGGGAGGAATTAGTGTGGGTGATCCACATACACTGTTATAGGATATTGCATAGATGAAATATGAAGAAGCTGCATAGTTTTCTTTGGGCTTCTCTTTTAAAAGTGAAAAAGAAAAACATCTTTAATCATCTTACTTTGACAATTCAATAAGGTTTCTCCCTTTTTTTTAAAGGTACTTTTCAGAGAGGAAGTACACAGACATACACAAACATTTTTTCCTGTTAACACTTTTGAAATATCAACTTTCTGCCTCTAATCAAGGCACAATTGCTACCGTGGTCTCAGCATTATATTTCATGACTCCCTTAAGGAGATGTGGAGGCATGATCTTTTCAAGGGTGCCCCACCTGTAGGATGATAGTTACTGAAGAGACACACTGTTCTTTAATTTCCCATTTAGCTTCCCATACTTCCCATCTAACCTTACATACCCATTTTACCTGACAGGGAACATATTACTTGTTCCCATAAAACATTCAACAGCATTGAGTGATCAAACTCATTAAGAATTCTTATATCTAGTTTACACCTCTGCTGAGCTGATAAGACTGCAGGGATCTACCAAAGTTGCTTTAAATCATCTCACTTCTCTGTTTTAAACTTAAGGAACAGCTTGTCAACATGTCACAGGTTCTAGTATCTTGCCTCTAACTGTAGAGGATGAAGAAAAAAAATCAGAGCTGGGAAGAGGAGCCAAGGAAGTGAGAATAGATGCTTCTGAGACATCATCCACTTCTCCAATTCCCTTTCTCAAGAAGAATTCTCCTTGCCTTTTAGGTCTGTGATGGACTACGCACATCTGCCATGTTTGATAATAATAATATTACATTCTACAAATACATTAGAAGCAAGAGGAAGACCAGGGATGGGGTAGGCCCATTACTCAATGAGAGGGAAAAAACAATAACAGAAAATGTGGAGATGGCAGAAGTGATAAATGACTTTTTTATTTCAGTTTTCACCAAAAAGTTTAGTAGCAATTAGGAATCTAATATACTGAATGCCTAGAAAATGAGGTAGGATCAGAGGCTAAAATAGGGAAAGAACAAGTAAATAATTACTTAGACAAGTTAGATGTCTGCAAGTCACCAAGGCTTGATGAAATATATCCTAAAATACTCAAGGAGCTGACTGAGGAGATATCTGAACCATTAGCAATTATCTTAAAAAAGTCATGGAAGAGAGGAGAGATTCCAGAGGACTGGAAAAGGGAAAATATAGTACCCATCTATAAAAAGGGGAATAAGGACAACCTGGGGAATTACAGGCTAGTCATTTTAACTTTAGTACAGGAAAGATAACACTGATCTACAGCCAAAATGCTTCTGAAATAAATGTAGTCAAACTTTACTAATTCTGGGTCACTGAGAACGAAAATGATGCTTAAAATTGTTGATTGGCTCTAGTTTTCAAGTTATGCTATTGGGTCAGTATATACGACCCTTGACTTGGGAATAGCGGAGGATAAGTGAGTTATAAAGGGAAGCGATCTCAATTTAAACCAGAAATGACTAAAATACATCTTTGACTGGATCTATGAATAAATCTCTGACTGGGTTTGGACAGTACTTGCTTTTTAGGCAAAACAATGAATGATGCAATCTGAAGCTGGTATTGCGTCATACATGTTAGAAAAGTATGTGAATGGAAAGACAATTAGAAAAGAAAAAAATTAGAAAAGACATGTTAGAAAAGTATGTGAATGGTAATTAGGACCACTCCATGAGGCTAGAACTTTGAAATGCAAACCAGTATTGGAGAATTGGAGGTCATACTACTTGTATGTGTGTACGTATATCTTGTAAGATGTTAGCCATGTAAACAGACAGTTCCTGTCTGTCATAGCTATTGATTCAGAGATCAAAATGAAATATTAACATTTAAATAAACCGTATATATAGTAATATCACTGTATTCATCTCTCTTTGAAATGTATTGCAAATCACCTGAGAATGGTGGAAAATGGTCAATTGCCTTATTTTAATCTGTACAGCTAATTACTGGTGATGCTTAGGAAATAGGTTTATTTCAAAGTCTCCATAATTGGCTATTGTTCGCCAAGGACTCCAAGCTGTCAGAAAAGGCCTGGGACTGTATAAAGGTCCTGATCTTGTCATCTCAGGCCTGCTTGATGCTTCATTGAGGGAAAATTAAGTCATAAGGCTGAGATCTCCAGTCCTAACCTGGAATTACCCTGAATATAAACCTTGGACTATAATCTATGAACTAATTCTGAAAGAACTCTTTGCAACTACAAAGCTCACATCTCTACTATGAATCTGAATCTCAAGAACTGTACTCATGTCTGTATGTACACTGATCTTTCAACCAATACTCTCTCTCTCTCTTTTCTTTTTAAATACATCCCAGTTTAGTTAATAAGAATTGGCTGTAAGCATGCATTTGGGTAAGGTCTGAAATATTCATTAACCTGGGAGGTAATGTGTCTGATCCTTTGGGATTGGTAGAAATTTTTTCACGTGATGAATAAGATTTTCAGTAATCTTCATCATATTTGACTTGGGTGTCTGAGTGGAGGCTAAGGCTGGGTTATTTCAAGGGAACTGTGGTTTTGGCTTCTGGGTAACAAGTGAGGTATTAGAGAAGCTGTTTTGTACTGGCTTGGTAAATCTAAGTATTGGAATATCCACCAGCTTTGAGGATTGTCTGCCCCATTCTTTGCAGTTCACCCTAACTGAGTTACTCCACTGTGACTCCCTGGGACCCTGGTCACATATGCTTACAGGACTGGGTGGCAATCTCAGCAGAAATTGACTGTATTCTAAGCTTGCAGATGGAGTTCCCATGCAGGAGGAACAGATAAAATCAGAAAATGTCTACCTACCCTCTAACCCCTTGTTGGAGAAAAACTTACTTCTCACTTTTTGGTTTGGTGCAGCAGAGTCAGATACTTTATTTTCTCTTTACAATTGTATAGAGGGAGGGAGTGCCCTAGGACACAGGGTTGCCCCAGTCCCAGGAAGGTCTCTCCACAGGTAAACAATTACAGCAAGCATTTATGCTTTTTGTTACATACAATAATAAGCAACAGCTGCATTTTGTTTATACATAGGCCATATTGATATCTTATTTTTCTCACTTCTATTTAGATGCCAGTCTACGTTCCTCATTATTGACATAAGGTCGCAACAACTTCTCACACAGTTCTTTCCCACTCGCCTCACACAATCCTCGCTTCTACAAATCTCGCGTTAGTAGGGTTACAGCTAGCCTAACTCTTGCTAACAGAGACTGTCATGCATTAAGATCCCCTACAAATCCCTGTCAGTTCTTTTTCTACTTCCACACCCTCTACATTGCCAGGAAGTCTATCCTCTTTGTCCAGTAAATAGTATGAAAAAGACATGGAAACAGAGTCATTACAGAAGTGTATTTTCTTCACTTATTTTTGCATTAATGCTGCAAACCAGTCACCTCTCCAGTTCTAATGAACAGCATTGTGTTCATGCAATCATCAGAGCAGATGCTTCACCCATTCCCATCTCTCCCGACTTCTGCGGAGTGGCTGAGCGCAGGGAGAGGACAGACACTAGAGACTAGGAATAGTACAAAACATTTGAAATTGTCACAGGGAGAATGGACTGCATTGACTACCATGGCAAACAAACTGTTCCCTTTCCCTTCCCGGACCCAATACCAGCCCCCTCCCTTCCCTCTCCACACAGCTCCCATTCACTAGGGGAAGGAAAGAGGGGTCCTTAGAGGTCTTTGAGCAACTGTAAGTGTCATAAAACTGTTCTTCCCTCACCCAGGTCCTGTCATAACCCACATCTTCCCTCGTCCCTTTACACACACACACACACACACACACATGCTCAGCTTGGCCCAGGCACTATCACTGACCACAATGTCAGCTGACAAATGCACAGACACACAGGGGCCCTGTCTGCTGATTAATACTCTGCTATAGCTTAAGCCGAATGCTTTACAGTGGTTTTGGGGATTTCAATACAATAATTGATATACAGCCATTTCTTGCTCAGGGACCATGTCAGGAGGGAACAGGAATGGGTGTGGTAGCTTCAGGCATGTATTACCAGAACAAGAGGAGATATTTCTGGGGAGTGTGGGGGTGTTTTGTAACTTACCATCCTCAGATTCCAGTTCCAGGTGTGGCCAGAGGTCCTCCTCTGACTCCTTGAGGTGGGAGTGTTATCCAGGGTTCTTTCAACCCAAAGTTCTTGGTAATGTTTACTCTGTGTGAGGTGGTGTCAGGAAATAAATCAGGGGAGACACGGCCACCCGGCTGATAGATGGCTGCAACAAACAGGGCAACACAGGAGTGCTTTCACTTAAAGCTAAACTTTACTTAGTCTCAAGAACTTACACATGTCTGCAAAAGGTTAGTAAACACCCCCAAGCCTTGATAATTACTGAAGCTGAGTGTGGCTTTCGAGTGGCACAGTGGCAGCCCATTTGCTGGTGCGGAACACAAGATGCATCCAGAATGAGAGACCAGTCCCAAAGAGTCCCACTACCTCAAACTTTTCCCCCTCATTTATACATTAGTAATAGAATGACATGTGCCTTAAAGAAAACTTGTTAAGCAAGCAGTTTCAATGGTCAAACAAGAAGTTCCTTCTGATTATTAATTAACCAGGTGTGGGTTTTTCCAGAGTTTGCAGACTTGAGGTCCTAATAGACATTCCTGAGGGCACATCCTGCTCTTCTAAAATGCATGTATCAGCAACTTCAACACAATTCTTATCAGGAACGACGCGGGGTCAAGCTGCCCTTTCTGTGGCAGCCAAAACCCCCTCTCCTCCTCCCTTGGTCAAACTGAGACTGCTGCATGGCCAATTTATGGCCTGCTGACTTGGCTGCTTTTAGCAATAAGCCATAGTGGTTTCAGACACTTTACTGGTTTGCCAAAATCTCCCCATACAGGAGAGCTCACTCAGTGGAATCTGTTAGGTTGAGGTGCAGACTCAAAAGTTCCTCTTCCTCCATGTTTCTGAGGCCTTCCTCCGGAACTTCCTCAGAGGTCCTTGCTGCCTCCTCACCCTGCCCCTCACTGGCATCCCATCGTACAATCATGCCAGCTGAGTTGAGAAGAGGGTCATGAGTAACTTTAGGCTCTGTACTTGCCACCCTTGAGAGCAGCCGGTCCAGCTTATTACAGCAAGGGCATGTGCTATGTCCCCTCCAGGAGTGACTGTTCAAATCATGCACTCTCTGGTAGAGGAGCCTGAGGTGCTTCATACTCTCCAAGCACTGTGACAGAGTCTGATGAGTGCCCCACTCCTCCAGCCACCATGAAATTTTCCAATACTGGTGAATGCTCCGGCCTACTTGGACTCAGTCATAGAGAATGGCGCACACTGACTACACATTGATCAACAACACCTGTGTGTGCTCCAGAGACCAGGCAGCTGCTCTTGGACCATAGAATCATAGAATATCAGGGTTGGAAGGGACCTCAGGAGGTCATCTAGTCCAACCCCCTGCTCAGAGCAGGACCAATCCCCAGACAGATTTTTGCCCCAGATTCCTAAATGGCCCCCTCAGGGATTGAATTCACAACCCTGGGTTTAGCAGGCCAATGCTCAAACCACTGAGCTATCTTCCCCCCTCCCCCCATAGCAGAGGATGGTTTCAATCCATCGACCTCTGGGTTATGGGCCCAGAACGCTTTCGCTGCGTCACTCTGCTCCATCATCCATAGTCACCTCCACTGAGCAATACATTCTAGCAAGCACTGTTCTGAAGTGCTCAGAGCAGATCTCTTCTACTGCTGATAAGGGTTGGGGGCAGTGAAGGACCTTTATACTTTCGGGTAAGTGTCAGGAGGTGGAGGGATCAATGCACTGTGGGAATGGCCCTGTAGGACTATCAGTATTCATGACCTGCTACACGCCCCTTGCCTCTGTCCACATTGCACTGTAGAATGGATATAGGGCCAGGCCACAGTGGAGGTGTGTGTATGTTTGTGCATGTATATGTACCCACAGCCCTCATGCATGCTAGTTTTTACACACCACAATGTCCTTCAGGAATAGGCTTCAGATGTGGATAGCAGAGGGGTTATAGAACAAGAATGCACACCTAATCATGTACTCTTGCAAGTGTAGCTGCACCCTGAGGGGTGGGAGAGGGTGGGAGTGTGTGTGAGGGGGGGGGGCGACTGGACCAGAGAACAGTCTTCAAAATGTTAAGGGCAGTATAAAGAGGACAGTGATCAACTGTTTTCCCATGACCACTGAAGGTAGGACAAAGAGTAATCGGCTTAATCTGCAGAAAAGAAGATTTAGGTTAGATATTAGAAAGTTTTTCCTAACGATAAGGATCGTTAAGGCTTCCAAGGGAGGTTGTGGAATTCTCCAATGAGAGGATTTTTAAGAACAGCTTAGACAAACATCTTTCATAGGTGGCATAAGTATACCTGGTCTTGCCTCAGCACAAGATTCTGGAGTAGATAACCTCTCAAGTTCCATCCCAGATGATCTCAGCCATTATTCTGGATACAAGATTTCATTTTCTGTATACATTGATAGTCATTATGTAGTTGGGATGTTTCTTTTTCATTAAATATACTCAAAAGTCTAGGTTAAAAACAAAGAAACAAGAAATAGATTTTGTTTTTGTTCATGAAGAATGGTATATATGGAGAAGGCCTAAAAGTAAAGAATTAAGCCAAAATGAGTTTATCCCAGAATAGTCTGCTTAGTGTGCTGAATTCCTCAGATAGTATGAAAATTGTGCATGTACTATAGACCGACATATTAGAGATAGGCATACAGAGAGAGATATCTGTAAATCCAAGCCAAGATCAGAATAATCACACAAGCACAGACTAAAGAGTACCATTATTTTTGCTACTGTGAACTTCTTTGATTATAAGGCTGTAATTATCTTTTAGTTTGTTCCAATGTAATCTTTGTCATTAAAAGTCTATTTTCATTTTGTAAGTAACAAAGTAGTTTGATGTTTGATATCTGTTAAATTTTGGGGTATGTTGTGTTGTGCTTGTGTATATTTATTGGGCCAGGACTTAAATTACTATAGCTCCTCTAGCCCATTATATTTTAGTGTGTTATATTTAAGTTATAAATTGTAGCCTATAGGGCTAGCCTGCTTGTTTGCCTATACATGTTTTCTTATCGATTTCTTATGCGTTTGCTTATTTGTTTAGTTATAATAGATTTATAGATTTATGTTAAAGTATTTTGGCTGTAACACAAGGGACCTACAGGCCATATCCTGTATGTTGAGCTAAGGGAAAGTTAGCATACATATGTTTGGGACCTTTCACCTAAATAGATAAAGGATTTGTAGAAGCAGATTGGCATGGGGGCTTCGTAAGTTCATACCCTCAGTAAACTTAACAGGTACACCACAAGGAAAGAACCAAAATAACCAGGTAGGACAGAAATAACAAATGTGAGAATGATTTAATGTCATTTATATGTATGTATATGTCATCAATACTTGCAAACATATCTGCTTATGGAGTAAGTGTACCCCAACATTTCTGTCGGTGAGGAAACTAAGTTTGGACATAGAAGAAGAGCTCAAGTACTCAAGCTGTATAAGAGGCGTGACCCACCATGCCAAGGAAGCCACTAAGTTTCTAAGCTTCATCATTTCTGACCTTCGAGCTTCAAGTTTCAAGGTTTCTTTGTTTATTAGCCAAGTAGTCTGTTCGGTCTAAATTGTAAGTTTTAAGTCAATTAGTTAAGTAAACCTCTAAATTAGTTTCAGTAGCTTTTAGCTCTTTAGCTTCTCCTAAGCTCTGCACCTCCCACACAAGAATTGAGGAACTAGGACCTGAACTCTGTTGGCATGCCAGAGGCGAGGCTGGTCCTTTGTCTCTTACCACCAGGTTATCAAGTACAAATGCTGGACTATGCCACCAAAGTAGAGGAAACCCAGATAGCCTTCTACTCTAAAAATTGCAAACATTAGCAACACTATTGACAACACAAACTGACTAGCCAATACAACTGGCATAATCCATATATTGGATCCAAACACCAACCACTGTGAGGTCTTTTAACCTTCTTTCAGAAAATATTAGGTCATTATGAAAGGAACTCACCAAGGTAGAAAATTCTAAGCTAGCCAAACTGAATTAACCACACCACCACATCTGATAGACAATCTCACTCACTGAAGCTCCGGAATAATAAGCTTCATTGAAGCTCCCTGAAAAATATCCAAGTCACCATTTGCAAAGCAGCTCTGTGCCCCTCAGGGTTCATGAATGCAAGTTAAGAAGAACTGTAGCCACTGCTAATTCATACTTCACCCATACTTCTGCATACATGCAAATCCACCAATCTCCCTGAAAAATCAATAGCTGCCCTTTCCCCAAAATACCACAATTCAATTAATAATATCCTTCAACTACCAACCTGTCTTCACCTGCTGCTTAAAGACAAAATCATTCAGAAAATAGTGAAAACCAAGCTCCAACAGCATGTGACATCTGGATGATTTGCAGTTGGTCTTCAGAGAAGGCACAGCATGCAGACAACACTAAAAGCGAAAGCTAATGGCCACATTTGACTCTTCTGAAGATTTCAACATAGCCAGCCACAAAGCTCTTTCAAGCACAGAAGAAAGAAGATCAGAAAACTCTATGTAGGTCATTAGGTATCTCACCATGCTGATTTAATTTACTTGGGACATGCTTAGATACTACTGTGTTAGTCACTATAGAAAATCTTTAGTTGGATAGTAATATGTTAGGCTTCGACTCAGCAAAGCTCTTGAACATGTACTTAACTTTAAGCAAGCATTAACTTCAGTAGAACTATTCATGTGTTTAAAGTTAGGCACATGCTTATATGCCTTGCTTAACTGGAGCCTGAGTCAGTAGGGGAAATCTAGAAGTAAAGTAAGCCTTACTGAATTAGAGGCCAATACCCAGCTACTACTTTTCCTATGCATACTGATTCATGAATCCATTTGCTGGAAACATTGTCCTAATTATTACTAATTATTAATTAATTATTATTAATAATAATTAATAATATGTTAGAATTTGGCCCTTTGGCCTGGTCAACTTTAGTCTCAGCTCTCTGGGGCAAACCAGAATTTTAATCAATAGCTTCATGACCTCACAGGTCAATACACCAGGTCCAGGCCCAATAGTCCTGTCAGCCCCTTGTATCTGGTGTCTTGATGCTTGTCTCCTTAGTCTCTCCCTCTACAGTGGTTTCCATCCCAGGAACCATGTAGCAAGCAGGTAAGGTCTCCCTTTACAGACCTCTTGCTTTTTTCCTGGGCTACTTCCAACATCAGCACACATTCTCCTCAGGGGGTTCACATCTGTACTGCTGCTCCACATTCATAGGAAACTTAGCCAGTTTGTCTCTCTTCTGTATTCCTCTCTGACAGCTGAGAATGAGAGGTCTGTTCACCTACTCAGACTGATGCCCCCTGAGATGGGCTTCTCCCTTTTAAAACTTCTGGCATGCTTTGCAGGGATGGCCTGGGGCTGCCTGAGCGCATAGCTTCTCTGACTCCTTGTCTAGTGCAGGATTGTATATCTCATCACAGGATACATCAAAGAACGGAGGATTTGCAACCAGAAAAATCAGAGTTTGGGGCTTAAAACCTCATTTATGGAAGACCAGCATATAGAAGATTACTAATAGGGCAAGAAACCCTGCATTGGTATGTACCAATAGTTTTGGATTTGCTGGTGACAGCTTTAATCAGAACTATAATCAATATTTGACTTTCAGTACCTACTTTTCCCCCTCAAAATAAACCTGGTGATTAACCTGAAATTATTTTGTGCATTGAGGCTGAAAAGAATCAGATGGAATGAAGCAACAACAACAATTTCCATCAAATCTAAATTTAAAAGATTAACTAAGCCTCATCTGTCTTACTCAGAGTTAAGCGTTTCTTGCTCCTATACCCTGAAAAAAAGATTGTGACTGTTTATCATTAGAAAGCACAGTTGAGTCCTGTCAAATTATTCTACTCTACAAGAAAGATAATGCTTAGTAGAACTGTGTGAGACTCAATGGATTCAGTTCACAGTAATTTTGGTTTAAGATTTTCATCCCTTCAGTTTTGCTTTATTATTTGGATTGTCATGAATACGGCTTGGTGAGTAATTGATTTTTCATTTGCTAGTTAAATTGAAAAATCAAAAAACAAACCAAGAAAAAAAATCTCAGTTGACCCAGAATGGAATTTTGGATTTTCTTGCCAAATGAATTAAAAAAAATGTTTGGGGTTGAACAAAAAACATTTCACTTGATCCAGAACAAAGATTCCCCCCTCCCACACACACACCATTTTATTTCCATTTCATTTTTGAGGTGTTGTTCTTACCCACACCCCTAAAAAAAAATCAGATAAAATTTGAAACTAAGTATTGTTTTGAACAAAAAAAAGTCTTAATGTTTCATTTCAGAACTGTCAAACACAAAACATTATGGCAGTTTCACAATTTTAGAGGACCTGTCCCACCCCCAAAATCAATCCCAAATGCCATTTTTTCTTTGTCTAAACTATTCACCACCCAAAATTCATCCAGATCTAGTCAAAAGCCACAAAAGCAATTTTAAATGGTTTCTAGATAAATCCATAAACTGAGAGATGTTGTCCTTGAATGGACCCAAGCTTCCTCCTTTCTTGTCATTTGTGAGAAAGGTCTGGAGCAGAGCTGGTCAAAAAAAAATATTTGAAAACTCTTGATAGAATTTTAAAAAATGTAATCTACAAACCAATTTTTGCAGTTATTTCCAGAAATCAACCCCCAATATTGGGGGGCATTCTCCAAAAATATATTTATTTTTGGAGAGAAAATTCAATGAACTTATAAAAATGTTTTGTCTAAACATTTATGAGAGAATTTTTTTTCCATCCAGACTGGAGTCCTGAAATATCCTCACCACCTCACTTCTGATTTTATCAGGAAATATTCATTGAGTTTTGTTTCTCTTTTTTGAGTTTTGAGGAAAGTTAACAGTATATTCTGGTCTAGTTACAAGTCTTCAGGAAGTGTCATCCCGAGATTAAGTAGTTTAGCTACCATCCAACTGTGCACCAAAAAGTTCTGCTGCTGCTGCAGAACTCTCCCTGTTTGAGGAAAAGATTACCCTTCATACAAGCACTTTTTTTTTATGCTAGTTATTCTTTCATAGTACTCCTGCTCTTTTCTTACATGCTTTCATAATGAACGAGAGGGTCAATGTTGTTAGATATCATAATTGACATCTGAGTTGACACCTAATAAGATTAATGTGGCATAACTATAGTTTTAGGCTCTCTGCAAACTCAGGTATATATCACTACATCTATTGCACTGCCTTTACGTTTTACTTTTTGAAGGACTTCTCTGCAATCATAATAGCTGGAGATGATCATATATGAAGAACAATTGAAAAGTCTGTCCACCTTCCCCTAGCTAATCTTTCTCACCCCATAAGAACATAGCAATGGCCATACTGGGTTAGACCAATGGTCCATATAGCCCAGTATCCTGTTTTCCAACAGTAGCCAATGGTAGATGCTTCAAAGGGAATGAACTGAACAGGTCAATTATCAAGTAATCCATCCCCTTTGTTCAGTCTCAGCCTCTAGCAGTCAAAGGCTAGGGACACAGAGTTTGGGGTTGCATCCCTGACATCTTAGCTAATAACTACTAAGGCACCTATCCTCTATGAACTTATATAATTCTTTTTTTGAACAGTTATTGTTTTGGCCTTTACAACATCCTTTGCCAATGAGTTCCACAGGTTCACTGTGTATTCTGTGAAGAAGTACTTCCTTTTGTTTGTTTTAAACCTGCTGTCTATTAATTTCACTGGGTGACCCCTAGTTCTTGTGTTATGTGGAAGGGTATATAACACTTCCCTATTCATTTTTTCCACATATTCATGATTTTATAAATCTCTAACATATCCTCTCTCCCCCCGCCTTAGTTGTCTCTTTTTCAAACTGGACAGTTCCAGGCTTTTTAATCTCTCCTTGTATGGAAGTTGTTCCATACCCCTAACAATTGTTGTTGCCTTTTTCTGTACCTTTTCCATTTTTAATATATCTTTTTTGAGATGGGGCAACCAGAACTGCATACAGTATTCAAGGTGAGTGTGTACCATAGCTTTATATAGTGGAATTATGATATTTACTGTCATATTATCTATCCCTTTCCTAATGTTTCCTAACATTCTGTTAGCTTTTTTGACGGCCACTGCACATTAAGCACACATCTTCTGAGAACTACCCACAATGACTCCAAGATCTCTTTTTTGACTGGTAACAGCTAATTTAGATCCCATCATTTTGTATGTATAGTTGGGATTATGTTTTCCAATGTGTATTATTTTACATTTATAAACACTGAATTTCATCTACCATTTTGTTTCCCAGTCACCCAATTTTGTGAGATTCCTTTGTTATTCTTCAGTCAGCCCTGGACTTAACTATCTTGAGTAATTTTGTATAATCTGCAATCTTTACCATCTCACTGTTTATCCCTTTTTCAGATCATTTATGAATATGTTGAACACACTGGTCCCAGTACTGATCCCTACGGGACACTACTATTTGCCTCTCTCCATTCTGAAAACTGACCATTTATTCCTACCCTTTGTTTCCTGTCTTTTAACCTGGTACTGCTCTATGAGAGGACCTTCCCTCTTATCCCAGGACTGCTTACTTTGCTTAAGAGTCTTTGGTGAGGGACCATGTCAAAGGGTTTCTGAAAGTCCAAGTATACTATATCCACTGGATCACCTTTCTCCACATGTTTTTTGACTCCCTCAAAAAACTCTAATAGATTAGTGAGGCATGATTTTACTTTACAAAAACCATGTTGACTCCTCTCCAACAAAACATGTTCATCTATGTGTCTAATAATTCTGTTTTTACTATCACCTTTGTCCGGCTTGTCCTCATCCGTCCCTCCACAAACACACATTGACACTACAGCATTATAGTTTATTACAAGCACATTCTTTCAATTTCTGGCCAAAGAGTTTATATTAGTAAAGAGTTCTTTACTATAGTTTAAATCAATTTGCCTGGTACTGAAGTTAGACTTACTGACCTGTAATTGCCAGGATCGCCTCTGGAGCCTTTTTTGGCATCTCATTAGCTATCTTCCAGTTGTCTGGTATAGAAGCTGATTTAGGTGATGTTACATATCACAGTTAGTAGTTTTGCAATTTCATATTTGAGTTCCTTCAGAACTCTTGGGAAATACCACCTGGTCCTGGTGACTTTTTATTGTTTAATTATCAATTTATTCCAAAACCATCTCTACTGACACCTCAATCTGGGACAGTCCTCAGATTTGTCACGTAAAAAGAATGACTCATGTGTGAGACTCTCCCGCACAGCCTCTGCAGTGAAAACTGATGCAAACAATTCATTAAGTATCTCTGAAATGGCCTGGTCCTCCTTGAGTGCTCCTTTAGCACCTCCATCATCCAGTGGCCCCACTGATTGTTTGGAAGTTTTCCTGCTTCTGATGTAAAAATTGTATTGCTATTAGTTTTTTAATTGTTTGCTAGGTGCTCTTCAAATTCTTTTTTGGCTTACCTAATTATACTTTTAAGCTTGACTTGCCAGAGTTTACGCTCCATTCTATTTTCCTCAAAAGGATTTCCAAATTTTCAAGGGTGCTTTTTGGTGTATAATCACCTTTTTTATTCTATTGTTTAGCCATGGTGGCATTTGTTTGGTCTTCTTACTATTCATTTTAATTTTGGATATGCATTTAATTGGAGTCTCTATTATGGTGTTTTTAAAAAGTTTCCATGCAGCTTGTGGGCATTTCACTCTTTTGACTGTTTTAATTTCCATTTAACTAGCCTCCTCATTTTATGTAGCTCCCCTTTCTGAAATTAAATGCTACTGTGGTGGGCTTCTTTGGTACACACACAAAGATGTTAAATTTAATTATGTTATGGTTACTGTTAGCAAGTGGTACAGCTATATTCATCTCGTGGTCAGATCTTGTGCTCCACTTAGATCTAAATAAAAAATTGCCTCTCCCCTTATGGATTCTAGGACTAGGTGCTCCAAGAAGGAGTCATTAGTGGTGTCTAGAAATTTTAGCTCTGCATCGCATTCTTAGGTGACATGTACCCAGTCAATATGGGGATAGTTGAAATCCCATATTGCTATTGGGATTTCTGTTTTTTGTAGCCTCTCTAACCTCTTCGAACATTTCACATTCACCAGCACTATCTTGGTCAGGTGGTTAGTAATATATTCCTACTGCTATACTCTTATTATTCAAGCATGGAATTTCTATGCTCCTTCAGGAAAATAAAGCTTACAAATACAGGACAAAATAAGCCAGAGCTAGAAATAAGATATTTTTAGTCACAGGGATTCACCTGTGGAAAGAACTTCAGAAAGATCTGAATAGTCCAGAATCTGATTAATTTCAGCACAAAGCATTTCCACTAATAATTTATTAAGATACAAGAAACTAAAAACTACATTAATATATTCTTAATTTAATATTAGCTTTTTGCAGCTGGACTAGTATAAAGCCAACTTCTATCTGTTGTGCTACTTTCCAGATGCTTATTAATTATATTTTTATTAACATAAATGTGTTTGTGTCATCTTTCATATTTGTCCTTATTTTTCATATTATGCAGAATTCTCATATAACTTTACACATCAAGATTTGTAAATGAATATTCCAAAAGGAGCAAATTGATTTCTTAAGAGTACTGACTAGCAGGGAAACCAACTCTTCTAGGCAACAGCAGAGCTTCTGTTTTTAAAAGGAAAAAAAGAGGGATGGGAGTGAAGAAAAACCTTTCCTAATCACATGAGCTTTGTTTTGATGCTCTCAGATTTTCTTTTAGTTAGTCTTGAGAAGAATGTTGGTTTCAACTGGTAGACAATGACTCTAAATATCAGACTCAGGGCCTGCTTCTCCACTGCTTTGTACCTTGTGGAGTTATTTACACCTGTGACAAATGTGCTATTCTGACAATCACATTTGACATGCACTTTGCACTCACTTTTGACTGGTGTCAGTAACTACATACATGCAAATCTTTCAGACCCTTTTGTAACATGTCAGGGAAGCTGAGCATATTTCCTTTGAAGACAATGCTTTTGATTTTTACAAAAAATAGAAAACAACAACAACAACAAACAGGTACCTCTCCCTGATGTCAGGCATTGGAAGCATACAGTAATGAAGGCTCAGAAGGTTTCAGTATTAAACATCAAGACATTCAGAAAATTATTTCAACTTTTTCTTTCGCTGTAAAATGTAGAAATAACAGTAAATCTTCTTGGCAATTACTTCTATATCTCTTGGCAGGCAGGTGGCTACAGTTTGAATAACATTCTGTGAAGTGAACATAGCAAAAAATACACACATTAAGTGTTTGCCAAATTTCTTTTGCAACTTTAAATTAAATATGAAAATCTTTCTAAATATAGCCCTAAAAGTCTTAACAAATTGCAAAAAGCAAGACATTCCTAGAGATCACACCATTGCGCCTAAACATTACAGGGGCTCCAGATCAGTGCATGCTGTTAACTGCCATGTAAAATAAATCCTTCTTTTTTGGCTTAAACCAATTTTAAAATAAGACTTGAGATATGCATATGGAAATTTTTAAAAAAATATTTACCCGTACTAATAAAACTCTTAAAAAGTTGAAAATATTTTATTTTTTTCATGTTGTCTTGTTTAAGTTTTGCACTTCAGACAGCACAGAGGGAAGACCTAGGATTTTTTATTTTCTTACAGTAAACTTTTTGCTTCCTGCTTCTATGTTTCACCATTCAGTACTACAGAGAAATGTTTAAACAAATGAAAAAAAACTCTTGAAAACATTTTTTCATATTAATTTTGTTAAGATTTTTGGTCATGTAGGTTTCTAGTTTGAAGCAGAGAAGCCGCCATCTTAGAGCTCCAGGACAATAGAGATGAGGAGTTCTTGCCTGGCAGCACTTTGCTTCATGGTCCTTTGCGGGTTTAATTACCTCTGTAAATTGATCTTGTTTTTAAGCATAGAATCATAGATATTAAAGACTGAAAAGACCTATTAGCTCATCTAGTCCAACACTCTCCTGATATAGGATTATTTTCAATAGTGTTTTTCAAATGTTTTGTCCAGCTTAGTTTTACATATCCCAAGAAATAAGTCTTCTTCCATTTGTCCTGGGAAATTAGTGAATCCCTTTGTCATGTTAAGGTTCCTGGAGTTATGGGGCTAGGTGATAATTTCAGCTTTTATTTTTAAAAGTGTAAGATTCTAGCTCTCATGGCTGTGGAGAGCTTGAAAAAGTGACCCAAAAATGTGTCTCACAAACCAGAAGGCAAATAAAAAGATTTTAAAAAAAAATCTCATGCTTTTGGGGAGCCTGACTCATGATTTAGGAGTGTTTGGAGTTGGCAGTATACCGGGAGGTATGCTGTTATCCAGCCGAAGTTGTTCAGCTCATTCCTTCCTCTTCCTTTTCACCCTCTGCTATAGTATACTGTGTATATGTTTATTGTTATTTATCATTAGCCTATTAATTTCTAAAATACAATCTGACAATTCTGTAACTGAGGTGCTTCCAATCCAAAATGTTTGTAGGTCCTGACCCTAGGTTTGAAGTCAGATAATGAAGAATGACAAAGACTGTTGTGAGGGAATATGGCTACAAACCTTGTTGATTTTTTTTTTAATTTTGTTTTGGTTTACTTAATATAGTGTCGACTGAACTAAGCCAAAGTCCCATGGTGCTTTGCAGCCAGGCCAAATGCAAAATGGAAAAAAACAAAGTTTTAGTTACTTACATTGCAAAATGCGGTAGGGGCAGTTACCAGATAAGGAATGGCCTTGTCAAGGTTTGTGGAGCTGACTCTTGCAAACAGAATATATTGGGAAAACAGCTTTCACAAACATAGTTATTAATCAGGAAGGTAAATTACTTTATTGCTAACTACAAGAGAATAGATGCATTCAGATCACACTAGAAAAAATATATTTATTCATAGGATTTGTTTGTTATAAATATGATTAAAAAGTAGATGTTATGTATCCACAATAAGAAATTAGTTAGTGGTGAATAAGTATAATACATTAGATTTAGAATGCTTTATATTCATGCTAAATTGTGTAACTCTAAAAACTGTACTATAATTAGATGCTGTAACCTTTGCATGGCTCTTGCTCTGTATCCTGCAGGAGAATACAAGTCTTGAGAAAAACACTCAGCCCACCCATCTTTAGGTATTCTGCTATGCTTGGCTACTGCAGACTGTGTGTATTGCAAATATATATGGAGCAAAATAAGAGAAAGTCTGTAAGGATTATAATTAGCTAGTATTACACATATCACATCACATATTTTATATATTCATGTTAAGCTTTTCCCAAAGTGTTTTTTTTACTTATGTTAAGCTGTTTAACTAAGGGGAGATGTGGGAGAAGTGTTGTACAGAGACAATCAAGAGGGACAGGACAAGACACATGATTTTGTTGATGCTTAGCTAAGATGCCCTCTGTACCAACCTAGAACTGGTGTAGGATGTCCCTAAAGTTTCCTTTTCTTCTGGTTACAATCTCTGTCTTGTGTACTGGAGAGTCTATGCCAGTCTAGCAAAAAGTATTCAAAAAATGTAAAAGACGATAGATAAGAAGGATACATTGGGTTTGAAGTAATTCAGAGAAATGGTGAAACCTTCATCTGTTGTGAAAACCATACTATATATAAAGATTCAGTGAAGATCAGATTTTGAATCAGTGGGTCAGCTGTACCACTGCCTCCCAGGCTGATCAATACAGGTAACATATTGATCTTTCTTTCTGTATTACATTGTTTTAATCTTTGATTAATAATCTTTGATTAATAATGTTGATTAAGCCTAGCTATTTGACATTTCTTGTTACCGAATTAAATTGAATCTGTACATTTGTAAACACAATGAGAAGGCAAAAATGGAAATACTCTTACTGATTTTCACTGGGAACCAGAGCAGGCTTATTAGACAGTATTATCCTTTAGAGTTGTCTGGAACAGGACCATGAGCAGTTCAACCTCACAGGACAATTCATAAAACTATTATATCGTTTGTCTAATTTTACCCCGATGCTTTGGTTTCCATTTTCTTCCATCTTTTCTACTGACTGTCTATACCAGTTTCTTGCCATCTGCACATTTATATATATTGCTGTTTGATCCTTCCTCCTAGACATTTATCTAGCATACTGTATAGTGTGACCAAGATTAGGCCTCTTGTCAACCACAGTTGCATAGCACTTATCAGTTCCCTCCTATTTCATCATATCCATTTTCTATTACATTCTGGCTAAAGCTCAGTTACCCAGTTAGGAATTTCATCAACAATAACTTACTTGCTAACCTTTTATTCCAGTTTGTTTTATGCATTGCTACGTATCATAAAATGTACTGAAGTCCAAGTCGATTATGTCTATTGCTTTCCTGTTGTCAGCTCTCATTGTCATTTCCTTGAGAAAATTAATCAAATTAGTGATGCATGACCTTCTCTTTATAAATCAGATCTGACAGGCTGGCAATCCTTGACTGTACTATACCTGGCCAAATATTCTTCTTTGGCCATAATCACTCTAATACCTTTACTATATAAATGTACTCAATTATTGCTAATCTGCTTCTTCCTTTGAGTCCTTAATCCCTTTGCTGCTCCTTCTGCTGCAGCTCCAGACACTCAAAATGTACAAAATATAAAAGGCAACACTTGAGCCTGACTTCTGCATTTGTCAGCTACGGAGTAGTTAATATGGATGTCATGTAACTTTCCTCCCAATACCCAGGTACTTTGAAAACAAGCAAGTTACATAATTATAGTTTATTTTCTCTTTATTTCAGCAATCATCCCTTTCAGAGTGATGAGAAGTGGTACATTCAGTTGTCATGCTTTCTGTCTTCAGATGCTGGGGCTTCTAGTGTTTTTTACTAAACCCGTGATTTGTTCTTTTGTTTTCCACTCTTGCCCGACCCTCTACCATGGAAAATTGTGTCTGTTTCTGATGCATTTCATTCCGTTTCTCTTATAAACGCCAAGGCAAGGAAATGTTCAGGGTTTTTTACAGGATTTCCTCAGTTTCTTTTAGGATGAAATTCACCCCGGCAAGAGGGCCAGTATGAGTCATTTGTTCTGTGAAGGGAATTTAGTAGAACTTAAGTAGTGCATAGGCCATGGGTTGGTTCTGTGCCCAGAGGTGATCTTCTCCTTTAAGAACAATACTGTATTCTCCACTGACATATAACTTTTATTTGTAAAGTCTTGTAATTGTCTTTACATCATTTGTTTCACTTGTAAACCTGGCTATCTTAAAAATTACTTTTAAAGGGTACATTCTTTTTGCTTTAGAGATGTACTTCCTCCAGCACTGTTTACTTCCATGACATGTGTAATGTACTAGGTCAGGATTTCTCAAACAGGGGTCACCACTTGTGTAGGGAAAACTCCTGGCGGGCCGGGCCGGTGTGTTTACCTGCCCCGTCCGCAGGTCCGGCCGATCGCGGCTCCCACTGATCGCTGATCGCTACTCCGGGCCAATGGGAGCTGCTGAAAGCAGAGGCCAGTAAGTCCCTCAGCCCACGCCACTTCCAGCAGCTCCCATTGGCCCGGAGCAGTGAACCAAACTGGTAATCACACACAGTTACTCACAGTAACCTGAGCTAGAAACAATTCACAAAAGAGATGCCCAAGGTAGATAAAATATGCTCATCTGCATTCCTCCACCAATGTTTCTCATTCCAAAATATACCGTTTTTATGATTTTTTGATTTTAGATTCCACCATGCAAAAATCATGCTATGTTGGCTACAAAATGATGGGGAAATTAAAATTTTCTTCAGGAGTAAGGGATGGGGGGAGGGACTTTCCTATCACATGTGACAGAATATATTATAGAGATGATGGATGAAATACAATGTATACTAGATAGAAAGGGTGGCCAGATCTGTTAAATGTTACAGATCTTTTTTTTTGTTTTTAAACCATTTCTAGTTTTGCATCCATTTCCATTGTATCCAGTTCACTGTTTAATATTGTTACCCCTTTTGGCCTGACTGGTTAGCCAAAATTTAGGATCTCATAGGTTGTTTCTGTTAGGAAGAGAATTCAATGCAGTCAAGTGTTTCTTTGATGCAGTCTTGTTTATTTACCACAGATGTACATAAAGGCCTCTTTCCCTGAATACAGAAGGAGTTGAACAATAGGAGACAATTTCTTTGTTCCAAGCCTCCTTCCACCCAGCTCTTTACTCAAATGCTCCCTCCCTCTTCGCTTTTTCTCAGGGTCATGTCACAAGTCATTCTCTGACTGTCTTTGGCATCCTGCTGTCTTCTTTATGTCTTTCTGTGGAGTTTCTTGCTCTTTCACACACACAGATACAGCAGAAATTCAATAAATTTCCCTGGCCTTGCTTTTGTCATCAGACCCCTGGCAAAACCCCACATGGCTCAACTCTTAATCCAGCTTATGATGTAGCTTATGATTTGGGAAGTAGTACCTCTTATTTCAGCTTATTCCATACAGCAGCTCAGTTGCTTTTTACATTTAACCTATTAAAATGCTGTTGTTACTCCTATCAACTTGAATGTAGTTTTGCCCAACGTACTGCATTACAATAGCATATAATGAAATATAATTTTGATTTTGTAGTAGGTTTTATTAAAAGTTTTAAATTGCCCCCAGGTCTTTAGAGAGGAATGATAGGACCAGAATGATCCTATGCCTGGAGACATCCTGAATAGGTTCAGTTGTTTTGACTTTATGGAAAAAAAGCAAATGAGATAGTGACACAAACTACGATTTCCTATTCTTTCCCTAAACAGAGGATTATTTTAATTATTTGTGAGGACTCTGTAGGAAGCACTTTACAATAAATACATTTTGACAGATTTATGAATGGTTTGTAGAAATTAGGCTGATGGCAGTTTTCCAGATGAATGTCATAAGAGGAGGTTGAAGACAAATATGCATCTTATGAAGCTTAAGGGTAAAAAAAGTGTGCTGTGTTTTTTTGTGTGACATGAGTACCTTATAGATTAGTCCTATATAGTCTCTTGATTATTGAAAAGACATGGCAATTACCTCCCAGGTCAATAGGATATTATTGTCAATTGTAACATAGACTCTTGTAAACTCTGTTGCTTTTCTCTCATGCCACTTAGACATTAGCATGGTGCCTTATTTCCAACCCACAGCTGTTGTCCTCCAGGAAGAAAATATCATATCTATTCCAGATGTTAGAGACATTCCTTGTACTTTAATGGAATATATATTCATTCATTTAAAAAAAAAAGCTGAGAACATGAAAATCTATGTATCAATCATGTTGCACTGCTTCCACTTATCAGGCCTGTGAGTACAATCCTTAAAATATAAGGTGTAGTATACGCCTTAATGAATGATCAGCTAGGCTTTACTGCTGACACTCTTCTCCTGGCCTCTGATTTACCGCAAACACTGAGCAGATAAAAATGACAGGCATCTCATCAATTCATGTTTTGACCTAGGAAACATGATGACCATACATGAATGGGATTTTCATCCAAAACACTTAAGAAATAACTCTCTATGAAACTGTAGATTGGCTGACTTCTCCCTTTTCATACTTTACATGGGCATGCTTTCAGGGACGCAATAAGGAGACTTTCCACTCACAATGCCTCCTTTATGCAGCCCATATAAGGTAGACAAGAGGCAAAAATTGCAGCTTCTGTGCTTGGAGGAGTGGAGAGGCCACAATTGAGATTGTCACCTAGGAGCAATTCACTAGAAAATGGGCAGAAAGTCATAGCTCTGTCTGCTGACTCCCACCATACAGTGGAGCTAGGTGGCTAGCAGGAAGGAGTATAGTACACCTATTAAAGCAGTGACAAAGTCTCCCCCTTGTCCAGGGTACATGATAGTCCTCTGAGGAAGAATACCTGCTGAGGACCATACTGTTACTCACCATGCCCAACAGAGGGCTGTGCCCAAAAGCCCCAATCCAGAAACTGAAATACACAAAGGCAGGGGCATTGAAAATTTGCTCCCATATGCTTTAATTTAATAGATCACTCTCACATATTGGGCCACATTCTCATTAGGTGTAAATCAGAATAGCTGTGCTGAGTTCTATGGAGTTATACCATTTTAGATAAGCTGAGGATCTGGATCATTACACCCAGTCTGATGCTAAGGTTCTGCTATTAGTGAAGGAATTTATCTTTCCACTTAGAAAAAAGGGGAAAGAGTTCAACAATTAAAAAAAAAGCATTGTGGTTATCTAGAGAACCTTACTCCTGAGTCAAATGATTGGTCTGTAAAATCAGAACACCATTCTCTGCTCTGCTGCAGATTCGTTATGTCACTTGGTCAATTCATTTCTCCTCTCAGTATCTTGATTTAACCATCTCTATAAAGGTCTTAATTTTACTCAGCTATATAATATAAGGTGTTGAGAAGCTTAGTAAAGCTGGGTTCTAAGAATCTGGTTTCTAAACTGCCCAGAATTATTTGTGGATCACTGAGTCTTCTGCAGTCTGCAGTGCCAGACAATATTCCCTATTCCAATCTTGTTCATTTTAGCGTAACCCTATCCCATGTCAATTTTGCTCAGTGATTCCTCTGTTGGTCTATTATGAATATGTGAGAGGAGATAAAGCTGCGCAGCAGATTTCTGTATTTTTATTATTATTTTCCTCCTTTTCATTGTTTTCCTCCTTTGCTCCCTTGCCTACTGTTGCTTGAGAAGCTGCTGATATTTAGAACAATGTTTTTATTCTGTACGGGTGTGCTGCTCTTGGGAGAGTCAGCCTTTCTCCCTGTGCTGAGTTTGGCCTCTGACACACTTAAAGATTCCTACCAGTCACTGTGCCATTTGATAATGCAGAGATCTTGCCAGGTTAACTTTGGCAAAGTTGCCGTAAAGGAAGAGGAATTAAACAAGTTTTCTATTAAAATATTGATCTTTTTGCCAGGCCACATCCAATTTTAGTGGAGTGGAATCCATTAGGAGCAGAAAGGAAACAAGGGGTGTTTGAGACTGACTTTTGGATGGGGCTAGTATCTAAAAGGAGCAGCAGGGAAACAAATATATCTCTTCAGAATACTATGTAACACTCACTGCTGTGCCTAGCCTTCTTCAAAGATTAGCTACAATTCTGCCTGCTCCCGTTATCATACTACTTCTTTTACCTGTTTTTTTAATCTCTCCCAATTACCTTGTGTAATCTTTGGAGCAAAGACATGTAAGCCTAACTATATGTTTAGAAAGCTCCTTGTACTCCCTGGTACTATTTACAGTAATAAAATAAATAATAACAGCAAAAATGACACAGAAAGAGTCAACATCAAATTTCGTTTCTCCATGAACCAAACATTTTTTCTTGTCCATAAAATTAGAATTTTATTCAGCCATATTCCATGATCAGTTAAACTTTGAAATTCACTCTACGTTGTGTTGAAAGATGTAAATTCACATCCGTGTTGATGCCATTGTTTCAGTTTGACAGTTTGGGGAATTAAAAAGTCCACAGTGAATTTATCAAAGCCAGCTTTGCACCCTGAAGGGTTCAAAACATTATTTTTAAATGAAATCTTAGACTCTGGAAAACACGACTGTCTTTGTTAATATTGCAATCTTTCATTTCCATGAACATAGAAGATCGATGTCCTTACCCACCGTTGATGAAATAAAGACTGCAGTTTGAGAAACGAATTCTGTCCTTCATCCCCACACTGTCAGAGGTCAAATTGTCTGGAATGGTATTCAGTAGCTATAGACATTATCCTGTACTACAATAGTCTTCATTGTTTGATTCCCAAGCTTGTGAGTTAGTACAAACCTTTTTATACTAAATAACTATAGATAATGTTTTCATTGGGCCACACTATCTTTGAAAAACATGCATACAGTGGTCTGCAGGTTGGCCTAGTGACAATATTGAATCCAGTAAATCATTGCAGCTGCCATGAGGCCAAGATGGTAGCTATGGTAACACCACATATTAGTAACATAGTATCACGCACAGCATTCCATCTCTGTTCCCTGTTTTCAGTAGATTATCCCCAATATATATGAGACTGTACAAACTAAGAGACCTAATCCTGTCAGGTGGTGAGCATCCTCAAACACAAATGAAGTCAATAGTCACTCAGAGCACTCAGCACCTTAAAGGGATGCACTCAACACTGTCCAGGATCAAGCCTTGAATCTGTAGCACTTTTAAAGCATTCTGAAGGGACTAGGGAGGATTTATTTCTCCATAACCATTGACATATAAACTATCACTGTAAACCAATCTAAGGCTCATTTCCCATTTCTCCATGAATGCTCAGAACTTCATCTTTTAATATTTAAAATAATTAAAATTGGCAAAGTGATCAGTGACTAAACAGCTGCAAAATCTCATTATAAAAAAGGCCTCTTCGGAGTTTAATGAATGTTAAAATTATATCTATAATTGTGTTTTTACATTCATATATATAAAACCCCTAGCTCAGTTCTGTGCCCATGGAATTCAAAAGTAAAACTCCCAGTGACATCAATAACAGATTTGCTCCTCTCTCCTCCTGAACCTTTTTTCTCTCCAACTTTCCAGAAAAAAATGGAATTTGTTTACTTATTTTCAGACCAGAAACCTGTTTTAATTGTATTTTATTTATTTTAATTACATTTATTGTATTATATTTTTATTGCTGTGTAGGTCACTTATAATAGGTTTCCAGCTGAAATGGTGACATTGTGATAATGGTATCCATATGATAGAACAAGACTGTAAATTATTAAAATAGGAATTATATTTTTGTTATCTTAACTTTAGAGATACCTAGGTATTATTGTATGTGCTACTAGCACAGCTTGTTCTTTGGATCTGTGCACATGCTGACCATTGTGCATTAACATCTTGCTAGAAATTCCACTAGAAGTCCTAAAAAAAAAAGAAGAGATTCCAGTTCTCTCATACCAATCTTAAGCACATTTTGATATTGGCCCTGTTGCCTCCAAAGCACCCCCTTATGGCCTGAGGTCACTCTGCAGGCACCCCTGCCTCAGTTTCCCCTTTCAAGGGGCTTCTTCAATAACTCAGACCCTTTAATCCATTCACATCCCATCTTGGAATCTGGTTTATTAAATTAACAAAACATTCCAAATAAAATTCTCAAGTCCCTCCTCAAGACCATTTACCTCCTTATCAGATCACTCTCAGGATTTTCTTCCTTTAGTCTCACACCCCAGCTCCTACTCACCCCAGCAGCCTGTGTACTCATCTGTGTTCTCTCTGAGAACTCTCACCCTCTGCACCTTCCTGCTGATCTTTACAGGGAAAATCAGCTGATCTCTGTTGAGGCATCTCCTTAGTAATCAGGGTTGGCTGGCCCCTCTCACCTGTACAGGGCAAGCCACCCTGTTATATAATGATGTTACAGAACAGTTCAGAGAGATTGCTTTCCGCTCATGAGTAGCAAATTACCTATCCTCCCCACTCAAAGATTTGTTGTTAACTTTAACCGTAATGCTGCCTGCTGTGCCTCAGGAGTATGGGTACCAACCTTGGGGCAGACTGCTAAGAACCAGAGCACAAACCCCAAATTGCCTCTGAGTTCTATACTTAGATTTCACCAACCAGTTATCAAGTGTGAACTCCTGAGGCATTATAATAGGCCAAATGTGGACTCACAGACAGTTGCCTTGGATACTCCAATTTACCTTGCCACCCAGAGTGAGCATACTTTTGTGATTGATTATGCCAAGAATCAGCAATATTCAGGTTGCTCACAGTCCCAAAGGACCAGTCACTTGCTCCAGTAATTTCAACCTTAAATCTCACACAAACACAATGCTTTTAGCCAATACTATAATAAACTATTCAAAGGTTTATTAAATAGGAAAAGGACACAAGTTATTTACAAGGTTAAAGCAGGTAAACATATATACACACAAATGAGTTATGAGCTTAAGTTTCAGAAGGTAATAGAAGTTTCTATAATAAGCAAGCTCTCTATGTCCCTTAGGGCTAACTCAGGAGCATATGCTTTGGTATCACTAGCTTATGCTTATAAAATCCTGACCCACAGAGTCCAAGCAACATAGAGATAATCAGTTTCTTCTTTTTGGGGTTTTTAATCCCCCTTTGGCCATGTGCTCTGAGCTGCAAACTCATCTGACAGGAGGAAGCCATTTGCATGACATATCTTTATGGGATGAAGGGAAAAAATATCTAACAACATTTTTTGCCCTCTTTAACATACCACAATAGCCCATCTGGTGTCAATGGACCTTTTCTATTGGGTAGGACATAACACCTTCTGTTGGACATCAGCACTTCACACTAGTTAATGTCTGCCTCCTGTCTGGTGATTTACATTGCAGTACAACCACTCAAATATTACCTTACAATATGGGATACAGAGATTATAAATGAGATTAATGCATGCAGCAGTTTGCAAAATCTAAATACCAAACACATTCTTATAATTCTAACACTTATTTTAATGGATAATAACACACAGGTGAACCAGACTGATTCCAACTATGCATTTCTCGGTGTTCAACTGAGACATGGGGACTTACACATGATCCTGCACCTGGCCTGCCAATGACACACTAACATCTTTAATTGCTTTTCCTTTTGTCTTGACTGACATTGTTTTCATTTTGATGCTTCCAGTATATCACTTTGTTTTATTTTTTATTAATTCTCCTTATTATTATTTATTATTTTTATATTGTGATAGGCCCACATCCTCAAAGGTATTTTGGCCTGTTTCCCACTGAAATCAATGGGAGTTAGATGTCTAAATACCTTTGTGGATCTGAGTCATAACGCCTCAAGACCCCTATCATAGAATAGGATCCCCATTGTGTTAGGTGCTGTACAAACATGGAACAAAAAGACTGTCCCAGCATCAAAGAACTGACAAACTAAGTAAAGAAAATATAAATGTTACTTTTCCTCCCCCAAAAAGTCATAAGGGTAATGAGGCATTTGGGTTCTTCACAGAGACTATCTAGAATTAAATGTTCCAGTACAGAACATACCTTATTCTAGACATCTTTTGTATATAGCAGATACAAGATTTAACAGGATCCAATGCTAGAAATTTAAGTCAATACATTTCAAAATGGAAATAAGACAAACATATTTTCACAATGAGGGCAATTAACATGTAGAATCTCTTAGCAAAGGAAATAGTGTATTCTCCATCACTTGGAATTTTTAAAGCTACACTGGGTATTTTTCTGAAAGATATGCTCTAATTCTTTCACAAGTTATTGAGTTTAATGCAGGGATCACTGGCTGAAATTCTATTACCTGTGTTATGTAGGAGTCAGACTATCACTATATGATCATAATGGTAACTTCTGGCCTTAAAATCTTTGAAGCACACATGCAAATTTCTGTGATATCTGTGGATCATATAAATGGCTAAGGTACACATGAATTATTTAATAGTTTGCCCTAATGCTTTGTAGGAAAGAGGTTTTTTCTTTTATTAGCAGGTGGATTTAGCTTTAATTGAAGGTGCTTAATTGGCAGAAATGAAGCATGATGGAAATATTTGCAAATCCCAGAAGTTTCATACAATCACATCAGAAGCATGTTTTGCATTATTAGCTGTTCATCTGTTGATCAACTTCAACCATCCAATCATGGAGAAAAAATAACAATGCGACTAATGAATGACAAATAAAGAATAACAAAGAGCTGTACAGAATCACTCTTGGAAAAATTACTTACCCTACTTGGTGAACAATTCCAAATACTTTGCAGAAAACAGGAATGGTTAGCTACTGATTATGAAACCACAATAATTGCTATTTATAATAGCCTAAATTCATCATATTATGGTTCAATATATTTAACCATTTCTATCACTTTTACTTATGGCTAAAAAGAAGACCAAATCTCCTAAGTGACTTGTACAAGACCATATAATAAGTCAGTGACAGAATAGGAATACAAGGCATTCTGGCTACCACTACCCCACCCTAGTCATTAGCTGCTACAGGTTTGTTAACTGTGATTAGTTGTTATTTTAGGGTGGAATCTAAAAAATGCTCAGCTTTGGCTTAACTCATGCTAATCAAAGTTACAGTGTTTTCCATTGACTTTAGGAAGAACGGAGTTAAGCCAGTTTTGAAAATCTCATCCCTAATGAATGAGTTTTATCTGAATAGCTCACAGAACATATGTGACCTGAATAATACAGGTAATGTAGAGCTAAGCAAAATTAATATTTGAGTTAACCAAAACAATTTGCCAAAAACTTTGAAAAAACTATTTCAGAAATGTACTATTTAGGCATTTCAAAAATGAAAGATTTCAACTTTTCATTTTGGAAAGATGTTTCATTTCAGAATTTCCCTCAATTTTAATGTTAAAGTTAAGACAAAACTTTTTTTGACATTTCGGCCTGCTGGAAATTTCAACACATTTTCATTTTAAATTGACCCAAAATCATCTCCTGCCACACCAATTTTTTGCACTAGCACCCAAATAAAATATTCAGTTACTTGCACAGTTCTAAGGCAATATTTGATTAATAGGGCCCTTCATTTGTAATTTCTAACTCTTGTTGATGTAAAGTTTTTTTTTATCATCACTATCAATCTTGCACTATTCCAGTAATGAGGATTGAGCCATAGATCAAAGGACCTCCATGAACATCATATGCCTTTGTCATAGGTTTCACCCCTACTCTGGACTTTAGAGTACAGATATGAGGACCTGCATGTGAACCCCTAAGCTGAATTACCAGCTTAGATATGGTTTTGCTGCCACCACTCCCAAGTACTAACTCCATTCCCTGGGTAGTCTTGAGAGACTTCTTCACCAATTTCCCGGTGAACACCGATCCAACCCCTTGGATCTTAATACAAGGAGAATTTAACCATCCCCCCTCCTTTCCCCCACCAATTCCTGGTGAGTCCAGATCCTATTCACTTGGATCTTAACACAAGGAAAAATCAATCAGGTTCTTAAAAATAAGACTTTTAATTAAAGAAAAGAAAAGAAAAGAAAAGAAAAAGAAAAGAAAAAGAAAAAACCTCTGGGAGAGATTAGCATACCAGCTACTCTCACAGACAACAGATTCAAAACACAGAGGATGTTCCCCTGGGCAAAAACTTAGGCCACAAAAGAATTCCCAATTTGATTATTCCTCTAATTGCATAAAGACAAAGTCACAAATGAAAATAAACATAAACCTATTAGTTCTTTTCTAAAACTTACTACTCTGATAAGAGGCTGGTTCCTTGATCTTTTCCACTCAAACTGAAACTGACCAAGACAAAGGGCAGTTCCCTCCTTCCTTTTGAAACATCCTGTCCCCTGATTGGTTCCTCTGGTCAGGTGTCAGCTAGGCTAGATGAACTTCTTAACCCTTTACAGGTAAAAGAGGCATTAACCCTTAACTATCTGTTTATGACAGCCTTAATCAGCCACTAGATACATGCAAGGAACTTCACAGCTTTTCTGTTCTTAGCAGGTTAAAACACAGAATATTTTATGAATCCTTGAAATACACAAGAGGTTAGGAAAACAACCTGAAACAGCATGTTAATTTGTACAGGGAGTTAAAAGCTCTTGTTTGAATCCAGTCATGGGAGTGTGGAAGTAGGGAAGGAATTGCTATTTGTAGAAAGATAAAACAGGAAATTAATGTCCCTCTAAGCTATTTGTAGAATCACAGGTGTGGAAAATATGATACTTGTTATTCAGCTAGGAAAATAAATAGTGAGAAATAAATGAGTGACTTATAAAGCCTATCCTCCTAATACTAATTTAAACTGAATCAGCATATTAAAAAAAATCAATTGGCATGAAATTAGCATATAGCAACTTTCTTATTAAATGTAAATTAACTTCTTATTTAGACACTTAATTTAGCCTTTAACTAAAATCTATTTGACAAATTGCAACTCTAAGGGGAAGGAGAAGAGGAAGATGTCATAGAAGATTGGGAACAAATTTGTTTAAAAGCACCCAAAGGTGAAAATGCATCAAATTATCAGATATGAAACAACTCTAAAAACTGAGAAGAGCAATAATTACAAATCCAGAAGATCAGAAAGTAAGTAAAAACCTTAGAGAAATTCTTCTGTCAGGTATTTTTCAAAATTTCCTCCCATTAGACAGTGATCCCTTATGAATTTCTAAACATGAGTCAAATTCACTCCTCTACATTAATTATTTGCCCTATTTGTTGGACCTATTTGTACAGAAAACTTGAGCCTGGAAAGAAAAAACCCTCAATTTTTCCTCTTATTTTCATGGGGAATGTACTACAAATCTACGTAGCTACCTACTCCTATACCTAATATTTAAATAATATAAACTAAAGAGAAAATTGTTAAAAATACAGAAACTCACCAAATATTCAGTTTAACCACTTTCCCCAGAAACTTTAGATTGACTTTTTTAGCACTGTGATCATTGAAATATGTAATCCGCCCAGGTATTCATGGATACCACTCACCAGCCCAATCCACCTTTTTCTTGAAAAAGCGCAGCTTTGGTTTTAGTGTTTGAATGTAACACATGGCAAATGACTGCCTAAAATAGGGTCAATTATTAATCTTGCAATGAGCTTTCAATCTGCTTCTCAGATAAACTGATTGGATTTGACACAGCCTTCCTAGAAGAAGAAATTTTATTTCAGAAAGAAATGACCAGAGCATCTTCTCTGACTAAGTTTAATCCAACTTCACAAGTGAAGATTCTGAACAGTACTTGGAAGATTACTCTCAACCACTTATATAATGGACCCATAACTTTCAGGGCCAGATAAAAAAATATATATAGACCTTTTATCCTATTGGGATCCAGGAAGTGAGTGAGCGAAGCCCGCCCACTGCTATAGGACCTCCCCACAGCAAAGGGGAGGATCCACTGGGCCTGGAAACCAAATGATTCCGGGGTACAACTAATGAAATAACAGGAACAGGAATGCAGTCAAAGGGTCAAACAAAGGGAACCTGACTGGGACACCGAGCAGAGAACCCCGGTCAGTGCCCACTGCTCCTCAAAGGCATCAAGGAAGCCAGTGTCCAGAGCCCAGGAACATGCATAGACCACTGCCTGCAACTAGAATACCAATTATTATGCTCATTGCTAAAAGCAGCTAGAAAGGCCATTTCCGAAACTTCAGCACAACTAACAGACCAGGAGGGGAGAGGGAAGTGAGTGACCATGTGGAGTAAACATGACCCTCTGCCCTCCTGACTTGAGGTTTTTTCTGAAGCATGAAGTTTTGTAGGATGGAAAGTTTGGTGATAATTAACTATTGATCTGTGAGATACAGCTGATTAACTGATGGAAAACTCACTTCCTGACAGACTAGAACACTTCAAACTACAGGCTGGAAAACTCCACATTTAAGTTAGTTTCTGATCAGCAGTATTTTTGTAATGAACAAGCTACATAATACTAAACAATGGGGTATAAAAAGAGGAAGAGATGTGAATTCTGTGGGACACGAACACTTGGACACCTCTCAAGTTCCCCTGCAGATTGAAGGGAAGCTGGACCTGCTTCATTTAAATGGGCCAGGAATCCTGTGACACAGCACCAGGGGCAGGTATGAAGGTATTGTATCTCAGTGGTGAACACCAGCTTTAGAATTGTCTCCTAGCAGAAATTCATCAGAGCCTAGACATTTTCAGAGCAAGATGTGAAGCACATCTCTTAGATCAGGGGCATCTATGGAAATAATAAGGGGCTGTCAAACAATAGGTCTTTCACCACCAAGGATTTGCCTCTGGAAGAAGTGAGTAAAATAAAAATAAAATAGAACTCCTACTGATATCAACAGGAGCTGAGTGCACAGATAGAGAGCAGCATTCAAGTGCAAACTACTGAAAGTAACATGCCTACAGGCAAACACTGGGAAATCATAAATTCCTCATTAACCTGAAAAAGAAGTCTTTCAATTTTCCCACTTCACAGAAACACAGACAATTCAGTTGTTGGCGTTTTACAATATATAAACAGAAGACAGGGTGAAGGGGAAATGGAACATCAGTGTTTTGTGCAAGTGAAAATAGTTTAGGAAAACCACACAAAAATGCTGCATAGGTGGAACTGTAAGAAAGACAAAAGCATTGTGCTGACATTGTTTTAGTGTAAAGTGTGACTGCAAGGATTGGAGACAATTACAGTTTCAATTTGATTCCTAAAAAGAAAAGATTGTATCTTCAGGAAAATTATGCCAGAAGTTACAAAAGAATAAAGACAGCAGAAACAAGGCAGGGAACCACTTCCTGGTTTTACATATTTTGAACAGAGTAAACCACTACTTAGAAATTCTGTCTTGAGCCAGATTTCCTTTTGTGAACTTTTGCTGATGAAACTCTTCCATGAATAATGGATCTGATATAGAGCCATCATATTAATATTAAAAAGAGAGCTGCTCTGGGCTGACATTCACCTGCTTTGTTCACTCTCAATGACAAACCTGAAATTACCTGTTAGGTGAATGATGAAGTCTCAGCCACTGAACTTCTTCAAACACATGTGATGTTCTTATTTCCATAATTCAGTATCATACATGAAAAGAAAAATGATTCTTCCCTCACTTTGATGGGTGTAAACCAAGACTAATTCTATTGACTCAACCCCAGAATTAAAGGAGCCCATGCCACAACCTTCCATAAAGGGAGCAGATTGTCCTGTTACAGGAAATTCAGTGCAGTTCTTCATACCACCTATAATAAATCACAAAATGAGAAGCAAAGGTTCACCTCTACTAGCTGGGGTGAGGCTTTGGTGGAACCAGGAGAAATGTACCCAGCCTCAGAGTTAGGGTGGATTAGATTTTAAGCATAAGCATCTAGGCCAGTGTTCCATGTGCTTCCTGCTTCAGCCCCACTCTTCCCACCCATAATCTAGTTGTTGGATCTCCTGCAATGTTAGGGCTTGGCTGATAACAAGTTTGGTGGCCTAGATTGGACTTTTTTCTTCCCTATAGCAAAACTGGCAAATTGCCGAGTGGTTTTTCACCTTCCATCTGACATTCAGGAGGTCTGGTCTGGAGGCTGGGGTGTGGTGGTTACATTACTATTACCACACATTTCAGTGCCATTGGAGGGTTAGAAAGTGTATGACTGAGGTAATGAAGTGGGCTGCCAGGTCACATCAACACATTATGAAGAGAAATACCTATTTTGAACAGCTTGTGGCTTCTCTCATGAATTTCTACCTCTGGTGCAAAGGAGTGGAGTGGATTGGGAGTCTAGCTTCTTGTCAGGAGGCCTGATGGTATAGACAAGGCCTACAAATTTCATACTCACCCTCTGGTATCTATCTCATTGATTTTTTTCCCTAAATGGCCCCTTCAAAGATTGAACGCACAACCCTGGGTTTAGAGAGGCCAATGCTCAAACCACTGAGCTATCCTCAATTGCCTCAGAGTGGTACAATTGATGGAATTCAAACTGTTTTCAGCCTACCAACTGCACTGGAAAAAATAATGCCATTTCCAGTGCAGTTAGAAGGTTGAAAACAGTTTGATTTGAGAACTCTGTAACCCCGTAGGCTGCTTGGATATTAATTCTGAGCCTGGTATTGCATGGTGAGGGAAATATCTCTCTTTGTCTCACACAGCGAGTGGCTCCCCTCATCTGATTTCTCCTACCTCAATCATGGAGGAAGGGTGTGGGTTCTGTGACTATGGCTTCAAGTCAGGGTTATGGGCAGGACTGAGGTAAGGTTGCCAGGTGTCCAGTTTTCAACTGGAAATCCCAGTTGAAAAGGGACCCTGGCGGCTCTGGTCTGTGGTGCAGCAAATCCATGGGTGCTCTAGGGCTGGAGCACCCACAGAGAAAAATTAGTGGGTGCTGAGCACCCACCGGCAGCTCCCCATGGCCCCGGCCTGCCCCCCTGCTCCAGCTCACCTCTGCCTCCTCTGCAAGTGTGCCACTGCATCCTGCTTCTTCCCCCTCCCAGCACTTGTGCCATGAAACAGCTGTTTCATGGGGTAGGGAGGGAGCGGGAGGAGGGGGAACGCGGCACGCTGGGGGAAGAGGCAGGGCTGGGGTGGGGATTTGGGGAAGGGATCCAATAGGGGTAGGGAGGGGGAGGAGTTGGGGTGGGGACTTTGGGGAAAGGTTTTGGGATGGGGGCAGGCCCAGGGGTGGGGAAAGGGTGGAGTCGGGGTGGGGCTAGGGGCGGAGGGCACGCACACCCTCTGGTGCCAGAGAAAGTTAGCGCCTATGGGCGACCCGGGGCTAAGACAGGCTTTCTACTTGCCCTGGCTCTGTGCGGCTCCCGGAAGAGGCTGCCAGGTCCCTGCAACGCCTATGTGCATGGGCTGCCAGGGGGGCTCCGCGCGCTGCCCCCACTCTGAGTGCAGGTTCCATTGGCTGGGAACTGTGACCACTAGGAGCTGCGGGGATGGTACCTGATGGTGCAAAGGCAGCACACAGAGCCTTCCTGGCCACCAATGCACCTAGGGGCTGCAGAGATCTGGCAGCAACTTCCTCGGAGCCATGGTAAGCCCAACTGGAACCCTGAGCCCTGAACACTCTCCCACACCCAACCCTCCCCGCCCCAGCCCTGAGACCCTTCATTCACCCCAAATCTCTCATCCCTGGCCTCACCCCAGAGCCCACACCCCCAGCCAAAGCTGCACTCCCTCCCGCACTCTGAACCACTTGGCTCCATCCTGGACCCCCCTCCTACTCTCCAAACCCCTCATTTCCAGCCCCACCCCAGAACCTGCTTCCCCAGCTGGAAACCTCACCCCCCTCCTACATCCCAGCTCCTGGCCCTGGCCTGGTGAAAGTGAGTGAGGCTGGGGGAGAGCGACGGAGAGAAGGGGATGGATCAAGTAGAGGCGGGGCCTTGCATAAGGGGCAGGGCAGAGGTGTTCAGTTTGGTGTGCTTAGAAAGTTGGCAACCCTGGGCTGAGAGTGTAGTGAGGTCATGGTCTTCACACTCACTTTGTGGTCTGTAGTCCCTGGGCCACTGGTGCGAATTGAGGTCTGAATTGGAACAACCCTGTCAAGTAGTGTGAGGTCATTACCACAGCTGGATAATAGTTTCCAATAAAACTGTGGGTTTCACATTTAACCAGACTATGGTGGATGTGATTAATTGTTTCCATTCCACATCGCACAATAGTCAAAAGAACATGACATGTAAAAACAATATAGTAAGGGTAGCAAAGCTTATCCTAGGTATTTTGGGGCCAAATTCTGTAGACCTAGGACTACAGCATTAATTTCCTTTTTTTTTAAGGATTTGATGTCCTAGTTGTTTTTCTTTTTAAATGATAATTAAACAAATTAGTGTTTGGCAAGTGGTGTGTGTGTGTGTTATTGGATAATCAAGGGCCAGTTCATTCATTTTTAATGAGAATGGGACTTTTGCCTGAGCAGAGACTAAATAAGAATTGGAATTCCTGCTGCAATTTTTGTTTTTAAACAGGGTTACAACATTTTCAAATATAGCAAAAGTTTGTGTGTGAGTGTGTGTGTGTAACTTTGATAGTGCTGCTTATAGGGGTAAACTTCTTGCCATGCATGAATTATTCATATAGCTCAAGTTGCGTAACTTAGATTGATCCACCCCCATCACCCCCCAGTGTACACCTGGCCTATGAATCTCATGATTTTTGGGGCCCTGGCTCATGCTTTTTGAATACTTGTGGTTGGCAATACTGACACAATGTTTACTTTCCCACAAATAGTTTAGGAAGTGAAATATAATAGCAAATGCCCTCTGCAGAGTTTCTTACAATTTCCTCTGAAGCAGTTGATATTGGCTGATGTTGAACTGGACTATATGGACTGTAAGTCTGATCCTGTTTGGCATTTCCTATATTCCTATATATTAACTTAGCTATTTGCAAATTATTGGATAAAAAGTTATGATCGATCTTACAGTTAGGGACAAGCTGCATCTCTGTCTTCTGGTCTCACTGAATGGACACTGTTCAGCCCTGCAACTTCACCTCTCTCAAGGTGGAACCCTATGATTCTCACTCCTAAATTGGGTTCCAGGCTATAGTCTCCTAAGTACCAACTATGATTACTCAGAAGGACTGACTAGGTTCAGAGCCTGAAAGTCTTCTCTTCAGGATCTGTGCCTACTGGCTAATACCAGTGACTAGACAGCTTTCTTAGACCAGAGCATTGTTTCATCTTGACAACAGGAACAAGACAAACAGTATGAGAAAAGGATCTTAACACAATAAACTGTCTACTCTCATATCTACATTACCTTATTCCCTCCCACCGTCTAGTAACAAAGCAGGCAGGTTTTGCTCCCTCAGACCCAGTAGACCATTTCTGTCTTCCAGTCTGTTTCCTCACAAACAGCCCCCTGACCACGTCCCCCACTCTCTAGAGAGTGATTTTTTAACTATTTAGGTTTTTTTTTTTAATCTGTTGGTTTCCTGCCTGGACAAGACAGTTCTGTGTCCAGACACTGCTGTTGATTTCTGAATTGCTACTGTGTGCAATACTATTACAACTAAAATGTTCTTTGTGTCATGCCAGAATGAGCCAATATAATAATCTAATTTGACCTGCTATATAATGCAGGCCATAGACTTTCACCCAGTAATACCTGCACTGAGCTCAACAACTTGTGTTTGATCCAGAGCAGATCTTTTTGAAAGACATCCAACCTTGATTTAAAAGCTCCAACTAATACACAGTTTACAACACCCTTTGGTAATCTATGATTTTGTACTATTTCAAGACATCAAAAAGGACAAAATTTAAAAATCCAAAAATCTTTACAAAACTGAAGTAATATTAGAATAAAGGATGTGTCTTTGTATCTTGATTTAAATATCATTATCTAGATAAGATATATTATTACACACATTAGACTAGAATTAATACACTATGACTAGTTAGTAGTAATAGTAGGCAAGATGTGGTTTTGGGAATCCAAGATGAATAAGAGATTTTCCAACAGAGAGCAAGAGCAATGATGATAGGAGAGATGGTAAAAGTGAATATAGGAAAAAAAAGGAAATATACTGTGTAGTTGTACGCAGAGCCAACAGCAATAGTATCACTGATTCAAACAATGAATATCAGAAACATTGTGTTTTTCGAGACAGTGCCTTTGGAATAATTCTGCTGCAGCAAAGATATCAAAAATGAGTGACTGAGGCGCTGGAGAAATAACATGTGATCATGTTATTAAAGATTCAACTATAATACAATTGCTTATGGGGGAAAGTGGTAAGATTGCAGGCAGCTTAGAAGTGCCAGTTTTAAATTGTTTTGCAATATCTTTTAATATTATTATATGCCACTTGAATGAAGAGTGAATTTTTGTCTCTAGCTCTATCCAGAACCTCTCATTAGCACTAAAGTGCCTTTTAAAAAATCAATTAAAAACACAAAACGTCAAGCTTGTGAAGAAGACAGAGGCCAAGATTTAAAAAAGTGACTAGTGCTTTTTTATGTCTAACTTGAGACCTTCAAAGCTTACTGTTGTTTTAATAGAGGGTGCTTATTCAGCACTTTCTGAAAATCAAGCCCCTTTAATGTGTCTTAAATTTTCTCCGCAGACCTTCTCTCTCATTTTTGATCTTTGTCACAGCAGAAGTATTCCAAATTTACTGTCTCTAGTCATTAGTCACCGAGTCCACAGAATGGGTAGAACAGTGAGCAGCAACCCCTCCAGACTTTGATCTGAATTAATCAGTTTCTATGTCCTTCCTATTCTTTCTACATTAATCCTTAGAATTCTGCCATTGTCCAGATTGTCAGGCAAATAAATCATGAAGAACCATAGATGGTAACACTAAACTAACTTTACAGAAAGAAATATGAATTAAGAAAAAAAATCTCACTGAAAATTATATTTTTAGTGCTGTTTCTATAACACTGATTCTAACATTGATCCTCGTGGACTACAATGGACAGTTTTCCACAACTTGATTCGTGCTATTAACCATCATGACTCTCTATACAAGTGGTGGGCAACCTGTGGCCTGCGGGCTGCACACAGCCTGTCATGGTAATCCACTGGCAGGCCACTAGTCAGTTTGTTTACATTGACTGTCTGCAAGCACAGCAGCCCTCAGCTCCCAGTGGCCACGGTTCACCGTTCCTAGGAGCTGCGAGTGGCTGTGCTTCTGGACGGTCAGTGTAAACAAACTGTCTCATGGGCCACCAGTGGATTATCCTGAGGGTCTGCGTGCGGCCTGTGGGCCGCAGGTTGCCCACCACTGCTCTATACTGTTCAGAATAATTCCAATCCACGTGCCGGTACTCACAGTCATACCAAACTAACTTCACGGGCCAACTAACTGCTACTGACTTCAATGGGAGATAGATTAGGCCAGAAGTTAAGTAGTCAGGGTGTGAGAGGCAAAGTATTATCCTGGGTCAAAAACTGGCTTGGAGACAGAAAAGAAGGAGTAGGAATAAATTGTCAGTTTTCATCCCGGCAAAAGGTTAACAGTAGGGTAGTTCAAGATTCCATTCTAGCTCCAGTGTTTTATATGTTTATAAATTATCTGGAAAGGGTTAGTAATGAGGTAGTAACATTTGCAAATGACAAAGTTCCATGTTCAAGATGACTGTGAGGAACTTCAAAGAGACCCAAAAAAACTAGTAGAATTAAAACTTAAGTTCAATGTTGATAAATGCAAAGTACTACAGATTGAAAGGAAAAAAAATAAACTGCTTGTATATGTTACAGAGTTCTAAATTAACTGTATCAGCTCAGGAATGGGACCTAGGTGTCACTGTAGACAGATCAATTAAGACCTCAGTGTGCAGCTGCAGTCAAAAAAAGTAAACAAGTTGTTAGTATGCATGAGGAACAGTATGGGAATATTTCAGAAAATATTATGTGTTTGTATAAATCAAGGGTGCAGTCTCATTTCAAATACTGTCTTTTGTGAAGGATCACAGGCCTCAAACCCAGGCCCACAGGATGGGATCAGACCATGGCTGCAACCCAGCTACTCATCACCCAAACCTATGGGGAAGGGGACTAGCAAAGCTCTAGCTCACACAAGGCCCCACCCACAAAGCTCCTGAATGGGGGAGACATCCAGCATAAGTGACTGGCTGGGACTCACCATTTAAACCAGAAAGAGGCATTGGAAGTTGTCTGAGTAACTAAGGGAATGCTTGGCTGGTTGGTACTAAGACCCTGCCTACTTGCCTGACTCCTGTACCCTGCTCTCCTAATCCTAGACCCCTGCCTGTTCCCAGTTCCTTCCTTGCTCCAGGACCCTGCTTCTACACTCTACCCTGATGCTGACTCTGGCTTCTAGCTCTACCTTGGCTCCTGACTCTGTGTCTGACCATTGGCTTGGCCCCTGGCTCTCGTTTCAGGCTCATGATTCTAACCATTAGACATGACCACTCACACTCTGGTCCCTACTTGGTGGTCACCTCATATTCAACAGTATATTGCTGGATTAGAGAAGGTTTAAGAGAAGGGTGATGAGAATGATCAAGTACCAGGGAAAAACCTCTTTTGAAGAGAGATTCAAATGTGTAGAGTTGTTTATCTTAGAGGAGATGAATAAAAGGGGACATGACAAAAGTATATAAAATAATGGTCTAGAGAAGGTACATCAGGAATTTCTGTTTTCTTTGTCTCATAATGCAGAACAAGGAGATATTTAATGAAATTAAAGGGCGTGAAGTTCCAAATTAGTAAGAGAAAACACTTTTTTTCATACAAAGCATAGTTAGACTGTGGAATTCATTGCCACAGGAAGTTATCAAGGCCAAGAATTTAGCTGGATTCAAAGAGAGACTGGATGGTTTATAGATATCAAGGAGTTGTATTTAATTTAAAAAAAAAAAAGCATTGGAAGGGTTACTAAGCCTCATACTTCAGGACTTTAACCAATCTCCAAATATTAGAATCAGAATGAGATCTAACAGGAAGTATGGGGGGAAGCAGATTGTCCTACATCTGTTTACTCTGGGGTTGGTTCCTCTGAACCATCTGGCGCTGGCCGCTCTCAGAAACAGGACATTGGCCTAGTTAGATCTTGGGTCTGAATTCAGTATGTCAATTCCTGTGTAACCTGGCCTTTTATATTTAGTAATGTATGGGTATTTGTGTTGCCCGCATTAGTATAACATATGAGTGTCTCCCAGATGTTGACATATTTACCCTCACCACTCCTGTTAGGCAGGGGATTATTATTAACCTTATTCATTATTATTTTGCATACGGGAAGCGAGGGACAGAGATGTGAAGTGACTTGTCCAAGGTCATAAAAGAAATCTGTTACAGAACCCAAAAAACTGAACATAGATCTCCTATATCTAGTGCCTTAACCTCAAGTGTACAGTCTAGTGCCTTAACCTCAAGCTTTCTTTTGTATTGATCTATTTGCTTTTGCAATACCAGAACCTATGTGTAATTTATTGTATTTACTGAGAAAAAGCTCCTAGTTTTATGCCACAGAAAAAGTTTGACATAAACTTCTAAGCATTATTATTCACCTAGAAGTCCACACAGAGTTTTAAGGTAGCATATAATGGGATCTGGCCCCAAGAAGTTAATATATATGGATTCCGATACTACTTTAGCAGAGGTGCAAAGATCTAATAAATGCCTGGTCTCCTAGAGGGTGCATACTTAGAAAATCTAGTCATTGGATTTTTTTTATAATTATGTATTAATTGAAAATGAAACTTTTTAATCAATGCCACAATTATTTTTATAATATTAACCATGGGGTTGCAGAATTTTGCAGTTTTACTTAGTTTTTACATGAGCAGGAAAATACTCATAAACTTCCAAAAGATGTGAAGAAAAAAAAACCCAGAGAGATATAACAATTGTTAATATTTCCTTGCTTTTTAGGATTTGTGGTAGTAAAACTTAACCAACTTCATTCCTTTTTAAACAAAGTTTTGGAATTGTGAAATTAGAGACTGTAAAGGCTGTATGTATTAGGTCATCTTCTCTATTCCTGTGCCAATGAAGTTTGTTCCCTTATGGTATACTCTCCATTGCTTTGTCCAGTCTGGTCTTAAATGACTCAAAAAATCCATTTTCCTTAATTTCCCTTGGGAAGCTGTTGCACAGTCTAATAGATCCAACTGCTAGGAAATGTTTCCTGATATTCAGTCTTAATTTTCCATTGCTCATTTCATCTGATTATACCCAATTATACCCCAATATATCACCCTTAACAATTCCTCTTGTTTACATCCTAAGAATAATTCTAGGTGACTATCCTATTTCCAGCCTTTCAATCATCATTTGGACAAGCTAATTATTGCATATGTTACTTTTTTAAATTTCTTCCCTTATAAATCAGCCTCTACATTTCTGTTGATCCCTCCACTTCACTGTCATTAGAGCTGATTTAAACTCTAGTGAAGTGAAAATTTAAGTAAAAATCTTTGACAAAAATTAGAATTTTGCTTTAAAAACGATGCATTTTTATATTCTTTTTTAACCATCGCTAATTGTCACCCTTTGGGTCTTTCTGGTAATTTATTGGTAAGGTAACCATAACTGTAAATATTTTATGTGCTATCTCATAAATGCCCCAACATGTTAAAGCCAAACCTCAGTGGTAATATGACCCTATGCATCACGTCACAACACCTGGAACAGGGAGCTGGGCCCAGCCTTGTGGGACAGGAGCTGATGCTGCAGGGTGAGTGCTGGGCAGACTCTCTCTCCAGCCACACACACACTCTGGGGTCTCCCCTCTATGCTGGGCCAGGAGAAATGTATGTTTGCCTTGTTTTGTACCCTTGCTTTCATGATTTATGTGGGTGCAATTAAACACATGAATCCACAGTAAAGTCACCCCTGCTCAAAAGTAGTGAGGACATGGAGGGAGGGAGTGAATTGCGTGTGGATGTTTTCTGTTTTGCCCAGATGTATGTATCATCCAAATTTTGTTTATGAGTAAAGAGTGATTGGTTTAAAAATTCCTCTGCAAAGTCTCTGTATGTTGCCTGCTTCAATTTTCATGTGTCCCTGAAGATTTGAATTATAAAACAAGAGTATCCATAAAAAGTAGAGCTCTGAGGAGAGTGTGCTTGAGCAACTGGGGTGACTTGGGTGGGCAGTCAGTACTGGTCTTGAAGGCTTAGGACAGTTCGGTCGTAGAGTCCCATTCCCTAGAAGTGGTACCATACAGAGTCTGTTCCCAGGAAGAGTGTACAAGAAGCCAGAGACTGTGGCTGAAGCCTGCCCAGACTGGGAAGCTTAAAAGCACACAGCTCTACTGTGCGGATCTAAATACAGCTGCATGGTGAATGTACAGGATGGAAAGCTCAGCCAGGATTGTGACTGGAGTTACTGTAAGTCAGGGTTTCTCAAACAGGGGTCACCGGTTGTGTAGGGAAAGCCCCTGGCGGGCCAGGCCGGGTTGTTTACCTGCCCCGTCCACAGGTCCAGCTGATCACGGCTTCCACTGGCCACGGATCGCTGCTCCGGGCTAATGGGAGCTGCTGGAAGCGGTGGCCAGTAAGTCCCTTGGCCTGCGCCATTTCCAGCCACTCCCATTGGCCTGGAGCAGCGATCCGCGACCAGTGGGAGCCGTGATCGGCTGGACCTGCGGACAGGGCAGGTAAACAAACCGGCCTGGCCCGCCAGAGGCTTTCCCTACACACAAACGGCAACCCCTGTTTGAGAAACCCTGCTGTAAGTCATATTGTGACTTCAACAGGATTACACAGGGGAAGAGCGGCTTACACGTAAAAATGTTTTCAGGATCATTTAGAATCATCTGTAGATTTAATTATCTGGTGTCTATCTCCTCTAACATATCACACTGATGTTATATAAAACTGGTTCTTCCACAACCCATAGGCAACTCCATTAGACAATATCCCACAACTGTGTATATCCTTTTTAATTTGCCCTGCAGATAGTTTCCAAACCATGTGCCCTTGCTCATATTCAATCCAAACTGAATTCCTTTGTCAGATAAACCGTTTTGTTTTTTTTAAAGTGACACTGCATTAAATGTTTGATTGTAGTCCAGATTATCAACATAATCAAAATCTACCTCTGAATAGTTATTAGCCCCAGTCACAGAATATAGATGCACATTTTGGGACTATGCAGAAACAGAGTATTGACTCAGACTATTACTGAGGAAGGAGCAAGTGATTAAATTCCAAACCAGATTCAGACTCCAACATGCTTTTCCAATTTTGCCCCCACCCCATAAGTCCAAGGAAGGAGCAGAGATCAGTTTGGGTCCATCTCTGCTGTGACATAGGAAGTTTCCAACTGGCTACTGTAGAATGTGTATGGATGTCCTAACTATATATTCAAAGCACATGAAATCTACATTCTACTTAATTTTTCTTTGGAAACAAACTGATCCCAGATTAATTGGAGGGCTAACAAAATGTTGCTTGGGAACTGTGCTCTGATTCATTAAGTAATGAGTCTCAAATCTTGAACACAGGTCCTACCCAATGCTTGCATTATGCTTGTTGGCTTGATTTCTTATTGTCTCTTCCTGATTTGATCATCCTCTAAAAGCATCCATAACTACACAAATGTTTCTCTTATTCCCCACCCTACAGCCCTATTATCTCACCATCAATCTTGACTTTCTATCCCTCCCTGATAGTGGCCCCATTTCATAGTCACTGACTTACATCAGTGAATTCAAGTGGAGCTTGTTTTCAAGCTCTTTCTCTTCCTGCATGGCAAACACATTCCCCTTTGTCTATTAGTATGAAGATGTACTAATCTTCATCCGGAAACAACAATATATATTGCATTGGACCATCCCCCTCTGGTCCCATCCCCCACTCAGCCTTTCTGTGTTTCAGAGGGTGCATTGATTTGTTCCTTGTTTTATGTGCTGAATATGACTATGTGCTGTAGCTTAACTGAGTAACACATTTCTTTTTTTGTGCACGTACAAACGAACCTTTCACAGCCATGAATAATAGATGAAGAAATATATTGGTTTAGATAATTCAATATACACTGGAGTCTGAACTTAAATGGCTATTAATTCCAATCCCTGCTGAGTAACCTAGGGTTGAAAAAAGTCAATATGATTAAGTAAATGAGAGTAAACAATAGGGAACAGTGTAATCAAAAAAATTATGAACACTTGAAATCTATTAACCATTCAACAAAATATGTATGCAAGTTTGACACTTATGGAGGCAAATCATGTGGATCGTTTCCAATTAGTGCAGTATTTATTAATTATTATGTCAGCCTGGTGTTTGTAGTTCCATAGTAAAAATACATAGCTATTGACAAAGTTGATCAATAATACATACTCCTATGAAATATAAATGTTTAAAGCCGCAGAGGGAAAGACTTGGACAGATTCTGATAGTCTTATTTTATGATAAGCCTTACTCCATGAATAGTCCCATTAAGGTCATTGGAACCACTTGTGGCATGAAGTGCTATTCAGTATTACTGAGATGATCAGAATCTGTTCTTTAGCCAGTAATAAATGTGCGGCCAGCCACCTTTGATAAAGTTAGGGCAATATTGTAACCTACTGGCGTTGGATAGCTGTTACTCATTGACTTCAGTGGAGCTATTTGGGTGAGGAACATTCACCAATATGAGTAAGGGAGTCACAATAGGACTCTTACTAAGAGAGGTATTGTAGTCCAGTGGACTGGGCCCTTGCCTGGGACTCAGGAGACATGGCTTCTATTCCTGGCTGTGTAACTCTAGGCAAGTTCTTTCTGCTTCATCTCTAAGCTCTTTGAGATCTGGAGTGTCTCTCACAAGTGTCTAGCACAATGGGGTCCTGATCACGGATGCTACTGAAGTGTTAATATTAAAAACCAATGGAAAAATGATATCCAATACAAAGTAAGCATTTTTATTTTGAACAAAGTAGCTTACTTTAACACAATTTTAACTATAATGCTGTGCAAGATGACAATAAAAATGAGGATGAAATGGTCAAAACCAATTTGATACTCTAGCTCTGTGTAGTGATGAAGAAATTACTTGCTAAGTACCATGTATCTAAATTGCTAGTTCCAGCTATATGTCAAAGTTCTGATTGTTGGCCTGCTTTGTTTTGAGTTATATTTTATTTCTACTTAACATGTAAACAATTTGGCGTAGGAACCTTGTATCTGTACATAAAGCAAACAAAGCTTGGAGGCTAGAAATTATATTTATACAAAAATAATTAAAGTGTCTGATTTCAACCAAACACCTGCAGGTGTGATTTCTCCCTCTCTCTACCTCTTCAACTCACAGGGTTTGTCTTCTGTTAGGTGTCAATTCAACTAGTTTAGCATGTATTAAAGTCTACAGTAGATATATAAAACTCTTAGTTAGAAGATGTTAGCTAGCAACTTCTAACAACATACCTATAATTCTAGTCAAGGAAATACTTTACACTATGGAAAAATAGTATGTGATCATATAACTAATGAGTGTATGATAATTTATAGTACAAGGGGAGTGAATTAAGGTTACACAGGCAACCTTGATTCTGGTATTTCTTCCCTTTTAAGTGCTTGACTTTATAAATTTAATATTTTTAAACTTTTTAAAATCTAATTTATTAGGCTTTTAAAATGTAAACTGACCTGGGGAGAAGAAAAATAAAATGCCATGTGAAATCATATCAACATTCACACGGTTCACGAGCATGGTTGGAATCTTTAGATCTACCACACAGACGTCCACCCTATAGATTAAATGATAGCAGTGGTAGATTGTCATCCTGTATATGGACAAGCATTAGATGGAGATGGAACACCTTGCTAGTGGATTTCACAGATATTTGCTGACAGCAGAGGAATGGGGAGACTCACGAATCTTGGGTTTTATTCCAGGCTCTGGTGTAGAGTAATTTCTAGTTGTGACAAGCTCCTCTGCTCCTAAGCTTGATGCCTTCTGGCCCTGTCCGCTCTAAGCTGTTCCTATCCCAGTGCTGTCTCTTCCCCCACCCCTGGGCCTTCATTACAATGTTCCCCACACACAATCTTCAGGAAATTTAGCTGGTAAACTCTGTACTGAGCATATAAAAACTGAGATTTTTCAAAGTCTCATAGAGTAGAACCTCAGAGTTACAAATGGAGGGTTTTTTGCTTTTGTTTTTCTGTTTTGTTTTTTTGGAAACTCTAAAATGTTTGTAACTCTGAGCAAAACATTATGGTTGTTCTTTCAAAAGTTTACAACTGAACATTGACTTAATACAGCTTTGAAACTTTACTATACAGAAGAAAAAATCAGCTTTTTTTTCCATCTTAATTAAAGTAAACAAGCACAGATACAGTTTCCTTACCTTGTAAGATATTTTTTTTAATTTTCCCTTTTTTTTTTAGTAGTTTACATTTAACACAGTACTGTTCTGTGTTTGCTTTTGTTGTTGTTGTTGTTTTTATCTCTGCTGCTGACTGATTGTGAACTTCCGGTTCCAAATGAAGTGTGTGGTTGACTGGTTAGTTTGTAACTCTGGTGTTCATAACTCTAAGATTCTACTGTACCTTAATCAAATGTGGGTGGGTTTTTTTGTTTTGTTTTGTTTTTTCCACAGGACCAGCACAAAGCAAGTGCCTGAGACCAGGGTGACTTCCCTGCCAAATTTCAAGACTCTGCCTAAAAGCATGGAGGTACTATAGTTTCTCCACCAAATGGTTGTAGATTTTTTTAACATGGGCAAAATAATGTATTTTCCCCTAATTTCATTCTCAGACATAGCTGAACTTAAAAAAAAAAGAGAATCAACATGAGGAAGACATGGACGTAAGAAATTTCAGCCTGTGGCATTAAAGTTTGGTAAATTATAAGCTGCTAAAAACATGTTTTTACAATGGGAAGTGTTGGGCAACCTTAAGTATAGCTTAACATAGCTGCATAACTCTGCCTATTGTATTAATTGATATATCTAAAGAGACTAGAATTTATTTTTGCCATCACTGGGTACTTCAGACGAGAATAGTAAGCTGTTAGATTTTCCACATATCTCTACTGAGTACTGCATTTTCCAGTACATCAACCCTGCTATAAGGATCATTTCCCAAACACGTTTGAATACCATTTTGGAGTTAATCCAGTCATTTTTATTAGCATAATTGTATCTATTTTGACATTGAAGTGATTACACAAATTAAATTGTGGCATATTTGATGGCTGGTGGCCATGCCAAATTTAAAGGAACTTATCTACTTAAAAAATAACCAGTCTGACTGATTGTACAACATAACATAATTGACCCACATCAAGTTAAATATAACTGGACTTGTCCATTTAATACTTAAAAGTAAATCTAGAGTTGGTCAAACAGTCACTGTTACTGTAGTGAGGAGTCAAGGACATTTCAGAAATCTCTTCTGACCTTGTCCCGCTAAGCATGCTGTGATTTCACCAGTTCTTCTACTATTATGTGTATCCTGAAACACCTGATTAATGTACTACCAGCAACTACTCGACCTATCTTTGACCTCCAATATATCGGTCTGTATAAACTGTAAATGCATTGGACAGAGACGACTCTTCGCAGCCAGTAAAAGATTCTGTCCTATCCTAGGCAAGATTGCTCAGGAAGCCTGGAATACAAAGCACTTAACAGCTCTCTTCTGCTACTGTTCCAAAAGAGAATAGCGTGCCACAGGTAACAAAGATCTCATATTTTCTCCAAAAAATACAGTTTGATCTCAGAAAATGGAAAACAAAAACAAACAAACAAACAACAACAAAAACCTGCCTCCTGTGTGAAGCCATCTATGTCTGTTCATTCATACAAATCCTGTCCGTAGTCTGAGTAACTGGGCTGAGCAATGGAGATTTCCATGAGACACTGGGGAAGAATTCTCTCCCTAAGCTACAGAGAACATAGGAACACAGAATGTTCATTTGGATCATCCTCTGCACTTAAGGAACCAATTCTTCTTTATCATGGCTCTGTGGATATGCCACTCAACAGAAGAAGTCAAAAGATCTTTTTATAGCCAACTCCAGAGACCTTCACAACTCTCCACAAGTCATAAAAGACATAAAAGTCATACTAGTACCATAAACAGCAGTTGTATAGTTATTTCTAGCTTTCTTACTTCGATAAAATCTTAAAATCCATGCAGCAAGTGATGGACCTTTCATAACTATAATGATGCATTCTCTGCTAGATAAAGTGATGGTGCTGCAGGCTGCCTGTGTGGAACAGTTTGCAAGATCAAACCATTGTTGATTATGCTTATTATGATGAGAAGTACAATGGCCCTTTTATATGTATGTTTTGTTAATTAAAATGTCATTACACTATTTCACTAACAATACATCTAGAGCTTACACATTTTAAATAATGGGTGATAATAGAGCTATGGTAGCCTATTGATAGGTTCTTGTAATTGAAAAAAGGTGAAATAAAGCAGTCTGGTAAGGCAAACAGTTAAAATCAAAAGGGCTCAGTGTTGGCCTACCTCTGTTCCCCGATTAATGTAATAAAACTTCTATTAGCTTCAATGGAATTGGGGTTAGACTAATGCTGAGTGCTTTTGACAATCCCACCCGCAATGTATAACCCCAAACTGTTACTGCTAAAATATATGCCCTGAGTATTTCTCCTTTGTATCTGTCAGATATATGCTACATCATCAACATGCATATGATAAACAGTAACATTCAATAGATACTTAACTTTATTATAGGACTATACAACTCACTGGTTTCGAAATGTATGTTTCAACTGTGTTTCTTCTTTAGAAATGGAAGAGCAAAGTGATTCTAAACTGGAAATAAACAATATGAATACACTTTTCAGTACTTGTCAGAGGTCAGAAAAAAATTGGTTCCTGTTAAGAATCTACTATGTTGTTTTTTAGTGTTGTGAATAGCAAAGTTCTTTTTTGTGTGTCAATTTCATACTTGTAACTCACTGTTCTGATAGCTAAATCACTAATCCTTCTTAAACTATTCAGATCAGATATGTAAAAAAATCTAACAGAGGTAATATTGAGATTAGTGAATGCAGTTTACTGTGTAGTACCATCAATTACTTGTATTGGAAGATCTTAGCAGGTGTATTTTTGGACTAAACATAGTCATGTTCAATCATATGATTATTTTATGATGGCAAATACGTATGATGTGCAAAAGGCTTAAGGCTTCTTTTGATATTTCAAAATATACTATTTGATAGACGGATCCTGTAGTGACACCTGTAGTTCAAATTATCTAACATTTACTATTCTAAACCTTGTTTTCAGTTACTTATAACTTTGCAAAACTTCAACTGTTTGTGCTGACATTTTCTACATTTAGTCTCTGCCTCAACCTGAATTTGTATATGTTTCACCCAAAATGTGCCATTTGCTTCTGAGAATAAGTATGGGGCAAAATGGGTAATTTTGCTTACATTAAAATACATGAAATAAGGTTGCATGGGCAACCTTAAAATGCTATCACTTCTTAACCCCTGGGTACTTGATTTTGCAACTTTGACATTTTTAAAATGTAAGGGTTTTTTTTTTTTGTAGTAAATAATAATGAATAGAATTTTAAAAGCTTTTCTGATCTCCATCCATGTTGGACACATTGTAATTCTCCACTTTGGGTAGCATATCTTGATTAAAAAGGGGAAATAGCCGCTGCATATGAGTAAAACATATATGAATATCCAAGTAATTGTTACAGTGTGTGTCAATGCTGTATGGTAAACTACCAAGTAATATTCCCAACCTTCTTTGGAATCAGAGAATCTAGAGATGGGAAAGTTCTATTTTGTCATCTGGTTTATCCCCTTCCTACTGTGTTCATTAACTGATGTTTTGTACTTGTAATGATTGGGTTTTCTTTGGAAACTGAAACTGGGACATCTGATTATGAAAAAAAAAAAGAGCTTCTACTACTTGAGCGAAAGCATGAGGCCCATTAGCTCAATGGCAGTAACGGAGTCATACCACTTGCTTTGTGGCCTACTCACTGTAAGAGAACAAAGAGCTCTGATGGGTTGCCATAGGTTACATCCAGTCTAATTTTATATGAACTAAGCAGTGGGACTTAGGCTATCTTCTCTATGGAAACTATTCCACATGCTAATAGATTTGACATTCAGAAAATCTTTCTGTATGTTGATCCTAAATTGTCCATTCTCTATTTGTGTTATCACTCCTAGTTACATTCACTTTACTTTATAATTTATCTAATTGATGTTTGCAACTTTAAAATATTTGTAGATTGTTGTCATACCAACTCCCCTTTAGTCATTGGTTAGCCAAGTTACATAAATTTAACTATTATAAATGAGATCCTCCAGCCCCCTTATGATTGCTGTTGACCTTCCCCACAATTTTACCAATAATTTCCTGAGAATAAGTTGCCCAGAACTAAATGAAATAGTGAGTGCTTCACAACAACAAAACCAGGGACTGTTATCTTCCTGCTCCAGGATGTGTTGCCTCTGTGTCTCATCATTCCTGCGTTTTAAGATTTGGAATATTCTATAAAATTCAGTGATGCAGGTGATGAATTAATGTGAATTCTAGTGACCTACAGATTTTGACGTTTACTTCCATTCTCTGTAAATACAGAACAGAAGCCTTACAGTGTCCTTGACACTGACACAATCAGAACATCTCTGCTAACACTTGTCCTGTAACTTGCCAACTCTGTTACTATATGTTCCATTCTATGCATCCGATGAAGTGAGCTGTAGCCCACGAAAGCTTATGATCAAATAAATTTGATAGTCTCTAAGGTGCCACAAGTACTCCTATTTTTTTTGCGGATACAGACTAACACGGCTGCTACTCTGAAATTTATCTGATATAATACTATATGCAATTGATAGCACCCCATGTTCTTTTGATGCCATATGACTAAGTCAGGGGTCCCCAATGCAGAGCCCGCAGGCACCCTGGCGCCCACGGGGCATCTAAATGTGCCCGCCTCCTGGCCAGCAGTCAAGCATCCACCGAATTTCGGAGGTATTTCAGCGGATGCTCGACCACTGCCACGGTCCTTCGTCTGGCGCCCACCAGACAAAAAGGTTGGGGACCACTGGACTAAATGATAGTTACCATTACCAATTACTAATTTCCATCCTGTTTGCCAGAGGAGGTTGTGAACTATAACAGGTTTCGAAAAAGAACTAGATAAGTTCATGAAGGATAGGTCCATTAATGGCTATTAGCCAGAATGAGGAGGGATGCAAAACCATGCTTTGAAGTGTCCCTAGCCTCTGTTTGCCAGAAGTTGGGAATGGATGACATGGGATGGATGATTTGATGATTACCCGTTCTGTTCATTCTCTCTGGGGCACCTGGCATTGGCCATTGTTGAAAGACAGGATACTGGGCTAGATGGACCATTGGTCTGAACCACTATGTCCATTCTTATGTTCAGTAATGACAACTGCTAGCCTAGTTTCATTGCTAAGATTCTAGCATGTGGTCTGATGAGATTTTTTAACCCTGAATGCATCACTGAACAAAAGGCATCTTGAGGACTGGAAGAAAGTGGCAATATAACAGCAAAATGCTGTAATTTAATCTTTCACATTTATAAGCAAGGTTGGAATAAAACTGACCCACTTTTCTTTTACTGCACAAGTTTGACTACAAAGGTCCTACCACGGAAACTGATTATTTTTAAGTCTGGTCATTACAAAACGGACTTAGAAAAGAAAACAATATACCATACTCATATGAGTACCAGAAATGTGAATAAGGAATATCATGGTAAAGAAGCTATCACACTGTTCAGAAGGATTTAATAGATTTTTCATTCTCCCTTTTAAAATGTGGACTAAATAAAGCTTAACTTGCAATGGGAACTGAAGCATGTAACAGCAAATAGGGCATCATGGTGACAAGCACAATAAAGCTGGAAGAACAATATACTAGTTCTGTGTAAATCTGAATAATAAAATGTTTTTGCATTTATGCAGTGCATTTCATTCGGTTAAATCAACAATATTTCACAAACTTTACTAACTACAGTGCATATAGAAAGAGAGAGCAGTCACTTCATTAAGCACCAAAATGCAGCCACCTCCACAAATGTGACAACTGTTTCGCCACCAGCACAGTTCTTCTCCATTTATTTGACCTATTATTATGGCCCATTTACACTATACAGGCAATTTATAGACATCAATGACTACTAAAATAGAGCAGTCAGTGTAGGAAAAAGAAAATCTATTCAGGTACTTCTATGGCTCTTATCACCATAGTACTGAGCATGAAATGCACATTATACAGTGGCAATCAATGAAAATGTCCAAGTTTTTGTGTGAGACTCTACAGGTTTTATTTCCTTCAGGAAGGAACAGATTTCAATTATTTTCCTGGACGGTCTCTCATAATTCCCAACTCCCTCACTGCAGTCAATGTAACTTTGCAAGAGTCGGTTGTATTTAAAATGAGACTAGTTGGTGAATACTTTCTGGTGTGAAGCATATGTATAACCTAACTCACATTGAGGGCTGAAGGGACAGCATCAGTGAGCTATGAGCCATTCTTCAGGTTGATCCAATGTTCCAATTTATAGACAACTTGTCTGAACTACCACAGAAAAAGAGCTCACCCACCAATTTTGACTCTGTGCAGATCCACTGGGGCTGCCTTGCCATGTTATTTATAAGTAGGTAGGTTCAAGGAGAAGCCTGAGACTGGAATATCCTATAATTGTAGCCCCAGAACCCTTTCTGGAACCTCAGAGACTCCTGCAGTGGCTGATGCAGCTGGCCCGGGAGCTGCTTGAGCAGCTCAGACACCCCCTGGGCCAGCCGCACTGGCTGCTGCTGGAATAGTCTCGGGCCACTATGCCCCCCTCCTTCAGCAGCAGGAGTTTGGGTGTGGGAGGGGGCTCAGGGTTAGGGGTTGGGTTGTGGGAGGGGGTGAGGGCTCTGGGCCGTGCTTACCTCAGGGGGCCTCCCTGGAAGCGGTGACATCTAGGAGTTATAGTGGACCACAAGCTAAATATGAGTCAACAGTGTGATGTTGTTGCAAAAAAAGCAACCGTGATTCTGGGGTGCATTAACAGGTGTGTTGTAAGCAAGACACAAGAAGTCATTCTTCTGCTCTACTCTGCGCTGGTCAGGCCTCAGCTGGAATATTGTGTCCAGTTCTGGGCACCGCATTTCAAGAAAGATGTGGAGAAACTGGAGAGGGTCCAGAGAAGAGCAACAAGAATGATTAAAGGTCTTGAGAACATGACCCATGAAGGAAGGCTGAAAGAATTGGGTTTGTTTAGTTTGGAAAAGAGAAGACTGAGAGGGGACATGATAGCAGTTTTCAGGTATCTAAAAGGGTGTCATAAGGAGGTGGGGGAAAACGTGTTCATCTTAGCCTCTAAGGATAGAACAAGAAGCAATGGGCTTAAACTGCAGCAAGGGAGGTTTAGGTTGGACATTAGGAAAAAGTTCCTAACTGTCAGGGTGGTTAAACATTGGAATAAACTGCATAGGGAGGTTTTGGAATCTCCATCTCCGGAAATATTTAAGAGTAGGTTAGATAAATGTCTATCAGGGATGGTCTAGATGGTATTTGGTCCTGCCATGAGGGCAGGGGACTGGACTCGATGACCTCTCAAGGTCCCTTCCAGTCCTAGAGTCTATGAATCTATGAATCCATGAATCCCTTGGCTCCTAGGTGGAGGCACTCTGCCTTTGTCTGCAGGCACTGCCCCTGCAGCTAATGTTGACCATGGTTCCTGGCCAATGGGAGCTGCAGAGATGGTGCTTGAGATGGATGCAGCATGAAGAGCTGCCTGGCTGTGCTTCCATATAGGAGCCGAGGAATGTCGCCGCTTCTGGGGAGATGCGGAATTGGGTAATGAGCCTGCCAGACCCAACAGCCCACTTCCCCAAAGCATCAGCAGGGGGTTCCAGGCAGCTCCTCCTGGAGCATCCGCACTACCCCCTGAGCTGCCTCCCCAGCACCCTGGCACCCCCCGCCATCCTCCCTGACCCCAAGATTTAGTCAGGGTTGTATAATACAAGTCATGGACAGGTCATGGGCTGAGAATTTTTGTTTACTTTCCGTGACCTGTCCATGACTTTTACTAAAAATACCAGTGACCAGAAAAGCTGGATGTGCTGCATAGAAACACTATTAATTGATAACATTGTATCGAGTTACCAGTGAACAGCTAATGCTTCTGATGAAGTTAGTCGCAATACAAAGGAAGGTCCCATTGGGGAGTGCCAGCTACTCAAATAGAAGTTACATTTACTTTATTTCACCTCACAGGTCGCTGTAATTCAGTGAGACATACTGAGAACTCTGTACAGAGTTCATGTTGTTTCAGTTTATTAAATCTAACAAAGTTGTTTGGATTCCTTGGGCTGAAAAATACCAGATACCATGTTTTATTATTTGGTATAGTATGTCCAGTCATCATATCCTTTCAACCAGTTTTAACACTTGGGGCAAGAGACACAGCCAATGAGAAATATCTGAAGATGGTTAAAAGGTTAGAAAAATGTAGGAAACCAGCTAAGTTATATCTTTAGGAAAAAAATGCAGGTCATTTAGGCTTGCAAAGCCACAGAGGATCTTAGTATCTTTGCTATTGATTTCATGTAGAAATGTAAGTCTTTATATACAGGCATATAGAAATAATATTCACTCCAAGCACATTTAGAAATATCCATATTTATGTATTGGGGAAGGCATACTCTGGCTTAAGGTTACCAGATGTTAACTCAGCTAATTCAAGGTTTTGGCAGACTTCATTATCTAAGGATTTAGCATTAGTGACTATATTTATTATGCTATTATCTGTGAAAATGCAATGAATTATACTGCCATCGTTTTCAAACTATAGAAAAGTTGGCACTGAAAAAATTGAGTTGATAGTCACTTCTTACCTCATCATGGTACTACAGATTTGTTTTCTAGGTATTTGCTAATATCTGTGTTCCATCTGACAATTTCATGAAAGGATATTTGTATGAAATGGTTTCTGATGTTATTTTGAACAATGTCCCCACACGTCACCCCACCATTTTTTTCCTGTCAGAAATGTCAAAAACTACAAGAAAATACAGTTTCAAGCATAATCTTGGAAGCCAAGCGCTCTCATTTTAATGGGGAAGCAAGTTTCAGAACACGTATTCAGAAACATACTGAAACCTTTTTTAATATGTCTCTTCATTGTCCTATGATTAAAACCTTCATAATGTCAGTGAAAACCAGAAAAACTACTAACTAGAAGAGCATTGTAGGACTGTCCCTGATTTTTCTTTTTTTTAACCCTCTTTTTCTCTTCTCCTAATTGATGGTCGTCAGTCAAATAGATGTGTATAATGTTCACCAAATCTAGAAGTGGGAGTCAGTTGGCATGATCACAGGTGAAGCATCTGTCTACATTCCTACATGTTTCAGATGCTAATTGTTATAGTTTATCAGAATCATCATCATCTCATAAGAGTCCCAAAACAATAGCAATGAGATCAGTTGGAGTCAGAACAAGAATTCAACCTCTGAACATGAGAAATAATGAAGAAAGCTCATTAAAACTGTTTTGTACTGAAAGATATCCTGGTATTTGGATCTAGACATGGGTTATGTTTGGAACCAAAAGTATATCTGGTGGAATTCTACTCCTCAAAAAGATTGGCCTTCTGCTATGGTTTCTCAAGAACAGCATTTTGTAATGCACTCTTCAAAAAAAGTTATCCTGTATCTCAAAGATCTACACAGACCAATAGCAGCTGTATATCCGAGGTCAAAATACGGCCAAATAATTGGAAGCACATTCCTGTCTTGGTGTTCAAATGCCCTGCATGTCCCTTTAAATTCAAGTTCTGCACACTTTTCAGTGATCATCCCCTTAGGCATGCCTCTCTGTAAATAGAAATTTGATCACTTTTTGCCAGTGCTCCCTGGTCTCAAACTGAAACTTTTGTCTTCAGAAATTTCTGCCACTGTTTCTCCGGCATAAATTATTGTACCTGCAATTGAACAACCAGTGAATATAGCTCAAGGGCTGCAGTTTTTGCCTCGTTTCCTGATTTTGTATAAATGTAGATGGAATATATGGCCTAAAGGTGTTAATATAACCCAGTCACTATCATACATTAAAGTGTTAAATCAGGTTTGGTGTTTGGTATTCAGATACTTAAGCCTGCTTAGTATCATAGAAAACACAGCATTAAAATCATTTTAACTTTTATTAAAGACAAGGAAAAACAAAACATTTGAAATTTAAAGTATTAAATATGGCTTTAATTTTAACAACATCTCTTATTCCCTTTCTCTAGCTGGAGAGATTTTTTAGCAGGAAAAACAAAACAAAACAAAAACGTTCCTGGTTTGACAGTCTCTTAGATGGTGTTAAATATACAGTAACAATCCTTTTGGGGAAAAGAGAAGAAGTTAGTTGAGATGGGCTAGATCTATTGTTGTTAAAGTCCAATCCTTTCATGCCAGATGGTGTTTGGGATTCAGCTGGTGCTAACAGAGTTGGGGATGTCATCTGGGTCCTCTATACTGGTCTGGTCAAGACATCTCTCAGGATCAGGATGACGAAGGTCAGATTTTAACACAATCGAATTATATCAGTAGGCTTTTTTGTTTGTACTAATTCAGTCTGTCTCCCTTTTGTACCTTTTCCCATCAACACTTGTTATTATAGGTTATCGTAAAATCTTATGAACTTTCACATGCTTTTTACAGTTAAGCTCACAATTAAAATGAATTTGTAGACCCAATTATCACAAAAGGACTTCCAGCATGTTAGAATGAGAAGAGAAAGAGAGAAAGAGAGAGAGATTAACAAAAGAGTATGAAATAAGGACCAAGTAAAACAGTTCACTGGTTGTGTATAATGCTCAGTTAATCAAAGTTCAATCCATTCTGCTTAGTATGATTATTTATACGGAAGAGATAACCCTACCTGAAAACTGATCATACTGACTGGGCTTCCATAAGGTACACACCATAGACATTATAGTAATTCTGCATGAATGCCATCCTGTACTAGAATAAATGTCAGACTGAAATTCACTGCAGCATAGACTAGGACAGTGTTATTGTACTATCACATTGTGTTCCAGTGGGTTACATTTACCATGCTAATTTAATGTATGTAACTAAACCCTAAAACATGATATGGCAGATAAGATAGGCATAAAAAGACAATGAAACACTTCTGAACCATTTAGTAGGATACTAATGTCCACTTATTCAGATCCATGTACATTATGCACAATGAAAGATATGTGCACATATCCAGGGACACATTTTGGTCCTAATGAAACAAGTCAGTTGCCCTAACATACATAGTTCTGTGGAAATGTACCAGTTCCCTGGGTTATTAGGGAACTTTATTTTCAACATTGTGCAAAGTATTTTAGATATAATATTATCATATAGGACAGCCATCATTGGTGACTAATTGTCTCTTCCTTCCTGCAATCCTCGCACTAATGAATAGAAAGGGCCATATATATTTGTATTGTTGTTTTATGAAATAATATCAGAAAAAAAATCTAACATAATCTATATCTTAACATCTCTGCTCAAATGTATAAATCTTATTTAGACTTCCTGTAGTCTTACTTTTTTTCTCCTCGGAGTTTGATTTTATCGTTTAGGCTATTTTGTCCATTTAAAGCTTGCTGTCAGTAAGAAGCAGCAAATAGCTGTGCCAGACCAGACTCTGAGAACCTTCCATGCTCCCCTGCCTTGTTCTCAGGTGTTATAATATGCTCTTGGTCTGGACCAGTACAAGTTACTCCTACCCCCCTGCATCAGCTCAGCTGTGCTGTAACAGTACTGACGGGGGTGGAGCCATGTTTCTGCCTAATCATTGCCCTTCTCTTTGCCCACTCCTCAACCACCTTAAGAGGGGAAAAATACCAGGTGTAGAAGACTCTGTTCCTCCTACCTCACCCCCATTTTACCTACAGCTGGATGTAGGGAGGCATGCAGGGATTATGGGAAAGTCTTACTTCCCCATATACATCTAGACGTCTGCATAGACCAGATAATGATTAGGCCTTTGACCATTTAGTTTTCACAATGTTAATTATGTAACAACATGTTCAAGTGCTAAGTCAAATAGAAGCCAGACCTAACTTGGTTTTATGGCTTCCCTGTGTCTATAATTGGAGGAAAATGAAAGCAATACAGGCATATTTTATTCAAAAAATATAATAATGTGAGTAATGTGGTGCAAAAGCCTAGAATTGGTCCCAGGGTATCAGAGACAAGTAATATCTTCTTTTGGACCAACTTCTGTTGGTGAAAGAGACTAGCTCTGTGTAGCTTAAAACATTGCCTCTTTCACCAACAAAAGTTGGTCCAATAAAATATATTACCTCACCCATCTTGTCTCTCTAGCAAAAGTTAAAGACAGATGAAATTAAGCAAAATGTTCTTTTGATCATCAATAGACTATGTTAAAATGGTAACTGGAAAACAAAAAAATAATGAAATGGGAAATTAATTAATAAAAATTTCTGTGTCAGAAATATCGCTTTATTGATTAACAAAATAATTATGGGATTGGGCCCATCACCCCATTTTAAGGAACCTTAAAATGAGACTTGGCAGTATTGAAAGCAATATATGTTACCATCATGGTTGCCACTCACACTATCATCTGAGACCCTAGAATCCATTGTAACATCTTGATTCTTCATTGTCCTGATGCTGAAAGTCATCCTGACCTGACGAGGACAGAAAGAGAGACCCAGATGACATTACCACCTCCACCCGCTTTACCTAAATATGAGATTGAGTTCCTGCTCTTATCCACTCCCTGGTGAATCCTTTTCTTTTCCTACCTTATTGTTTCTTTCCTATCTCTCTCTTTTTTGCCTTCTGTTTAGAAAGAGTCTATCTTAGCCAGCCAAGACTACATCTTTCCCAGCCTTGATGAATGCCTGTTAGCAGAAAGGCAGCTAAAAGCAATGCCCTAAACAGTTTGTCGCTGATACAAATTTGCCAGGTGTTGGAGTGCCTATTATTATTATCCCCTAGTTCTTATACAGCACTTTTCATCAGTACATCTCAAAGCACTTTGCAAAGGAGGTCTGTGGCATGATCCCCATTTGACAGATAGGGAAGCTGATAAGACCATGTGCTGTGCCTGTTTTTCCATCAGTGAGGCAGCAAGTAAAAGTCAGCACCAAAGGCAGAAGCAGCATTTTCTCTCTGTCCCGTTCTTTTCTCTTCCCTTCTGTGTGTGTTTTTCTTGTTTTGTCTTTAAAGAAAATGGAATTGGATTTTTACAACAACAATGACAACAGGTCGAACCCCTCTTATGTAACCTTTTTCTCTTTTCCCAAAAATCTACTGCTATTACCATCTTTAATACCATCTAAAGACTAGCAAACAAGGTTAGTTTGTTTTTCCTTCTACTGTCTATGGCCAAAGTGAAAGGGAATAAGGAATATTGTTAAAACAAAAGACGTAATAGTTTAAATGTCAAAAACTTAAACTTCCCCTCTCTTCTCCCCTCCCCTCTTTCTTTGGTAACACTGAGAAAGGTTAATAACATTGCATTTGTCATGGGACTAGGCCGGCCACTGTCTCTGTACTTGAAACTGCTGAACCAAGTTTGACTGCTGACAGTGTTGTACTGTGACAGAGGCATGTTAACACCTTTGATTCTCTTGGCCCATCTACTCCACTGAAATTAACACAGTATTCGTTAAGGTGGGTGAATATAATATTTGTCAAATAATTTCTTTGGGAAATGTGCATAATACATCGAATTAATTATTCAACAAATATTATTCAAGCAGCTCTACTTCTGTCAAAAATCTTGTGTTCCATCAATTCATTACTGTTACTTGCAGCATGGCAATACCTAGAGATACTAACTTCTGGTTGTTGTGCATGCTTTACAAACACAGTGAAAACACAGTCTTGCCCCAGCATGCTCACAGCTTTACAGTTCAAACAACTTTATCTTACTTTCTAGAGCCACTCTCTTTTTCTCACTGTTAGAAGTAAGAACATGCAATTACTTTGTTGGCCTACAAGTAAGTACAAGAATGTGAGATACAATATATTTTTCCCAGTCATCAGTGACTTGTAAGGCAAAATTATTGTTTTTGCTGTCTTAGTGGCAGGGGGCAATTATTTTAGATACCCATATAAGCCATCACTGCTATTTAGGTCTTTTCCTAATACAATATATTAAGCTGCACTTTTACACAAAGTGGCTATTTTATTCAATACATTACACTCTGTAGCCCCATATATTGTCTTACTATACTTGTACAGTAAGACAATGGTGACTTATTATTGGCACTGTCTTAAATGTGCCTGAATAACTTATTTAGTGCAATTTTCTTGAAAGAGGTTGTTTTTTTTCCCCAGAATAATACTAGCATTTTCTGTATGTAAAGATCACTTTCATCTGTGACCATTCCAGGATACTGCCCTTCAAACTAAAAATTGTATTTAGGGACTGAACCAAAGCCCATGTAAATCACTGGGAGTCTTTCCATTTACTTTGATGGACCCTGGATCAAGCTTAATGAAAACACTGCCTTCAAATAAGTATGTATGACCGTTTCGATTTTTAGCATTAAGTGATCAGTCCCACAAATCCTTAATCATGTGAGTAATCCTTACGCAGTCAAGTAGCTCCACTAAATTCAGTGTGGCTACTTCCCCAGGACTATTCATGTAAGTGAAGTTTTGAAGGATTGTAATTAGCATAATTAATTGCAATTATAATTAATTAATTGTAATTCATATGTTCTAGTTATAGATGGAAGAAACATATAATCTACTGTACAGCAGATGTATAACAAAACAATTGCTCTGTTATTTGCATAAATATAGTGTATTTTGAACTAGTCAGTGACTACAAGACACAATAACAACATTGCTAACATCAATAGCTTGGCTATATCATCATAATCATAACTGGTGACCCAGCACTAGCTACTAATTGCTTTCTAATAAATAATAAGGAAAAATTCAGTTAATAAAAATCAGTGACTTGCTTGCTCAGTTCTTGCTGTATGAAAGGTTTATTTATTCTCTCCCAGATGGAGATTTGTGAGGCAGACACAGTGTATTGCAAAATGAGCTACTAACCAAATTTTTTCTAACCAAATAATACTTAGAAGCTGATGTACAAGTGCAAGAAGAGATGATTGTCTACCTTACACTTGGTCCTGGATGCACACATTTTAAATAGAATATTTTAATGATCCTCAAAATGGATTAATGATATTTATGGCTTTATAGATTATGATATTTTACTGATTTTATTTGTGTTTGTAAAACAAAGAGAATATGGACTTAGGTCTTGATTCAGGTAAGCACTTAAGCATGTCCTGACAAGCAAGTCTCGTGTCTCTGGTGTCTTTTACCATGTGCCTCAGCCCTCTGGCCAGGTCACATTTGCTCTCATCCCCTTCAGGGTAAACCAGGGTTTCTACCCCAGTAGTCCCAGGACCTCATGCCACATCGACAGACCAGGTCAACAGTCCTGGTTGAGGTCCAATAATCCTTCTGGTCCCTTCCCATTAGTCTTCTCAGTGAGTTTGCAGGGGAACCCAGTTCTTCTATCTACCCTGAGTTCCAGCCCAGGACCCTTATAGCATGTGGTTAAGGTTTGTCTAGAAAAAACCTCTTGCTTCTTCTCTGGGCTGCTTCCTACATTGGGCCACCTTCTCCTCAGGAGGCTCATATTCTCAATAGGGGTCTGTCCCAGGGTCAGACCTCTAGCCCCAGATCTCAAGGTAACAAAGGAAGGAAAACAAAATTAAGAGAAATAAATAGCACCTACCAGGATCTTCCAGCCATCTCTCTTACCATTCTGTAAGAGAGGTAGCTTGGATCTCTGCTTTGCTCTTTTCTGGTCTAGAGGCTGGAGCCTTCTGAACTGCTCCATTTTAAGGATTCTACTCCAAGAGTGGCATGCCACAGCAGGTGGAGTGAAGTTGGTGTGCCTCAACCCAAAACTGTTATTTAACTCTTTCTTGTCTAGTGTGAGGTATCACAATACTGCTTTTATGTTTATGTATATATTTCCACTGTTAGCTCGACTTTAACCCTTTTATAGGACAGCAGAAGCAGATAGCCTGCAGGTTAAATTAAGCCTATACAGTGTAGTCTGAAAGTACATTGTTTTGAAAGAAAAATTCCCTTGTCCAGAAGTCGTATAACAGACCAATAATAATTTAACTTTAAAGAAATATTATTCCAATCTACAGAAATGTTATTTTTATAATTGTACTTGTAATTCAAAATGGGAATCAATTTTGTACTTGAAATTTGCCAATTCATTAATCTATTATATCATGTAGTCAGTTTTGATATTAAAAGCAAACAAGGTCATTGCTGTTTTGATTTCTGGAGACTTTTCAGATAGTGACATTTCTTAAATTCTTATCAGGGAGCATTGCAAAGTCTCACTGCTTCTATGAGTCATCAAATACAGGATGTGACTTTTCTTGGGGAAAAAAGTCATTCAAAAATTGTCCCGTTTTCTCATCAAAAAATTTCAAAAATCATTTTTTCCCTACTAGCTTTAGATTCCATTTTGACCCAGGCACAAAGCCTGTGTAATCTGGCTTTAAGTAGTAAACACTGCAGGAAATCTGGAACCCATATCTTACCCATGAGACTCTGGCTGCAACACAGCGTTTTTGTGGCCACCACTCCAGCCAATGTATGAAAATAGCAGTCATACCCCCTAAATAAAGGTTTTGGGTGAATGGATCTAGTTAAGTATCTGATTCAAAGGGCACTTAAGTCAGTGGGAGTTTTTCCATTAACTCCAGTGGGCTTTTGACAATCCCAAAGGATACTTCTCACAGCCTTTAACTGGCCCACCTTCATCAGGCTCTGACTCCCTCCAGAGTGGATAAGAGGTGCAGTCTTATCTGGATGTCCATTTCACTTGCATCTATTCCCCTATACAACCTTACTGAGGAAACTGTACAAGGGAGGGACTAACCACTGCAATTGGTTGAATATCACCCCACAAGAATCCCTCTTCCCTATGAATCAATGAGTAGTAGTCTTGATGCGACCCAAATTACAATTGTTACAGTCACAAATATTCTTAAAAGGAGCAGGCTGCCGAGTTACAGGAAACACTGCAATTCTTCATACAGTCTATAATAAATCACATTGTAAGGGCAAACAATAGTCAAAACAAAAGAAGTAGGAAAGATGGGGAACAGGTCTTAACCTAAATGTTATCCTAAATTCAGGGGTGTAGCTTCATTTCTGTCCCTTTCTGATCCCTCAGACTGCACTGAGCTCAGGTCTTGAACTTCTTGTCCTTTCCTGATTTGGTATGGAATTTCACAATTCTTTTACCCTTAGACTAGGAGCTGGCTACAGTACCCTGTGTATATTAAACCACTTATTGCTCTGAAGGCCTGACTGCTTTTGAGAACATGTGTTTCCTTCATTCAGAAACTTGTGATCAGTGAAATGGTGACGAAGGGCCAAATTTTAAAAGAAAATTAGGGGCCTCGAGTTACAGATAGTCACTTATAGAGTTTTCAAAAGCACCTAAGTACCTAACTCCTATTGATTTCAATGGGAGTTAGGTGCTTAGGTACTTTTGAAAATCCCCAAGATGCCAATCTGCATCTTTAGGCACCTAAATACCTTAAAAATCTGCCCCCAACAGCTGTCTTAAAACAAAGCATTTTTATTTAATATTTGGAACATAGGTTTTTTTTTTGTTTGTTTTTTAAAGATCTTTTAATAAGAAACCACCTACACACATTTAGTCTCATCTAATTTTATGCTTCATGACAAGCTAAGGACCTGTCTCCCTGCAGAGGAAAGGTTTGAAAGAGGACTACATTAATGCAAACTAGGTATCTTTTTGAGCACGTCAGCAGAGTCAGTATAGGGCAGTTAGAACACAACATATTAAAGTGCTTTACAAATTACTCTGCTCTAGTGACCTTTGCCATAACTGTGTAGCCAAGCTCTAAATTAGACAGCCTTTCCTTTTCAGTTATAGGGACAGAACAGAATCACCTTACAGTCTTTTGGGAAGACAAGGAGCTCTTAGGACCCAGACAAGTCTCATTTTAAGTCCCAAAGACTCCCTCCCCTATGTCAAGGAAACAAGAGTTTTTGGAAAATCAAAACACCCATAATGGCGTGTGCCTTTATTTATCTGGGGGATGGTGTCTTGAAATGATCTGCTCCCCTATGATAGTCTGACACATCATCTTAGAAGTCAAATGCATGTGACATTTTGGTGTTCATATCAATCTGTAATCCTTCCTCAACATCCCTGCATTTATCACAGTGGTTTAGTACATATTATAGTACAGTAATCTAAAAATGCTAAAAGAAAACACACAAAAACAGTCAAGTTGCATCAGCTGAATAAGCAACTGGATAAGAGCAAGATAGAAAGGTCAGTAGACAGATACGTGGTCGGAGACGTTTCAGAGAGTAGCAAAATTTTTAAATAATTTCAGAGTAATCTAGGGAGCAACTCAAAACCATCTACACACACACACACACACATACACACACACACACACACAAATGTGATTTCAAAAGTCATTTTAAATGATGTCCAGATTTCACAGCTGAAAACCAGTTTGCCCTTTGGATCAGTAATCTAGCACTACCTTGTCATTTCTGATGCTGCCCATCAAATAACAAGTGAACTAGTAAAATATTCAACACGTATTCTCTTTTCTCCATAGACTGCCTTACTTAAAGGAAAACATTGATTTTTGCCAGCAGATATACAGAAAGACAATCAATCAATGACAGCCTTGCAAGAAAGCTACTAGTAAAATTATCCTTGGCTCCCTGTACTCTATTCCTTAAGGTCATGCATTTATTTTAAAATTTTCCCTTGTGTGTCTGGGGACTGCTATAACTGAAACCAGCCTTATATGATTTTCATTTTGTATAAACACAATCATATGAATGAGAAAAATGAAAATACATTTTTAAGGAGCTGTTATGCATGATGGAACTCTTTTGATTTGTGTTACTTTCCGCTGTTTTGTAAATTTAATCTTCCCCCACATCTGTACAATGTAGTTTATACAGCCTTTTAAATTGTCATATTTAAATTTCTTTTTAGCAAGCTTTATTGCTGATGAAACCAAACTTACACTCAATCAATACAAAATGAATATCCAGGCTCGCATGAAATGTGACATGGGAGATTTACAAATTAAATTTTGAAAGGAGCTCTGTCATAGTAAAGCAATGCATTTGAAAATATCATAGGTGTATTACTTGGTATAATCCTATTTATAATGCATTCTGGTACATCATGTTCACCATTGCATTTATCACTTGGCATTTATTACTCTTGAGTTATTTCTACCCAATCTTTGAATCTCCAGTATGAAGGTTAGTATGAAGTTCACAATCCCATTGTTTTTAAGTTTTGAGGGGGGGATATTGGGGATATCTATACCTATCTATATCTATATCTATATCTATAGATAGATAGATAGATATTTAATTTCATGGTACTGGAATTTGAATCTCCTCGACTTTAAAATTTGTTATGGACTTTTATTAGGGCTTATAAACTTGTTCAACTTGCCAAAATGAAGAGTGAGCTTGTTTGCCAGCAAAGATGGATCCAGGTTAGAAATGTTCTAGTAACTACCAACATTAAGGCACTGATCAATCCACAGGTAGGTAGAGTATCTGATTACCTCAAAATCCTCTCAACACCTATGCATCTGTCTTTACTAATCATGTCACAATAAGAAGAACATCTCCTGAATATGATAATTTCTAGGGTAACCTCATTAGGATGGTGTCCCCAAATCAGTGAGATGATTTGTGGTATCTGGACATGAGTCACAGCCTGCTAAAGTTAATGATACTCTTTCCATTGACTTTATTTGTCTTTGGATCAAGGCCTTTGTGTATTCAGTTATTCCACCAAGTGCAGAGGGTTTTTTGTTCTTGTTGGTGGTTGGTTTGTTTCTTCTAACGTGTCTTACTTTTCCATTTGCCTTTTTGTTAATCCTGGTTTTCTTACTAGTATTTTATTTTCACAGCTTTAATTCAATTTCTATGCTATCAAAATTAACATTTAATTGAATGGAGATAACATTATACCAGTGTGAAGCTGTCCAAATTTTCATCAGATCCTGTATGACCAAGTTGGGGAGATCATAGCAGTGTCAATTATAGAATAATAGAAATGTAGGGATGTGAGAGATCTCAATAGATCTAGTCCAGACCCCTGTACTGAGATAGGACTAAATATCATCTATCTCTGACAGGTTTTTATCTAATCTATCTAAAACATCCAGCGGTGGAGATTCCACATCCTCCCTGGGTAATTTGTTCTAATGCTTAACTACCATTACAGTTAGGTAGTTTTTCCTAAAATCTAACCTAAATCTTCCTCGCTGAAGTTTAATCCCATTACTTCTTGTCCTATCCTCAGTGAATAATGAGAACAATTTATAAACCTCCTCTTTATAACAACCTTTTATGTACTTAAAGACTGTTAAATCTCACTCTTCTCCACACTAAACAATCTCAGTTTTTTCAATCTTTCATGTTTTCTAGAACTTTAATCATTTTTCCTGCTCTCCTCTGGACTTTATCCAATCTGTCCACATCTTTCCCAAAGTGTGGTGTCCAGAACTGGACACAGTACTTCAGATGAGTCCTTATCAGTGCTGAGTAGAGTGGAAGAATAACTTCTCATAAGTTGCTTACAAGGCTCCTGCTAATAGATTCCAGAATGTTGTTTTTTTTTCTTTGCAACAGTATTACATTGTTTAATTATATTTATTTGGTGATCCAGTATAATCCCCTGATGCTTTTCTGCAGTACTCCTTCCTAGGCAGCTATTTCTGATTTTGTATGTGTGCAATTGATTATTTCTTTGTAAATGTAGCACTTTGCATTTGTCCTTATTGAATTTCACCTGTTTATTTTACAGTTTCTCCAGATCATTTTGAATCCTAATCATGTCCTCTAAAGTGCTGGCAAACCCTCTCATCTTGGCATCATCTGCAAACTTTATAAGTATACTTTCTCTGTCATTATCCAAATAATTTATGACGCTATTGAATAGAACTGGACCTAGGACTGATCCCTGCAGGATTCCACTTGATAGGCAATTCCAGCTTGACTGTACATCATTGATAATTCTTTCTGAGTACGAATTTCCAACCAATTGTGCACCCACCTTATAGTAGTTCATCTGGGCTATATTTCCCCAGTTTGTTTCTGAGAAGGTCATATCAGACGGTATCAGAAGCCTCAGTGAAGTCGAGATATATCACATCTACTTTTTTCCCCCATATAGACAAGGCTTGTTACCTTATCAAAGAAGGATATTAGGTTGGTTTGACATGATTTGTCCTTGACAAATCCATGTTAATGGTGTAACATTCTATACCTTGTGGGAGTGTCCTGTAACCCCCATATTCCTCATTTTCATATAATTGTGATCTTACATATAAAGCATGCATTGTAAGGTATTGGGGGAAAGGTTATGATCTGCTGAAAGACATTTCTCTATCCACATATGTGTATCATTAATGCATAATAAGTTATGAAAATTGTGTTGTATGGCGATCACTAAAACATGCAGTAAGTTGGGGAATCAGCCAGATATTAGCTTCCCAAAGGCAACAGCAAGGAAAGTAACCAACTCCCGGGCGAGGTGTCAAACAGCCCATCAACAGCCATTGTCCAGCAAGGGAGTTGTAATGCAACGACTCACCTGCATGAGGCCACCCCAGGGAAATTGCTCAACCTTGCTTGGAGAGACAGCAATGCCCCCCAGATATGCCTGGACTTGTGCTCCCCAAGCACATGGACTGAGGGTGTAAAATAAACAGAGTGGACACATACTGGGCCCTTCTCCTGCCCCCACCTTTGCTGCAAGCAGCTAAGACACTGAGAAGAAGACAAGACTCCAAGAGGAGATTGGCCCAGGTTTAAGGAACAAACCTGTATATTAAGGACCGCAGTATCCATTGGGGTGAGAAAAAACTGCTTAATCTAGATGTTGCCCAGTCTAATAGGGATGAGAGTTTAGATTGCATGCTTATATTTTCTTTTCGTTTCATAATCACTCTGACTTTTTGCCTATCACTTATAATCACTTAAAATCTATCTTTGTAGTTAAAAAATCTGTTTGTTTATTCTGCGTGAAGCAGTGTGTTTGGTTTGAAGCAGGTCAGAGTGTCCCCTTGGGATTACAAGCCTGGTAGATATCAAGCTTGCTGTGTCCAGCAGTCATAACTGGACACTTGCAAGACAGAGGTTCCTAGGGTTGTGTCTGGGGCCGGAGCTATTGGCTAGTGTCATTCGGTTGCTCAATCCAAGGAGTAGCTTATATGTTAGAGGCTGTGCGTGAACATCCCAGGAGTGGGGGTTCTCACAGCAGAGCAGGGTAAGGCTGGCTCCCAGAGTCAAGGATTGGAGTGACCTAGCAGAACACCAGTCCAGATAACACCAGGGGAAAGTCACAAATGGTTATCACCTTATTATCACCTTTTTAAAATATTCTATGGGCATATAAATTGATTGTTTGATTACACTGGTCTACAATTTTTGAGAAGTCGTCTCCTTCAGAGATAAAATGTGGTATTTGTTATGTATTTTGATGTGCTGAATTCAAATATGACAATTAAAACAACTGATTGGCTACTGTTTCTAAGATATTTAAGTTTTTACATTTTATGTCTATGTATATTGTGTAGATAGTAGAGTTTTAATCATAAATTGTAAACCTAGGTCTTTTCATGTGTTTATGGTTGCTTTACATGATAATATTTCACCTGTCCTGTTTATGTAACACTTTAAAAATCAGCAAAAGGGTTATATAACTAAAATTTATTATGAAACAAAAGGCAAAAAACTATTATGTACATAGTTTAGTCCTATTCAGTGTCTACTCGGCGCTTCTTGGCTTGTCTCTTGTATTCATTAAATGGAGCATCTCTTGTCACTGTCCAGCAATAGTCTGCAAGCATTGATGGGCTCCATTTGCCCTGATAACATTTCTCCATTGTTGCAATGTCCTGGTGAAATCGCTCGCCGTGCTCGTCGCTCACTGCTCCGCAGTTCGGTGGAAAAAAATCTAGATGAGAGTGCAAAAAATGTATCTTTAGTGACATGTTGCAACCAAGGCTTCTGTATGCCTTGAGGAGGTTTTCCACCAACAACCTGTAGTTGTCTGCCTTGTTGTTTCCGAGAAAATTTATTGCCACTAACTGGAAGGCTTTCCATGCCGTCTTTTCCTTGCCACGCAGTGCATGGTCAAATGCATCATCTCGAAGAAGTTCACGAATCTGAGGACCAACAAAGACACCTTCCTTTATCTTAGCTTCACTTAACCTTGGAAATTTTCCACGGAGGTACTTGAAAGCTGCTTGTGTTTTGTCAATGGCCTTGACAAAGTTCTTCATCAGAACCAGCTTGATGTGTAAGGGTGGTAACAAAATCTTCCTTGATTCAACAAGTGGTGGATTCTGAACACTTTTCCTCCCAGGCTCCAATGACTGTCAGAGTGGCCAATCTTTCTTGATGTAGTGGGAATCTCTTGCACCACTATCCCATTCGCAGAGAAAACAGCAGTACTTTGTGTATCCAGTCTGCAGACCAAGCAAGAGAGCAATAACCTTCATATCGGCACAAAGCTGCCACTGATATTGGTCATAGTTTATGCACCTCAAAAGTTGTTAAATGTTGTCATAGGTTTCCTTCATATGGACTGCATGACCAACTGGAATTGATGGCAAAACATTGCCATTATGCAGTAAAACAGCTTTAAGACTCGTCTTCGATGAATCAATGAACAGTCTCCACTCATCTGGATCGTGAATGATGTTGAGGGCTGCCATCACACCATCGATGTTGTTGCAGGCTACAAGATCACCTTCCATGAAGAAGAATGGGACAAGATCCTTTGGACGGTCACGGAACATGGAAACCCTAACATCACCTGCCAGGAGATTCCACTGCTGTAGTCTGGAGCCCAACAGCTCTGCCTTACTCTTGGGTAGTTCCAAATCCCTGACAAGGTCATTCAGTTTACCTTGTGTTATGAGGTGTGGTTCAGAGGCGTAGGATGGGAGAAAATGTGGGTCCTGTGACATTGATGGTTCAGGACCAGAAGTTTCATCCTTTTCCTCTTCCTCATCTGACTCAAGTGAGAATGATTCTGGTGCATCAGGAACCGGCAGTCCTTCTCCGTGGGCGTATAGCTGATGGAATGTTTGGATAATGCACAGTCCACTTTTTCTTCTTTGACACACCTTTCCCAACTGGAGGCACCATGCAGAAGTAACAATTGCTGGTATGATCTGTTGGCTCTCTACAAATCATTGGCACTGCAAAAGGCATAGATTTCCTTTTCCTGTTCAACCACTGGTGAAGATCTGTTGCACAAGTGTTGCAGCATATGTGTGGGGCCCACCTCTTGTCCTGATCTCCAATTTTGCAGCCAAAATAAAGGTGATAGGCTTTCTTAACCATAGTGGTTATACTGCGCTTTTGTGATGCAAAAGTCACTTCACCACAAACATAGCAGAAGTTATCTGCACTGTTCACACAAGTACGAGGCATCTCTGCTCACTTTGGCTAAACAGAAATGTGTCCCTTTGCAAAATCAAACACTGACAAATAAGAGAGCACGACACTGTATGATTTCTAGAGCTGATATAGGGCAATTTGTTCAGCAGAGTGATGTAAGCTTCGTTATGATTGCATCATCCATGACTTCTAGGAATAACATGATGCAATTCATATCATGTATGACGCAATACCAGCTTCAGATTGCATCATTCATTGTTTTGCCTAAAAAGCAAGTACTGTCCAAACCCAGTCATAGATTTATTCATAGCTCCAGTCAAAGATGTATTTTAGTCATTTCTGGTTTAAATTGAGATCCCTTCCCTTTATAACTCACTTATCCTCCGCCATTCCCAAGTCAAGGGTCATATATACTGACCCAGTAGCATAACTTGAAAACTAGAGCCAATCAACAATTTTAAGCATCATTTTCATTCTCAGTGACCCAGAATTAGTAAAGTTTGACTACATTTATTTCAGAAGCATTTTGGCTGTAGAGCAGTGTTATTTGTTCCATTATCTTTCTGGTTATAGAAGTTAAACTGACAAATCTATAATTTCCTGGGTTGTCCTTATTCTCATTTTTTATAAGTAAGTACTATATTTTCCCTTTTCTAGTACTCTGGTATCTCTCTCCTATCCTCTACAAGTTCTCAAAGAGAATTGGTAATGGCTCTGACATCTCTTCAGCCAGTTACTTATGTATTCTAGGATCTGTTTTGCCAGGCCCTGCCAATTTGAAGACATCTAACTTGTCTAAGTCCTTGTCTACACTACAAGCGCAGGCTTGATCTAAGATACGCAACTTCAGCTATGTGAATAGTGTAGCTGAAATCGACGTATCTAGATCTACTTACTGCAGTAAGTTGACAGCTGATGCTCTCCCGTCGACTGTGCTTGTACTTCCCATTCTGGTGGAGTACTGGAGTCAACAAGAGAGCGCTCAGCAGTTGATTTATTATGTCCATAATAGACGCAATAAATTGACCCCCCTGGATCAATCACTGCCCACCGATGTAACCGGTAGTGTGGACAAGCCCTAAGTAATTCTTAACTTGTGCTTTCCCTATTTTAGCCTCAGATCCTACCCCATTTACACTGATGTTCATTATGCTAATCGTCCAATCACTGGTAAACTTTTTGGTGAAGACTGAAACAAACAAGATATTTAACACTTCGGACATTGTTGCATTTTCTGTTATTGTCCTTCCCAACTCATTGAGATAGAGATAAGATTAGAGATTATATAAGACTAAGGTGAGAAATAGCATTAAATGTTCAGACTCTTTTCTTCTCAAGACATGGTTTAGTTCTAGAATAAAATCAAAATTATTATTTTTGGAATGAGATATTTTGCAAAGGGTAACATATTACTGTAATATACACTCTAGCTCCAAACTAATATACAATTCCTGCAATAAAAAGGACTTGATGTTAAGCTATCTGAGGTCACTAAGATGCTTTATTTAAAATAGATATAGTATTACTATAGCCCTGCTACTACCCCAAAAAAAAAAAAGTGCACGTGAATTAAATTGCAGAATAACTGATACAAATACAGGGCCTATGGGAGGAACTTCGGGATCCCACAAACAAACTGCATATGGCACACAAGAAATAAGATAAAAACTTGAACGGTTACCCTTAGTAACTGGAAATATCACTTGGCTCCTGGCAAAGACTGTACATTATGTGAGGCTAGCACTTAACTAAAACAAAAATCAGCTATGCAAGAAGAAATAATCACAGCATTTGTTACACAGTTTAATGGCAGTTAAAACTAGACAGTACTATGATCAGAAAAATTCTCTTCAGTGTATGTGAGCTTAAAATACTGTAGCAAGAAGCTAATCCTGTGTCCACTGAAGTTTATGACAAACTTCTCATTGACTTCAAAAGTGCAAGATCAGGCCTTCATACATAACTGTGTATTTTCCTCTTTGTAATAATACCGCATCGGATACTTATCTGTGTTAAATAACTGTGAATGTAGCTATATATGATTCTATAGAAATGTAGAACCATTATCTATATTTATATAATGTTTCAGAATTAAAAACAAGGCATAATGCTACTTTAAAACTTAACAGCCAAGATTTCTTGAACACTATTTCTCAAAAACTTATTACTGCATGGACCTGTCCTGAATGAGAAGTCTTTTGCCCTGGACCTTGTCAACTAAACATGGGGAAAATACAGAACACTTAATTATCAACTGATAAAGTCACAAGGCTATTATAGAATCCTCCTCTAGGAACAATGCACAGAATGCAGATAAGAGTAGTATCTTAATTATAACTTTATCAGATACAAGATACTAGAGAGTAGGGAAGAATTTGCAACACTTCAGGAAAGGAGGAAAATATCTCCCTTGTGGAATCAAAAATGTATTGCTTTCTGGATCTCAGCCCAATCACACAGAACAAAAGCAACTGAGTCGAAAAGACCTTGATTGTAAAGAGAATACCACTAAGTTTCTATATTCAGCCAAATACTGATATTACTGATATGAAGCACCATTATATTTATACCCCAGCCCCAGTAAATGGTGATCATACTATAAATCAGGGGTTGACAACCTCTGGCACGTGGCTCGCCAGGGTAAGCACCCTGGCGGACCGGGCCAGTTTGTTTCTCTGCCGCATCATCAGGTTTGGCCGATCGCGGCTCCCACTGGCCACGGTTCACCGTCCCAGGCCAATGGGGGCAGCGGGAAGCCGCGGCCAGCACATCCCTCGGCCTGCGCAGCTTCCCGCCGCCCCCATTGGCCTGGGACAGCGAACCGCGTCCAGTGGGAGCTGTGATTGGCCAAACCTGCCGACACGGCATGTAAACAAACAGGCCCGGCCCGCCAGGGTGCTTACCCTGGCGAGCCACGTGCCAGAGGTTGCCGACCCCTGCTATAAATTAAATTATTTTGGGTGAGACTCTGCAGTTCTATTCAATAAGGGGAAAATTCACTCTGGCATGAAGGGCACACACAAGGTCTTCTACACCATTTATGTGCTACAGTAGGTTGTGTGCAGCTGGGGCTGCCAATGACAGACACACTGGGAAGTCTCTGCACACCTATATGAAGTGGAAGGGGTTTTGCAAGGCTGGAAGTTTGCAATGTAATGAGCCAGCTGAAGCGCCACAGAATCATGTGTTATCATTATTATTATATGAACACCAATAGTGTGAAGGCATTTTGCAAATAAATAAGGATGCATGGATTTTATTCCAGGAAAATTACAAAGTAAATGGAATTAAAATAAAGAGTTTTTCATAAGGAAGGGTACCCATGCTCAAATTTTCTATAAAGGAGTTACCTACCTAAGGTGTTATTTGATACAGAATTATTTGGGCCAAGCTGACCAAAATGGGTACGATTGCAAATTATCTTGACTCCTTCTAATCCAAATGGCAATGTGATTTTTTTCCAGTTTGTGTTGACCCAGAAAATACCACAATTAAGAGTCTTCTTCTGTCCCGCTGAAGATTTGTTGTGACTTCATAGGACAAACCTACTTTGAAGTGTCTATTTTATATGATCTATCTGCTGCTGATATAAGCAATACTCCTTACACCTTATGTTTCTCATTAAAAACACAATATATTGCATGTAGTGACCTTTTCTCCTGCCAATTTACTTAAATTTTAAATCATGACAGCTTAATTGAGCAGAAAAGATTACTTCCTATTCAACATGTTCATCAGTGCAAACCTATATTTATTCAAATTTTAGGTAATAGATCAATATATGTTTAAGTCTTTTTAAAAGCATTTTATACGTGATGAAAACATGACCCAGTGCAGGTATGACCCTGAAAATGCTTATTGTATCATATCCTATCAGTCAAGAAAACCCATTAAGAAACTGTGGTTTTGTTCATCGTGTCATGCTATGTGTGTCATTATCTTGAATGACTGAATAGCTACAAACTAAATTGTTTCACTTTTTACTTTAATGACTAACCATGTGTGCTAAGTCCACTAGTCACCAACCAACTATTCAATAAACATAAAAAATTGCTGTACCTTAAAAGATAAAGTGGTTTAGTTAAAAATTGGGCACCTTTAAACCTGTTTTTAAATATCCACATATCAAGTCACTTCTTTACATATAAATTATTGGTTTGAAATTACTAATGGTTCAGAGCTAATGGTTCTATGGAATGTAAGTTATAAACTCTCATTTAGCAGTGGCAACTACTTTTCTACAGCTAGTCTGAAAATTTTGATCAAAACTAAATTTGGATTAAAAAGGTAAACAAGTTTTTTTTTAAATATTAATGATTCCCCCCCCAAATAAACAAAACAAAATAAACAAACAAACAAACAAACAAAAAACTCACCATCTATAAAATGACAGGGCAGATACTGAAATTCAACTTGAAATTCATTTTCTGCAAATGTGTGCTTGTTGACTTACCTGGTAAAGTTTATCTCTCAAGTGAGTCACAAAAAGCAAACTCAAAAGAAGTGTACAAATGGTTGAAGCATGTTCACTTAACATTCAAATTAATATTCACTGGTTGGTTGTTTTGTTTCCATTTTTTTAACCAATTCTATTCACAGGGTATGATTAACATAAGGCCTGTTATCTTTTCCGCAGAGAAGTAAAGATTAGGAGGGTTTACAACTGAAGCAAATGCAATGTGCAGTAATTCATTATATTGGATGTATTAATTCATTATAAATCACATTATAAATAATTATATTAACCTCTCTGATTTTCTCTGGCAAACAGAGGTATGATTTGTAGACTTCATTGTGCTTGTGATTTTTTTTCTTTTATGTTTGTAGGGTATTTGTGTAATTAGTTAATGTGAATAACCTAGACTATATACATTTTTAAATCTGAAAATATTGTAAGTTATTCATCAAGAATATAATAAATAAATTTCTCAAGCAATGCAGTGTTCTTGGTGCATGTTAAAGAAACAGATTAGCAGAATTATACTGGTTCTTTATTAATGAACTATAATCCTTCCTCCCCCCCACCAAAAAAAACCAAAAAAACAAAAAACCCACAATGAATAGTACCAATGATGTAAGGGTTGTATCCCAGTATATTAGTAACGTACCTGAGAGATTAGAAAGCTTGTAAAGCCAACATATGAAAGCCTAACCTATCTTTTTTTTTTTTGGCAACCTGATGAGTCTGCAACCAACTAACTGAAACAATTTCAAGAGAGGTATGATTTACTGTCATTCATTTTAATGTAATGTTAATTCTGAAGCATAATTATGACTACTTCACTGAGGATTATCATTCTAGAAATGTCCACCTAATGATTCTGCTGTCTATGGCTCAATTTCTCAGTGCCAGTTGCAAAAAGGGTTGATTCAAAGAGTAGCATTATGAAGAATCCTGTCAGATGCTGCAACATTCTTTTATGTAAATCTTCTTACGTGAATCCACCTCAGGTCAGCTGTGACAGAAAGTTGTCATTATCTGATCTCTGTTCACTGGTGAAAGTGGCATGAGTTGATCATCTCTTTGTGGATAGATCTCTATTGTCAGAAAACCTATCATTTAGCATTTTTTCTCTTTTGTTAGCAGTTGAAACAAAGCAGCTGAGGACTGAAGCAAACAGGAACAACAAACATTTTGTTAGCACAAGCTTCTTCACACTGCTGACCTCCCGTCCTTCCCGTCACCAGTTTGCCTCAGTCATAACCTTATTAAGGATGTACCACTTCTAGGGATGAGAAGATACTTCTTACCCTCTTTGTGACTAAGAATGCATGCTTCAATTGTGATAAAAGCCTTGTGTGATACATTGGTTGGTATAAATATTGTTTTATACTATTGCAATGGTATGTATTTCATGTCACATGCTTGATAATAATACGAAAAGACTCCATGCTTATGAAAATTAATTGACTCTTTACTAAGAGAACAATTTACCGAGATGCCACAGCTGCAGCTAGCTTTCTAGCCCTGTGCACACAGACTCACTTTCTGGTGCTTCATCCAAATTCTTGCTTCCTGAAACCTGTGCTACTCCCTCCAAGTTCCATGCAGGTTGCTACAATATGTGACCATTTATTAATTATAAATTAGAAGTATGACATATAAACTTTAACCATCATTCTAGAAATTATTTCCCTGCTGCATACAAACTAAAAGTTGATATATTCTCAAATAAACCCTTCCCTTTGAGGGAATAGGAAATACCTTTTACTAGCTCTCAATGAGAAGCTAGGGCCTAACCCTAAAGTCCTTACTCAGACATAAATTCCATTAAATTTAATGGTAGATATTCCTGAATAAGGACTGCAAGTCTATCTCCATAATAAGACTTTGCTTACTATGTATTAAATATCACAGTGAGAACCAACACAAATTAATCTGTATTTATATTAGAAAACTTTTATTTTAATATCCTTTTCAATGTGAACAGAAATTTCTCTAATTTCCCTGCAGGAAATGGACTATTTGGAATTGGCAGTAGTTTTAAAACAGGTGCTTGAGTTAGTGTTTTTTATAAACATGATTGGGAATAATTAGTTATTCTGCCCTTCTTGAGCGAATTGTCCAGAAGGCACAAAAGAGAATCACTGCTTCTCAAAAGCTGGGGGAAACTCTGCTTTGATAGAGAGATCTCCAGAGAGCACACGCGTGTATGGGAGGAAAGAAGTTATATCTTTTGGCAGGACACACCAAGAAGAGAAACTCCACCCATTACGTGGGACCTAACGGTAGGAGAGGAAGCTATTCTCCACCAGAGGAGTCTGTTCGGAGGAGTTAGTGTCTCCCCCCACTAACTACACTTGTCTGGAGCAGGAGAACTCTGGTTTTCCAGAAGATCATGTCCAAAGGAACCCTAATCCTCAAGAGGAGAGAAGAGAAAATGTACGGAAAATCAGATAAAAAGTAACTGATGCAAAGGCTTTATCCAGTTTGCTCGGAAATGAGATAAAGGTTACAGACATTTAATTTTAAAGTAATAAAATCCCTGATTTTCTTCTTTGAAAGATGCAAAGATAATTAGTCTACATTAAAATAAAGAGGAGAGAGCAGACTCCAACAGCTATTGAGGAATACCTTTACTCAGTGGGGTTGGCATGGTTCTTGCAAGGACCTTGCTGAAAAAATTCCAAGTTCTTGCTGAGAGAGTCATCCTATACCTAATCCCCTGGATCTGGGCCTGACCAGCATGGGCAAAGAGCTGTTACATGCCTAATAAGATAACCTGAGTGATGAGCTGGACTTGAACTGAGGTTTTTTGGATCCCAGAAAACTGGATGAAACACTGTCTCATAATTGGACAAGATGTTCTGGATAATCTGAGTGGAAAAGGTCTCAGAGAGAATCCGAACACCTAGTACATGTCAGAACTGTTGGCCGAATGGCAGGTCCCCTATGAAGTTATACAGCAGGTAGGTCCAGTAGATTATGAAATTAGACAGCCTGATAAAAGAAAGACTAAATAGATCTACCATGTGAACCTCTTAAAGTTATGGAAAGCCCAAGAGGGATTATTTATAATCTTTCACCCTACAGATTTGAAACTGGGCACACAAATACTCAACATTTTGACCACTGGGATCATGTGTGTTAGGGAGAATCTCATCACCTATTAGAAGACCCAAGTCCAACATCTGGAAGCTATATTCCGTACAGTCTTTTCAGTTCTGTGAGGGTGAATACACTTGGTTTCCCACAGTATACAAATGGAACCAGTACAACAGATCAGAGAAATGCTTTGACCTCTTCCCAGGAAAATAAGGGAGATTTTAAATCAAGAGCTCCAGACCATGCTGTAGCCCAGAGTAATTGAAGAGTCACATAGTGAGTTACAACTGGGAAAGCCCGGTTGTCTTAGTGCTCAAACAACATGGTGCAACTTACTTCTGCATAGACTTCAGGAAAATCAACGTTATCTCAAAATGTGATGCATATATCATACCCTAAGTAGACGAACACTCTACTGGGTGAGACTCATATATTACCACCTTAGACCTTACAAACAGGTATTGAAAAATCCCTCTTATTTCAGACTCTCATAAAAAAAAATTGCCTTTGCACCTTCTTATGGGCTATATCAGTTCCAGACCTTGGCATCTGGCCTTCATGGGCTCCAGGAACTTTTTCAGTGGCTTATGGGCAAGTTCCTTAAACCCCACAATGGTATTGCTGCACCTACCTATACAACAACATTATTTATAACCAAAATCAGGAAGACCATCTGAAGTAGTTAGTGTCTGTCCTCCAGTACCTAAAGGAGGCTGAATTAATGACAATGTCTACAAAATGTCACAAAGGCAAGGATGAAAGAATGTACTTTGGGTATAAGTTATGGAAGAGCCAAGTGTGACTTTATGTAGATAAGATCCAAGACTTGCAAGCATATTCTATTTCAACCTCTAAGAAGCAGGATGACTATTCTTGGGGCTGATGGGATATAACTGCCAATTTGTACCTGAGTTCTCATCCATTGTGGCCCTTCTCTCAGATCTTCTTAAAGACAGCAGTCCTAGAAAGGTCTCCTAGTCAGAGGCCTGCAAGAAAGGTCTTAGGTAAGGGGATGGGTCTGGGGGCGAGGCAAGGGTGTTTGGGTTTGTGTGATTAGACAGCTGGCAACACTAGATGCCAGCTACAACTTTTCTTGTTACAAGTTCAACATAGGGAAAGGAATGTTCATCTCAATGCCATTTTTTTTCTTTCCCCCCTTCAGGATGGACAGGAGCAGATGAGGGAAACCAGCACCTGAAGCCCATCCAGGGGGGAGGGAGTGTGATGGGGCATACAGACTCCATCCCGGAAAGGAGTGGTTAATGAGGGAATATGGACTCATTTGGCTGTACCCTGCTACATCTGTAGCAGATGTCAAGAAGAGAGTTTAAAAGGGGTGACCAAACTCAGTTTGGGACTGAGCAGGAAGCAGACCAGAGCTCTGCTTTTCTCTTCCTGAGTGGAGACTGGTTGCACACAAGAGACTGGAACAATTTGCTGCCTGGATGATTCTCCCAGTGGATATAATAACTAGGCCCAGGAAGACTGACTAAAAGGACTGCCTGTATGAAGATAAGCCCTGAGTAGCAGGGTGGGGTCCTACTGAAGACTCTGGGTCTATAGTATTTTTTTTTTTACTTTAATATTGTCCTGGCCTGAGGGCCAAGTCACAGGTGGATTACTGGAAGACCAGACCAGCTGTCACCAGGCTGCGCCAGATGGGGAGACAGCCACTATACCATCCACGGCCACAAGAAGGCACTCCAGTGGTGAGTCTACTATTTCATAGTACTGTACACTTGTAGAGAAATTATTACGAATATCTACACGGATAGGCCAAATTCATCCTTTGTCCCTATATGTTTAATTATTAGAGCCAACCTTAAAGTAGAGTATTTATTCTTCAGAGAAATTTAAATGGGAAAATATAACTGAGAGTATTGCTTATCTGTTGTGTTAGAGCATGAGGTTCCAACCTTTGGCTGGTGCCACTAGGGAACTGCAAGTCTTCTCATTGTGGGTTGAGGGGAGTGTGAACAAAATGTCCAGCTGTGTGTTACCAATGCTGAAGAACCACTGATCATCAAACAAATAAAAAAACAAAGAAACAAAAAAACAATGGCTCTGTGACTGGCCCCAAGAGACCGGAAATTGGAAGTGGCTGTAGCAGCTAGAGAGGCTGGCAAGATCAGTAGAGTAGGGAAAATGACAGACTCCTGTCCCCACTTCAGAAGCTATCCTAGGCTGAGGGTGGAAGCAGGGGAGCAGAGAGTGTTGGGTTACTCCTTCTGAGCCACCTCCATTGCTTTTCTTCATCGCTCTTCAAACAAAGACCCAACACCTGAGGCTGTTCTCTGCTCCCACAGGGGCACAATGGCACCAAGGTATACTGCTCTCCACATCATCCATGAATTTTCAGGCAAGTATGGTGAACAAAGGAAGCCACCAACACACCTGTTAGTCATCCTGATTTGTCTGGGAAAATCCTGAATTTTCAAAATCTGTCTCTGAAAACTATATATATTCTTGGTGCATGCAAGTGTTTCAGTGTAAAGTATGATTTACTTTCTATGTACATTGTCTACACACAACAATCTAGATAACAGCACTGGTTCCGATCTCAATTATGCCAGTTTTACATAGTGTGTCTCAACTGACTGTAAGGGAGTTATGTCCTGATTTGCACGTGTCTGAGTGTAGAATTGGGTCCAATACATCATTTAGTGTAAGGTATTACAATATAGATTTCTTAAACTCTTAATTAGAATAAATATCTGACATATTTCTCAGGTGCTTTGTCATTAGAGCATGGTTAATTTCCTTGTGTCTCCAGCATTTATTTCCTAGTAGTTATGATTTAAAGAGGAGACCAGCCTTCAACAGCAGATTTCCTCTTCATGGCTCTCTCCTTTTTTACAGTATATTTTTCCAGAGTCATCTAGCATGGCTTAGGTACGTTATTATTATTCAAGAGAAAGGTAATTCACCTTTGTGGCATTTAAAATAACTTTGAAAGGACACACTTCCTTGTTCAGGTTTAATGTCTTTGTCTCTGCAGAAGATACCATAAATCTAGCGAGATACGAAGAGAAGTAAAGAAAGAGGAAGAGTGAAAAGGAGAGAGAATTGTTTGCGTGAAAAGTAAAATAAACTACCAGCCTCTGGCAAAGCCTCTAAAATATAGAACACAACTGATGGCTTCAAAAAAGATAAGATAGTAAAAAGAGAATGATTTAAATCTCACAGGCTTTGTGGTGACAGTAATTAGATTATGGGACCTTGAGCCACAATAGAGAGACATCTGAACAAATGTGTGAGATGCAACAGTATTAAATAGAGCTGAGAGTAACTGATTTTTTCAGTTTTATGGCCAAACCAAAAAATCTGGGTGGGGGTTGGGGGGTGCGGATTTGTTTTTTAGGTTGACCCAACATTATATTTATTTCCATTTTTTTCTTGTTAAAACAAAATAAACAAATCGCTTCAGGTCAAACAAAATACATCTTGACATGCAGCTGTGCTGTGGGGTTGCACAGGATACATACTAGAGGAGAATTTTACCCCAGCAAATTAATATAATAAAAAATTTTGGCCTAGCAAAACTCAGATCACCAGCAGAGACCAAATCCTTGCTCAGTGTTTACTTAGGCAAATGTCCAGAAAAATCAATTGATGTTTGCTTTAGAAGGAACTGAATAAAAGCTTAGTGCATAGGTTCAGCATTTGGCCTAATAATTTCTAGCATTCATACAGAAGTTTACATATTCAAAACACTTTGCCAAGATTAGCTAATTACTGCAATTTTTAGTTTTAAAAGCTTTAAATCTCTTGCTTTTTAACATTTTTCTCAAGCCTTAGGGGTAATAATTGAATTTATTATTTTTTTAATGTCTTTCTGTGCAGTGTTTTAAATTGTTGGCTGTAACTCTTTCTAGATTATTGCAGTTTATCAGAGATCAAATTTCAGGAAAAAAAATAGTGGTACTGTGAAAAGCTCCACCCAGTGCCGATGGACTCCAAAATTAGACTAATGTCTTCCTAGGCTCCTGTGTGCTTGGCTCATCCTCAATGCAGTTTGGACACGCTCCTGGGTATCTCTGCACTTATCTCCTCTTTGGTGAGACTCAGGTGCTGGGTTCAACCTATGCTTATGACACGTAGACTCTGCCCATCTTCACTGGGCTAGGTTGGTCTATGGATTCGGCTGGTTTTGTGTCCTCCTTGGTGAGCCTTGGACTGTCCACCTGGTTTCCTCTGGATTCAGGTCATCCTTGGTGGGTTTGGATGCCCAATGAACTAAGTGGGCTTCTTTGCTTCCCCTAGGTGGGGCTGTCCATTCAGTTGCTCCTCCTGTGTTGACAGGGGCATAGTTATTGCTGCTCCTGTTCTCTGCCCAGAGTGGAAATATTTTTTAGTGTTGTTTGCCAGGCAGACAAAACCACAATTAAATGTTGTTTTCTAACTAATACCTGGTTGGTGACATTGTGGCAACTGGTGCCTGTGGGACCTGCCAAATTGCAGAGGACTTAGTGCACACCAGGAAGCACCATTATGTGGCAGCTATTGTCAGTGAAATCACAATGGTGCTCATTAGTATCTCTCTCTTGTGGCAGCCGGGTTTACAGCCGTGTTTGTACTGGGAACCACTAGCCCTCACTGGCCTGTATCATTGATGATAACACAAGATGACTACTGAGCATAGTGACACAAGTGGACCTTAGAGCAAAATCAAAATGGAGGCCAACCCAAAAATGAAGGTATCAGATTGCAAAATTAATACAAGGAAGCCCTGTCTGAGTTTGAGTGAATATATTTTATGAGCTGATTATCAGTAATAGACACACTAGCTTGGTTAAAAATAAAAATGAACCCAAGCTTCCTGCCAACCACCAAACATGCAGTGAATCTCTTATCAACTATTTAGCAATTAATGGATAACATATTTTCCATACTATTTGTATTTCACATGTTTCTTTCTATTTCCAGCTGGAACTGGAAGGAGAAGAGCCAAAAAATATTATGAGAGGGGCTATTCCTGTGAGATTTCTGTCCCCCACTTTTGGAGACTCAAGGGGGTCATTCTCTTATATCACTTATACTCAAGAACTTGGAATAATTCTAGTGACAACCACCGTACTCCAGAATAATACTGTTGTGAGACCAGAATGTTCTTCAGCTTTTGATGGTTTAGGTGATATTTGTTTAAGCATCTAAACTTTGAGTACTAATCTGAGCCTCAAACCCTTTTTAGGTCCACTCACGATTAGACGAGCTGTGATGTACTGTATCAATGCAATTTCATTTTCTGCCTCACTTCCATTAGGGGAGCAGCCCAATATGTGAAGTCTATATGTTGCATTAATGTCAGCTTTATGTGCATCTTTTTATATTTGTTTTGTATTTAAATATGGGATAAACAAATCGTTATGCTGTTTGGAAACTGCCTCTATAACTCACCTCCTTGGTGAGCCTTGGACTGTCCACCTGGTTTCCTCTGGATTCAGGTCATCCTTGGTGGGTTTGGATGCCCAATGAACTAAGTGGGCTTCTTTGCTTCCCCTAGGTGGGGCTGTCCATTCAGTTGCTCCTCCTGTGTTGACAGGGGCATAGTTATTGCTGCTCCTGTTCTCTGCCCAGAGTGGAAATATTTTTTAGTGTTGTTTGCCAGGCAGACAAAACCACAATTAAATGTTGTTTTCTAACTAATACCTGGTTGGTGACATTGTGGCAACTGGTGCCTGTGGGACCTGCCAAATTGCAGAGGACTTAGTGCACACCAGGAAGCACCATTATGTGGCAGCTATTGTCAGTGAAATCACAATGGTGCTCATTAGTATCTCTCTCTTGTGGCAGCCGGGTTTACAGCCGTGTTTGTACTGGGAACCACTAGCCCTCACTGGCCTGTATCATTGATGATAACACAAGATGACTACTGAGCATAGTGACACAAGTGGACCTTAGAGCAAAATCAAAATGGAGGCCAACCCAAAAATGAAGGTATCAGATTGCAAAATTAATACAAGGAAGCCCTGTCTGAGTTTGAGTGAATATATTTTATGAGCTGATTATCAGTAATAGACACACTAGCTTGGTTAAAAATAAAAATGAACCCAAGCTTCCTGCCAACCACCAAACATGCAGTGAATCTCTTATCAACTATTTAGCAATTAATGGATAACATATTTTCCATACTATTTGTATTTCACATGTTTCTTTCTATTTCCAGCTGGAACTGGAAGGAGAAGAGCCAAAAAATATTATGAGAGGGGCTATTCCTGTGAGATTTCTGTCCCCCACTTTTGGAGACTCAAGGGGGTCATTCTCTTATATCACTTATACTCAAGAACTTGGAATAATTCTAGTGACAACCACCATACTCCAGAATAATACTGTTGTGAGACCAGAATGTTCTTCAGCTTTTGATGGTTTAGGTGATATTTGTTTAAGCATCTAAACTTTGAGTACTAATCTGAGCCTCAAACCCTTTTTAGGTCCACTCACGATTAGACGAGCTGTGATGTACTGTATCAATGCAATTTCATTTTCTGCCTCACTTCCATTAGGGGAGCAGCCCAATATGTGAAGTCTATATGTTGCATTAATGTCAGCTTTATGTGCATCTTTTTATATTTGTTTTGTATTTAAATATGGGATAAACAAATCGTTATGCTGTTTGGAAACTGCCTCTATAATTTATGCGCACTATTAGAAATGGACATGATTACTTCTCACACTATATGGATCAGTTATGCTTATTATGTCTCCAAATTAAACAAGGAAACAAAAGTCATTGTGCGTTACCCTGAAAGTAATTTCTGCCTTAACTCACCACATTAACTATTATTATTGATTCAATGAACAGCTGTCAGAAAACAGCACAGTAACACTCTAAATTCTCTTTGTCCATACGCAGCTATAGACTTAGCTGCCTTTTGCTGCATACCTTACCAGATTTCTTTGCACTGCTTTATATTAAGAAGCCTAGATCCTTATTCATTTTGATGCTGGAAGTAATTTTAACATTTTCTTGCAGTCATAGATGACAGTTTTGTTTTCTGACATTGCTGAATATTAACTCAGCTTTATTATTAAGGAGAGGAAAAACAAGGGAAACTTCACTGAGATTTTGAAAAATGGCATCACTACTTAGCCAATGATAGAATTGCTGTCATGCTATGGGTGAGTCTCTTCCTTTTAGCTGGATAGTGCTACCACCTGTATCTGACAAGTTGATCAGTCAGCAAGTCAGATATTGCTTGGCTTTGCAAACAATATGAACCCACTAGTAGCTCTTCTCAGTCAAAACACATTGATTTCAGATATGACCTTAGGGGGCAGCTTTGCTTTAGTGATGACTGGAGGGATGGTCATTCCTCTAAGTCCATGTCACTGCTTTATTTGAGAAGAAGGAAAGACTGTGGTCTTGCAATGGAAATGTCTTGATCATGTTGTAAAGGCAACTGCAGAAACCTACTATCTTGAAAAAAATATTGATCTGTTGCTGTGCCAACAGTACTACCCTGCTAGTGTGTATTTGGTAGCCTAGTGCCTAACACAGGTTTCTGCAACCTGCAGAAAATTGTCAAGGTTTTCCAAAATAGAGGCATCAATGCACTTTATTAAATCCACTGTCACTTCAAGCTTGAGTAACCAGCCCACATAAATTTCAACAACTCTGTAGACATGTGCTAGCTGCCCTGCTTTGTAGCTGCAAATTAAACTATAAAGAGGTTCCCAATGAACACACTGCAAAAAGAAGAGAGGGGAAAAAAAACCAAAACAAGTGTGCTGGCTTGTTCCTATGCTCTGTAATCTTTCACAAATGAACTGTTGCTTTCCACTGTGGAGTTAGAACAAACGGGACATGACAGCAGGCAGGACTCTTCATTACTCTAAGTCAGTGACAAACGACTTGTTGAGGGGTTTTTTGTTTGTTTTTTTTTTAAAGGAGCAAATATGATGAAGGTTTATTGTTCTCCTGGTGACCCTGTGAAGAAACAGAAAGAGGTTTCTTAAGAAAGATTCTTCATAGGTTTTGACATCATTATTTTCCCTGATGAAATATAGAAAGATCAAAATATTTCAGACAGCCAATTCACTCCATGTACTCTTTTGTACTTTTTAGTTTGAAAACAAATTGGTCTTTTGCTTATTATCTCATCACAGTCACTGCATGAATGACAACCAATGACAGTCTCCAAACTGGATATGGTAGGCAAGCACAACAACTTCAGTAATTATCAGTTTGCTATAGCACCAGGGGCGGCTCTAGCCATTTCGCCGCCCCAAGCACGGCGGCATGCCACGGGGGGCGCTCTGCCGGTCACTGGTCCCGTGGCTCCGGTGGACCTCCCACAGGGACCAGCGGACCCTCCGCAGGGACGCCTGCGGGAGGTCCACCGGAGCCACCTGCCACCCTCCCGGCGACCGGCAGAGTGCCCCTCGTGGCATGCCGCCCCAAGCACGCACTTGGCATGCTGGGGCCTGGAGCCGCCCCTGTATAGCACAGTCAAAACTTTCTACAAGCTGGCTAGCCGTGTTTTTTTTAATTCGGTATGAGAAATTCTCAACCTATCTCCCCATTCTGCTGCAGAAACAGCCTCTGTGTCTTGTCCCAAACCGCAACCCAACACTTCTTCACAGCTGTAAGTTTCTAGTTTGGGGATGACTTTTAACAAAGTGAATACATCCAGAGACTGTGATGGTTGCAGCTTCTATATTAAAATGTACAGTAAAAATTATACCAAATACACACAGGATAGGTGCTGCCTGTGTTGTCTGATAGTTTTGCACCTAAATACCTTTGAGGATCTGGGCCTCAGTTTCTTTGGGAGAATCCTGCTAAGTATTACTATTGGGACCGTGTTCTACTTCTGTGGGTGCTGCTGAGTGAGGGTATACTAATGCAACAGCACCTCATTTGGTCAGATGGAATGTTGCACTCAGTCAGGCGGTGTGGTCAGTCAGCTCCTCTTGCCTGAGTCTCTGTGGTAGTCCCATTCTGGGCTAAAAAGGGTGTTACCCTCAGTCTCACGGAGGTGTAGTTTCCCCTTATACTTGGCAGGACAAACTGCTCACGGTCCTGAGGTGGGTCCCTCTGGTTCTTAAGTCTTAGGGATTGGTAGGGGAACCCAGACCCACACATACCCTTGGATTTCAGCTCAGGATCCTTAAACCAGGCAGTATCATGCCTGAGCAACTTCTCCTGCTGTGCCCTGAGCTCTTTCCTATCTCTCTTGGTTCTGTATGCTTCTCCGGGCTGTAGATCTGGTCATCTCTTCCCCATCTTGTTCCCTCTGCATTGCTTCTCAGCAGTTTGCTGGCAGGCCTTTCCTTCTCCAACTTACTTGCTCATCTGGCAGCCATCCCACCCCTCTACATCTTAACTCTTTTATTCTCCCAGCTGCTGTGAAACTGCCTATCAGCACTAGTTGGTAATTGTTGCATTACCTCCTTGATCACCAGGCCAGCATGGGGTCTATGCACCCCATGCAGGGCCGGCTCCAGACCCCAGCGCGCCAAGTGCGCGCTTGGGGAGGCATTTTGCTGGCAGGGCGGCAGGTGGGTCCGGCGGACCTGCCACAGTCATGCCTGCGGATGCTCCACCGGAGCCGCGGGACCAGCGAACCCTCCGCAGCTGTGGGAGATCCACTGGAGCCGTGGGACCAGGGAACCGTGTGCAGTCATGCCTGTGGGAGGTCCGCTGGTCCCGCGGCTCCGGTGGACCTCCCGCAGGCATGACTGCTTGGGGCGGCCAAATTCCTAGAGCCGCCCCTGACCCCATGACAGGGTACTATAACGAGGGTTGCTGGGAGGAGGTGCAACCCTTAACTACCCCGCCCTTCCTGCCTCATGCTTAGTGCTGGAGGAAAGAAAAATCAGTTTCAGGATGGTGTAGAGTCATCTAAGATCTGTGAGCAGCAGAAGACATAGAGTTCAAGCAATTGTGTCACAGTTGATGCCATACCTTCCCTCAGCTGTGCCATCCACAATGCATAGTGAAGGGAATACAGCAATAGCAACTGGAGTTGACAGCAATCTTATCTTCCTTACTCCCTCTCTCCCACTTCTCTGGGCCCCTAACAGCCACCTGCAAAGAAGCAGGCTGATTTGTTTTCTTTTTCTTACTAGGAGGATTTTGGCTGCAACCACAGACATTACCTCCCTTCTGATCCACTTTATGGTCAGTTACAAGCCAAGAATTGAGAACCAGGATTCTATGTTAGTAATTCACTCTTCACTTGACCCTAATGTGTTGGTGTAGTCTGTCATGAAGGGTTGTAGTGCCTAGTGGTCAGCTCACCCGTTCACTTGACATGGCCCTTTAAGGGTTCACAAGGGTCCAATAGCTATATAGAGAGACTTATGTGCCCTGGGAGAGGATGGTACTTGGGGAAGGAATCCTGATGTTGTGCCTTTTAAGGGCCAGAAGGCTTGTAGAGAGAGCAAAGCTCCCCTCTCACCCAATCAACTAGGAAGGAGTTGAGAGAAGGGAACCAATATAAAGGATGCCTCCTCCCTCACAGAAGGACAGATGCTGACAGGAGAAGGCTGACCTGCTGCCATCCAGTATAAAAGACTAATTGGGAAGAGTGCAGAGGGTGGGCCTGGATTCCCCTACCGCTGCTCCAGACAAAGAGGGGAAGCATGCATGCCAAGAATATAGGAAGCCAAGAATGGCAAGCACCAGATAGAGGCCAGATGGTCTTGAAGGCCATTAGATTTTGAGTTTCCTATTTTCTGGGCTTCTCTGTTAACACTGGGAAGGGGAATGACTATTTTGGAGGGCTAGACTATGAACATTGATGGACCATTGTGGCACCATAAAAACTATTTATTGCTAGACTTAGCAAACCCCTGCTACTCTGCATGTGGACTCTTGGAGGCACTCTGGAGGTGAGAGGCATGACTACAGATGGTATATCAGTTAAATATGTATTTACCTTCACACACATTCCAATATATAGACCTAACAAAATAAGAGTGTATTGTGGGAGTGTAGTGGGGCGGACTGCCCCACTCCCTGTGAGAATGGGCTGCAGCAGGCCAGGGTGCCTGCGCAGACAGAGCTTATTGTGAGCCAATCAGCAAGGGGCTTATTGTGAGCCAATTAGGGCCCAGTTTAGAGACAGCCAATCAGGGCCAGCCTCAGACATATATAAAGGCTGCCCAGAGCAGGAGCAGTCAGTCTGTCCCAGGCCTTTGACAGGGGAAGGTCAGTCTCCAAGGGAGGAGACTAGCACCGCAGACAGCGCAGTGCTGGCCAGGCTCTGGGAGGCTAGGGACCTTGAACCCGTAGCCTGCCAGGCTGCAGGCCCTGAAGGGAAGGGCCTAGTGGGTGCAAGGGGCCGTAGGGGAAGCGGCCCAGGGAAACAGACAGCGGAAGGGGAGAGAAGGACAGCGAGGCTGATGCCAGAGGGTCCCTGGGCCGGGACCCAGAGTAGAGGGCGGGCCTGGGCCCCCCACTTCACTCCTTGCAGTGCACCCAGCCATTGGCCGTAGGGAGCGGCCATATTGCTATGCCAGATCCCTGACAAGAGGGATTGGACTCAGAGGGCGGTTGGACATAGTGACTGGGGTGTGGGACTGTTGATCACTGACCCCCGGAAGGGGGCGCAGATGGACTAAGGGGCACTGCCGGAGGGCAGTGGCCTCAAAGAGGACACCACCGAGCATGCAGCAACGCGGGTCCAGAGACAACAACAGAGGACAGAACGACGGATGGGACACCACCAGGAGGAGGCGCTCCACTGGAAAGAGCTAATTCCAGAGTCACCAGCACGAGGCGCCACAGGGGTGAGTCCGACCCGTTACAGGGAAAGTAATTCAACACCGTTATTTCAAATATTCTGTCTGAAATTAATAATTCTGGACCCAAATGAAATCACTATAACTGAGAACTGAGTTGATCGTGTGCAAAGTTCTGTTCATTATGTTATCATTGTTAATGCTCAATGGAAGGAATTACAGTGACAGTTAACACCTTCGCCACCTCTAGGGTGACCAGACAGCAAGTGTGAAAAATCAGGAGTAGGTGGTAATAGGTTCCTATATAAGACAAAGCCCCAAATATTGGGACTGTCCCTATAAAATCAGGACATCTGGTCACCCAATCTACCCCTCGGATGAGAAATTGCTTTGTAACTGGGAGCAGGAGCAGGGAGCAGGGAAACTGCTCAGTCGAAGGAGCAGGGACACTGGAATTTCTGACTAGTACGTCAAGCAACAGTGATGTTAGGTGCACTGTGAAAAATAGCAATAACATCAGGAATTAGAGGTGTGTGGATTTGTTTTCCCCTTTAGGACAATATGTGTACAAAAATAATTGAAGGTCACTGGGAGAGAACCATCCCAGGCAGGACACCAGCCAAAAGGATACAGCCCAGCATGCCATCATACTAATAAGTGCTCCAGAGCCTTTTGTAGGGAGATGGTTTAGTTGCAGTATCCTGAGTCAGGTATAACATCAGGTCTCACAGAAAAGGAAGAAGAGAAAGAGATGGAAAAGACTTAAAAATCAGAAAAAGAAATGCTCTGGTAGGTTGGGCTGATACAGAGATGGACAGATCCTAAGTTGATGTAAATAAGGGTCGCTTCACTGACCTCGGAGTTCATCCATTTGTAGCAGCTGAGGATCTGGCCCAAAAGACATAATTATGAAAGTTTGTACGTTATAGTATAAAATATAAAATTATGCCTATTTAGTTAGAAAACACTAAATCCTACTGAATTCTCAGTAAAATAATATCTGTTAAAGAAATGTTGCAATTATTTAGGGAAATGGCAGAGGTTAAAAATGGAGGAAGGTTTTCACAACTCTCATATTCACAAATTTTTTTTTAAATAATTTCATTTTACAGAGAGCATTCAGCAGTGTACATCAGTCATCAAGCATTCGAGTTATTCTATATCTAACCTAACCAGTAGACCTCAAAAGACGCGCTGCTGCCTTTGATCTCTTCACTTACTGGGATTGATGCCTCAGTAGCAGTTCTGTAGCTCCTCTGTTGAGTCCCCACTCCTTGAAGATTAATTGAAGAGAAGAATTATTTGTGCCCTTGGCCTGGTCTGGTGATTTGCAACTAATAAAAGGAAGATATTTCTGCACAGGTCAGTGGGATCCTGATCCCATTCAGCAGAACCATCTTTTTCCCACAGTGGTCTCGGCTCTTTATCTCCAGAGTGCTACACATTAGGCTGGGTTAAGGCAAGACATTGCCCTACATTATTGTTTTAAACAATTTGGTGCAGGGGAGAGCAAGTCATATATGCTCTTTCCTGATTCACACTCAGCTAAGCTGCATAGTAATTGCAGACACCAAAACCATATATTCTCAAAAGGTGCCAAGATTTTTCACAAACCGCCAACATTTCAAGGTTCTCTCATCCTTACTTCTTTGCCTCATAGGCTATTTTAGTCAGACTTTTTAGGTCTCAGAATTAATTTGTTCATGATTTATGGAACCACAGATGCTAGATTATTTACACAGACAATTCCAGCCTGATGCTGTCACTTGAGTTGAAGGAATGTCACTCACATCGGTTCACTGTTCATCCTGTTATTGTTTTTTCTCTGAATGTTTGTGTCATGTTATATAATTGCATTCTTCCTGGACAGTTTTCAGCTAAGAAGCAGAGATTAAGATGCTATGTTTGTTTGCTTTCTGTGACACAATAAAAGGTGCATAAATAAAGGTCATCTGTTTGTTTGTTTTCTGACAAATTTCAGCAGTCTAGGGACTTGATCTCATGAGTGCTTTTCCTTCTCCATTATTTTTATGGGAGTTGAGAATGCTCAGAGTCTTGCCCCATCTGTCCCTAGTATTGCTAATCAGCTGCTATATACATATAATTAACTAATAATAATAATGCATGTTATTTTGCTTGCACCTATGTGCATTAGTATTCTATTTTTGTCAAACAAAAATATGAAAAAACATTTTACAAAATAATAATATTGATACAGAATTTATAGTCTGGTGACAGTTCTTCACACCTCTCAACTAAGCTCCATCTCCGTCAAATGTTTTTGTTATCTTTGTCATACCCTATATTGTAGTTAACTTAGCACTGGAAGGAAACACTTATTTCTTCTATTAGCAGTGTCTTTTTCTGTTGGACATGACATAATTGTGATTTCCTGTGTTTCTAGAGAGTTCTGATAATAACTTGACATTTTAGTTCATCGCATATCTCTGCGAGAATACATCCTGAGCACTTTACCTGTGCATGTAGGCCCATTTAGTCAATGGTGACCAGGATTTCACCTAAATTGAGGTATGAAGAACTCTTGTCTCCAGCCGATAAATATGCCTTAGCCTGCATAATGCATAAGCAGGATGTATCCTGGAGATTCCCAGTGAGCATGCCTGATTCTACTCTCCTTTCTAGGTTGATACAGGAAGCTGTGATTTAAAAGAATTTGATTAATTTTCTCTCCCCTACTGGGTGCCTCAGTATTTCCCAGTTAAGTTTGGTAATCGTAGTGAAAATGCTGAAATGGCATTTTTTCAATATGGTATATTTGACAACACATGATTCAGGAAGTACCACAAGTCCCATGAGGCAGCGTGGCCTCAGGAGACTATTTCAGAAGTTCAGATGCTTGCCTGAATCAAATCTGAATTCAGAATATCTTGAAATTTTCTTATTACTAATTATAAACTTCATTGCTGAAGGTGATAATACCACTATGCCACCCGGCAATAGGCTATTTAAGAATGCTTTGTCATTAAGGGTCATCTACATTTGAGCTGGAAGATATGATTCCCAGCTGACATAGACATACCTTTGTGGAAGTAGAGCAAGAACTGACAGGGATTTCAGTGCATGACAGTCTCTGTTAGCAAGAGTCAGGCTAGCTGTAACCCTAATAACGCGAGATTTGTAGAAGTGAGGATTGTGTGAAGTGAGTGGAAAAGAACTGTGGGAGAAGTGTTGCGACCTTGTGTCGATAATAAAGAATGTAAATTGGTGTTTAAATAGAAGTGAGAAAAATAAGATATCAAGATGGCCTATGTATAAACAAAATGCAGCTGTTGCTTATTATTGTATGTAACAAAAAGTATAAATGCTTGCTGTAATTGTTTACCTGTGGAGAGACTTGCCTAGGAGGGGGAAACCCTGTGTCCTAGCGCACTCCCTCCCTCTATACAATTGTAAAGAGAAAACAAAGTATCTGACTCTGCTGCACCCAACCAAAAAGTGAGAACTAAGTTTTTCTCCAACACCTGTGCTAGGCCTGCTTGAGAAAGCACCTCACAATAGCAGTGTGTCCACAGTGGCACAGGTGGTGTTTTGGGCTAGCTGCCCAAGTATATACCCAGGGAGTCAGGCGGGATTGTACTCAGGGTTCCCAGCCCAAGCGCCCATCCATGTAGCCTTGGACACACTGCTATTTTAGAGCAAGCTGGGCATCACACCTCTCAGTTCAAATATAAATGCACTCTCAGAGTGATATTTGCACTAATTAGTTTAAGTAGTATCAGACAGAAACTTGAGCAAATGTAGAATCATTGTAGAAAACAAAGACTGTCATGAAATTATCTCTTTTTTTTTTCTTCTCAAGATCTTACAAGATGCTATTGATGTGTTAATTCAGCTCCGGGACATGCAAGAATGTGCTCTCATCTATGAATAATGCATTAGTATAAAATTATTCTGAAAGTATTTAATATAAGCTAAAGAGAATTCCAGGTGCCTGGTAATATAGTCCTGTTATAATACCTTTTGGTGAGGCCATTCCAACAGAGTTTCATAATAGCCTTTTTTGGTAAAAGAAACATCGAAATTATTGTGGAAAGAACAATGTATTACAGATTTTACTTTTTGTTTTAATTCTCAGAGAATCTATTTTGTATCTTTAAGGAAAAATCATGTTGCTATTGCTTGCCTTTTCAGACTTGAAATGAACATTAATCCAGGTTAAAGGATAATAGTTTATGGTGTTTTCTTAGCTAAACAATGGCACCACTGATATAACAGATGGCTAGATCCTGATCTATCCGAAATCTTCTTGGTGCCAGTACAGTGGTGCAAAATAGTCTTAAAGCTGCTTCAATCAGCCATCTAACTTTGCTCAACTATAAGAATAATATTAAAGTCTATATCACTTGAATTCTTATTATACCTTGTAAAATAATAATCTACTTTCTGTCATCCTTGTGCTTCATTCCTCCTATAACGCTTCGGTTTGTAATCTGTATCCATCAAGTCACATCTCAGATTAGGGCCGGTTGAAAAACCCACAAGAGAAGACCAGCATGGGGAAGAAAAACTGCAAGGTTCACCTAATTGAGTTTCCTCCAGACTGTTGCTTTGGAAGGGCTGGATTTGAAGGAACCAGTGGCAGTTTTGGAGTACATCAGACCCATCCTTCTTCTCTACACTGGCTTCCCACAGACTATCAAATCAAGTTCAAAGTTTCAGTCCTTATCTTCAAAGCACTCCAGGGCCTGGGCCCAGGGTATTTAAAAGCTCCAGAATGAAGACTGTAGTTGACAATTTCACTCCTGTACCAAAAAGGGACTCTCAGCAATAAGACTAAAGGTTGTATGTGCAGGAGAGAGCCTTCTCCAGGGTGGTTTGACACTGTGGATTCACCTCCCCCAAGAACTAAGGACTAACACAAACTTATCCCTTTCTGCTTCAATTGCACACATTTCTTTGACCTTGCCTTCTCTAATATAAACACATAACAGGTGTGTGTATGTGTGTGTGTCTCTCTCTCTGTGGCGTGTATGTATAATTAAAAAAGACACACCCTACAACAACAAGTCATTTCATTCAGGGGCGGCTCTAGGAATTTGGCCGCCCCAAGCAGTCATGCCTGCGGGAGGTGCACCGTAGCTGTGGGACCAGCGGACTCCCACAGGCATGACTGCGGAGGGTCCGCTAGTCCCGCGGCTCCGGTGGAGCATCCGCAGTCATGCCTGCGGGAGGTCCACCCGAGCCGCGGGACCAGCGAACCGTCCGCAGTCAGGCCTGCGGGAGGTACGCTAGTCCCGTGGCTCCGCAGGACCTCCCTCAGGCATGACTGCAGAAGGTCCGCCGTTCCGCCTGCTGCCCTACCAGGAAAATGCCGCCCCACGTGCGTGCTTGGCGCGCTGGGGTCTGGAGCCGGCCCTGATTTCATTGCATATGCTTCTCCATCTGGGGAGAGGATGAGAGAACAAACAACATGTGACAGTTGCGTAGTCACATAGTTAACACACTACTGGAAGGTGTTCAGATACTGTGGAGATACTGATGAGTGTGGTATAAAAACCTATTTACAATTAAATGTATCAAATCTCTAATTTACACATATTACCTTACCATCTGCTTTCCACAGAATATTCAATCACCGAAGGTGATCAGAAGTGCGGAAAACTGCCCCTGCAGCATTGTTCCTCTTCCCCCAACTCAGCGGAATCCCTCCATCTGATTCAGAATGGGGAAAAGATGGCTCACTGAGCTGACACCTTTCACAGGCCAAATCCTTTGATGTTGAGTAAATTAATGCTAATCCTATAAGTGGTAATTTAATGATGACCCCCTCCACCCCAGATGGTCTGGGTCCAGTGACTGGCAGGATAATCCTTGTCATAACAGCTCCTGCAAATGTCATGTTGATGTGTGGCACAGGTTGCTAGGAACCTACGCAGAGACACAGGATTTCCACATGGAGAATGATATGGCACAATCTTATGAACGAGGAATCCTACAACCACTTACAGTGAAAAAGAGAAGCTTGGAGTAAACCAAAGGACATGAGAGAAATATAAAACAAAAAGAAGAGATCATATCTAACTCAGCCAACAGGTGATCAAATGTCTAGTACAATTTAATAACATATTATGTAAAATGAGAATGTTAGACCAACTTCAATAAAAAGGTGAATGAATCCTAAAATTCTCTCAGAAGAACAAAAGAACTAACCTCTAAACAAAGGTAAAATTGACACATCAGCAACTGAAGTACAATAATGTCTTTCAAATTTACAGTGAGAAGAACAACTGTGGTATCTCTAAAAAAAAAAAACCCAAAGGCTAAAAATCGGCAGATTCACAAATCAGCTTTGGCTGATAAAGAGCTGAGTGAATTTTCTGAAGTGATTCAAGCATGTTTTGGAATCATACAATAAATCATGTTAAAATAATATGCTCACAGCTTGGTATACCATAAAACAGTGTTAATCATTTTTACAATTGCTGATGTGATTATTTGTTGTTTCAAAGGTACTGGGTATTGATTGGATCTAGGCTAAAGAGAGCCAGGGCTATGCAGTAGTTTTATGTAGGTTAGGATTTTTCAGATCATCCCATTGTATTTCATGGAATTTTTAATGATGCATTAGCAACAGGAAGAAAATTTAGCAATGCTTCAGAAACCTCAGCATTATTTTGCTATCTAACACAAGACATGAGTGAGATTTCTACAATAGTTAAATTAGATCATGCTTTCTAATGCTTTGTTACATTCAGAGTAGGGTGTTATGTTGTTCATACCTGAAGAGAGGTCTTGTGATTTTTTTTTTGTTCCATTCATTCTGAGCCTCTAAAGAATGTAAAGAAGAAAATGGGAAAATACATGTTACAGCTAGTCTGTATAGTGAGCATGTAGCAGGGTAAAATGATCAATTATATATTGTAATGCAACCCTTTAAAAATAAACAAAACTAAAACAAACACCAGAACCATGTACCAGAGAGCTCCCTCCTGTGCAAAAACCTGTAGAAGAGTAATTGGTGAGAAAATCTCCACAAAAATATTCTTTTCCAATTATTCTATTGAGAATGGGGTTTCCTTTACTCAAGTCCAACATGCAATGGGCTTAACCTACAAACCTAGTTGAGCCAGAGGAATTTCCAGGAAGCCAAGGCCATCCCCATAAAGGTCCTGTGCCACTTCTCTGAGCACCAATGGGCCCGCTACTCCTGACAGCACAATTCCTGTGGAACTGTTCTAGCAACAGCTCCCCACTTGTAGCTGACTCTGTAATCCTTTGTGGGGAAATCCACAACAAAATGCCCAGTGAGTCTTCACAGGGCTGGAAGATGTGTAGTCCCCATTATGTCACTCCTAGCCTTCCATCTTCTAACTCAAACACACCCAAGTCTCTATTACTTTTGTCAATGAACATCTGCATCCTTCACATCCTCCTCTACAACCAAAGAAGCTGTGGGGTGGGGGAAAAAGCAATGCCATAGAGGCAGTTGAGCCACCTATCGATGGGAAGTATGGGGAATTTGTGAAAGGATCCCTGGTGTACAACCTGAACTGGGGTACCACTTTGTCCCCTTACCTCTCCACTTTGGGCTGTCTCTCACAATTCTTGGCTAGTGACAAGCAGCAAACCCCTCCAGTCGCTGTTATCACTCAGCACAACAGCATGTGAAGCTCCACACACAGCTAGATTGCACGTCACTCACGAATCACACAGAGAAAGACACAAGCCAATTTCCCCCAGTTCCCAGCCTTGTACCCCAGAGCTGTACCATCTTGCCAAGATCAGAAACCTGACCAGCGTAAGTTTATTACCCAGTCCGTCCCTCCTCAATGTGGAGAGGACATACACTAACCCAGGGGTTGGCAACCTTTCAGAAGTGGTGTGCCGAGTCTTCATTTATTCACTCTAATTTAAGGTTTTGTGTGCTAGTAATACATTTTAATGTTTTTAGAAGGTCTCTTTCTATAAGTCTATAATATATAACTAAACTATTGTTATAAGTAAAGTAAATAAGGTTTTAAAAATGTTTAAGAAGCTTCATTTAAAATTAAATTAAAATGCAGAGCCCCCTGGGCTGGTGGCCAGGACCCAGGCAGTGTGAGTGCCATTGAAAATCAGCTTGCGTGCCGCCTTCGGCACACATGCCATAGGTTGCCTACCCCTGCACTAGCCTTTCTAACCTGAGCTGAGATTTCTCAAGCACTTCAAGCAAAACAAACTGTTTTAGGTGACATATAAAACAGATTTATTAACTACAGAAAGATAGATTTTAAGTGATTATAAGCAATAGGCACAAAAGGTCAGAGATAGTTCCAAAGAAAATAAAAGGCAAGTACGCAGTCTAAATCTTAAACCATATTACACTAGCCAGTATTTAAATCAAGTAGTTTTCTCACCCCACTGGATGTTACAGTTCTTAATACACAGACTTTTCTCTCAAGCCTGGGACCAGTCTCCTTAGCTGAAGTCTTTGTCTTCCCAGAGTTCTTGTTGCTTCCATTATAGGTGTGGGAGGAGAAAGGTCAAGACGTGGTGCCACTGTCTCTTATTTTATACCCTCAGTCTATGTGCCTGGAAAATACTAGCCCAGACATGTCCTGGTGCACTTTGCTGAGTCACAAAGTTGAGCATTCCCCCTGGTGTGATCTTGTGCACCTGTCACTGAATTGTAAATCCCTTGATTACAACTCGCCTGCTGATTAATGGTCATTGAACACCCTCCTGTGAGTGGTTTGTATATCATTTTACTTTGTATGTCATTAGCAAACTTACAACATATTTCCCTAACAATCATACAGCAAAATCTCCTCATTTCATACACACTAACTATATACATATTTGGACAGAACCAAGGGTTTCAGCAGATTGTGACCTTTCATGTGACATCTTACATGGCATGGTTTGTATGAAATATATCATAATTATATGACAGATGTGAATACAGGGGTTCCAAGGTGCTTCTTTGAGGTACAGACTGCCACAGAATTCACATACAAAGGATGTCTGCCATACAAAATTAAGAGTTGATTCACACCCCTTATATGATATACAGGGTGGCAAGGATGTCACCTTACAAAACATGTTAACAATTACATGGCTGCCGAGTGTATCTGGTACTTCTAGCAGAATGCACTTCCTTTAGCTGCATTGTCCTGGTGGTGTACCGATTTGAGGCAAATGTTAGTGCGATATGGTAGAACAAGATTTGAAGGGAAAAATCAGAAGGGAAAACATTAAATATTTTGAATTAGTTTAAAATGTTCTTTAAAATGTGTTTGCTCTGCATAAATTGGTATAGGTTGCAATGTACAATTGTTACATGTCCTGTACAGTTCCAAATACTTCATTATTGTTTAAAAAGTAATACAAATAATAGCAACTGCTAGATGCTGAAAGCTGGTTTATGTAGGGCAGGGTAGGAAAAAGTTTTCCTGTCTCATAAGTTTTTTGAGAAATTTAAAAAAAATGGGACAACAATTGTTTCAATCATTTTGAAATCATACTATCTTTCATTTCAAAATCATTATTTTCTCCATTTTACCCTTTATTAATCTGTTACTAAATTTTGATATGAAAAGTTGTTTTGACTGAACAACCCCAAAACTTTCCAGTTCAACAATGTTAAAGTAGGACATTTCAACAATTTCAAAACTTTTTTCCAAAAAAGTATTCAAGTCGAGAAATTAATCAAACCTGAAACTATTTATGAACTGGTATGGTTTTGACAAAATGCATTTTTTTAAAATGAAAAAAAAAACAAAAGTTACTCAGAAAATTACTGATCACTTCTAGTTTTGCGTGATTGGAGGCCATCTTCTGACACTTGGTTGCTTGGTTTGATTTGAAGACCGTTGATGAGTTTCAGACATCTGAGAGTGCACTCACAAAATACAGCTAAAATATGTTTGCAGTTATCTGCATCTGCATAACAAACCTAACATTAAACTGGTGCCATTATGTGTGTGGCACTGCTACCAAAGCAACTTAACTTTACAATAGTACTTTATGTTTATACAGTGTTCAAATACATATTACCTGGCTATCAACTTTTCCTTTTCTTTTGCAAACAGAAAGACTTTTGTAACTTGAAATAACCAAACTCTGTGAGCTCTCCACTGAAGTCCTGCAGGGATGTAGTGGTAGGGAGCATGAATTCTTGGCCTTGATACCATGAGCAACATATTGTAAAATTCAGAGAAAAATATGGTCCTAGGTGCCATTTATGCCAGTAACAATTTAGTACAGGATGGAGATTCCTAAAATGCAAAGCCCCTAAGAAAGCTATCAGAACTTTTGGCCTTGTATTATATTAGACGTAAATTCAATAACTGCCATTTTACAAGATCTATATTTTAGTTTCCATTGGCAAGTACAGCATTGGTCAAAACAATGCTTTTCCAGGAAGGATGCCAACTCTAAATATATTAGTGCACTATTGATGTCACTCATACAGCTGCATGCTACTAATATCCTCCTGATACATTATTGGTACTGCACTTTACATTTTAATAAGATGAGTGATTAACACATATCAGCAGTCAGATGCTGGAAAAGTATCTTGTGAAAAGCAGTTCAGGAACATAAATAACTAAATAGCAGATTACCCGAAGTAGCAGAAAATACAATGCAATATCCTTGGAATAAGATGAAATGCAAACTGAATGTGTTCTTTATATGCTGGCAAATAAAATGTGATGCTTCTTGTTCATTTGCAGGCTCAAAATCACGTTAATGTTCAGGGAGCAGAACCAAATGAAACTGATGTTCTTCATAGTCACTAATTACACTGAGAGCTTCAAAAATCATGTGTGATAGTATTATGGAAACTATGGTAGATTTAAAGAATAATGTTCTACTGGCAAAATGGAGTTGTAGAAAGCACAAATTCTGCACTCTGCCCCTGAAATCTTTTTATTTTATTTTATATTATTTTATTTTATTTTTTGGACATTGAAAATATTTTGATGTAAAGTTTAGAAAGGATTTCTTGGAAATTTTCTAGCACTTCTTTGTTTCTTTTTTAAAATTAAAAAATATTAGATATGGTTCCATCTAGGGCCCAAGCCTGAATTCTTTTTACACCCATAACTTCCATTTGTTTCAGTGGAGTTTGGGGCCACATTGGGCCATATCCTTCATCCCAAGGACCACAGATTTCTGTGGTCATCATACAGCCAATGTAGCTGACTCTCTGCTATCCCTTCCTGCCTCCTCCTCCGCACAGCAATCCTTGCCTGTCCAGTGGCTCTAGGCAATCATTGTAGGTTGCCATAAGTTAGAGCACTCCTGAAGCAACTCCAATTTACATCAGGACCTCAACCAACACTTGATTGCTTCAGGGAGCACACGAGTGACATACTCTGACCTTTGCCTTGGGTCACAGTATGTCATACATACTGTGTGTAGCTTGCCCATATCTGGGCAGAGTCTAATCAATTGAGATGAGCTATCGTTAGCAGGAGGAAAAAAAACTTTTTGAAGTGATAATTAAGATGGCCCATAGAAGGTGTGAGGAGAACTTAACATAGGGAAATAGATTCAATTGGTGTAATGACCCAATCATTCCCAGTCTTTGTTTAGGCCACAGTTAATAGTATCTAGTTTGCATATTAATTCAAGTTCAGCAGTTTCTCTTTGGAGTCTGTTTTTGAAGTTTTTTTGTTGCAAAATTGCCACCTTCAAGTCTGGTTTTTTTTTGCGGATACAGACTAACAGGGCTGCTACTCTGAAACCATTCTCAAAAATGTGTGTCTGGAAGGGTACAGAGATCAGTCTGCAAGGAGTAACTTGCAGGCTGCTGACAGACTGTTGGATCAGACCTCTGGGCCAAAGCTGCACAGCAACAAGATACCCAGGATTACAAAACAAATGGTTATCAAACCCCTTACTGGCCTGGATGAACCTCAAAATGTCACACCTTCATTACTATACTTCACAAAACATACTGCGACTTGGCATATATGTACTCAAAACTATCATTTCAATATTGGGGAACCTCAGTGTACCTGAATGATGAGGAGCTCATTTTTAAATTCCAATATGTTTTGCTACCATTCATGTTGATACAGTGTTATTTAATACTTTAAAGTGCTTTTGAAATGAGCAAGTGTAACATTGCAAACACACAATTTGTCAGCTACTAACATTTTTATCTTAGGTTCTTTCATCCTATCTTAGTACGTGTAGTATTCTCTACAGGATGACATTTTATCATCCTGTAGAGAATGATAAAATCAGATATCCATTACTTGATACAACATTGGAGACTTTTTTTGAGCAGTACAGCCAAACATTGCATTCTTTTAGGGAGCTAACAAAATTTATAACCATCCAATAGAGTACATAGTTACAATTATTAAGGTGGCAACACTTAGTTTGCTTTACCAAGGTTTTTAGTACAGAATTTCTAATGGCATCCATCAATTTTTTTATAGATTTCTCAAGGCCATTTATTAGTTGGTTTGGTGGAAATCAATTTTTTTTTAAATAATTTTGACAGATAATTGTTTATTTTAAAACTTTTTTTTTCATTATTTACTGATTCAAATGTTCAAAGTTATGTAAAATCATGGGAGTCAAACAATTTGTTTTATTTATCAATTTAAAATTTCACAGTGGTTGGACTGGGAGGAGGGGTCAGACAGTAATTATTTAATGAGGCTGAGATTCAAAAAGTTAAACATTTATAACTGTTAAAAGACAAATTGTCAACTTCATATGTGAACATATACAAAGTAAATATCCACAAATCAAGCTCTAAGTTCTCAGTCAACACTTTTCTTACTTAGTCTGTCTGTAAATCTTAGTTATTATTGATGGAAATATTTGTTTGTTTGTGAAATTGACATTTACGGATAAAAACCGAATCCTTCTAAGCCTATTTATTAGCAAGATTATATCATCTATATATAGGGGTGAAAGTAACTTAAAGGACTTACTGATACTCTGGAGTCCTTAGTAGGGGGCAGGGCCTTAACCAGAAGAGGTATGACCTCTACCAGAAGAGGCGGGGCCTTTAAATCCCCGGGCACTTTAAATCAGGATTTAAAGGCCCAGGGCTGGGGCTGCGGTAGCAACATCTGGAAGTCCCGGGCCCTTTAAATCACCCCCAGAGCTACCAACTGCAGAGGCGGCTGGGAGCATAAGGAGTGATTTAAAGGGCCCGGGGCTCCGGCTGTTGCTACAGCAGCGGAGCCCCAGGCCCCTTAAATCACCATCGGAGGGGACCTCGGCCTCTGGCAGAGCTTTAAAGGGCTAGGGGCTCCTGGCTGCTGGGTGGTGATTTAAAGGGCCCTGGAGGGTAGCAGCAGTGGGAGCCCGAGCCCTTTAAATCACCACCCAAGCTGTGCTGCTGGAGCCTCAGGATAGCAGCAGCAGCCGGGGGCTCGGGTGGTGATTTAAAGGTCCCAGGGCTCCGGCTGCCACTACCACCCCGGGCCCTTTAAATCATCCCCAGAGCCCTGCTGCCGGAGTCCTGGGGTAGCAGCAGTGGTGCTCCAGTGGCAAGTTAAAGGGCCTGGGGAGGTAGCTGTGGCCAACCCCCAGGCCCTTTAAATTGCTGCCAGGGGAAGCCGGGCTGCCCCAGTATGGCACACTGGCTCTTGCCAGAACGCCGTACCAGGACATACCGGCTTACTTTCAGCTCTGTCTATATACTATTTTGCTATATTCTCCTCTCCACCTACATCAAGTTCTTTTGATCCTCGTTTTATTGTTGTTTCAATATCTAAAGGTTCCAGGGCAGTACAAATATCAAAAAGAATAATTTAAACAATAAATATATAAACTGTTTCAGTTAGCATGGGTTAGCCCCCATTGTAGACTGTCTATAGAACTGAGCTAAAAACCTTTTTAAAAAAATTGCTGCCAAATGAGGACTCTTTACATGCCAAGTTTCATGCTTCAAAGTTTAGTCATTTTTAATTATCTTTGTGGAAAAAGTAACTTTTTTCTTTTGAAGATGAGTAGACTTTTCTTCCAAGATTAACGTAACATTTTTTTTTCATTTTTTAATAAGATATCCTTTTGGATGATATCTAGAATGGAAAATGTTCTGCTCCAAAGGGGAATTTTTAGAGAAAGTTATGACCATGTGAAAACAAAGAGTTAGAGTGTGAACTGTTTTGTAACTTGAATTATAGCTTGTGCTATAATAATGTTACTATAATAAAACTTAACTTGTTAAGTTTCTTTCTGGAGAAAACAAAGTATTTTGTTAGTAGTAAAAAAAAAAAGACCCAAAGGCATTTTAAGAAGAGCTTCCTTCAGTGAAGGAGAAACATGGAGTTAAAGGCAATCTATGTACACTATGCCACATGAGTGAACTGCAGAATGGGAAAATGTTCACTGGAAATATTTACTAGTAGAAGAAGGTGTGCTGGCAGTGCTAAGGTTCCCTAAAACTATATATGTCAAACTGATTTGGCAGTAGAAAGTGAACTGTGTTCAGGCACAAGAAATCTAAGTGTAATGAGGGAAATGTTAACAGGAAGTGACTTTACTTGCTATTATTGATGATGGTAGTGACTACCAGTATTACGTACTGCAGTTCAGACTAACACAAAATTGGGTGACAAGGTGAAAGTAACTCTTAAAAAAGCCTTGCGGCTGAGACTTCCTTCATTTTCCCAGGTGCCTGTTGAATATAACTTCCTATCCAGCTCTCTACAGTAAAACCAACTTTCATGGGGACCAAAATGAATAACAAAAAGAAAATGTCTAATGTTTCCCCCCACTTTGTTGACCATACTTTGTATTCTAAATCAAAGTGTCTGTCTATAGAAAAAGGTCTTTTTTGCCAGTTCAGCACCACATTGAATTCATGTCAGCAAAAGTATTACAGTGATTTCATACTATAGTAATAGCATGAAATGTTTCAAAGCTAAACTCCCAATTTCAAGTGCTAATAACTGTGTTGGTGAAACTTTGTTTCTGGTCTGAACTTGGCATATAAAGGTCACAACTCTAAGGCATTTTTTTCCCTCAAAACTAGAAAATATTGTATTGCCTTCCTATTGTTAGCCAAAAGGGCTCGTTTCCCCCCGGAGCTTACCTAATTACACCAAGGAGGCACGGAGACAGGAAGACGAGTACCACACCCTTTATTGATCGGTCAGCTGAGCGGGTGCTCCTCTCGGCTAGTGCCAGAGAAAGAGACACACCCCACAAGCCCGAACGGGCCTTTTTATAATCAGTAACAAACAACTTAGCCTACGTTTGTCTACGTCATTTGGTTGACCTGTAGAACCTGTACATGCATCTATTAGGGGATAATTGGATACGCAGGATACATATATCATTTTGTGGGGGCTACAAGATACATCTGTTGAGGATACATTAATCATTCTAAAGGAGACACAAGATACATCCGTTGACCCTTTGTACTAAATACTTTGGAGACTTACATGGGAACACAGCTGCATACACTTGGGGAGCCAACATATACTTGGCCCCCGGAGCCAAACAAGATAAGCAAAATAGCTGACATAGGTGAATACACATCCATTGTTCTACCAAGTTCCTTAAGCTTTCCAACACTATCAGTTCTTAATAATGATGATTTAATATTACCATAATATTTACATTGATTCTTTCATCAACACATATTCCCTATTTTGCATAAATATGCGTACCTCAGTGGGAAAAATGTGGATTTGCTAAACCTTTAGAAGCCATAATCTACAATCATTATTCATGCAAAGTTAGGGTCTGGCTCTGGGCCAGATTAAAATACATAGTACCTTATGTCTCCAAGTAGTCTGTGATGGGGTAGTCTTTCCCCTTCAGACTCACCCCAGTCACATGACATGACCTGTAAGATTTTGGGATATAGGCAGACCTAGGAAATAGAAGAGCAGAGGAAGGAGTCCTGGGACTAAGTAAAGTTTGGGAGAAAATCAGTTACTGGTTTTTTTAAGGACCTGGGACCAGGAGCTTTTCAGAGGGGGTGGGTAAGGCTCCAGTCTCACCCAACCATTTGGGGATGAGCTGAGCTTAGGGGACTAGCATACATGATGCTTCCTTACTCATAACAGATCAGACACCAGCAGAAGAAGGTTGCCTGATAGAACTGAAGATTAATTGGGGAAGAAGGGCAGCTAAAGGAGAGGCTGGCTAAAGGCCGATAGCTGACCTAAATTATAACCCAGCTCCAAAGTGGAGAGCTGGGGACTCCTGGCCACCTCAGAGGGTAGATGCTCAAAATTATTTCATGTCACATGGTCCAGTTTCGTCCAAATAAATTCTTTAGAAATTCAAGGATTTGTGTACAGATGCTATTTGAGGAATGCTCAGTCTCATAACAATTTCTTTTTAGCATCTCAACATTTTAATGATATGAAGTGGGAGTAGCTCATCTGGGACTCAGTTGTGAATATAAGATACTGGCCTGTGTTAGGAAGCATCATGGAACCACACTGTCCCTTTAGGAGTCTCCACGACTCCTCTTCATGGCTTGCAGCTATCTATGTCCTGTATGTTGGTTCCATTCTGCAGGCTGGTGTACAGACAGGGAAAGGACCACTGTCCTGACTTCTTCCTGCCCCTCTCTATTCTTTTTGTTGTGTGTGACACTGCACCCCATATTCTTCACAGAGATAGTATGATATGATTATGGCAGAATTATGAGGCATTTGTACAAGACGGGTCCTGTAAAATGTCATTGGAAAAGTTATGATTTGCTGAATATGATTATCCGATACATCATTTTTGTATCTGAAGTTATGAATATTAACAATGTATCTGTATTTCACATGTAGTCACACCTGGGTGACACCCTCTAGGGAAAATGCTTCCAGTCTAAATAGCTGGTTGTGAAGGGCCCATTGAAGGTAATGGGCCATTAGGGAAAAGAACAGATCTTAGGAAAAGCTTATACCCCACCTGGTAAGCCTACCTGTTGATGTTTTGGCCAGGCCGTAAGCAATGGTTGCTATGTCTCTGCAAAGGCATGTGACCAGCCCACATAGTCTGGACTCCATTTTGGGGGCCTATGTTTTTACACTAGCTGGTCTGGGAACTGAGTTTGGAGCAAAGAGTTCCTGCCATATGCTACAGCTATATAAACCAGGGAGTGACATTATTGGTTCTTCTTCACTCCCCCACAACTCAACACCTAAGGGAAGCTCTAAGGAAAAAGCACTTGCAACAGGGGTGGGGATCCCAGACTGCAAAGCAAATGTAGCTTGTGCCTTAAGAATCTGAAAGCCTGCTGGTATCATCAGCCACGGTGAGAATTTGCTAATTCATCTTTCTCATATCTTAGGCTTAGTTTGTGGTTTTGTTTATTAACTAGGTAATCTGCTTTGATCTGTTTGCTGTCACATAATCCCTTAAAATCTATCTTTTGTAGATAATAAACTTGCTTATATTTAGCTAGGGCTGTCAAGTGATTAAAAAAATTATCGTGATTAATAGTGCAATTAAAAAAAATAATTGTGATTAATCAGGCAATTAATCACACTATTAATACGCCCACCCCTTCCTCAATGTGGAGAGGAATATGCACTTCACTTAACGGTACACTGTGTGGGTTAAAATTAGGGCTGTTGACTAATCGCAGCTAACTCGTGATTAACTCAAAAAAATTAATAGCAATTAAAAAACTTAATCATGATTAATCACAATTTTAATTGCACTGTTAAACAATAGAATACCAACTGAAATGTATTAAATATTTTTGGATTTTTTCTACATGTTTAAATATATTGATTTCAATTGCAATACAGAATACAAAGTGTACAGTGCTTACTTTCTATTATTATTTTTATTGCAAATATTTGCACTGCAAAAATGATAAAAGAAATAGTATTTTTCAATTCACCTCATACAAGTACTATAGTGCAAGCTCTTTATCGTGAAAGTGCAACTTAGAAATGTAGATTTTTTTTGTTACATAAGTGAACTCAAAAACAAAACAATGTAGGCTCTAATGTTTTACAAGTCCACCCAGTCCTACTTCTTGTTCAGACAATCACTAAGAGAAACAAGTTTGTTTACATTTAAAGGCAATATTGGTGGCTGAAGCATGAAGGAATATATGAATCTTTAGCACATCTGACACATAAATATATTGTGACACCAGCTACAACAGTACCATGTGAACGCCTATTCTCACTTTCAGGTGACATTGTAAACAAGAAGTGGGCAGCATTATCTCCTGCAAATGTTAACAAACTTGTTTGTCGAGCGATTGGCTGAACAAAAACTACTTTTTCTTTTCTATTTTACAGTGCAAATATTTGTATTAAAAATAAATATATCAGGGTTTCTCAAACAGGGGTCGCCGCTTGCATAGGGAAAGCCTCTGGTGGGCCAGGCCGGTGTGTTTACCTGCCCTGTCCACAGGTCCTGCCGATCACGGCTCCCACTGGCCATGGATTGCTGCTCTGGGCCAATGGGAGTTGCTGTGTGGCCCCTGTATCACAACTTCCTTTGATTAGAAAAGCTGCAGCACTTGACAATTTCATGGGATGTGAGTTTGTGCCAACATCCATATAACTTTTCAGATGGAAGGAGCAAATCCACCTCATACATTAATGCTTTCATGGGGAAATAACTGCTATGGACTTTGACACAGCAAAGGGATGGCTTAGGAATATTTTATAGTATTTGCTTCACGAGGATGTTCTCCACAGGACATTTTAATGCTAGTAAGTTATTCTTGGGCTTCCCATGTCCCAGTCATGGACAGCTTGAACTCCATCTAGAGTTATAATTAGAAAAGAGTCTGTAAAAACTCTAAAGCTCATTCACAAATCCATTCTTTGATCCTTTACTTTCATTTACAGCTGTGTAACTCCATTGACTGAGGTAGAGTTGCTCTGGTTTATGCTGAGATAAGTGAGGGGGGTGGGGGAAATCAGGCCCCTTATATTTTTAAGACATTTCTAATTAATTTAACAGAATTTAATCATTATTAATTAACTCAATACAATGGTCCAAAACCAAAAAATTACAGAAAAACACAGCTTCCTATAGGAAAGGTAGTAGGATCTCATCAGTAGAGCCTTGTAAATTTTTTGTAACCTAACCTAAAGGAAAGCAAAAATCACTTCGTTTTTGAGTACTATTACAAAAATTAAGACCCAGACAAAGTTGTTTGAAATATTAGATAATGCCTGCTAACCTGCAGAATGAATCTGGGCCAGATTATTATTTTTTTCATAACAACCCTAAAACAAAGTGAATTTTCCCTGTATGGGTTGAATGTTGAAAATGTTTGAGGTAGTTGAGTATTACTTATCATGAAAGTAGTCCCACTGACTTTGAGAAATTTGTCAACATAAGAATGGCAGAACTAGGCTCTAAAGGGAGTTATGTCCTGCCCCTTCTTCTGTAACCATGGAAGGTTCTATACTCAGCAAAACAAGTGTTACTATGCTGGATTTGGGCAGCCCTCACAAGAGAGATGCATCTCTGAGTTGCTGCAAAAGTCTGCTTCTCTAGGGACATTTCTTTGTTCCTGTACAGTTTAGTTCAGGAAGATGGGACCAGATTGGAACAGGGGAGTAATGGAGATGTAGATCCATCAGTAACTGGATCCACACAATAAAGGAGTGCAGGACCTACAGCAGCTTCAGAGTTGTAGTAGCACACATGAAGGATTCTGTCTCTACAAGGCCTGGTGAGGGGATGACTCCTTACCCCTACCCATGCGGAATTTCCCTGTGCCAAATCTAGTTATATAAGGTTGGTTAGAGGGTGGAAACTCTGATGGAGTTGGCTACAAACTGATGCATTAAATGTAACACAAAAATACTGGGATGAACTGATAAGAAGTCACCAAGTTATGTACAGATCTGCTCATGAACTCCACAGGACTGTAATACAATTCAACCAGAGATCACATAAAACCTCACTGTTATATTCTTTAATTGGTTTCTTCTATAACAACATAGTGACATTGACCAGTAGGTATTATTCATAAGCAGTTATTTTCTATAGGAGATACCTCCAGGAGCCATGTAACAATATCATGCATTCTTGCATGTCTTCTTTTAAATAATAATTAAAAAAACCCTACGTTCTAGAAACATCTACCATGCTTATCTATGAAGTAAGTTCAGTATGCTGCAGGGCATGGAGGGAGGGAACAACAAGAAGTATTTGCGTGCATGAAAATTAAGTAAAACCACCAATATTTTTTAAATGAGAAACTGCATCAATATATGTGTTTGCAACATGCTCACATACAGGACCAGATCCTCATCTGGTATAAATTGGTACTTAGTACACTGGAGCTAGGCCAATTTACCTCAGCTGAGGATCTGACCCATTGACTCTCTCTATTTGTTGTTATTAACCAAGTTTGTCAATATAATTAATACAATTCCAGTAGGTATAGGAATATAATAATTTCATTTTATCAAAATGTATTAGCCTAAAACAAAAAGACACACTCTAGGATATATAGTCCTGACTTGAAATGGCCAAAACCCCAGAATTAGCCCTCCATCCCCACTGCAGTGTTTGGTCAGGGAACTGTCCTTTGAAATGGAAGATCATACCTAAAGCACCTTCATGGTTTTGACCACACATGGAACAAAGCTGTGCTTTTATTAGCTATTCAAGATCCTATTAGTTCTTCTTGACTTCAGGCAGAGTTAACAGTGTCCCAGTGAAGTAATTATATTCCCACTATGCTGTAAGAGCAAGAGTGACTGACTGAAGAGAGGCAAAGCTACCAGTGCTGATCCTTGCTCTCACTAACACAGCAGGAGTGGGGATGAAAGGCACCTGACAACATCACAGGAGCCACACAGTCAAGAATAGGAGTTGCCAGTAAATCTACTTTTCCCTTAGGAATAAAAGAACAGTGCTGTGTACCCATGAGGAAAGAAGTGGCAAGGAGTGGGAGGAGAGAGAAGCCCCCAGAACTGTTACAGTGAGCCTGTGAAAAGAAAGAACAGAAAAAGCTATATATTCCCACAGACCGCCAGATAACTTACAAATTCTAGGTGCCAAGCATATAAGCAGTGAATTATAAAACCATTAAATACATGGTATTTGAGGGACATTGTTGAAGAAATAGGATTAAAAGATGAGATGGTCATGGAATACACTATGGAATAATCATAATCCCCAAGAAATGTTTAGGGATAAGTATTCCAAAGTATTGAGGAATAAGGAGATACACATTAATATGGCATTTCTTTGGAGAAAAGTATATATCGACTTTATAAAGGGTCATTTTTAACTCTTTCCTTAAAAGTGATTTGTTTTTCCTGCAGAAATATTTTACAAATAAATAAACAGGCATTGATGAAAACATTGAACTGGAAAATATATGAAAAAGCAAACACATTAAATTTTATATTTTACAATGTTATTAATTGAATAAAAAACCTGTAATATGGGGTGAAAAGGACATACATAATTAGTAAAGGCATTTATTCCCACCACCCTAAAATATGAGGTAGATTCGAATCGATCATTCATTATAGTAGCTGTATCAGGATGGGCAATAAAGAATGCATAATGTAAATTGTAACTTTATTTTGCCTATTCAGATAACACTCTAACCCAGACTGAATATAGAGATTTCATTAAAAGAATAATAATAATAAAAAAATTAGAAACATGCAGAGCATGAAGAGCAGCTGTGGGCAATGCCCTAACATATTTTTAATTCCTAGTACAGAATATTCCAAGCCATATCTAACGCTTAGAGCGAAACCCTGACCCCACTGAAGTCAATGGGAATTTTGCTGTTGCTGTTGCTAGTGTGGGAACTGGTCAGAGGGATGCCTACAGAACACTGCCATCTGATTATGGCCCTGCATGTGGTGAGCTGTGATTACTGAGATTACTGCCAACTGTCTTTTTATACTTATGAACTGTGCACAAAGCTAGTTATGCTCATACTACCTCCCCCATTCACCTTATGTCTCGTCTTTTACATTATAAACACTTGGAGAGTGTGACCACATTTTGTTATACATCTGCTCAGTGCCTAGCATATGGATGCCCTGATTTGGCGGAAGTCCTTAGGCTCACCCTAACTAACAATAATCAATAATAAGACATTCCCTACCTGGAGCAGTAGGGCTGAATTCCAATCTACTGTTAAAGAAAGTAGAGTGGAAGCAGCCAGGGACACACTCTCCACTACCAGCCTCAGCAATGAGAGATCTTATCTCTATTCTGCCCACCCTCCAGGTCACCCCCCTTAGCAGGAGCATCAAGGGGTATAAAGAATTCACCACTTGCCCCAGAAGCATGAGGAAAAGCCCTCAGCACTCCACTAGCACTAGGCTCTTCCCCAGGCAAAGTAGCAACACAAGAGAGAGAACAGCTTTATATCTATTTGCCCTTCTTTGTTTGTTTTTTCCCCTCTCCCCTTTGTCTTCTCTGGATCTCCTTCCTTAGCACATGATTAAATTGGAGAGAGTAGAAGTAGCAATGGAGTAAGAATTAAGGGATAGTTAGAAACCTGCATCCAATTTGAAGCCTAAGCTTGTTGATGGCCATTTGTCCTTGTGCCAACATTGGCCCTTAATTTATATAATTCATCTTCCATCCTAGTATTTATCCCTCTGATGTATTTATAGAGAGCAAACATCTCCCTTCATCCTTCTTTTGTTAGGTGAAATGAGCCTTCTTAAGTCTCCATTCTCTAATCATCCTAGTAGTGGTTCTCTGCACATGTTCCAGTTTGAATTTATTTTTCTTAGACATGAGAGACCAGAATTCTACACAGTATTCCAGATCACTGCCCTGTCATACACCAAGGAGGAACTCCATTTCGCTGTCAAATTCCATCAAATGACTGAAGTTTGCAGAGAGAAGAATTTCAGGGCTAGGAAGGCAGCTACCGTAAGAACAGGTCTGCATTCAACTCATAGGACTAGATTGTGGCACTTAGCCAAAGCCCTGAGAAAGTGCCAGTGTTGGATTCCTGAGAGAAGCATAGATATGATTTCTCTGGTCAGGTGGTTCATGTTCTGTTGGCTTTTTGGAAGCCATCTAACAGAAGAACAAGCAATTGTAAGTGAAAAAAAATCTGCATTTTGGTTCAAATAATCCCATGTGGATCCCTTTACTTATCTCACAAAAAGTTGCTTGGCTACCTTCTTCCCTTGTCTGAGTTTAACTTAAACACTAAATCCATCCAGGGACATTTGACAGCTAGGTCTTGCATTAGTCAAGGGTAGGCCAAAGTGCTTGAGGGGCTTGACACATTATAAAAGCCTGTTGTGTCATATGACAAAGCAGGTGTCTTTTCCAATTTGCTCTAAGGTACACACATGATGTAGATGCAAAAACTCTGTTTGCTATTTTGCTTTATTAGCAAAGATATTAACAATAATATAACACATTTCAAATCAAGACTACCCCCGGGTTTGACTTCTCCTAGGTTTGCTACTTCTGGATCATCTCTCCGGAAGAGACCCACTCCCACTTGCCTTGTATCAAGCAGGCTAACACAACTGCTGCTCACTCCTTTCCCAGCAAGACCACTGTATTTCCTCATTGACCTGTCAGTTCCTCTTGCCATCTTCTCTTCATACTATTATTTCTAGTGACTTTGCACATTTGTTTTTCAGTAACCCTTTATGGACCTAATAATTGAATATTGTAAGATCTCCATAAAACTGTGAGAGACTGCAACAGACTGGGAAGGGCTTATGTTGTGGCTGGAATGCCCCTGATGGTAACTGTGTACTGAACTGCTCCTGCCTAAGAGCTTAAAACTACTGATTTTTTAGAGCTGAGGAGACTGTGCTCTAGGCTATATCTATGTGGTTACAATTAGGAATGCTGTAGGTGAGATCTCTGTGGAGGATGTAGAACAGCTATAGCAAAGCTAGGAAGAGCTCTAGCAATCTCTGTCTAGCCAAAGGTCCTGCAATCAGTAACCAGAGCTTACCCTGTTTCTCAAGTTCATTCCGTCCTGTAGACATGTAATTTTAAATTCTGGTAATCAGTCAGTACAGTTGCTGTAATTTATTTAAAGAAGGAAAGGAATATTCAGCAGGTATGCAAAATAGGACATTGAGCTATTTGCATAAAATCTCCCAAAGTTTGACCAAATGATGCAACAGGTATGCATCAAAAGCCATTTTATTTTGACAGTTCAGCTCATAGAACAAGAGAGCTTCAGTAGAACAAGACTGATCTACTGTATGCCAAATTTTACAAGGACAAACTGATGCTCTGCAGTCCTTCAAGATTCTTCTCCACAGTGCTGACAGAATTTCACCTCAGTGGTGTGTCAACATTTCTACTAGGCCCACAAGCCCATCTCAGTAAGGGTCCTTTCCCACTCCCTCAACATTAAAAGGCCTTTGGAGTTCCATGCGAAGTGAACAAAAGCCCTTAGAAAAGTCAACCTAATTTTTTTATTCATTTGACATTAATTCCCTGAGCAATGCCACTAAGAAGACAATGTCTGATCTTATCTCACATAGCTGTGACCTGGCTGGCCTGAAGCTAGTTAAAAGTGTCAAGGCGCATTTGACATGACCAGAGTGCCCCTATGTAGAACAACCTTCTCTGTCTGTCTCAGACATGACATGGCTCTTAGAATGTTCTTGTTACTTACATTTAGAAAACACTAGTGCCAATTTGCTTCATAATACTGAAAATAATGTTTCTGAAGCAGTGCAGCTGAAATTCTCCCATGACTTAATGTTTTGTTTCTTTTGATTTGAACAGATTTTGTAAGGATTTGTCACTGGCAGAATCCAATAGGTAGGTAGGTAGATAGATATATTAACTGTGTATTCTTGGCTGGAAAGGAATACATATATACACACACACATACCTATGTATGTCTTGTTCACATTTTGGCATTGGCCTAGTTCTTCCTGCATATAGCAGTTGTCATGGTTATATTTTTTCTCTTGCAACATCCCTTGAGTTACTAACTCTCCAGAAATGAATATCCTGCAGTGATGGTCTCTTTAGGGAAGAGAACATTACTTACCTTGTGAGTCTGCTTTTTTAAACACTCTGAGAGGATTGTTACATATCTGCTTACATAGCCACTCACCTCTTCAGTGGTTCTGTTTTATCTTTCATTTGACTTCCTTTCCAGTTGGGAATTTTTTTAAATATTTGGGAGTTTTGCTTTGTTAAGTTTACTTCCCTCTGAATTCTGAACCTGACTGGAAAGTGCCAATGGAATGAGTTGGAAGCTTGGCTCAAGGTCTCAGTGCTGCATTGAGAGGGCCAATGGTTTCAGGAGTTCCATTTGTTTTACCCTATGGGGCTCAGACCCAAGAGAGAGAATCCTGAAGGATGGCATTATTAGAGAAATAGATTTAAAGCTAAGGGTAATTTTCACTTTCCTGTTCATAAGTGACTCCCATGTCTTTATTTCATGTTACTGCGCAGGCAGACCGTTGTGCAGAGTTATTATTCCCTTTGTCAAAGCACATTCCATCTCCCTGTGTGCCAAATCCAAATCCTGCTCTTTTTCCCTTTTATTTTACATTGTATTGTCTCTTGTCATGTCACCTACACTGTGCCAACATTAATAATCCACACTGACATTATCTGTATCCTCTAAACATTTTATAGACCTCTATTAAAGTCTAGCCTCTTGCGTTATGTCCCTCAAGCAATATCAATAAAAGTTGTGGAATCTGTCCTTGTAGCTTATAGCTTTCTGACTTGAGATCAGACTTGACACCTTCAACTGCCCAGTTCAAGTATTGTGCCACAGGAAAGTGATTTCCTACAACCCATCATGGTATTGTGAGAAAGGCCTATTCATGAATTTATATGTTTTTCCTTGTTAATAAGTCCAGGCTTTAAGTGCTGTGTTACCCTCCTTAAAATAGCTTATTCTTGGTCACTCAGCACTGGAGACTCAGCTCTCTCATAATCTTTTAAATAGTTCATCATCCAGTAGAAATCTGTAAATGGTTTATAAAGTAACTCTTCATTAATTGATAATTTGAAGTAATAAGTGACTTTGCAATGACAGTGCTTACCCATGATTTACACTGAAGAGTGGCTGGTTTATAGAAAGCAACTTTGCACGGAAACTATTAAAATCATTACTAGTTAGCATAATATCTACTCCTGAGGGCATTCTGCACCAAAAAATTACAAATTCTGCTCACAATATTTTAAAATTCTGAAAAATTCTGCAAGATTTATTTATTAATACAGACATCCCCAACTTACACAAGCGTTCCATTCCGGAATGCCTTGCGTAACTCAAAATTTGCGTTACGCAAAAAAAACCAACAACAAAAAAACCCACCTTTCTATCTTACGGAAATTATGGAACTTTTTCCGTAAGTGTGGATTTACAAAAGTAGGCTTTGCATAACCCAGGTAGCATCTATAAATAAATGCAGAGGCTGCAGTATGGCAGTGGGCAGCACAGGTCACCGGATGAACAAAGGAGGAAGATCACCCTGCTTTCCCTCTACTCCCCACTTCTGGGGCACAGACTCAGTGGTGAGGTTGCACCTGTCCTTGACACAACACAAGGCCTGGGCCTGCCCCAGAAACACCCTGGGGCCCTGCACCTCTGTGGGGCAGGCAAGCTCAACCAGGCAGAATCCAAATGTGTAGGGGCTCAGGGTGGGGATATCCACGTGTGGGGTGAGATAATTCTGTGTGGGACAATCTGGGTGCAGTCAGCTCTGTGAGGGGCCTATATGTAGGGGGATCTGGATGCACTGAGGCTCATTGAGTGGGTTACAGGTGCAGGGCCAATGGGACTCTCCAAGGCTTCCAAGTGAAGGTGTTTTGGGCTCAGTCGAGGGGTCTGGGTGTGGGGATCTCAGCAGGGGATCTGGGTGCTGGGAGAGTGGGGCTTGGTGGGGTGGGGGGTCTGGGTGCAGCTAATTGGGGGTCAGTGGCATGCGGGTCTGGATGTGAGGGCTCAGGGTGGTGCAGGGTGTTGGGAATCATCAGGGTGGGAGTTTGAGTGCATAGAGATCAGTCAGGGGGTAGTCTGGGTGCAGGGCTGTGGGTCTGGAGGAAAGGGGTCTTGGTTCAGGAGGTTCTAGATGCAGAGGTTGAGATTCAGTGGGGTGGGGTTCAGTATGGAAGGCTAAGGGGGTTCTGGGCATACGGGGTGAGGCTTGGAAGGGGTGTCTGAGTATGGCAGGTCCAGATGGATGGAAATTGGGCGGATTGGGGAGCAACTCCCCGTACAGTGACCCCTCTCCCCACAGCTGAGGATCAATGGGGGCAGGAAGCAGGGGAGGATGCTGAGCTTCCTGCAGCTGGAGGGAGGTTTCTGGGAGTGGGTCTGACACAACCCTAGACACTCCTTGCAGGGGAAAAGGAAGCCCCATCCTCTCCTGCCTCCATCCCAGCCGGAACTAGCAGCTGATCCCAACTCAGGGTAGGAGTCAATGGCTGGGGTGTCCCCAGCCTTGCGGTGATTTACGTCTCCACCAGCTGCTCTGGGTGCCTGAAACAATGTACCTGCACAGCGAGGCAGTGATGTGTGACTGCTCTTGCAGCTTCCCTTTGCTTCCTTGTCAGAAAGTCAATTTTTTTTCTTCAGGGAAGCAAAGAAATATGAGAGGGACATGAATTCTGCACATGCGCAGCGGCATAGAATTCCCCTAGGAATAAATATAGCTGTTAAGAGTATGCATGACAATGTAAATTATTTTTATGCGTTGCAAGACACACCAAGGTTACACATAATGTATAACATTGGCCAATATCCAAGGTGTGTCAAAATGTAAAGTATATTTAGGTAAGCTGGTGAGGTTTTCAGAAGAAAAGGATTATATTTGACAGATACAGTATGAAAAAAAGGAGAACAGACAAACAAAAATCTTATTAATACCTCTGTTAAGCTGGAGGTACTAAATCTTTTTCAGTTAAACTTAGAAATACTTTAAAGACTATGGTCAGAAGAAATAAAACTCCCAACATGATTGATAGAAGAGATGGCAGATAAGTAACAAAAGTTAGCTTGTAGATTAAATTGAGGCAGTAAAAAAGTAATTGAAAATGGGGGGAAAACAGTACATTGATGGTAGGCTGTAATATGCACCAACTGAATGAAAATAGAGATTATGTTTTTTATAAATTCTTATCTTAATTGAGTAGAGGGGAAAAAAACTACTTTGAAAAAGAATAGCTTTTTATTGGACTGATGCCTAAATGTCAATGTCAGCATCTGTTTAAAATTACACAATTAAATTAACTTGGTAAATGAATTGCTGTAATTTAACTGTTGCATAAATTATGATTCATAAATCACATGTTATAGTTTAATGCAAACTAGCAAAGCATTGAAGCTCTTTTCTTTATGCATTATTTTTGGCTTCTGCATTTTGCTCAGTAGCTTACCTACAAAATCTGCTTTATGACCATGTATTCTGTATGGAGTATTTATCTACTAAAGAGGGATTCACTATTAAAAATAGTAAGCTAGAATCTGCACTTACTCGTATATGAAAGAAATAAGCATTAAAATGTATGGTATAGTAAATGATTTTAAATTACAATATACAATTTATTAATTATGTTTATTGTAGTGTCATGGGGCCAAACAAAAATGGGTTTGTATATATCCTGAAAAGTTTACAAACTAAATAGACAAGATAGACAAAATATTAGAATATTCAAGCAGAGTGAATAATGTGATGGCAGCAAACATCATGTTAGTTCCATGAATTTTTGAGAGGGAGGAGAATCAGGGGTTTGTTAGGAAGGGACAAGCTGTATGTTAGGACAAGGGAAGGAAGAGGGGGCAGGTATGGAATGCAGCTGAGGTGAAGAGACTGAGGGAAGAGGCAGGAGGGAGTTGAAGCAAATAAATAAGCACAGGGCAGAGCATTCCCATTCAATATTGAACATATTCATTAGTCTATATGGCCTGAACCTATTCCCATGGACTTTGTGTCCAGTAAGACACTTAAGAAAATGCTTATGTTTCAGTATGTGATTAATCCCTCTGAAGTGCTACATTGGTGTATGGCAAAGCCTCTAGCTAACCTCTGTCCTGGGTCTCTCTAATTTCTCCATGGTGTCAGAACAGGATCAAATAAAGACTCAATAGAGAACTTTCAAATTTGAAAATCAGAGTCCCTTTCAACAAGACTGTTGTTTATTTTAAAAGAACATAGCACTAGTGATGGATTGATACTGGTAGTGGAAACTAACAAATACAGTGTGGACTTCAGTGGAAGATTCCTTGTATCATTATGCCTCTGCTTTACTTGAGAGTCCTTTTATTAGGGTTATGATGCTGGCTGACCAGGTCATGCTCAAATGTATTCAGGTCAATTTACTTGTGTAGATCAAAGTAATGGTTAGCTGTATAAGTGTGTATTCAGATGTTTAAACTTCATGAACACTAATAGAATGTTACTTGTATAGTTTTTGCTTATCTCTTCCTGTCATAATGTAATAGCAAACATTTACATGGTAAATACCCTTGGAACTAAATTACCCACCTAAGAAATCTTGTGAAATGCTAATGAAGGACTTTATCAGAAAAGGTGCTAATTCCAAAACAAATGGCCATTGTGGTGATGACCTGAGGTCAGAGACTCAAAGTGCATTCCTCACTCCCATCAAAGAAAAAGCCTATTTTGGCAGAGAGACTGTTAGCTTGCTTTCTGTGTGAAGATACTATGAATGTGGACAGAAAGAAAAATCCTGCATCTCAGGACTGTTTGGATTCTAACAGGGCAGAACAACTGAAAGAGGAGACGGAGATCTCCAGAGTTATTCTGGGTAGTCTTGAAAGACTTTTGGGAAACTAGCAGTGTATTACATCACTGCCACCATTTGCTATTACAAACAGTGATTTACCTGTTATTATATTGTATCTGCTTTAACCTCTCAATAGCTCTCATTCTTTTTTCTTAGCTAGTAAACCTATAGTTAGTTTACTATAGAATTGTCTGCCAGTGTTGTCTTTGGTGTAAGATCTGGAGTACTAATTGATCTGAGGTAAGTGACTGGGAGAAACCTGGGACTGGGAGAAACCTGATGTGATGTGATTTTCGGTTTAAGTGACCTTTTATCACAAAATTCAGTTTGTCTGGGTGGTAAGATAGATTGGAGAGGCTAAGGGGGCTGTCTGTGACTCCATGATAAGATGGGTATAATGATCCCGGGGTTCACATTTCTTACAGACTTGGTGAAATCTAATATAGAACATATCACCTGTTTGGGGAATATGCCCTTGTTTTCTGATAGTCAGCCTGAGATAGGCACTCACAGTTGAGAGCCACTCTAGACAGTGTGACAAAGCTCATCTCAATTGATTAGACTCTTCCTGTTGTTATGCATACTTCCACCTTTTCATGTTCTCTGTATGTATAAATTTCTCCTGTCTGTGTGTTCCATTCTATGCATCCGAAGAAGTGAGCTGCAGCTCACGAAAACTCATGCTAAAATAAATTTGTTAGTCTTTAAGGTGCCACAAATACTCCTGTTCTTTTTGCGGATACAGACTAACACGGCTGCTACTCTGAAAGGTATTTCAGTCTTTATGATAATTCAAGGGTCATCCCCTCTGCTAACATTGCCAAATTGGCACCAGTAGTGGTGGTGATAGAGGATGTAGTGCTAAGACTGCTTGTTATGATGGGAAGGCGGTTAAACTCCTGGAGAAGGAAGCAGCTTTCAAAAAAAAATTAAAAAAATTCCTGCTGCTGCTGCTGAAGGAGAAGATAACCTGGAATTTACTGTCAAAGAGACCTCAGAGAGAGAGTGAGGATGCTCTGGAGCATCCCCAAGAACACAGCATGTATTGCCAGCAGTGAGAAGAAAAGTCACCTTAGCACATATATAGTGAGGAAAGCAAAGTTTGAATCCTCTAAAAGTTTTCATAAGTTAAGATTGTACAAATCCCAAAAGCTTCTTCTGATAGTTCTGAGCAATTCAAAATAGATGCCTCTGCTAGCTCTCATAAGCATAATGAACATCTTCACTTTCAGATAGCACATCTAAGGTGAACTTGAAAACATTTCCTATATTAATTTAGAATTAATAAATATCATTATTTAAATGAAAAGACCTGGTAATTCTTGCTGGCTACATCATACCTCTATTTTGTATAAAATTTAAACCTAGTCATGAGATCAGCACAAAATGATGAGAACAATAATGCTTGTCTAAAGCCTTTTAATGTCCACACATTAAAAGTAATGTATAACTGCTAAGTATTATTTTCATTTTTAACCAACAAATCAGAACGTGGTTTTGGATAATGGTACAAGAAATATTGCCTATAGTCAGTAAAATAATAATTTATTATTCTGACAGTAAGAATTATTACTACATAAAAACTAGCTTCCTACACCCATATTTGCCTTTTAGTGAGCAGAAATTGTATAATCATCCCTCCTTTTTATCAACTCAATTATAAAACATGTTTGATACAAAGTTCAAGAATCCAGCCCAAAGGTTCTACTTTAATGTTAGAATCATATACCATGGCTAAATCTTTCTCACATAATATACCATAACCTGCAGTATATGACAAGAGTTTCAGAAGAGATATATTTGATTGTATCTTGAAATTACAGTTGATTAGACGACTGATTAACAATGATCTGTCACTGAGAGATCCCTTTAAAGCAGTAGGAGAGAGAGAGATGATGGAAAAGGAGAAGGATTGTACAGCTTACACACTTCAGAATTACACAGAGTTTATATAGATTTGGACTAAGTGTACTATGTGGTCAAATAATTGTTTAATCCCAATTTTGATTCAAAAAAAAAAATAAACACAACAATTTGTAAATGTATCAGGCACAATTAAATGTCTCTAGATAGATACCAGATATTAGAAGGACTCTTCTAAATACATTACTCCATGCTATGTTAATTCCATATGTCAAAGGGACACTATCAGTTGTAAAAGGCAATATCTTTAAATGTGTACATCGTTATAGATATTCATTGTTAATAACACTTTACAGTAGAAACCAGGGGCGGCTCCAGGCCCCAGCACGCCAAGGGCGTGCTTGAGGCGGCATGCCGCGGGGGGCGCTCTGCCGGTTGCCAAGAGAGTGGCAGGCGGCTCCGGTGGACCTCTCGCAGGAGTGCCTGTGGAGGGTCCGCTGGTCCCGTGGCTTCAGTGGAGCATCTGCAGGCATGCCTGCGGAAGGTCCACCAGAGCCACGGGACCGGTGAAGCGCCCCCCGTGGCGTGCCGCCGTGCTTGGGGCAGCGAAATGGTTAGAGCTGCCTCTGGTAGAAACATAATCCCAGAAAACTGCTCTCATTTTGAAACAAAAGTCAGATCAAATGTGAAATGTATAGGTTAATACTTTTGAAAACTAAGGCAGTTTGTGAATACATCCTACTATTTGTTGATTCATTTTCACCAGCCCGGTGATATGATACCCAGACACTGCTCTGGATGCCTATGTAATCTCTTTCACTCCTACAGAGTGTCTACACTTTCCCCTCTAAAACTTCACGCTGTTGCCACTACTATACCAAATTCAACAGTGGTAGTAATGGCAGGAGCATTTCTGTAGACCAGCTGCTGGTGTTTTAACCACCATGTCATCTAGCTCTACACTGGCTGGATGGTTAAAATTCTGGCATTTTGATTGCATCGACTTTAATGGAATGACTGACATACATAAAGCCAAGAACTTGCTTAAAGACTTTGCAGAATTGGGACTTAGATGAGATTAAAAGCTTGAAAAGAAAGAAATCACATAGTCAATTGCTTTTTTGTTAGTGTTTCCCCTCATCAAAAAACATTTACATATTTTGCAAAAGAAAAAAAACACTTTTTTCACTGCTCCATAATTTAGAAATATCTTGTCAATTTTTTAGAAAATCTCTCCAAATATTTTTCTTCTAGCCTAGAATTCTCAGGTTCATAGATTCCAATGTCATAATGGACCATTGTGATAATCTAGACTAACTTCCTGTGTAACACATAGAACTTCCCCAAAATAATGTCTTTTGAACTACATCATATCTTTTACAAAAACCCAATCTTAATTTAAAAATTTGCCAGTGATGGAGAATCCACCATGACCCTTGGTAAATTCTTCCATCCATTGGAACTTGTTATGTCTTTGTCTTTTAGACTGAAGAGCCCAGTATCAAATATTTGTTCCCCTTGTCGGTACTTACAGACTGTGATCAAGTCACCCTTTCACTTCTATTTAACCTAAATAGATTGAGCTCCTTGTGTTTATGACTATAAGTCACATTTTCTAATCCTTTAATCGTTCTCGTGGCTCTTCTCTGAACTTCTCCGTTTCATCAACATCCTTTTTGATCTGTGGACACTAGAACTGGACACAGTTGTAGCACTGTGCCAAATACAGAGATAAAATAACCTTTCCACCGCTACTTGAGATTCCACTCTTTATGTCAAAGGAGTGCATTAGTTTTTTGGCCACAGTGTTGTACTCGGCATCCAAATGTTTCTTAGAGCCACTGCTTCCCTGGGTATACAACCCCCATCCCGTAAGTATGGCTGGTGGTCTTTATTCATAGATGTAAATATTTTCATGTAGCCATATTAAAACATATATTGTTGCTTCTTTCCAGTTTACCAAGGGATCCAGGTGTTTCTGTGTAAGTGACCTAGCATCTCCATTATTTACCACTCCCCCACAATCTTGGTGATGATGTTTATGTTCTCTTTCAGGTAAATGATCAAAATATTAAATAGTATAGGGCCACGAACCAATCTCTGTGAGACCCCACTAAAACACACTCACTCAACGATGATTTTTCCATTTACAATTACATTTTGAGACCTATCAGTTAGCCAGTTTTTACTCAATGTAATGTGTGCCATGTTCATTTTTCATTGTTTTTGTTTTTAATCAAAAAGTTGTTCAGTACCAAGGTTGGGCTAGAGGAAATTTGTATTCACACAGTAAGAATGTTAGGGAAAAAATATAGGGCTTATAAAGGAAATCTAGTAGCATCCAGGGGCTTAGATTCCAGAGTAGAGGGGAACAGGGCCGACTCCAGGGGTTTTGCCACCCCAAGTAGCCAAAAAAAAAAAAAAAAGCTGCGATAGCGATCTGCAGCAATTCCGCGGGAGATCCTTCGCTCCAACCGGGAGTAAGGCACCCTCCGCCGAATTGCCGCCGAATAGCTAGATGTGCCGCCCCTCTCCAGAGTGGCTGCCCCAAGCACCTACTTGCTAAACTGGTGCCTGGAGCCGGCCCTGGAGGGGAACATAAAAGCACCCATTTGGATTTGATGATATTAGGTTCAACCGATCTTTAATTATTAGACATGACCATAATCATATATGTAATTTCATCCAGCTGAGGTGGAGTTGCATTTCAGCCAAATATTTTTACTATGCATCCATTGTCCTCATATGACGCATTAATTTTTTTCTCTGTCTTAGTTTAGATATTAACTTCAGGTAGTAAAGAGGGAGTTGGTAAGTCAGAATTGCATTATATTCATGATACTGCAGGAGGCAAGTCTCAATAACAATCATACCATAGAACTTCACTTTTCAGTGCTTAGCTAATGAGCCCACTTTGCAATCTGCACTTCTTTCTTCAGCTGTCAACAACAATTACATAGCAAAAGCTGAAACAAGTATCAATATTACTAAAACTTCTCGGATTAAATCATGGCCTTATTGAAGTCAGTGGAAGTTCAACCAATGGGGCTGGGATTTCACTTCAGTATTTTCACAAAGTTCACTACAGAACATTTACTAGTACATTCAAAATAATTGAAATTGAACTGCTGAATCAGGGCCATTCATATGCCCACAAATATCTACAAAATTATGGATAGAAATACACGACTGTACCCATAAATCAAATGGTTGGACATTTACATGTCTTCATTTGCACTCAAAAAGGGAGACTGGTTTGAGGCTCCTTAAAAAGTCAACCCCCCAACTGTCAAATAAATGAGCAACAATATGATTTTTTTTTTCAAAAAAGAAATATGCTTATTCATTCTAATCCACTAAAATTAAAAATGGATCTTTCCAATGCTAAAACAGAAATTAGCAAGGTTCTACTGTAGTGCAATTAATATAATGATGGACACAGATACCAACTTCTGAAAGTTGCTAAGCAGACCCCTTTTATGTTCTCTAAAACATAGGTTCCCAAACTGTGGGTACAGACAGAAGTTAGGATCATACCATCAGCAGATGGGTCATGGGTGCAACAGGCCCAATTCGGCCTGTAAGATGATGCCATTGTTATACCAATAGAATAAAAACTATCAGGATCTTATTAAGAGGGATAAGGCAAAGATGCCACATTTATTGTAATTATAATAATAAAGCAAAGATAAAAGCAAACAACATTGTTTAACTACTTATTCCTATCACTACTTATTCCTTATACACACATACACACACACGTATATATGTATATATATATATTCGTTCACACAATCATTCATTCAAGTTCTGTATAGGCGTTATAGTTACCAGCCTAGAAGTTGCTCATGCCAAGTTACTGGGCAGGTATCTTGGTCATGAGGATTGAGCCGAGTCTGTGTCAGATGCACCTGATGCTCCTGGAGGTTGGCAGCAGAACCAGAGACTCAAAGTCCTCAGTCTTTAGAGTCCATTTGTATAGGAATTAATTCCTATGTTAGCCTATGGAAACTGTTTCATCCTGCTGTTGCTGACTCAATCAGCAGATGGCACATTCCTGGTGGCTCCACATTGTCTAAAGTGGCACATTCCTGGTGGCTTCACACTGTCCAAAGTTTGTGTTATCATCCTTCCAGGTGTTGGGGTTGATCCCAGTTTACCCTCCGGGCGTTGTCTGGTTGTCCACTTGACACATTCTTCGGCCGATGGATATTCCCTTTCTAGGCTGACACCTCCCTAACCATTCACGTACATCAAGCATTCATCAACATACATTCCATATCTTAACCATATTTTAATTTACTACCTCCACCACTTTCGGGGTGTGTGTTAATTCATATGAGACTCCCGGCCCTGTAATCATAGAGGGTGGGGGTCTGTTTGTTTACATTGTATCAATTACAGCTTAAGGCTAGCAAAGTGTTTACTTCAAGAACAAAGTCAATTAACTTGTTTGTAAGTTTTACATAGTAATAGAGTATCTTTCACAGGACAGATACAATCAATGGTTTCTGCAGACATTAGCTTACAGGTTTTAGCAGAAGAACTAAAAAAATTTTGTACTTGGTGAAACTGTTGGATTTTTAAAGTGTGGGGGACAAATTATGGGGGGTCACTGTCACTTGGGGGAATCACTGTTAGTACCTTCTTTAATATCCCTACACCATCTCTCCCCGAACATGTCCAGACCAACACCACAAATGCTACACTAGGAGGCTGCAATTTTGTAGATCAAGATGGAGACCTCCTGGTGTGGCGTTTGTGAAGCAGGTCCGGACACATTGTCTATGCAGGGGTGGCGTGTGGATGCCAATTTGGCCATTTGCTCTGCAATCATCCAGCTGATGGACTTGAATGCAGAAGATCCTTATCTGTGAACAGCAGCCTCACCAACAAATGCAGTCTGATTGTGACATGTTGTTGTTCCACACTGAAGCTCATTGGATCTCAAGAGGAAAAGTACTGGGACAATTCTTTAAACTGAGAGATAAACTGCAAAAAGAGTGAATTTGTTGACTGGTCTGCCAAAAGAAGATGTACCTTCTTGCCTATGTCACAGACATTTTTGGGAAACTGAATGGCTTGAATACAGGAAAGAACACCTACATCCTTCAACTTAATGATCAAAACACAGAATTCATGAGGAAAATTGTTTTCTGGAAGAAGAAGACAAATTATGAATCCTTCCCGCTGCTTTTCAAGTTCCTGGATGAAAATGAAATTATCCATCTTCCTACACATGTGATGGCTGATCATCTCAGCCCATGGAGGAACAGTTTTCATCCTTTTTCCCCTCTGAACTGGACATGACAAAGTATGATTGGGTGTGAAACATCTTTCAGTGCAAGCCTCATGCCTTGTATTTGCCAGCCGTTGAAATTGAACAACTCATAAAAATTTCTTGCCATCTATTCTTGCGAGGAACAGATGCCCAACTTTCTCTCCTGGAGTTCTGGTTCACTCGCAAGAATGAATATCCTGCACTCTCAACAGGAGCCTTGAAACTGATGGTGCCATTTGTGAGCACATATTTGTGCGAAGCTAGATTCAGTCCACTTGTGTCCATCAAGTCTCCGTATCAATCTACCGGATTGAATTTAATGTGTAAATTCTTTGGATTCCCTTGTCACTGTGTTGCTTTTGGGGTCACAGAAAACAGTATGTCTCAAAATGGGGATATGCAGGTAAAAAAATTGGGAACCCCTGCTCTAAAAACTATTACCTCAATTGCTTTCCAAAAAGGTTATAACAATTTTCTGATGGCTTAAGCTCATTTTTCTATGTCTTTTTTCCTCACTGAATAACATTCTAAATGAAGCTAATTTATCAGATGGAAATATAGTGGCGTTTTTGTGCCCACTGTACACAGAATTGAAGTTGAAGGCTGTAACATATTGCTATTCATGTAACTCATTGAACTGAATAGGATTTCTGGGCATAGACCAGCACTACAAAGTTAGACAAAGAATGCAGGCTCCAATCTAAGTGCTTCCTGTTTCATAGACATTTTATCACAGTACAAGCACACGGTGTTGTGCCCATACATGATGCTCCATGCACGGTGGGAATCTGGACCAAAATTTTTCTGCATTGTAGCCTGATTTAGCATTTTACTGCTGAAGCAGCTTCAAGTAAATTCACAATCAGGTTATTTTTTGTTGTTGTTAAATTAACTGCAAGAACAAATCATACAATCCTATTATTTATGTACTTTTTTCTCACAGTGCTGTACTGAAGGTGATGAAGAGTTGTGACTCCTTAGGAGGAATTTCAGGGAATGACTTTACCTCAGGAGGTACAAGGCCTTCTAGGTTCCTGAACATTAAAGAGCCGTGAAGAGGTTACACAATTCCTTAAGCCTTCTTCTCTCCTTCTCCTACCTCCCAGATCACCTGTGCTAAGACCAGAGATAATTTGGCCCCTGAATTTTACATTCAATTTATTTCACATAGCCCCAAAATTTTCAATTTTCTGTTCTTTTATGTATATGTGCATGCTATAGATTGCCAGGGGGAAGATAGTATTTTGGTGTATAATAAGGAAATGGATGGACTTTTAGCAGCTTATAGAAAGTTAGAGGTGTTTTTGGATTTTTGCACCCAAAAGGCATCTTGATTTTTTTGCAATGGCATGGTGTGAAGTGATGCTTTTCTTATTTCATTCCTTATTGTGGGAAGAGGCAATTGACAGAACAAGGAGTAACGGTCTCAAGTTGCAGTGGGGGAGGTTTAGGTTGGATATTAGAAAAAAAAACTTTTTTACTAGGAGGGTGGTGAAGCACTGGAATGGGTTACCTAGGGAGGTGGTGGAATCTCCTTCCTTAGAGGTTTTTAAGGTCAGGCTTGGGACAATTTAGTTGGGGATTGGTCCTGCTTTGAGCAAGGGGTTGGACTAGATGACCTCCTGAGGTCCCTTCCAACCCTGATAGTCTATGATTCTATGAAGAGTAAAATATCACTTGAAAATGTTGTGGGGGTATTAAATTCCTACTCCCCTCCCAAGCAGTTATCTGTACACAGGTATGTGAATATTTAATGCTCCAATTGGCAGCACCAGACACATCAGATAGTTGTGCTATATACTTTCAAGTAATTTCCATAGGGCTATAATTTGAAAGGGAGGTTTGCCATGGCCTTTTAGCAACCTGTGATTTATGAATTGCTCTGAACAGGATTTACGAGGAAATTGGATATCATTAAGAAGCAGCTCTTTTTACCAGGTCTGGCTAGGTCAGAGTGGCTCAGGAGTGTTAATAGCTATGTTTGCCCATCTCAAGTAAATTGCTTGTGAATTACTTTGCAAAGCAGAATTGCCTTAAAATAGACAGTTGCAATAGCTGGCTGTAAATTGTTAGCATGTTAGCAGTCGACAAAAGTGATGTAAGGCATTTAAGGCAATTCCTGGATGAAAAAGGATAAAGTCTTACAGAACATAAGTAGATCATTGATCTTTTCTATATGAGTTATTCTTTATGTAATTCACAAGGAGAAATAGACTAGTACTGAGTATTAGTCTAAGGGTGACATTTAGGCTACTTTCTGATCAAGTGTGGAAATGAAAAATAGACATGATGTATTGGATGGCATACTCTTGAAATAGACCGATCATATGGGTCACAACTCAATACAATGGTCCAGTGTGATATAACCTGAAAATGTTTGAGCCTGCTGAAGCCTTACTTCAAACAGAAATATTTTAGAATACCCAGTGCAGTTAGACACAGAATTCCAGGGTTTGTGATGACTGTCAGTAAATCATTGGGAATATAGGGGATCACAATACTATTTCAAACAAAATTGACAAATCTTTACTTTATCACTTCAGATTGTAATGGTAGTGCCCAAAATGTGCACACATACAGAAAAATGACATATCAAATGAGAGAACAGAAAAGGCAATGTGAGTTTAATCCTCTATTACTGTAAATTTAATTCCCTTAAACTGAATGAGGCATCACTGCATTTCAGAATGTATTTACTTGATATGCAGCTTTTGAGCAGCCTGTATATTTGAATTCTATGATAATCTACAATGAAAATACTGAGCCAGAAAAAGAATGAGAATGACTGTGTAGTCCAGTGGTTAGGGCATTCCCATGGCAGTTGGGAAATACAAATTCAAGTCCCTGCTCCAGTGAATGTTTAATTGTTTATACAAAACGGAACAGCTTCAACAAGAAAGACTGAGAGATTTCCCCTCCCCAAAATTTCCCATAGCCTGGTAGTTAGGGTGCTTCCTTGGGAGACTTAGGATAAAATCCCTGTTCCACATCAGACAAACTCAGATTTCCTATACTATACTACTGGCTTAAAGGTTATCAGGGGACCTCCTCCTTTCTTTTGTTTTGCAAAAAAGGATTTAGGTGCCTAATTCCAGGAGAAGGTTCACAGCAGAGCTAGGCACGTTCTCTGGCATGGACTTAGGCGTGTTGTGATAATTGGGCCTATAAATTTACCCTAATTGTGAGCTTCACTGTAAAAAGTAAGTGAAAGTTTATAAAATATCACAATAACTTATAATAAAATATGTTGATGGGAAAGGTTTCAAAAAGGAGATAGATGGAATTAGTCCAAAGTAAAAGACTTACTGATATAACTCAAGGACTATATTAAGATCATGCCTGGTAAACAAGAAAAGTGTGATACTGGAAATCAATGGGCCAAAATTGGTGTGTTGGAAATTAAACCTAACTGGTGAACAAAATAATGAGGGGATGAACCATTTCACTCATCATTCCCTTTTTGGGGTTCTTAAAAAGAAAATATTTTTTGAGGAAATTATTAGTAGAAGAAGCTGCCTAATAACAACCACAGGCTGGAAGACATGAAAGAAAGAAGCTTCACCATCATGGCTGCCATCCTCACCTTCTCCTGTGACTCCAAGATCCACTGTGTGAAAGTTGGACCTTTCACATCCTAATCCTGAGAGATATTCTGACCACAATGGACCACAGAGAGAGAAGGTCCCAGATGACATTGCCACTTCTACCTCTACTGTTTCTGCTAAATCCCAGCCACCACCTGGGATATGAGACTATGTCCATCATCTTCCCTCCCACCATGTGTCATTTCCACACACACACACTTTATTTCTTCTCACTCTCCTTTTGCCTTCTTCAATCTAACTACCACAACCATCAGTTCCAATAAGGAACTAGCAGCTGATTTAAATCTAATTTGCTTGTATTTTACCAAGGACAAAGTATAATGTAAAATATTTGAAGTTCTGTATACATTTTTGCTGCAGCAATGAAATGCTTTACTTTTTGTAACACTTAACACAACCTGTGCCATTTTGTTAAAACAAAATTCTGTGATGAGCAACAGCTTTTTCCAACTGCTATCCTTAGCTTGCCTTCCAAACACTGGCTGATTTCACATGCAGTGCCATATGTGATGCGGCCTTCAGAAGCTACACACAATGAGCAGAAATTTAAAAGCTGAAACTGCTCTGTTTTAAAACATTTATGGTAGGAGTACACAGATTTCCCCCCAATAAAACATGTCTAATGTTCTTCCAATACTTATAAAAGTTGTCAGCGATAACACTGTTGGGCCCTGATCCCACCCCCATTGAGAACCTTAGTCACCAATTTCCCTGTTTACCCACAGCACAGCAGCAAATGTGTAAAATGCCATTAATGTCACCTCGTTTTTTTTTGTTATTTTTCCCCCTGGAGTAATCACAGCCTCCAGCAAAAAAGGCCTGATACAAAGTCCCTTGAAATTAACTGATGTCTTTCCATTGACTTCAAGTGAGCCTTTAGCATAATTCAGTCTGTTTGTCCATTTAGTCTTTGGACTCTACAGAAATCACCAATTAGGGTGTTAGTGTAGTGCAAATGAAATGGTTATTTCATTCATGAGGAGGTCTCTCTGTCTAAAGCCTGGTCTACACTAGGCGTTTAAACCGGTTTTAGGAGCGTAAAACCGATTTAACACCACACCTGTCCACACTGAGAGGCCCTTTATATCGGTATAAAGGACTCTTTAAACCGGTTTCTGTACTCCTCCCTAAGGAGAGGAGTAGCGCTAGTATAGGAATTACGATATCGGATTAGGGTTAGTGTGGCCGCAGATCAACGGTATTGGCCTCCAGCCGGTATCCCATAGTGCACCACTGACCGCTCTGGACAGCAATCTGAACTCGGATGCAGTGGCCAGGTAGACAGGAAAAGCCCCGCGAACTTTTGAATATTTCCTGTTTGCCTAGCGTGGAGCTCAGATCAGCATGTGTGGCGATGCAGTTAAAAATCAAAATAAAGAAAGAGCTCCCGCATGGACCATGCGGATGTGATCGCTGTAGGGGCAGGCAAATCTGTTCTATCAGCGCTCCATTACAGAAGACAAAATTCAAAATCATTTTTAAAAAATCTCCAGACAGACGCCATAGCAGGGGCTCAGCGCACTGCTGCGTGACAAACGTAACAGAAAGCCAAAGAATCAAATGGACGCTCATGGACTGGAGGACTCAAGCTATCCCACAGTTCCTGCAGTCTCCAAAAAGTATTTGCATTCTTGGCTGAGCTCCAAATGCTTCTAGGGTCAAACACAGTGTCCGCGGTGGGTCAGGGCATAGCTCGGCAATTTACACACACCCCCACCCACCCCCAGAAGTGAAAGGGAAAACAATCCTCTCTTGACTCTTTAACATGTCACCCTATCTTTACTGAATGCTGCAGATAGACCCGATGCTGCAGCACTCAACACCAACATCCTTGCTCCCCCCCGCCATGGGTGGCTGATGGTGCAAAACAACTGGTAGCCGTCCTCATCATCAGCCTATTGGCACATGGGGCAGTGCAAAAGGACTGGTAACCATGCAGACTAGCATCGGTGAGGTCTATCAAGGGTTCCTGGCCCTAATTTTTCCTGGTAGATGGTGCAGTATGGCTGATAACCATTGTTGTCATAGCAACAGGGGGCTGAGCTCTGTCAGCCCCCACCCTTCATGTGTAAAAAAAAGATTCAATTGCCCCTGGACTAGCAGAGGGATGCTGGGCTCCTCTCCTCCACACTCCTTACTGTCCTGTCTGGACTATCATAGCAGCTGGAGGCTGCCTTCCACTCATTTCTCACTAACAAGTCAGTGTGTCTTATTCCTGCATTCTTTATTACTTCATCACACAAGTGGGGGGACAATGCTACAGTAGCCCAGGAAGGCTGGGGGAAGAATGGAATCAACAGGTGGGGTTGTTGCAGGAGCACCCCCTGTGAATAGCATACAGCTCATAATTTCTGCATTATCTGACACAGAGCAGCTGTGCTCTCTGATACAGTGGTTCTCTAGTACACTTGCCCATATTCTAGGCAGGACTGATTCTATTTTTAGATACCAAAAAGGAGGGATTAACTCTGGGAGTCATTCCCAATTTTGGCTTTTGCGCCCCTGGCTAAGAGCAGCCAGGGGCACTTATGACAGCAGCAAATGGTGCAAAACGACTGGTAGCCATGATCATCTTTTTACCAATTTATGGATTGGTAGATGGTGCAGTATGGCTGGTAACCATCTCTGCTGTCATGCAAAAGCAAAAGCATGCTGCTGTGTAGCGCTGCTGAATCGCCTCTGTCAGCGGCATCTAGTACACATACGGTGACAGTCACAAAAGGCAAAACAGGCTCCATGATTGCCATGCTATGGCATCTGCCAGGGAAATCCAGGGAAAAAAGGCGCGAAATGCTTGTCTGCCGTTGCTTTCCCAGAGGAAGGAGTGACTGACGACATTTACCCAGAACCACCCGCGACAATGATTTTTGCCCCATCAGGCACTGGGATCTCAACCCAGAAATTCCAAGGGGTGGGGGAGGCTGCGGGAACTATGGGATAGCTACAGAATAGCTACCCACAGTGCAATGCTCCAGAAGTCGATACTAGTCTCGGACCGTGGACGCACACCACCGATTTAATGTGTTTAGTGTGGCCGCGAGCACTCGATTTTATACAATCTGTTTTACAAAACCGGTTTATGCAAATTTGGAGTAGTCCCGTAGTGTAGACGTACCCTAAGTATTTCTATGGACCCATCACTGTGCTATCTGAATGTCGCAGGCCAGTGACAACTAGTCTGACATTATCAACTCCTTTAACACAGGACACCAAGCAAGCAGAAGAAAGTGCAAAGAGTCATCTGGCCTTCTAGCCACTATGGACTTGGGCCCAATCCTGCAGATAATCCTTAGATCCTTAGATCTCTAGGGAGTCCCACTGAAGTCAATGGGACTCCATGCAGGTATAATGATCTGCAGAATCATGTTCATGGTCTGCATTATAGTCTATAGTTTAATTATGAAAGACTTTATAGTCCTTGTGCCATTACTCTGTCCTCCCCTGGATACGTCTTTTAATAACTTCTTAAAAAGGATAAACTTCCCTGAGAAACTATTGTGAAAATGCTACATTGATGCATTTTATATTGTATTGTAATACTGTGGGATGTGCTAAGGATGGAGTTTTAGCCTTAACTGTGAATTCCCTGGCACTTTTCACACTGAGCCAGACTCTAAGGGCAGGTCCATACTCACCACGCGGGTCGACGCGGTGAGTTCGACTTCTCGGAGTTCGAACTATCGCGTCTGATCTAGACGCGATAGTTCAAACTCCGGAAGCACCGCGGTCGACTCCGGTACTCCACCACTGCAAACGGCGGTGGTGGAGTCAACGGGGGAGCCGCGGAGTTCGACCCCGCCGCGTCTGGATGGGTGAGTAGTTTGAATTAGGATACTTTGAATTCAGCTACACTATTCCCGTAGCTGAATTTGCGTACCCTAATTCGAACCCCCTTTTTAGTGTGGACCAGGCCTAAATTCAATTAAAACAAAACTGTTGCTTTTGTAATTTAATCTATTCTCTAATCTATTTTCTAATCAGAACAAAAACAGTTCCATGTAGCATGGCCATTGGCAAACTCAACTGCCAGGAAACTTTATGTGACTCACAGTGAGCAATGTATCATTCCACAAGTAGTCCCACTGAAGCCACTTCTAGAGGAAGGGGCTAATCCTCTAGAGTGCGGGGATCAAAATCTGAACCACAGCTGTTATAGGTCACCACTGCATCTGCAAACTGTTCTGACCTGCAGTGATTGAATAGGTTCATTTTCTACAGCCTTTTCCAGATAAACATATTTCAAAACTCTGTTTATCTTGTATAGTGCTTGAGCTCATGTTTCCAGCCACAGCTATGGTCAATGAAATGGATAGCAATAAATAACATTTAGAAATAGGGGGCCTAATACAGAACTCTGCTCAAAGCAGGACCAATCCCCAGACAGATTTTTTTTTTACCCCAGTTCCCTAAATGGCTCCCTCAAGGATTGAGCTCACAACCCTGGGTTTAACAGGCCAATGCACAAACCCCACTGAGCGTCTTTCTATGGACTTCCAGGCTCTTTGGATCAGGCCCAGTAAGAAGGATTTAGAGAAAAACTAACCCTGCTCTACATTAGGCGAGCATAACTACATCACACAGGGGTGTGAAAAATCCATACCTCTAGACGTGTAGTTAAGATGACTAAAGTTCCAATGTAGACAGCACTAGATTGATAGAATTTTCCATCCACCAACCCACTGCTTCTCGGGAAGGTGGATTACCTTCACGTACGGGAGAATCCCTCCCATTGGCATAGGTAGTATCTAAATTCAAGTGCTACAGTGGCCCAAGTGCAGAGGCGCAGATATGCTGCTGTAGCATTTTAAGTGTAGACAAGCCGTAACTCTTGCCTAAATATCATTAGATAAGGCGCTTTGCAGTTGCTTTTCCACATAGTCTATGCATGTTTTTGTTACCTAGGTTCCCCTAAAAACCAACCCAGGGTCACACTTGTATTAGTTTTATTACAATGCCGCTGTTAGGTCAGATAGAAAAGAGATGGAGCTTATTCATACACACACACATTCACAGCATTCATACCCTCATGTGTTATACCAATAAAAACCAGCAGGATCTTACTAAGAGGGATAAGGCAAAGATGCCACATTTATTGTAAATACCATAATAAAAAAAAACAAACAACAACAACGTTGTTTTTTTTTTACTACTTATATTTTTTATATTTATTTATATACCACACACACACACACACTTACACAATCATCTTCATTCATTCTGTATAGATGTTATAGTTACCAGCCTAGATGTTGCTCATGCCCCAGTTACTGGCCAGTATGGTGGTCATGAGGATGGAGAGAGTCGAGTCATCAGATCTGATGCTCCTGGAGCTGGCAGCAGAGCAGAACCATAGAAAGTTCTCAGTCTTTAGAGTCTCCAGTTTTATGTTATATATTTTATATGTTCATGTCAGTTGTTGAGAGTTTTTTTTGCTGCTAAATCATCAGCAGGTGGCTGGCTCCATGTTATTATGTGTTTTTGTTTTTTTTTTTTCCTTCCTTGGGTGTGGTGGGTGGTTCAGTCTTCCGGGGTCGGTCACTCATCTCATCTTGACACCTTTCTTCAGCCAACACTGAATTCTTCAGGCTGGTCACTCATCATTCATTATTCATTCACATCTATCTTAATCACATCTATTTCTCTGTCTCTTTCTCTTTTGGGTGTGACCAATTTATGACTTACTCCTGTCTTTAACAATCAAAAACAAAAAAAGATAAAAAAAAACGAGGGGTGGGGGTCTCTCTATATACATAATATATACTGTATACTTTACTTAGTTACTATTTAATAATTTTAATTTATTTTTAACAAGTTTTATACAAAGTATTTCTTTTCTCACAGACACAGCAGGTGGCTTGCAGGTTAGAGAATCAAAAATTTTTTTAACATAAACCTTTTAAAAGTTAGTCATATTAAAACAAATCAATTTTCATTTAAATATATAAAATAATTAAACTTTACACATGCACCCACACACTTACACAGGCAGAGAGTTACCGGAGACAGCATGGAGGCCGGGAAGCCGAAGCATGGTAGATCTGGTGTGTCTGTCTGCAGTCACGAATCCAGGCTGCTGAGAGGGTCAAGAAGCAGGGGCTTGTGTGCATGCCTTCTTCCTCTTATTTTTGGCACTGGGCGGCTCCTGTCATGTACACTGAGTTTCCTTTCTGTGTCCGTCACTGAGAAGCATTCCCAGACTAGTTCCTTTCATGCATACCAGTTTCTTCTTTTCTTTTCAGCAGTTCATGACTGCCTTCTCAGGGCAGATTATATCAGACACACCTGGCTCTTGGCTCTTGTCTCCGGGCTCCTCTCTCCTTGCAGTTCCTCTCCGCCCAGTCCCACGTACACTCCCTTGTTCACACTCCCTCATTCACACTCTCTCTGAGGGATGGGATATTACAAAGCTTGGAAGTTCATACAAGTGGCAACCTGAAAAGGCCGCAGAGCTTGCAAAGGTTACAAAACTTAAAAGGCTATGCTAACAATAACTGAAGTTACAAAGTCTGCAAAAAGGTTGCAGAACTTAATGATACAAGTCACAGATCTTACAATTGCATTTGAGCGGAGGCTTTACATAACATTTCTGTCTTCAGTTGCTATATTTGACAAACTATCGCTATCCATAGTCACATCTGGCAAAGTCTTCTGTTTCCCTCTGGGTACATGACAATAGCCTTCTATTTTTCTTCACCCCTCCCCCCCCACCCCCGCAATACACAGAATAACTCTTTTTAAAAAATAATAATAATTTGATAATTATGGGCCTTCTCATTTGTCGTAATCATTCACTATAGCAGATGCACATGCAGTCAAGATGAGTCATAGGTCAGATGTGAACTAAATTACTGTAAATCAACCATCATCAGAAAAAATAAGCCAAACAAACCAAAAAAAACCCCCACCAAACAAACAAATCTATTAACAAATTATGACTTCATTTTTATTTCTCATGTGCTGTGTGATTCTTGCATCATTAACACAATTATGTTTTGTAGCAGTAAAGATGGAGCAGATTAATAGAATTGTATTGCCTACCCCCAAAATGAGTGAATTTATGCTTAAAAACAAGCACAACCAAAATATCATAGCCATAAAGATATGAAATTTCTCTCTTGAGGAACAAAATTGTATATCCTTCTTTCTGCTCCCCTACTTGGGGTTATGTTACATCTTCTCTAGTCTCCCACACACCACTTAGGGTCAGATTTTGCCATTGTAACTATGATGAATGTGGGGTGTTTTGTGGTGTACCCCAAAATGTGTTTTATGCAGAGGATTCCTGAGCTGGAGGGTTGGAAAGCCGGGGGGACTAGACAGTTTCAGGCTATCCCCCCACAGTCACGAGATGGGATTGTAAGCCATTAAGGCTGTATGGTTCTAATAATGGAGCAACCATCAAAAGGGCATTCTTTTAGCTAGCCAGGCTGTCTGAGTAGGAAAAATGAGTTTGAGGCAAAAGGAAGACTTCATACCTGAGCACTAACAAAGGCTCACACAGGGAAGGTGGCACTTTGAAAAAAATGGAGTTTCCCTAAGAAGGAGAACAGGCTTGGCTACACAGTCACAGGAAGAAAAATTGAGACCAGGCTGGATCCCAAGAGCTCCTGGGCTTCCCAAAAAATGTAAGCCAGTTCCTGACTTTTCCTGTAACTCAAAGGGAAGTCCATTTAATGTAGCCTATATTGAAATGTAAGATTAAACTAGTCTGCACATGTGTATAGATTGTTTGGAAATCATTTTCACTAATGCTTTGTCCCATGTGCTAAATATACCTATTTGTCTGAAGAAGAATGTTTGGCTTTCTGTAGCAGTCATCACAAGCTCTTGAAGGGAAGAAAAGCAGGTGTCCAGTCAGTCCTGCATGGTAATAAATGTTCCGCATAGATGGGTATTATACCCAGATCCCAGACTAGAAGGATGAAAATTGCAAAATTCCACCCCAGACAGGCCACACTTGAGAGGGTACATTCAGAGAGACCAGAAAGGGACAGAGATGCAAGCAGCTCCCTAACCATGACAGTTACTCACTGAACAACTGAGCATATTACTCTACTTGGTGAACCAATCCACAATCCATGTCCATTGTGCAGTAAAGGATGATGAAAAGCCATAAGCCTTCCTCTTCCCCATCAGTTTTTTTAGAGTACTGCTCCCTGAGTTGAGCAGGAGCAAGAATTCTTTCCAGAGTGCAGACAGTACAGGGACTGCTAATGTGTGTAGGCGCTACATTGACGTGAAAGGTAGGGTTGGGAAGTTTCTTGCTCACTCTTTCCCCACTGCAAAGCTACGCAGGAGCGGCTCAATGCATTTTATTATGTAAGTGTAGCTGAAATATTGCGGGTGGGAGGAGTGAGGAGGATGGCATTTCTACTGTCAGTTAAACCAGTGCAAATGCAATGCATCTCCACTGACGTACCAGATTTATAAAAGTGTAACTACACACAGAATTTCTCCATCTACAAAAGAAGAGTCTGCACTGATTTTAATTTGTAGCATTCCACAGAGAACTGATAATGTTTTTTTCTTAACTTACTGCGGCAGTCAGTAAAGAATTCTCACAGGAACACTTTGATACCAGAAGGCATACTTGGCATGTTTGTGAAATACCTTTTTTTAATTAGGTTCTGAAATCCTTCAGTCAAGATCACAATGGCTACATCTTGCTCAACTTTATGAGGAGAGCTGGTTTGCTTGATGATGCTAATATTGTATGCATTTCAGCACATCAGAATAGCTGCTCTGATAGAAGCATATCCATGAATGTCTTTGGATAGAGACTTAAGATATCTAGTCTTATAATATCAATGGAAACATATCACTTTGTGACTTCAGTCACATAACCTTTTATTCCTGTTATTCTGAGCTCTGTGCTATACATCCAACTGGATACAATCATACACCACACTGAAACTTGAAAGAACATATAAATGGAAAATATTGCAGAAGGATGTCCTTGGACTCCCAACCATAGCTGTCTCACACCAGTGTACAATATACATGATAATTTCCTCATGTTATCTTCCTATTTACTACAGCATGAAATGGCTGATCTATGCTTGTGTTCTTAGATGCAGTTAAGGAGAGAACAATAAATCATAACAGCAGGGATGGATGCTTGACTTCTCAGGACTGGAAAGTATGTATATGCCATTTTCCCACATTAAAACACTTGCCCTATTTGCCATGATTGGAGTTTGAGCTGGCAAAGTAAGGTGGGGTTGCCTCTCCCATCTTCTCCCCCAACTTTTCCTTGGGTGTGGTTCTGGCATGTGAGCTCCTTGGGTAGGATCTATAAAGGTAATGAATCACTTAAATCCTCTACTTAGGTACCTAAGTCTTGGGTTTAAGTTCCGCCAGTGATCCACAAAACTCTCTCTAAACTCTGTAAGCACCTAAACTCACTTGGTGCCTAAATTAAGGGTAAAAGTTCTGTTGGTACCTATGTTTTTCCCCCGGGGCATGCACAGTGCTTCATCCTTCTAGGGATCCAGATGTCTATCTCCCATCTAAGTTCAGAGTGATTTACAAACAGGGGAAGGTAGGAGCTACTCTGCCTAGGTCACGTGTGGGGCCTCATCTGGTAGGCATGCTTAGAGACCCCACCTTATAGCCTAGTGAGTCCCATTCAATATCTGGCTAGAGAAAAAGCCCACATTATAGCTCAGTGGTCAGAGCAGTCATGTGAGAGACCCAGGATCAATTCTCTCCTCTCTCCTGGAGAAGGTGAAAGGACATGAAGAGGGGTATTCTACCTCTTCTACCCCTAATCACTGCAATATGGGACAGCTTAATGTACAGCTCAGTAAGTCTCTTATTTGGAAGCTGTTCCACTGTGAATGAAAGAGTGATTGAAGAGGGACTGGATCATGCATCTCCCACCTCCCAGGTGGGTGCCCAAATCACTGACTACAGAGTTATTCCCTTGTTCTCTGGCCCAATGACTACTAAGAAATTTTTCCATAATGGAACAGTCATTACGGAGAGAGAGAAAGAATGAATGAATGAATCTTCACACCAGTAGTTAGGGCACCAAAGTGGGAGACTGCTATAGGGTTTGGGATGCAATTCAGACCAGTGAGATGTAACCCTTGATGCCTGAAATGTCCTGCTACTATGGCTCACAATCTAGACACCATCAACCAGACAGTGAGCATGCAGGTCACAGCCTGAGTGTCAGTGCGCTAGGCAACTTTAGTTCAGCAGCTTGCTTGCAGCCCCACTCTGGCTTCCTGGTCTCTGCCAGCATTGGCTACTATTTGCAGGATGACCTCCAACACAATCCCAGTCCCAAAAGCACATCACAATTTATTAACTTAATTGGGGTAAATACACCCTCCCATTTAAACACAGCAGTGAGTTGATTTATAGTAAAATATAAAACAAATGTATTAACAATAGGACATGGATTAAGTGATGTAAAGTAAAAAAAGAGTAAAGTTAGGGTTACAAGCAACTATAAGTGAAAAGGCACCTAAAAGTCTAGAACTTAATCTAGCAAGGCTGTGAACTGGCTGTGTTCAAGATGTTTTTTTTTCTCAACCATCATTCTTCATCCCAACTGTGGCTGACTTTTCCTCAGTCAGGACCTTTCCCAGAAATAGAAGATGTTGCCTTTCCTTGTCTTCCTAGGTGAAAGATATCACAGGAGTAGCCGTGTTAGTCTGGTTCTGTAGAAGCAGCAAAGAATCCTGTGGCACCTTATAGACTAACAGACGTTTTGCAGCATGAGCTTTCGTGGGTGAATAGCCACTTCTTCGGATGCAAGTAGTGGAAATTTCCAGGGGCAGGTTTATATAGGCAAGCAAGAAGCAAGCTAGAGATAACGAGGTTAGTTCAATCAGGGAGGATGAGGCCCTGTTCTAGCAGTTGAGTGAAAACCAAGGGAGGAGAAACTGGTTCTGTAGTTGGCAAGCCATTCACAGTCTTTGTTTAATCCTGAGCTGATGGTGTCAAATTTGCAGATGAACTGGAGCTCAGCAGTTTCTCTTTGAAGTCTGGTCCTGAAGTTTTTTTGCTGCAGGATGGCCACCTTAAGATCTGCAGACTAACGTCCGTTAGTCTATAAGGTGCCACAGATTCTTTGCTGCTTCTAGGTGAAAGATATTTGCCTAAGCAGGTTTCTCACCTGTATTCAGTTTCCAATCCCCTCTTGGTTGAAGGACCCATCTTTCTCAGCTTGCAAGAACTCTGTTCCCTTGTGTCTGTCTAATGACAGATGCAGAAGATGGTTTCTGTCTTTGCCTATATCTTCCAAAGTTCAATGACCTTGTTTCCAGAGGCAGGAGGACCTCATGCTCTACTTCCTTTCCTGTGGGCTTCCAATCTCCTTGCTGATTTCTATGTAAATGGGGCTTCCGTTGTTTTGGTCACACCTTGCTAGTTTTATTGGAGACGGGTAGATAGCTGCCTTCTCTCCTGTCTGGCAGGGAAGGCATTTCTCTCTGTTTAGCAACACACTTTAAATAATAATATCAGTAAGTATTCATATCCCTTGACATAGTGTTAATACATACATTCCTTAAGGATATTAATCACCAGTGTGACATTAGCATTCAGAAAAGACCTCACTATATATACTTTTTTTAATACAGTAATATTGTATATCATAAACATTTATTACAGTGGCTTATCACTTGAGATTCAGCCCCACCCCCCTGTTTTTATAGGCTACTGAGCCTTTGTGATGTATTCTTTGAAAAATAAAACCCAGACCAAACTTCTGTCTCCTGCTGGGGCATAGACACCAGGCTGCCCCCCCCGCCCTCACTTGTTAGCTTAATAACTTTGTTTTCATGACATGTAAAATGAACCTTCACTGTCTCTTCTAGATGACCAGGCCAGTCAGAGACTCAAATATACATTTCTTTGTTTATGCATTAAGAATCTTATTCATTAAGAATATAATTCTGGCACATATTCATAATGTTTTGTACATACCCTGTGCCTACATCATGGAACAACATTAATGATCAGTGAGATATTAGTTTTTCCAATTATATATTACATGACACCTTTTAGATACTGATTATAACCATAGTGGGGTGAACTGAATTGGTCAGGCCAGCTGAAACTCATTACCTGATATCAGTGAGCCCTTTGCCCTTTGGCACTGTTCTTAGGGCTACAGACACCCAGAGTCCAGTCTCCCTGCTCCAATAATTATTTATCCATAATGGAACAGTTTCAATAGGAGAGACAGAATATCCTATAGCTCAGAGACATCTCTCCTGAGAGGTGAGAAACCCTTGTTCAAATCCTATCACCCATTCTGGCAGAGAGGGGGAATTGGATCTGAGTCTCTCACATCCCAGGTGAGGGCTCTCACTCCTGACCTATGAATTAAGGCAGGCCCCTCTTCCTTCCCCTACCATATTATGTGGAGCAATACAGGAGCCTAACTTATTCCCACAAGGAATGTCTTAGGTTCCTAAGCCACCTGACTCCAGGTGGCAGGTTCCCTTTCATGGGTCGCTAAGCAGAGGTAGGTGCCTCGCTTCAGCCTGGACTTAGGCACTTATTTCTGAGAGAGGGGCAGGGCTTAACACCTGCCTTTGTTGTTGGCATCTCCCATTAGGAATCTCCCCACCTAGTGTGGTGGCTTTTGTGGATCACATTCTGAAGTTCCTATCTCTCCCCATTCACTGTACAGGGAACCTACATGCTTGATTCAGACTTTGTGGATGGCTGTGCTATTCCATTTATTTTTGAGGTGCCTAAGAGTTAAGTGCCACAATTCTGAGGATTGCAACAGCCTCAAATCCTTTGTGGATCCCTTCCATAACACAGCTTCATACTCCCCCAAACTTTCTCTTGTTATTTATGTGTGTAGCTGCTCTTCCTAGATTACTGAGGGGGTTGGCCAGTGGTTTTGGGGAGTTAGAAAGTCATTTTTTCATACACGGAAAAAAGATGTACGCTGCATGGGAATCTTTTATTTCCTCTCAGCAAAAGAAGAGCTGGTTATGGTATGTGTTATAGTTTTGTCTCCACTTTTGCAGTAATCCAGTGAGGATTGTGGTGCAGACTCAATTTGCATCTAGACAACACAGTTTGTGCAATTTGGAGCTAAAATTGATAGAATCTCTGCAATCTAATGCAGAAGGAAGTTCTCCCTCATCTGTGCTCCAACGCTTGCATGAGGAAAGAATGACAAGAGAATTAGACTGAAGGATGAAATCTCTTATTATTACTGTTATACTGCTGGGAGATGCCTGGGTTCCCATTCCTTCCCCCTTTTGTGATTCATTGAGGCCTCTGACATTGTGGGAAGGTCTAGTATTGTGAATCTGTACTGGACTGGTTCTGCTGGGCATCTGTGATTTAACCCCTTCAGTTCTATTATTTTATAAAATTAAAGTTGCAGCCTCATTCGCCTGCATGACAAGGTCAACGAACATGTGGAATAGAGTTCTAAAGAAGATTTTCATCTTCTCTGGCTAGGATGTATCAAATATATAAAATGCCTTTAATAAATCTTTATACTGCAAGCAAATTGCTGTACTGGAACTCAGACAGAAGTTTTAAAGATTTTAATATTATTGGCATGCTATATCTGTTCTGCATGTAATTTGAGGTAATGGTTGGAGCTCCATAGTTAAGGTTGCATTAAAGGTCTTAAAATGGGTTATACATTTCTGATTTTCTCAACATGCAAGTGTTCTTTCAAATGGAAATTTCACATAGTGTTATTTTGTATGGCTTTAGAATTCTCTGTATAGATTTTGTTTGGTTTATTTTTGTAGGTCTTTCATATAAGTGTTTTGAAACTGGTCTCTGACTCAACTTTCTAAGGGTTTCTAACACTTAATTATGTACATTTATCTTGCATAACGCATCTTTTTCCCAAAATTGGCAGACAGATGAATCTTGAACAGATATGGTGCAATGATTCATTTTTTGAAAGAAATAGGATTAAGGGTCTTCATAAGTGGAAGTTTATCCTTCAGCAGAGTCTAATACACACATTCTTTTCTTTCTGAGAATAATAATAATGTTAAGCTTTTATACAGTGCTTTTTATTAGTATCCTTTTTTTTTCAAAATGGCCACCATCTCCTATTGTTCTCAGAGATCATTAAGTGGTTTCATTTGAAATGGCCTCAATTTCCCTGTAACTATTACTATAATTTGTATACATGCAAATGAATTATACTATGAGTATCTAGCCTTTTCAAGTATCTCTTATCACACATAAACATTACATTATGTTATTTTGGGGTAACCAGCTATCCTGGTTTTAAAAAATATTGTCCAAAAAGTAGATCCTTCATGGTATTTTCAGATTAAAAGATGTCATGTGTCTGACAACTCTCATATTATTTCTAAGAATAGTTTTGGGGTTGCCCAATGGTGAATCAGGCCCACAGTATATTTCCTGCCTACTTGCCCTCCCATTCAAATGCAGCAGTTGTGAAAAAAACTAGGTTTTAGTGCTAGCAAATCAGCATGGCAGTCATAGAAGGTGAGTTCTGTAAGTTCTGAAATGGTGGGGTTAAGCCGCCTATACTGTCACCAAGGGCCACATTCTATTTACCTTATTTATAGGAGTAGTGCCATTGGATTCAACAGAACTCTTTATGTGAGTAAGGCAGGCAAGTTTTGGCCTGCCTCATGATGAATTTTTTCTGGCTGATCAGCAACCACCCTCATGTCCATGTGTCCTGCATCTGGATCTTTTTCTGTGTTCCTACATTACCTTTACTTCATTGGCAATCTCTGCACAATTGTCAGGCACTGCACGAGAATGTGTGAAGTCATAGCAATTGGTGTTAACAGTTGACTCTCAGGGCTTGTATACACAAACAGTTAGTAAGTGGTAAGTTGGGGTGTAAATCAACTCCATAGTATCCTGACAAATACCAAAATGCACTAGGGAGCTCTTAGTGTACTGCTGAAGTGTCTATAAATACATTTTGATTGTGACAGGTTAGTGTGGGGTAGACATAGCCCAGTTTGCCAGGAATTAAGGTTTTATGTACACACCAACTCAGACTCTCTCTTCAGCCAACAATTGTAAAATAACTCTTGCCGAATGTAGGTACTGAAGTGAATTTGACCTATCTGACAGAGAAGATATGTTTTTGATTAATTACATTCATTTTTCCCCTAGGAGCTTGACTAAACTGAGCAATTATGGATAATAAAGTAATTTAACCAATCTATTTTGGGTAAAGAACAACATGAACAATCTAAATACATTACAGTAGATTTTATTATATGGTTCTGAATTTTTTCATGGCGCAGTTGGCAACCAGATAGTAGACTCTATAAGAAAACAGAAGGATATTTGGGTTCAAATAGCTAAATAATGTTTGTGATAATGCTTTTATGGTGACTAGACAGCAAGTGTGAAAAATTGAGACAGAGGGTGGGAGGTAATAGACGCCTATATAAGACAAAGCCCCAAATAGCGGGACTGTCCCTATAAAATCGGGAGATCAGTCACCCTATTGCTGGGTCACAAATACTATAATCAGTCACTTCAGAACTGTAACTCACCATTTTGACATGGCAAAAATGTTCCATTCTACTGCTCTTCATAAAGATGATTTTTTTTAAAAATTTTTTTAGTCTAGCAAGAGCTAATCTATATACTTTTTATTTTATTTTATAGATATTTAAGCCTTTAATGACTCAAAAATAGTAATTTTTTACAGTTTAAATTGTGAGTACTCCTATTAAGAACTGGGCCATGTAAATAAATTAATAAAAAAAAACCCACAACCAAAACAGCCTATATAATTTTAAAAACTTATTTTCATCAGAGTAATAACATCTAACACTTGTAGTAGGAACTGTAGTCAAAACTTTTACCTTATTTTCTCTTAGTTATTTTACCTCACTCCTTGAGGGCATGATCCAATAGAAAGCCGCTGCTTGACTTTAATAGTCCTTTGAACCAGGTCCAAATTTTTGCAGTAATTCAGGCCTTGATCCTGCATATGAAATTTAAGCACATGAGTAGTGAGTTGACCTCTGAGGGACAATTCACTTGCCTAAAGCTAAGCACATAAATAAATATTTGAATGATCAGGGCCATAGACAAGAAAAAACAATGTAACTCTGAATGTATTCCAATTAATCAAAACTACTGGTTAACTGAAGGTTGGCTATGTATCCTGGGACTAAATTGTCTGCAGATCCACTGCGGAGGAGCTTTTAAGTATAGAAGATAAAACATTTCTCTACACATTTTCCTTCATAGATGAATGTAATGGGCCTTAAAAGGAAAAAAATAATTGAACAGTTATAACCTATGCCGTTACGATAAATATCAGGATATTGTGAATCTCTGTCTGCCAATCATATTCTCTATTTCTCAATCCTTTGAACCTGCTTGGGTTTTAAAAAAATATTCTGATCAAATTATTACAAGGTTTTAACCCTGGGATTTTTAACCACATATTTTGTCCAACCCCTTCACAAAATCCTACCAATCTGAAATGTGAACAGATAAAGCCCATTAGTTAAATATAATGTTTTTTTCATTAATGCAATAAGAACTCATTTGCAGGGGCGGCTCTAGGTATTTTGCCGCCCCAAGCACGGCAGGCTGGCTGCCTTCGGCGGCTTGCGGTAGGTCTCCGGTCCCCCGGATTCGGTGGCACGCCTGCGGGAGGTCCGCCGAAGCCGCGGGACCAGCGGACCCTCCACAGGCATGCCGCCGAAGGCAGCCTTCCTGCCGCCCTCGTGGTGACCGGCAGAGCACCCCCCGTGGTTTGCCGCCCCAGGCACGCACTTGACATGCTGGTGCCTGGAGCCGCCCCTGCTCATTTGCTGCTGGAAAATGGACAAATCCTAATATTTAAAGGGTCTGTCTTCTAAGAACCCTAAATTTGGGGGCACTGGGCTGTAGATGAACAGACTATTCAATCAGTTTGTGATCAAATAACAGCTTTCTGTCTCCTGAGGCAGCTTCCCCATCTGCTCACTCATTCAATGGATTCAAAATCCTTTGTATATGAAAGCACAATCTGTTGCTAATAGAAGGCATTGCCACTTATTAATCATTGTGACTTTATTACACAATTAAGTAGGAGGAAGATGTACACTAAAAGGGCAAATATGTGTGTGCGTGCACACACACACACAATCTTTGTGAATTTGTAAAAGTGGCAAGGCAAATTATGCAGAAAAATATTGAAGATCAATAGAACATTCAATTTAATATTGTGGTAAGTGGCAGTTAGAAATGGGGAGGTCATTGACAATAGAAGGATGATTTAGTATCTCCAAGAGAGGGAGCACAACTCTCAAGCACACCAGCTTGCAACACAAAGTGGTACTCCAAGCATCCTGCCTCAGTTTCCCACCACCTCCTGTACCTTGTCCAGTACAATATCAGCTTAGGGCTCCAGCCAAGTGACCTCAAAGCACTAAAGCCCTTCCAGGATAAAGGAATATTTCCAAACAAAGTCCCCAAAGTTACAAAACAAAGAAATCTTCCACCCAGTCAGACTCTACCTCCAACTTCTTGTTCTGTAAATAATTGCCAGTCATTATGTCCTGGTTTCATACTTCTCAGTCAGATAGTTCATGTTCCCTCAGTACCTTCCAGGCAATGCACTCTGGTTAGCCATGATCTCCAGACAGTTCCTCACCTCCAAACAGGCTGCTTGTCTTTGGCAGAAATAGCTTGTCTGCACACTTCTCCTCATCTACAGGACTGTCTCATTTTTAAGACAAAACTCAGCATTGGTGCAGTGGGTGTGGCTAACTTAGCCTGAGTTTGGTCTTTAACTTATTTAGCACAGGACAGTGTCTCACCCTGTCACAAAGGGTTAGTGTGTCTGTAGTGGGGTTATAAAAATTAAGCAGAGGAGTTGGTGTGGAGGGTTTAGGTTGGGTGTATATGAAAGAGTCCTCAACCATGATATGCTATTCAATGAAGGAGAACTGCTGGGAAGAGATGGAGTCCAAATGACGAAGAAGAGAAAGAATATCTTCAAACACTGACTCATCAACTTAGTGAGGAGGGATTTAAAATTGGTTCAAAGGAGGCAGATGACAAAAGCTCACATGTAGGTATATGTGGCTTTGACAGAGTGGGAATAGAGGGGAAATGGAAAGGAGGGGAAATAGAAAATTACATAGGATCAACAAGAGGGAAAACACAGAGGGAATCTGTTCAACATCTTATATGTCTATACACAAATACAAGGAGTGGCTGAATAAACAGGAAGAATTGGAAGTCTTAGTACACAAGCTAAATTATGACTTACTTAGCATCAATGAGACTTCATTGATTAAATCCCATGACTGGAAGATTATTATACAAGGAAATAGTTGTTCAGGAAAAACAGAAAAAGCGATAAAAGGGGCAGTATTGCATAATACATCAAGAATATATACACTTGTTCTGAGGTCCAGAAAGAAGTGGGAGGCAGACCAGTTGAAAGTTTCTGGGTGAAAATAAAATGGAAAAAAAATAGGAGTCTGTTGTAGAGCACCAAATCAGGAGAAGGGGGTGTCTGAGGTATTTCTAGAACAAATAACAGACATATCAAACCATGATAGTATTGGGTGACTTCAAATATCCAGACATCTGTTGGAAAAATAATATGACAAAACACAAGATGTCCAAAATGTTCTTGGAATGTATTGAAGACCACTTTTTGTTTCAGAAGGTGGAGGAAGTAAACAGGAGGCAGTCATTTTACACTTGATTCCAACTAACAGGAAAGAACTGGGTGTGAATCTGAGGGTGGAGGGCAACTTTAGTGAAAGTGATCATGAAATGATAAATTCTAAAAAAAAAGAAGGAGTGAAACCAGCAACATGGGGACAGACTTTCAAAAAAGCAGATTTTAACAAATTCAGGGAATTGGCAGGTATGGTTCCATAGGAAGAAAATCTAAGGAAAAAAGGGGCCTAGGGGAGCTTGCAGTTTCTCAAAGAGACAATATTTAAAGCATAAAAGCAAACTATTCCAATGTGAAGGAAAAATACGAAGAATAGGAAGAGACCATCTTGGGTGCATCAGGAGCTCTTTAATGGCCAGTAAATCAAAAAGGAATCCTACAAAAAGTAGAAAAATGGACAAATTGCTAAGGGTGAGTACCAAAGAATAGCATTGCTAAGGGTGAGTACATACAAAATCAGAAAGGCAAAGGCACAAAATGAGTTATACCTAACAAGGGACATAAAAAGAAATAAGAAGAGGTTCTATACATCCATTAGAAGCAAGAGAAAGAAAAAGGAAAGTGAAGGTCCACCATATAGTGGAGAATGAAAGCTAATAACCAATGACATAAAGAAGGCTCAAGGGTTTCATGCCTATTTTGCTTCAGTCTTCACTAAAAAAGTTAATGGTGACCAGATACTGAACACAACTGATATTAACAATAACGGAGAAGAAACACAAACCAAAACAGGGAAAAAGAAAGTTAAAGAATGTTTACATAAGTTAGATGTATTCAAGTTGGCGAGACCTGATGAAATTCACCCCATGATACTTAAGGAACTAGCTGATTTAATTAACCATTAGTAATTATCTTCAAGAACTCATGGAGGATGGGTGAGGTTGCAGGACACTGGAGAAGGGCAAACATAGTACCCATCTTCAAAAAGAGGAACAAAGAGGATCTCGGGAATTATAGAATAGTCAGCCTAACTTCTATACCTGGAAAGATATTGGGACAAACTATTAAACAATCAACATGTAGCACCTAGAGCAGGGGTTCCCAACTTGGTTCATTGATTGTTCAGGGTAAGCCTCTGGCGGGCCGCAAGATACTTTATTTACCTGGGCGCCAGAAGGTACGGCTGCTTGCAGCTCCCAGGGTCTGTGATTCGCCGTTCCTGGCTAATGGAAGCTGCGGGAAGCGGCGTGGACCAGGCCACTGCTTCCTGCAGCTCCCATTGTCTGGGAACGGCGAATTGCAGCCACTGGGAGCTGCGAGCAGCAGTGCCTGTGGTTGCTCAGGTAAACAAAGCATCTCGTGGTCTGCCAGGGGCTTGCCCTGAACAAGCCACAAACCAAGTTTGGGAACCCCTGACCTAGAGGATAATAGGGTGATAAGTAATAACCAACATGGATTTATCAAGAACAAATCATGCCAGACCAATCTAATTTCCTTCTTTGGCAGAGTTATTGGCCAAATGAATGGGGCAAAAAAGTAGTCATGATATATCTTCAGTTTAGTAAGTCTTTAGACCCAATCACATATGACGTTTTTCACAGGCAAACTGGGGAAATGTGGTCTAGATTAAATAACTATAAACTGGGTGCTAAATTAGTTGAAAAACATAGCCAAAGAGTAATTATCAATAGTTAGCTGTCCAACTGGGAGGACATATCTAGTAGGACCTTGCAGGGGTCAGTCATCATTCTGATACTATTCAGTGCTTTCAATAATGACTTGGATAATGAAGTGGAGAGTACACTTATAAAATCTGCAGATGACACCAAGCTAGGAAGGATTGCAAGCACTTTGGAGGACAGGATTAGAATTCAAAAGTATCTTGACAAATAGAAGAATTGGTCTGAAATCAAGACGTAAGACAAATACAAAGTATTACACTTTGCAAGGAAAAATCAAATGCATAAATATGCAATGTGGAATAACTGGCTAGGAAATAATATTTCAGAAAAAAAAAGCAATACTAAGGGCTTACAAATTGAATATGAACCAACAATGTGATTCAATTGCAAAATAAGCTAATATAATTTTGGTGTGTATTAACAAGAGTGCCAAATATGAAAGACAGCATGTCATTCTCTTGCTCTATTCAACACTGTGGAGGCCTTAGCTGGAGTCCCCTTTCTAGTTGTGGGTCCACACTTCAAAAGAGATGTGGACAAATTGGAGAGAGTTCACATGAGAGGAACAAAAATGATAAAAGGTTGAAAAAACCTGACCCATGAGGAAAGGTTAAAAAAGCAGTGTATGTTTAATGTTAAGAAAAGAAGACTGAAGGGGATCTGGTAGTCTTCAAATATGTGAAGGGTTGTTATAAAGAGAATTGTGATCAATGGTCCTCCATGTCTACTGAAGGTAGGACAAGAAGTGATCAACTCAATCTGCATCCAGGGAGATTTAAGTTAGATATCAGGAAAAACCTTCTAACTGTAAGGATAGTTAAGTACTGGTATAGGTGACACAGGGAGATTGAGGAATCTCCATCATGGGAGGTTTTGAAGAACAGTTTAGGTAGACACCTATCAGGAATGGCTTAGGTTTACTTGGACCTGCATCAGTGCAGGGGGTGAACTGTATGACATCTCAAGGTCCCTTCCAGCCCCACATCTTTATGATTCTATGTAAAGCAGTTAAACCAAGATTTCTAAAGTTCTTTAGGCTTTGCTCTTTTCAATGTTGCAATGTCTAACTGATGTAGGAGCCTAAGTGAGAGAAGGCGGGTGAGCTAATCTTTTATTGGACTAACTTCTATTGGTGAGAGAAACAAGCTTTCAAGCCAAACAGAACTCTTCTTCAGGTCTGGAAAAGATATTCAGAGTGTCACAGCTAAATATAAGATTGAACAGATAGTTTAGCATAAGTAACTAGCACATTCAAGGTTAAGTGGCTTGTTAACATCCCTGTAGTCAAAGGACAAAACAGGAGGTAAGTGGGTTACAGATTGTTGTAATAAGCCATGAATCCAATGTCTTTATTAAGACAATGATATTTAGAGTCTAGCAAAATAATGAATTTAAGCTCCAAGGCTTCTCTTTTGAAAGTGTTGTTCAGGTTTCCTTTGAGGATGAGGCCTGAGAGGTCAGATATAGACCCTAAAGGCACATCTTCACTGGCAGCGCTTTAACATGGCTTGTGTAGTCGCAGCATAGTGCTTGGAGAGAGCTCTCCCATCCCAGCACTCTAAAAAACCCACCTCCAGGAGGGTAATAGCTACCAGAGCTGGGAGTACAGCTCCCAGCACTGGTGCACTGTCTATACTTGCACTTTACAGTGCTGAAAATGGCAGCACTCAGGGGGGTGTTTTTTCACACACCCCCCCGAGCAAAAAAGTTGCAGCGCTGTAAAGTGCCACTGTAGACAAACCCTAAGTCTCATTTTCAAAAGTGACTTAAGGCACTAGGACTAGAGCCACAAAGGGGATTTAGGGTCTGACCCACAAAGCAACTTACGATTTGACTTGTGTTGTTGTTTTTAAATATCCCTTTTTATTTTTTTCTAAATGTATTAATGTCAGAAGCACATTACATAAGGCAACCATAATCCTACGATGAAAAAAAATGTGCAAACATGATGCCTGAAAAATGTTTCAATAAAGAGAAGTATTTCAGTGATATGAGTCTAATAGATTATTATTATCACAAGCAACAGTGAGAAAACATTTTAAAATTAATTTTAAATATACTTTTAGAACCACTTAAGTCAGAAGAGGAAAATTACTATCCAGTAATTTGTCAAGTCCAATTTTAATATACGCAAGCAATGATGTTTCATTGTTTTCCACTGCAGCAAATCTCAGATGTAAGACATTTTTCTTCATGTTCAGCCTAATTTTCCTTAATGAGATTTCATGCTATTACTCTGGTGTTGTACTCTGTTGGAGTTCTTTGCTGTTTACATTCTTTAAATACTTGTAGACAGTTATGGTATCATCAGTCTCTTGTCATATGGCCAAGCTAAGAGGCATAGTTAGCTCATAGAATTTTTCTGCTTAAATTATTCTTTCTAGCCCTCATTTTGATGCCCTTTGACTTTTCTTGATTTGTCCTCTTTTCATATTGAAATACTCAGAGTCATACACTGTATTCTGAGTGTAATTCCACCAGTGCTACCATTTCCTGATCCACGGTGTGATAAGCTTTTGTGTATTAGCCAATATTAATTTTAATTTATTTTTTGTGTGTGCTCTCATATCATTGTCATGCTGTCTGGAGTTGCTCATGACGGTGAGTGTCTACTTCAGGACAGACTATCAAAAGCAGGGCAGACATCCCAAACTGGTGGTATGTTCCAAATTAGATTTCACCAAACCAGTAACAAATGTGAACTCCCAAAATAAACAATACTCTTATAATGGAGTCACAGACTAATCCTTTAGATATCCCAGTCCATCTAGCTGGTATATGTAATAAATGGTCACTTACACCCAAAAATCATGTTACTCAGGTTGCACCCAGTCCCAAAAAACAGTCACTCTCCCAAATTGATTTGCATCCTAGATCTCACACCAAATACAGCAATGGAAACCGATTCTATAGTAAACTAACTAAAGGTTTATTAGGTAAGGAAAAGGAATGAGAGTTATTGAGATATATATGGTTGAAATATATGTACAGATGACTCCCACTCTATCATTTCAACAGGTAACAGAGATGTATTGATCTGCCAGTTTCCCAAAAGTTTTTTAGGGCTACACAGAGAAACTCTGGGGATCTCTTCTTATTTGGTTATTCTGCCCTGTTTGAATCCAAACAGTCAACAGATGAAGAAATCTTCCTTGTATCCATATTTGTAGCTTCTTTTCCTGGAACTGATCTGACAGCAACAGTTCCCACACAGGTCCCTTCTTCATGGGGCACTGGGGACAGGAACACACTTAAAGACTTTGATTCTTGATCTTGATTTTACACAATGGCTGATTTGCTTTTAATGAACAGGGATTAACATCTTCTTGCAAGAGACCATTTGCATTTCACAAGGCTTCTTTCTCATTTGATGGGTTACTTAGTTACAGGTAAATGTTTGCTGTTACATTATAACACGATGTATTGTTGAGTGAGAACAAAATATGCAGCTCCTACAAGCATATTATAAAACACTAAACACATTCTTATCACCTTAACATCTAGCGTTTGAGGGCTTTTTTTCACCTTTTTTTAAATTCTTGTTACGCAGATAGAAAGCAGAAGACCAGAAGTCCGAAGTTGATGATGCTAACACACAGGTAAGCCAGACTGTTTTCCTGCTATGCATTTGTAAGTGTTCAGTGAGGCCTGGGGCTGTGGCATGACCTGGCACCTGGTATGCCATCATCACAATCATATTGCAAAATTCACACCCCAGCCTGTTAGCCACTCCTTGCACAGAACTTTTGCCCAACCATGGCATCCCAGTCCCTTTAACATCCCCACAGCACACCCCCCCCCCACACCCAGATGTGATGACCACTCGCAAATTCTGCAAAAGGCCTGCAGGTTTTAAAGGGACTGTTTTCCTTCTTTGATTTATTGAGTGGCTATGTTAATTCGTCATTTGTACGTGTTTAATTTTTGCTGCTGCCATTTGCAATGATAAGGCTCATTAAGTGTTAGGGTGACTAATGTGCTTTGTATGAGTATATTTATAGTTATTTAAATGGCAATAAATAATCACACACCTTGGTCACCTCCTCCCCATCCCTCTGCCAGCACCACTGCATCCTCCATCCTTTTAGCAACTTCTCCCACATGAGCCGCCCTCAGCAGCATTGCACTGAGGAGGCTGTGACAAGTGGGAATTATATCTGTTTTGCCTTTATGCATATTATGTGTCCATATTCGATTGTTATTGCATTGCTGGCTATGCAACTACCAATGAGTTAATTTCCACAAGAAGATAGGCCTGCAGAACAGTTGGTGATTTCAGATAAGTGCTGTTGTCAGTGCTCAGCAAAACAAGATAGGTGTCATTACCTTTGAAATTTCAATTCTGCTTAACTCTGGCTAGCAAGGCCAGGGGATGGAGAAATCGCTCTGGGGACACTAAAACAAAGAGCTTTGGTTCTGTTAAAAAACGTACAGACAAGAGAAAGATTCTTGAAGACACAGAGAAGGGATCTATAGAGATGGAAACTAATATTCAGATTCAGAGTGGAAGTCTAGGATAAGCTAAGGCCTGTGTAAACTAGCAAGGAAAGTTTAGGCAAGACAGAATCCATTTAGACTTTTAACTCTATTTCTCTCTGCTTGTTAAAATTCTATGAAAATTCGAAGATGTCCTGAGTCAGTGCATTTCATATTTACCACAAGCTCTATAGAAAAGATTCTATAGCCAGACCTATATCTAGTTGAGTCAGGGGGCTTGTAGCCTGGTGATCTAGTTTAAAAAAGGTGAACCACAGGACTCCACACTGGGAGAAGGACATGTAAAGGCCTGTCACTTGGAAAGAGTGCCCACTGGAAGAGGCTTCAGTGGGGCAGCTTGCCCCTGAGCTGTAACAGAGGCCATTTTGGGTTTTGTAGTTGTGTCATTCTCTTTGAAAACCCTGAAACGTCTATTGATTTTATAAAATCAAAACCACGGATGGGCTAGGTTCTGTTTCTGCTTTACATAAACCAGCAAAGTACTAAGAATTTCATCTAAAATACTATAGTTTGTCTCTGTATCTAATCAACACATGCAATATATTTCTAAGGTCTATAAATTTTCTAAATGTCCATACCTCTTTCTTTCTAATCATAGAATCATAGATGTCTAGGACTGGAAGGGAACTTGAAAGTCCAGTCCCCTGGACTCAAGGAAGGAGTAAGTATTATCTAGACAGGTATTTGTCTAACCTGCTCTTAGAAACCTCCAATGATGGACATTCCACAACCTCCCTAGACAATTTATTCCAGTGATTAACCACCCCAACATTTAGGACATTTTTCCTAATGTCCACCTAAACCTCCCTTGCTGCAATTTAAGCCTATTGCTTCTTGTCCTATCCTCAGAGGTTAACAAGAACAATTTTTCTCCCTCCTCCTTGTAAAAACCTTTTATGTACTTGAGAATTTTTATCATGTCCCCCCTCATTCTTCTCTTCTCCAGATTAAACAAACCCATTTTTTTTTCATTTTTTCCTCATATGTCATATTTTCTAGACCTTTAGTCATTTTTGTTGCTCTCCTCTGGACTTTATCCAAGTTTCCACATCTTTTCTGAAATGTGGTGTCCAGAATGAGGAACAATACTCCAGTTGAGGTTTTATCAGTGCAGAGTAGAGCAGAAGAATTTCTTCTTTTGTCTTGCTTACAACAATTCTGCTAATACATCCCAGAATGATGACTGCTTTTTTTTGCAAAAGATTACAGTATTGACTCATATTTAGCTTGTGATCCACTATGACCCTCAGATCCTTTTCCACAGTACTCCTTCCTTGCTAGTTATTTCCCATTCTGTATGTGTGCAATTAATTGTTCCTTCCTAAGTACTTTGCATTTGTCTTTATTGAATTTCATCCTATTTAGTTAAGACCATTTCTCCAGATTGTTCAGATCATTTTAAATTTTAATTCTCCCCTCCAAAGCCTAGCATCCACTGTCTTGGAGTGAGTGACCTTGTTTGACTGGATCATCCTTGATCATCTTTGGTCAGGCTCAATCAGCCTTGTGATCACTCTCGCCGTCTGTGATTAACAAGGGGGTAGGGCTGACCTGGGAGAGAAAGGCTTAAAAAGCCAGAGGCTAAGTGATCAAGGGGAGTGAGTGACCAGAGACAACAAACAGGGGAGTTTGAGAGGAAGTTTGTAGAAGGGAGACAAAAAATATTTCCTATAGTTAGGAATGGCCACATCACCTGTGCCAATCCTGCTCCTGTCTCCTCCACCTGGACCTATATCCAGACAGAGAACCTAAGGATGGATGCCTCTACCAAGATCCTGGTTTGGATTTGCAGAGACTATGGCCTGCATTTCTCACTCACATAAAGCCAGGCTGGAGGGTAACATCCAGTGTGAAAGGTGGCTGCTGGTGGAATCTCTCAGGAAGCAAGTTGGAGAGCTACAGGAGGAGGTGGTTAGGCTGAGGAGCATCCATGCACAAGAGGAATTAATCAGGAGTATTAATGTGGAGACCTACAAGGCTGAGGAAGCTATCCAGCTAGAGAGGATTGCTGTCACACCACCTGGGAAGGAGGATATGGCTCTGTCATAGGGAGGACACTGGCTGCTGGTTACTTCTGGCAGCAGGCAGTGCTCCACTCCTACTCCCAACCCACCCACCATAGTGATAAAGAACTGCTACTCTGCCCTGGCAACAAGAGATGAGGAATTGCCCCAAAACATGGAGAAGGAGAAGTTCTGTACCTCCACAGCTGGAAGGATCATAACCACCACTCCCAGAAAAAATGTAGGGTAGTGGTGGTTGGTAACTTTCTTCTAAGTGGGACAGAGGAACCAATCTGTCAACCCGACAGATTGTCCTGGGAGGTTTGCTGCCTTCCAGGGGACCATATTCAAGGTGTTACAAAGAGATTGTCAAGGATCATCTGGCCTTCTGACTATTACCCCAGGCTATCAATCCATGTCAACACTAATGATACTGTGAGGTATGACTCTGAGCAAATCAGAAGTAACTACTGGGCTCTGGGTGTAAGGGTAAAGGAGTTGGGGGAATAGGTGGAGTTCTAGTTGTTCTTTCTGGTCAAGGGTAGGGGTCCAGGCAGAGACAAATGCATTCTGGAGCTGAATGCCTCACTACAATGATGGTGTCACCAGGAGGGCTTCTGCTTCTTTTACAATGGGTTGCTCTTCCAAGAAGAAGGACTGCTGAGCATAGATGGGATCCATCTATTAAGGAAGGGGGAAAGTATCTTTGGATATAGACTGGCTAACCTAGTGAGGAGGGCTTTAAACTAGAATCAGTGGTGTAAGTAGACAAAAATCCCATAGGTAAGACATAAACATGGAGATCTGAGAGAAGGTTTGGAATCTGGGGAAGCATGGACCATTATAGCAGGGACAAGGAAAAGACAAAAGGGAACATAGAGGGGAAATCAAATCAGTTTATTAGATGACTAATGTAAACAATATGGGGAATAAGCAGGAAGAACTAGCGATGTTAGTGAATAAGCACAATTATGACATAGTTGGTGTCACAAAGACTTGGTGGGATAATACACATAATTGGAATATTGGTTTAGAAGGGTACAGCTTGATAAAGTAGGCAGGGAAAAAAGGAAGGAGGTGTTGCCTTATATATCCAAAGATGTGTACACTTGGACTTGAACTAAGTGGAGATGGAAATAGGAGACAGACTTGTTGAAAGTCTCCGGGTAAGGATAAAAGCAGTGGAAAAAAACTCAAGGGTGATGTCATGCTATGGCCACCTAACCAGGAAAAGAAGTTGGATCGGGCTTTTAAAGCAAATAACAAAATCATTCAAAGCACACAACTTACTGGTGATGGGGACTTCAGCTACCCAGACATCTGATGGGAAAATAACACAACAGGGCACAGATTATCCAAGAAGTTCTTGAAATGTTTTGGGGATATTTTTTTTCAATTGCAGAAGGTGAAGAGGCTATTCTAGATTTGATTTTGACAAATAGGAAGGAACTGGTTGAGAATTTTAAAGTGGAGGAAGCTTGGATGAAAGTGATGATGAAATGGTAGAGTTCATGACTCTAAGGAATAGTAGGAGGGAAACAACACAATAAAGATAATGGATTTCAAGAAGGCAGAATTTAGCAAACTCAGTGAGTTAGTAGGTAAGAACCTATGGGAAGCAAGTTTAAGGGGGGAGAACAGTTCAAGAGAGCTGGCAGTTTTTCAAAGAGATGTTTTGAAGGACACAAGAGCAAACTATCCCTCTGCATAGGAAAGATAGGAGGTATGACAAAAGACCACCATGGCTGAACAAGGAGATCTTCAATGTTCTGAAATAAAAAAAAAGAGTGCTACAAAAAGTGGAAACTAGGTCAAATTACAAAGGATGACTATAAACAAACAACACAAGCATGTAGTGTTATCTGGGGTTTCGCTGAACCCAAATGTCTTGGTAACTTCACTCTTTGCAAGGTGGTGGCAGGAAATAAATCAATAGGGACATGGCCTGTATGGTTGATAGATAGTTGATGCACTCAGGCAAACAAAAGTGCTGTCACTCAAAACTTCTACTTTATATAGTCTCCATCAGTTACACAGCCTGAAACAAATTAGTAGAGCACACCCAAATCACCCTCATGGACTTGAGGAGATCTCAAGTGGATAACTGTAGGTGTCCACCATGCTCATATTTCTTCCTCTTTTTATATCCAATTTGCTAGTGTTACATACCCTGTTCATTAAAAATAACAAGTCTTCTGGATGGGGGGAAGTGGTAGATGTGGTAGATCTTGACTTTAGTAAGTCTTTTGATACTGTCTCACATGATCTTCTCATAAACAAACCAGGGAAATACAACCTAGATGGAGCTACTATAAGGTGGGTGCATAATTGGTTGGAAAACTGTTCTCAGAGAGTAGTTATCAGTGGTTCACAGTTAACCTGGAAGGGCATATTGAGTGCTGATTCACAAGGATCGCTCCTGGGTCCAATTCTGTTCAATATTTGCATCTATATCTATATAAAACACACAGATTGTTAAATGATGTTACAACATTCAATTGTTCTAAAGGCTTCATTAAATTAATCTACTTTTTTTACCACTTAGTGAAGTAGTTTTTTATATTTCTTTTTTCTTCTGACATTGGTTAAAAAAAAAAAAGTCTATTCGCCATAACCTTTTTTTTTTATTTTAAAGTTTTTTTTCAGTAATGAAGTGTGTCCTTTATTCATTTCACAAGGGGAACATATGTTAACTTCAACATCAACCACTTTATATGGAAAATATGTAAACACATAAAATAATTTTTGTCGACCACTGTCTATTAAAACATGTCATAAAAAGTGAAAAAGCACTTTTAAATAAGAGAAGTGTTTAGTAGTTTCAAGTTGCAGAATGAAATATTTCTACTCCAGTAAGTAAAACCTTTATGTTCTTCAAAAAATGATGACTTATATCTTGTATCTGTGTGTGCTAGTGCTGTGGGTTCGCTTTCATTGTATAAATTGAGCACTTAAATTATTTTACTATTTGTCTTTTATTAATAATAAATAATATTATGCACTTATATCACTTTGCATCCTCAAGCACTGTATAAAGTTAAACTATCTATGGCCTTGGTCCAAAAAATCCCTTGAAGCTACTGAGTGGTTTTCCACTAACATTGCTTGGGGTGTTAGATCAGGTCTCATCAGTCTGTCTAACTATAAACAGAATAATAATTTTAATTAATGGAGATATACCTGTCTCCTAGAACTGGAAGGGACCCTGAAGAGTCATTGAGTCCAGTCCACTGCCTTCACTAGCAGGACCAAGTATTGATTGTGCCCCAGACCCCTAAGTGGCCCCCTCAAGGATTGAATTTACAACCCTGGGTTTAGTAAACCAATGCTCAAACCGTTGAGCTATCCCTCCCTACAACTTTATAATTGAAATGCAGACACTGGTAAGCTGATAAGCAAGAGCTGTTTAACCAAAATGTGAGGAAGGGAATTTGGGTGTCTCCTTTTATTGTCCATGACAGGGAAAAAACAGTAAGTTGGAAACACAAAGATTGTACAATCAAATGCCTTTAGTGGCATATATCTTTAAACTAGTGTGATGCTTTGGCGTTCAACCCAGACCAATAAGGGGTTTTGTCACTCCCTTCCTTCTATCCCTTGGTGTCCCCAGGCTGTGCAGTCTTGGCTCAGAGGCCTGATACCAGCAACATAGTCACAGCACAGTAGCCTCACCCTGGCTTCCAGCGGCCTGGTCACTCTTTACAGAATGACACTAACAGTCCTTCCAGACCCACATTTCCTGTATTGCCCCATCATTCTCACTATACACTCACAAAATATGTTAAGTTTGCTGCCTTTGTTTAATTCAACACCAACATTTGGTTGAAATATACAGTACTGAGAAGGTTTGTAGTAAAACTAAAAAGAAATGTATTAACAAAGAACATAGGATTGAATAATTTCTAGTGAGAGTGAAAGAGATGTGAAAATTTACTTTAACTTCAGCAATTTGCAGTTTTGGTCTAAACAAATGTATCACCCATATTCAGTTTCTACAGACCCTCTACCTCCTTGGATGAAAGGTTCACTTTTTGACAATGTACAAGAGCTCTGGCCTCTTGTATGTGCCAAAAATGAGTGCCAATCTAGCTTTCTCTCCTTGCTTATACTTTCCAAAGTTCAAATACCTTATTTCAGAAAGCAGGAAGATTTCCTGGAGCTCCAACTTTTATCCCCTGTCAAGAGTGTTAAGTGGCCATCTTTCACATTGGATTGCCTGATAGCTTTGTCTACCCTTCATATAAATGTAATTTCATTGTCTCTCCTTGCTCAATTCACATTAGAGACACATTCATGCAGGCAGAACCATATTCCCTTTTTTTTTGAGTCGGGTGACACATTTTAAGAACATATTTATATTTCTTCATATATCTCCCTCACATACACCATGCAATAATAGGAACGGCCAGTGGGTCTCCAGTTTATATATGATACCTTACATGACATTTTTAGATACAGACTAGGACAATAGTGAGCTATAGCAATGTGTAAATCAGACCTGATATGATTTATGTTATGGTGTGCTCTCTGCCAGTCGGCACAGAGGAGCTCCCTGAGTAACACCTGGTGCAGGACTAGGGCAGAAACACAGGCAAAGGATTCTCTCTTCTACCATGGCTTGTTTTTCTGCTTAGAGGAGAGATCCTCTTCTGAGAAAGAAGCACAGGAAGGACTAGCAAAGACTCTCTAGTAGTGCTGGCAATTCCCATCTTGCTATAAATACAAATATCCCAAATCTAGGTTATAACACTCAGAAATGTCCGGGTAGATGATCTAATCGTACCTTCTGGCCATAAACGCTATGAAAAAGCAATGAAATACAACAACAATTTAAGACAGAAAAGGTCAAAGAATACAGTATTCAATCTGAAATTGCCTGGGCAGTATAGGTATATATCTGGAATGAATTGCTCCGACCCACTCCACTCTCAGACACCAACTTCAGTGCTCTGTTTGTTTGTTTCTTTCACAGTCTGTGTGGCTTTTTACATGCCATTTGCTATTGCTCTCTCCAAATTGGTTCCATATGCCCATATTCAAATCCCTTCTTTAGACCTACTTGTACGTGATACCCACAAGAAGTGAGTAATCAAGACATTTTATAAGACAATCTTATATGTTTTTATCAAATCTATGCAAAAAAAATAAATAAAACATTCAGCTATCCACAATATGTATATCTCTTAACTTAATAAGAATGACATTCGCTCAGTCCTGTACCAAGGATAAAGCAGAAGCAATGTGTTAGGAGTGCTAGTGCCAATGTAGGATTCAGGCCTGTATTTTAGCCTGAGATCGTATTCTGAATTTTGCTTTCCTGTTTGATTTTTTGATACACACACATTCTTACTAATATGTGTGAACAAAAGGATCCTTACTAATGTGTACACAAAGGACAAAGACACTGTGTATGTTGCTTCTGCCTAGCCACACGGGTTGTTGGTATAATGGGAACAGACAAGAGCAATTAACATGTTATTGGGCATGGTGGGAGACTCCCTCAACTCCTAGGTCAAGGCAAGGTCAAGCAACAAGTAGGGAGGGACAAGAGGGGATTGGCGGGAAGGTAAAACACTAAAAGACCAGAGAAATGCCTTCCCCTGACCATAGCACAACCTCACTTCTTATCCCTCCTGTAGCGTACAAAAGAGATGGGAAGAAGACCCCAGACCCACCAAAACGGAACATGACCATACATTGTAAGGGGTGGGACTGTGGGTGTGAATTTCAGGTATAGTTATGCCTGCTGAGGAGGGGGTGACGGGACACTGGGAAACAAGGCTTTGCAGCATCAGAGTTATGGTATAAATGCTTGTTGGAAACTAAACCCAATAAACATTGCATTGCCTGCATTTTGGACTTCTGGTCTTCTGCTTTCTGTCTGCGTGACAAATACCAGGGGAGAAGGTGAAGGAAAAGCCCTCTAACAATGGTGGGCAACCTGCGGCCTGCGGGGCTGTATGAGGCCCATCAGGGTAATCTGATTGCAGGCCGCAAGACATTTTGCTGATGTTGACCATCTGCAAGCAACGGGCCCCCACATCTCCCAGTGGCCACCGATCAAATCTTGTTGCTTTGAGCCCTCTCTTTCCTTAATCACAGGAACTATAAGGAAAGAGAATTGCAAGGTGGCAGGTCACTTTTTGGCCCACTAGAGAGGATTTGGCTCAAATCATTTGGGGGACATGCTGCCCTTTCCTGATCCTCCCTGCATTGAAGAGAGGAATAGGGAATGCCCAACTGCCACAGCGTGGGAGTGGGAGGAAGCACTTAGACCACTGAGATACAGTGGGTTGTGAGGCTTAATGGGAAAGAAAAAAGGAAGGAGTCTGGTTCACGGAAGAAAATTTGCTGAATCTCCCCCCCAAAAAAACAAAACAAAACAAAACAAAACAAACAAAAAAACCTGTTATGAAATGTAGCAAACCTCAAATCCAGGTTCATTTTGAGAAAACACATTATCTGGAATAAGCAGTTTGCAAAGACTGCCTTCATTTAGTTACACATGCATCTATAATGAACCAAAAAAGGATACCTCAAATTTGGGGACAGTCGAGATTTAGATCAATAGTTCTAATTCAGATTTTGTTTCTAGCCTACAGTTCACACCCAGACACTTCAGTGAATCTGTTTTAAAAAGTGAAAGCTAGTACCAGTCAAAAAACCAAGCAATCAAATTCTGCCTGAAATGCCAGGTCTGGTATATTCCATGCAAAAGGAATGTGACTGTCACTTTCCTGACAACATGTACATTTCTGATCATCCATAGAATTCAAAGAAACTTCGTGCCAATGTGAATTAATGCAAATTTCTCATACTTCTAAAATGTCACAAATTTTGTTTCAGTAAATTTTGTGAAATTCTGTATTATCCCTGTTCTCAATCCATGAATAGGAATTACTGGTTTCCCCCAGTCCCCACACACTGTTAATGACCATGTTATTTCAGTTTGGTACAAATGCATAAAGACAGCTGTACTTTTAAATTAAGTATTTTGAGTAGGTCTGTGAATATCACAGTCATCAGTTCATGAAGAGGTTTGTGAAATGAACCTTGAAGTTCATTCCTCAGGGGTTGGCAGTATAGCGACTTACAGGTTCATTTGGGATATCAAACTTGAACTTCAAAGGAAGCATCCCATATCCCTTCAATCCAGGCTGTTCTTTTCACCACAAAGGCCTCAAGGACCTCTGGAGTCTAATCCCATCTCTGTTTCTGTCTCCCATTTGCAGAGGGAGCTAGGAGGCCAGTCCCCACCAACAAACACACTCAGCGTAGCTACCATTGGGGTAATTGCACTCCCAGTTTTTAAAATATTTTTAGGGTGATTGACTGGCCCCACACTGGGAAGCAGGAATGAGAAGAAACATCCTCTCCTGTGGCAGGCACTGCTTCTACTGACCCAGCGTCATCTGTGTCCCACAACCAATACCAAGATAGCTATTATAGCCAGCAGGAAATTTTTGGACCACCCTTCTCCTGAAAAATGCTGATTCATCAAAATTGGATTTTTAGCAGGAAACCAGAACAACAACAACAAAACAAAACAACCCTCCAACACTATCACACACATTCTCTTAGGCTGGTCTAATAATATCAACACTTAATAACATTTAGGTGAAAGGTATATCAAACATATTAACCTCTATATAAATTACAAATGTTACTACCTCAGAAAGTCCCCCTTCACAAAAAATGGAAAAAAATATTCCTCCTGGGTTTCTAAGAATAAAATAAAGATCAGGCTGTCTTGAAGTACAGATGCAATTCTCAGTCTGAAAAAATAAAAGCTTTGACATAAACAAGTAGCATGAAATCAAGAATTTATAATTATTTGTTCATGAATTTGAAAGCACTTTATTTACTGTAATATCCGGTAATCATATAGTTTTAAATTGTACTTAATTTTCTCTATGCTAAGAAAAAAAGTAGAGGAGGAAGAATATAAACGAACATCTTCAATTGTTTGTACTAAAATATCATAGTTAAAGAGAAACCATCATCTTACAAATCACCCTTATTTGAATGATATTTTGTCTAATATAATTAGGAGTAACACCTAATATTCCTTACTTTTGGGGCCTGCAGCAGCCCCTGTTGAAATCAGTGGGAGCCTTTGTAATGATGTCAATGGGTTCTGAATGTTTAGTGCAATTGACAACATTTGCAGTAAAGACAATGTCATGATTTTCCCCATATGGTCAAATAGTCAGTTTCTCCTGTTTTGTAGGCATTTGTGGATGGGTTACAACAACTAAGAAAAAAAAAGAAAACTAGGTAAGCAATTTAAAGTTGCTCCCAAACATACAATCAGCCATATATGTAGTATTTATAAATATTAAGGTATTATTGTATGTTGCCAATTCACATAATAAAATATATAGCAGCTCCCCGGTGATGTCAAAGTTACTGACTGGTCAGCGCTTTTGTAAACCAGACTTTTTATAGTGCCTAAATACTGATATTAGAGGCTAATATTTCTTGCTGTTGTTTCTAATTCAGTTAGTCTTGGCCACTATGTACAACACAGCTGAATTAACGTTTTGGGGTTTGGGTTCTCTCTCAACCTTAGTATTCATAGACTTTAAGGCCAGAAGGGACCATAATGATCACCTCAGGGTCTCTGCCAATCTGACCTGGGGGGAAATTCCTTCCAAATATGACAGTCAATTGGACCCTGAGCAGTTCAGCAAGATTCAACAGACAGACACAATGAAATAATTCTCTGTAGTAATGCAAAGGCCTCCCCATCTAGTGTCCAATCATGGCCCATTAGGGATACATGCTACAAGCAGTTGCAGATCAGCTATATACCATTGTAGGAAGTCACATCATACCATCCCCTCCATAAACTTATCAAGCTCAGTCCTGAAGCCAGTTTGCTTTTTTGTCCCCTCTGCTCCCCTTGGAAGGCTGTTCTCTCCTCTGATGGTTACAAACTTTTGTTTAATTTCCAGCCTAAACTTGTCGATGGCTAGTTTATATCCGTTTGTTCTTGTGTCAACTCTGGCGCTTAACTTAAACAACTCCTCTCCCTCCTTGGTATTTATCCCTCTGGTGTATTTATTGAAGGTAGTCATATCTCCCCTCAGCCTTTGTTTGGTTAGGCTAAACAAGACAACCTCCTTGAGTCGTCTCTCATAAGGTAGGTTTTCCACCTTTCAGTTCTCATATTAATCCCCATCTTCTCCAATTTAATAATTTCCCATGTGGAACTGCATCAAATGCCTTACTAAAATCCAGGTAGATTAGATCTACTGCATTTCTTTTGTCAAAAAAAAAATCAGTTATCTTCTCAAAGAAAGAGATCAGACTGGTCTGGCATGATCTAAAACATTTTGTAAAACCATGATGTACTTTATTCCAATTACCGTTTACTCTATGTCCTTAACTACTTTATCTTTCAAAATTTGTTCTAAGACCTTGCATACAATTGATGTTAAACTAACAGTCCTGTAGTTTCCCAGATCACTTTTCCCCACTTTCTTAAAAATAGGTACTATATTATCAATGCTCTAGTCATAGGGTACAACCCTGTAGTTTACAAATTCATTTAAAATCTTTGCTATTGGGTTTGCAATTTCATGTGCCAGTTCCTTTAATATTCTTGGGTGGAGGTGATCCGGACCCCCTGATTTAGTTTCATTACATTGCTTGAGGTTTAACTTCTACCTTGGATGTGGTAATTTCTATTTCCATATCCTTATTTCCATTAGCCACCCTACCTCTACCCCTAAGCTACTCATAACCCTTATTAAAACCTGAGGCAAAGTATTTGCTGAAATGTTGGGCCATATATAGATGATCTTTAATCTCCACCCCATCTCTGTGTTTAGAGGTCCCACTTCTACTTTGTTTTTTTTTCTTATGGTAATGGTAATAATTGGAGATATACCAATCTCCTAGAACTGGAAGGAATCTTGAAAGGTCATGGAGTCCAGCCCCCTGCCTTCACTAGCAGGACCAATTTTTGCTCTGGATCCCTTAGTGGTCTCATCAAGGATTGAGCTCATAACCCTGGGTTTAGCAAGCCAATGCGCAAACCACTGAGCTATCCCTCCCCCCATATGGCTGTAGAACCTTTTACTATTCATTTTAATTTCTCTTGAAAGAGCCAACTCTGCTTGGCTTTTAGCGGTTCTCGCTTTTCCCCTACACTTTCTGACTTCCGAGAGGTATCTTTCCTGCTTATCCATCTCATCTTTCATTCCTTGTAGGCTTTTTGCTTTCCCTTAATTACTTGTTTGGGATGCTTTCTCATCCACCATGGTCTGCAACTCTTACCTACAATTTTCCTCCCTTTCCTGGGATGCAGACTTCAGATAGTTTCTGCAACTTTGACTTTAAGTAATTCCAAGCCTCCTCCACATTCAGATCCTTTAGTAGTCACTTCATCACTGGTAATATTCAGCATTTACACACAAATATTCTGGTAATTAGGATGTTAGCAAATACAATATGAAGAGAGTATGTGTTTTAATGTGCTTTTTAGTATTGTAGTGCTGGATTGTGGTTACTTTTTAAAATTGAACTGCATTTGATATTTGTAAGCAAAGAGAAAAAAATGAACAGTACATTTCCTAATATGATTTATGCACCATGAATTTTCACTTGTTTTTAAAGTTGCAACTTAGCAGACAATTAGTCCACAGATGAGCAAATGAAAAAAAAAGGGGGCCAGATTTTTGGCCATTGTAAATCAGCATAGTGCTGTTGACTTCAATAGAATTATGCTGATTTATGCCACCTGAGGGTCTGGACCATAGCCTTTAATGGTTTTGAAGTCTTTCAGACTACAAGTGAAAAAAAAAAAGAAACCCTTTAAATATACTCACACAATTAAAATGTTAGTTGCAGCCATTTTGGTGGCTATCAAGCAAATTATACATATTTAGCTAATAGCTAAGGTAAGGGAAAGTAAATATAATATTTTTAAAGTGTGTTATAGGTACCTTCTTAAAAAAAGTAAATGCTGCTAAAAATGGCATTCAGGTCCCCAATTACATGAAATTGACATTGAGGATATGATGTAAAATGAATATATAAAACTTGAGAACTCTTAAAATTTAAGGCTAAGAACTAGCCTTACACTCATGTTTAATGTCAGGTTTAACCGTGCTTCTACTTCTTTCTCCCACCAATGAATTCTGGTTGAAATGTCAACATAAACTTCAAGAAATAATTCCGTTTCTCCTTGCTTTTGTACATTTGTGTGTGCCCATAACATTCAGTAACAATTGTGTGGTTAAGTATGTTCAACAGAGATTATATTCTCCATGTAAATGATAGGATTGAAATATGAATGAAAATGGTTGCATAGAAAAATAGATCAGAACAAGGATCCATCTAATCTAGTACCTTATATTTGACAGTGGCTAGTACTAGATACTTCAGAGAAGTTGTATGTCCCTTATAACAAACAATTAGGTTTTTTTTACTTATGTGCTGAAATATGATTATTTTGTATATCTAATGCATTTTTCAGATACATGTGTGTAACGGGATTGCTTCCAAAGCTTGTGTGCTCCAAAAAAAAAAAAAAAAAGACATAGAACATTGATAAGATGATGCCAGGGATAGGATGGTCTCAAGAATGAGATAGTTGTAAATGAAGCAATTCAGGAATAGCATAATCCAGTTTTAAGAAATGAACTATAGAGGGTAAAATATCATGTCCTCAGCCAGGAATGTAGCAATTGCCAATTCATTGTACGATTTGTCAGCTTATTAGGACACAGCTTATTATAACATCTGCGGGCATCAAACAAAATCTGGTTTACTCAAAGCCATTATGGAAGCATTAGGGATAAGCCACATTCCTGCTTTGCCTTTTAGCAATACTATTTCAAGTTTGTGAACCTATTTTCAAGAAGGGTACTGCCTTCCAGAAAACTGTGAATACATATCTATGACTCCAGTAGGATTATGTTTCCCTAAACATGTTTTAGTTGGTCAAATAGAATATCACACAATTTGGTTTATCCTGGTCAAGGATAAGCTCATACTTTGTCTTCAAAATGAACTACAAGACTTCATTCCAACTTAGTTCTTGAATGATTCAGGGCTGTGTAGAGAATTAAACTGTTGTTAGGATCCCTGACTCATTTGCTTTAGTAATTGAAAAGTGTGGAGAGAACAAGGTACGAGATCTCAAGCAAAGAAAGGATGATCTTGTGAATAAAGCAGGTGAATGCCACACAGCAGTATTTGATTTTATTTCTACCGCAGTCTTCATTTGTGATGCTTGCAACTTTTTACACAACTTTGGGAAACTGGACCTGAGGTTCCTTTGTGTGCTCTGCGTTGTGTGTCAGTGTGTGTTCACCTCAGACCAGATCCACTCAGATAAACCTCCAGGAACGAAGCTTTATTCTGTAAAGAACATAGAACAGGATTATTGTCCAGCAGCATCCTCTCTGCTTGCCTGCTATGTGCTCCCAGCTCAGTCAGTGCTGAGACTTCCTGCTGGCTGCGGGGGCAGAGGGTACATTCTGCCAAGAATCCGGAAGTTCTCCCAACATACCACAGTTTATAGTCCACAACTTGAAGTTCCCAGGGCTGCTGTTGAAGCACACATGGGATACACATGGAAAATAAAGAAGTAACTACTAATTGAATTGTGAGGATACAAATATTGAATGGCTATCTCATTCCCTGAGCACCATCCATCATGTGCACTTAATGAGGCAGGGACCCTGTGGAAAAAAATAAAATGTAATCATGTAATTAAACAGTATATAAAAAATGCATACACAGTAGAATTAAAATATCACTGGCAATTCAAATTCCAGTATTCCCTAACTTTCAAGGGCTTGACTTTGCAACCTAAATAATATTCTTTTAACATTTTTAAATGTAATGTATACAGCACAGCTGTGGTATGCTCTCAACATACTACATATCTCATTTTTTTGTTCAATATAAAAATATTTATTAATAAGGATACTTAGTGGCAATAGATCTTAGAAAACTAGCAGCTCTTGCATATGAAGAAGGAATACAAATATACATGTTCTTTATAGTAAAGTTCTCATATGTCTGATTGGATAATGAAAACCAATTTTCCTTTTCTAAACTGATCTGGACACCCAATAAACTTGCTCATGATCTGAGAGTGTTAAATTCACCTCATGCAGATGATCAGCACAAGACCTATGAAGTACTTAAAGTCCACTTAATTGCTTCATATACCTTATGGGATGAACTTCACCCATGCCAAAGAGGTTCATGAAGACTTCTTTAGGGAATGTAGTTTGTTTAATTCATGCAACTTCCCCACACAACAAATTCCCTTAGCAATGTAATATAGCCATAAAGTGCTATGTACACATACAGAAAGGCACTTTATAAATACATTAACAGATAATAATTAATAATAATAATAATAATCAAATAAATTCCCTTCTTTTGGAGGAACAGATGGAATTTGATTTCTTGCGGTTATTGTGATCCAATAATAACAGCTTGCTAAAATAGTGGAAAGTTATAAGAAGGAAAAACACACAAACCCTCTGTAACCATCTGGACAATATATCAGTTGAGAAGCAAAATAATTAAAGCTGGTCAAACCTTTTCTATAGAAAACGTTTTTCAACAGAAATTTAGGTTTTCAATAAAACAATTTTTTTTCATAAGAGGTATCTGCTTTCCAGGAAAAATGTAGATGTTTGTCAAAAAACAAAACCAAACCCACCCCAAACCAGAAAGATTTTCATGACCAGAGGCTCCCAGGATGCTGTGACATGGTGCAATGACAAGGAAGACCAGAATGCATCATATGAGATGTAATCTGGTCATAGAGCCCAGCACAGAGAGGAGAATGGGGGCATGAGGCACCTGAACTACAATATCCTTGAGGTACCACCAGAGCAATTACAATCAAGAAGTTCAGGTTTTGGCCTAAAGTATTTGGTTTATAATTTTTCTAGGGAGGAGGGGAGAGAGAGACTCTAAACTAATTACAATTAGCGCATGAGTTATTTATTACACTCCATCACATATTAGGCCCTCAACTAATTCTACATAATGGAAACTCCAAGTTGCCAGCTAGATACAGAGTACTTCAACACAGATTATTTTCTCAGTTTCATACCAAATTAGTACTGGATGAAAGTAGTCACTGTTTGACAACTTATCACATTTTGCAGAGTAACCTATTTGAAATGAGATAAGATTAAGTAACCAACATATTATAACTGATTGGCATTTTTGGCATTTTCCTCCATGAGATTAAGCACCTGAATGGGCATTCACCTTTCCCACCAGGAGTGGTTCCTCAATAATGTGGCTGAGGCATATAGGCAGAGCAGTGTGAATGAACTTGCACTTTGATTATTATTCTGTTCTGTGGATGTAAGGATGATGGCTGGGAATAGTGCAGTTTTGAGAACACTAATTTCCTTATTGGAAAAAAGAATCAGATTGAAATATACTGAGAATGGGGATGTATATGGTATTGGTTCAACACAGCTTGGATATTTACAATTCAAAGTATGGATTGCTTTCTTAATCTTTCTACAGAAGTGCTATACTTTTAGATGCAATGTTTGTTTCTGTTTTGAAGATATTCTCTCTATATGTTTTAATAGCTGGCTCTTCTGCTGAATAGTAGACTTGAAATCCTTATCTCCCTGGGTACATAGAAAGCTTCCATTATTTCAGGGTCACTGTTATACATACAAAATGCCAACCATTGGATGTTGTATGGGTAAAGGGTACTCTTCTCTTTTCTGCTCTAATGCTTTTTCTAGATAACTCAGTATATCCACTGTGTTAGGCGTACTGTTTTATATGCTGGCAGAATTATATGCTTTGGCTCACATTTCAGTGATACATTGGTGGCATTACTTTGCTGGTTACCATTGAACTTGTCTCTGTTTGCTGAATTTTGTATTTGATTGCTGGTGCTGCTTGTACATTTCACATCACTGAGGCAATTCAGACCCCAAATCACCAACATAGTTAAGCCAGAGGCTAACTTTAAATACATTAGTAGTCCCACTGAAGTCAAAATATTAGATTGAGGTGACCAATCTAATATGCTTAAAGGCCAGCATGTGCTTAAATATCTTGCTGAATCAAAGCCAAAATGAATATTTCAAATGGTGAATTCTTTAAGGGAGAAAAAATACAGAAGAGCAGCTGCTCAGTTAAAACCATACCAGGCAGAAGAATGACACATATCAGATTGCAGGTGATCAAAAATAAACTAGTTGCCAGCCCTGTATCATGTCCTTCCATGTAAATCAGCACAGATGGGCCTGAGAAGTGAAAAGGGTGGAGTCAAATCAGCCCATGGAAAATTAAGACCCATCACACACTCAGCAACATCACATCACAAGTTATATGAAAAAGCATAAGCATTAAGAAAGTCAGATTTTGGGAATGCTGTCAATGAATCCTTGCATGTGTACAGCCTGTCCCATTCTGTGGAACTCCAGCCTATGATTATGGACACTGGCATACTTTTTTCTAGGAATGCATTAGGAAAGCAGTTTTTGGAGTGATGTAGGAAGAAAGCAATGTTTTTATAACAGTAAGCCTTCTATTCTTGCTGATATACTTGGTCCTATTACTATACACATTGTGTGTGTGTGTGCTTCCAGTGATCTCAACATGTATCTCTCTCTCTTTGGCTCTCCCTTCAGCACCAGTGCAAATTCAATTTTCCTAATCATTTTTATCTTCAATGAATTCCATTACTCTGCCCTTCCTCATTATCTGACCTTGTCTCTTCTCATGTCATCCTTCTTCATCCATGCTACCTATAATGCTGGCCTCAATGTCCTGGTCATTCTTTTGCCTCTCATCTACCTTTCAGCTTTCTCCCATGCTGCTTCTTTGCCTGGAGCATACTTTTTGACCTGATCCAAAGAGTTACCTCACACTCCACATTCATATTCCCCCTAATACAGACAACTACAACAACACCTAAAGAAAATTACCCCAAAAATACAGCTATTTACTCTGAGTAAGATGAAAACCTCCAACATCATGCTTTGTAATAATCTTTGATGTCCAGCTATGCAATCTTCTTGCCGTCACCTCTCTCTCTCTCTCTCTCTCTCTCTCTCTCTCTCTCGTCTTGGTACACTGTCATTATACCATATTTAATATAAGGCCAGAGGACCGACTGAATAGCCACTTCATCAAATGGCTTTTCCTAAAGCTTCTTCCCCACTCCCTGTATGTATTTCCTACCAGAAATTTCACCTGCCTATTGAAGATGAGTTTCCTGAATCCCTCTCCTCACTCCATGTCTGGTTCTGTGCCTGAGCAGGTTCTCTCCTGTAGTATTAACCCAAGCTGCCACATGACATTAGCCTCAACCAATCCTTGGTCCTTGAAACAGCATATTAGCTCACATAGATATGGTCCAGAACAAATGTCCTTGCAAGCACTTGCACACATGTTTAAATTTAAGGAAATTAGTAATCCAAACTGGCACCAGCAGGACTACTCCCACACTGAGGGATGTGGTGGATTCTCTAGTATATGCAGTCTTCAGGTCAAGACTGAACAAATTTCTGGAAGCATTCTATTTCTGAAACAGAAGTTATTGGCTTGATGGAGAAAATTACTAAGTGAGGTTCTTTGACTATGTTATACAGGAGGTCAGAATATATTATCATAATGGTCCCTTATGGTGTTAAAATCTAGAAATCTATGAATGAATACAAGAAGTTAAACAAATTCATAACTGTTTGTAAGACTGAGGCTTTATTTTGTAAACTCCTTAGAGACTAGATAAAGTCTTCTTTCTATCATATGTGGAGCCTACCATATTCTGGCACCATTAGAAATCCTAACAACAATGATGATTGCATTTAAACAAAGCATATATAATTACTTATACACATTAAAGGATTTTTAGGGATTTTCTTTTGCTTTGCACTGGATAAAAAAGAACTCAAGGAGTGTGATGACTTTCATTAAGTATATATTTAGCTTCTTACTGAATTATGTGCTTAGTGCTTGCAAAGGTGTCATGAAGGAATTGCTGGAGTTATTATATTCTCTCTCAGGACAAATCATATGGCTAAAAAAAGATTATTTTGGCAGCCAGAGGTGACATAATTTTGATAGCTGAGCGAAGCTTCAATTGACTAAAATGTAATGTGAATTGCTTAAAGAGAGGAAATTCTCTAATGAATTTGAGAAGAACGGGAGAAGGTAGCAGTGAAACCAGACCTAAGGAAGGACTGCGGAGAAGTTTCCTAGAACTAAGGAACTCAGGATTAAAATAACAATGTTGAATACAATGAAACACACATAAATGGGCAACTGATTTTTAATTTTGTGTGTCTGGTGAGACCCTATTAACTGTGTGTCTGGTGAGACCCTACTAACTGTGCAATTAGAGTATGTTTAGAGATAACTTTTCATACATCTCTTGAGTGTGAAAAAAATCTCAGGTGTTTAATTCTAGTGAAAAGAAAAAAAGTTAGTTAAATAAATCAGTTTGTTCAGCAAATAGAACTTTATTCTCCCTTAAAAAATATGCTTCTATTCTAAGCAAGTTTGTAAAAATGGTACTTTAGGATTCTATGGTTATTGTCTCTCAATGACTTTTGGGGCAAATTTGTTCAGCTTAGAGGTAGAAAGATTTTCCCCCTAACTGCCAGTTCTGCAAATTCAGTCTGAGAACTGTAAATCAAGTTGGATTATTTCTGGCTCATGCAATATCACCAAACAGCAGACTTGAGAATGAGACAGCTCATTCTCTTTATGTTTTCAGTTGTTGCATGTGCAACTCCATAGAGTATCATTCAACTGCACAGTGCAACTAAAAGTAGAAGTTGACACCACACTTTGAATATACTTTTTTGATACACTTAAAAGAGATCTGGTTCCAAGGCAATACTGAAACATAAATATAGATTAAAAAAGAAAACAATTTAATAGGTGAAAGTTACAGCTCCTGAGACAATGATGCTGGGTAGGGAGAGGAAACAGCAGACAGAATTATATCTCTGAAGGCCATTGAAGAGGTGTATCTAGTGTTCCCACACTGCAGATCTGCCAGCACGTTGGCAGGATATGGTGAAAGGCCATACTCCTGCTTTTTCCAGACATGACCCTTCTCCTGCTTTTAGTTCTCCTGCAGCTTTAGCTGACTCCTACATCCTATATTTGCTAATGCCCTGCAGCAAAGTTAAGGCTAGTCCCTGAATAGTTGCATCGGTGGGAAAGGCCTCTTTCTACCCTTTCCTCTCTTTAGTGAATTCATCCAAGGACAGCCATAATAAAACCAGATATAAACATGCTAAAAAACATAAAGCTATATTCAAGCATTAGCAGGAAGGGAGAATAAATAGCAGCAGTAATATGCCTTTTCCAGCTTTCGGTTGTCCAGAAGACTGTTGCCTTTCCTTTCAAATACCTACTTTCATCAAATGAAGACTAAACATACAGCAGACACCACCTAGAGCTTACTGTAAATGCTACATGGAAGCTTCAGAGTCCTGCCCCTAATTGTTGAAGCCCTCAATGAGCTAAAGTCAAGTTACTTCATACATTGCAATGCTTTCCATGTCCTACAATCAAAGCTGTGCTCCAGGGAGACACTACAGCCAATGGTCCTGAAGGTGAAATTCTGAAGGGCAGGATATTCTCAGAAGAAGATCCTTTGCTGTGGAATTCTTATCACTGAAATAAGGGTAAGTATCCTCTTTTCTAAGCAAGATCAATGTGGCAGATTGGAATACTTGAAAAAATAATTTTATGTTTATAAAACTTTGGACACTTGTTGTTCCCCATTATCACCACATATAATTAACACAGTGAAAACTTTTTGAGATGAAAGAAGAAAGCCCGGCACTCGTACACTTTTTTTTATTTAAACAGTCACAGAACATTATACTTTTGATGTTTCAGTCTTCCAAACTACTTTTCTGTAAAAAACAGGTTACCAGGATCAGCTATAGTCATGAGAAGAGGCTATAAAATGACAAATGTGATTCAAGATTCTGAGTCTCCAGTTCAATCAAAAGAGCTGGAAAATATATTTTAAAGAACAAAGTATATATATGTTTCATAAAACATATTTACATTTTAACTATGTGGCTATATCCATTGCTTATAATTAAAGTGAACGAGGTACAAACCCAATTTTTTTTCAGAACAACTTTAAGATAGAATCTTCTTCTTTCACTTAAATGTAGCATTTGGTGCTTAAATATAAATTAGAATTTGTTTTAAGTTTAGAATTCTGAAGGCAACAAATCATTTGACTGTGAGATACTCTTGGTTAGTCTTCTTTAATGATAACAGACAAACCATGTTTTATTAGGCACTGACAATCATTCCAAATATTGTCTTCATTTAATCTGTACTCTTGGGTAAGGAATGATAAACTTGCTCATATAATTCAAATTATGCAGCTCTGATGGATATCTAATAAAGGAAACTGTATAGCAGTCAGAAGTTCAGATCAGTTAATGGTTTTTTGAACATTATTGTACCACAGTCGTATATCATGGTAAGTGACATGGATACAAAAAGATTTCGAGCTGCTCTATTTTGTTTCTTAAGCATAGTACTGAAGACATTGCTTTACCACCATTAACTGAAAATAGGGGAAGAACTGAAATAAAATTAACTAAATTAGTAAGAAATGGGGTGGCATGACCGTAACATGAAGGTGCATAAGTTAAGAATTAAGCATCTACTAAAGAAATAAGGCAATTGTTTAGAGTTTAAAAGTTTGGTAATCTAAGTATGCGTACAATGTTGGCACACAACCAAGGACATTGCATTGGCAGTTTTAAGCAGTTAGGCCTATGGCTAGTGTGTTGATAGGCAAATGTGGACTGAGGTCAGGTAAAGGTCACTTCAAAACTGAAGGGAGGGGTCAGTCAGGCATGCTCGGTTCAAAACTAGGGGAGGATCCCTAGACCATAATACTAAACATCCCACTATACTAGAACTTGTGTAACAGCTTTGATTGACAGCCAGATCTATCAGTTGTGATTGGTCTGTAAGCATGAATCAATCAGAGAGGGTGTAAAGGTGATTGGAGGATAGGTATGCTAATACTTGGATTGGGAAACAAATCAATCAGACTAGGTCAAAAATTGTATAAAAGACAGAGAGCAAGCAGGCAAAAGTCAGTCAAGTTAGGAGAAGATGAAGAAGAAGGAGGAGGAAGCAGAAGAAGCAGCAGCAGGCTGCAGGAACAGAGCAGAAAAAAGACTGTGAGAGAGAGCAGAAGAATCCTTAGAGCAAAGGGAAAGACAACTAAAGAGAGTAAGCATGCTAGAATAGTGTAGGATATAGAGTAGAAGTAGGGTTAATGAATGTGTATGCTTGACAAAATAAAGTTGGAGGTCTGTGGTGTGTGTGTCTATATTACTATTTATAAAGTTTAGACTTTATTAAGATTGCTGTCAGTGTCTTGAATATGAGAGACCACCATGTGCAGAACATAATCACTTAAGCCACTCTCACTGTATGACATTACAGTCTTGGGTACTTTAGCTTATATACCTGTGCTAAAGGATTTATGTTTAAATTTAGGTGTAGATTAATTGTATTAGAAAGATTGGTTACACTACATAAAGAAAACACTTTGTTTTGGAAAAATATTGCTTCTCTGTCAATCCTTTAAGCGGAAGGCTGTATCTGTGTCATCCCGGAGGTGACCAGGTCTGTTCTGGGGAGTTTCCTGAAGGGCATAGGGAAGTCCTTGGTAAATCCTGGCAATTTCTGTAGATTTGGATCCCTCCTTTCACCTTGCACGAACAGATTAATAAATTAATATTTGCGTAACCCAGGAGTAAGCAACAGAAGGACTACTTTGGGACCCCTGTGTCTGTTCTTGGGGTAACAATATAATGTAGAATAACAGTACATCTAAATATCTGAGAGGCAAGATACAACTTGATGTCAAATTCTAAAGAAAAATGTATTCTCTAATTTATATTACCTTTTGAACGTGGTATCAAGTAACTAAAGGAGTTTCAATGTAGTATGGCAGCATGGTCTAGTGGAATAAGTGTGAGACTGACACTCAAAAGACCTGGGTGCTATTCCTGACTCTGCCACTGATCTGCTGTGCGACCATAGCCACGGGCTTGTGTACACTACAAAGTTAAGTGGCCTGAGGCAGCTTATGCCGACCTAACTATGAAGCTGTACACACTACAATGCCCCTCCCACCAGTTTAACTCACCTGCTATGCTGACATAAAAAAACCACCTTGACAAGAGGCACAGACCTTAGGGAGACATGGCTAGAGTGACACAGTGCCAGTGTGCACACTGCATTGCACATATTGCCCTAAGTGGCCTAGAGGACATATCCCACAATGCCCACTGTGACCACTCTGGTCACAGTTTTGAACTCCACTGCCCTGCAGCCAGATACACAGGTGAACACCCCTCTCCGGTTAAAGCCCCGGTAAGTTTTGAACTTGCTTTTCCTGTTTGCTCGGTGAGCAGAGCTCACATAGCAACTGCCCAGCTGAGCATGCCATATCTTCCACTTCTTGTAAGCTTCTTTTTTGTGTTTAAGATCAGCAAGGATTTCACTGTTAAGCCAAGCTGGTCGCCTGCCATATTTACTATTCTTTCTACACATCGGGATGGTTTGTTCCTGCAACCTAAATGAGCATTCTTTAAAATACAGCCAGCTCTCCTGGACTCCTTTCCCCCTCTTGTTATTGCATGCTTTGATGACTCATAGGAGCGTTACTCCTATGCGTTACTAGTATTCTGGCTAAAGTGTCCACAGGAAGGCTCACTGGGCAGAGACCAGCTTATTCTATGGCCCATTGTATTCTTAATAGGCTGTCAACTTGAATAATCCATTCACAATGTACTGTCTAGCTTCAATGTAGATTTTAGCTGGTGGGTGTTACTCAGGAATACATCACATATGTAGGATGACAGTACATAGTTAATATCTATAACTTCAGATACAAAAAAAGATGCATGCATATAAACAGGATAATCATACTTAGTAAATCATAACTTTTCCATTGATAGTTTACATGATATACGTAGTACAAGATTTGTTGCAATTGTCTAACAGTGGCAATATCAATGATATAAATGATCATGTTTCGATCATACAGCATCAAAGGGTCTCTACCTCCACAGTAATCGCAGATGCACGGTAATATCCTTTGGATTCTCACCTCTGTCAAAGGATGGGGGCAGGGGTCTCAAAAGGTTTCAGAAAAAAATGGACCAGTGACTCCAACTTCAAGAATCTCTGTCTTTCCACTGAATCTGTAGTTATTTTTGCTCTGATATGCTCTTTTGATTCTATTGCCTAAATTCTGTATTGGAGTAGTACTACTGAAATGTATTTACAAAAGAATTCATAAGAGCTAGTAGCTGCAGAGAAATCATAAGCAGAGGGAATAAAATCTTTTCCTCTTTGCATAGGTGCACAAGTCCTGATATAATGAGAAATCACTGTGGTGAGGCAGGGTGAGAGAATCACAAAGGAGTTCTCTATACATCTCATATTGCAAGGTGCTGCATATGAATTACCACTTTCTACAAGAAATCATTTGATAAAAATGTAAATAATCTCAATCTGAAACAAATTCATATGTTTGGGGTTTGTTTTAATTCTGCCTGAAACCTCCTCCAATCCTACAACGCTTAATTAGAAATGAAACAACATTCCAGGACCTCCCTATACTCCCCCACTCCCATTCCATGTATCTTCTGGGGTGCAGGAGAATCTAAGGCACTCCATCCATGGGAGATTAAACACGACAGCTGCATATACAACCAGCTGTGCATTGTTACAGTCGGTCACACACAATAATCATTATAAGGCTCATAGCACAGTGCAAACAAATAGTGCCAGGCTCAGCATGCTACAGCAACACATGTTACTGTAGCTTAGTGTTAAAATGCTCCTTTAAGGCCTCCCTCAGCCAAATAGCTCCTCACATCGAGCTCCTCTTATAGCCTTGTGTTCATAACACACAATCCTGAAGAGCAGTGCAGGATCCATGACAGAGATGGTTGGCTCGCAGGTTACTAGGGTGGATGAAAAGTGACTGGAAACCTAGTTGGATGCCCCTGGAATGATGGGATTGAGAAATCTGCACCAGGGGATGCTGAAGCTGCCCCATGAGGTATTGAAAACCCTTTCCAAACCACCCGGAAGCCAGATGCACAGTGGGATAGCTACCCAAAGTGGACAGCTCTCTGTGTCGATGCAAGAGTTGCTACTCTGGATGCATTTCACCAACACAAGGAGCATACTGTGGGCATCCAAGAGCGGTTTAATTACAGTGAAGTCTGATCGTGCTTTAGGTGCTATTGTTCTACAAATAATAAGAAGTGCAGAAAACGTTGGCCAAATTTGTCATACATGGATGCCTGAAATTTGGCACTAATATTCATAATTAAGAAGCTAAGTAAGTGGCCTGATTTTCAGAGGTATTGAGCAACTGCAGCTCCCATTGACTTCAACTATCCAGAAAAGCACAGGGATATGTTTTAAATAAAGCCCTCAATTTTATTTATGAGACAGGCAAATTAAGCTAAAACTCTTTTCCTTTAGTCAAAGCATGCCAGCACCTACCATATAACTCTTCAGGCAACCTGTCACATCAGGGTGATTTGGGATACTCACTTTAACTATCACAAGAAACACTATGTCTGCCATTGAGAGTTTATAGGTAGGTCCTGACATACAGGTCTACAGGTACAATTGTGTAAAACAAGAACAGGCAGATCTCATGAGGTTTGAGGTTCAAGTTTATTTAGTTTAAATCCTTTCACATCTCCCAAAGATAATTCCATTAAAATAACACACAACCTCCCATCCCCATACACCAGGGGTCAGCAACCTCTGGCACGCAGCTCACCAGGGTAAGCCCCCTGGCGGTCTGGGCCAGTTTGTTTACCTGTCGTGTCCACAGGTTTGGCTGATTGTGGTTCCCACTGGCCGTGGTTCGCCGCTCCAGGCCAACGGGTGCTGTGGGAATCCGCGGCCAGCATATCCCTCGGCCCGTGCCACTTCCCGCAGCTCCATCGGCCTGGCGCGACGAACCATGGCCAGTGGGAGCCACAATTGGCTGAACCTGCGGACTTGGCAGGTAAACAAACTGGCCCAGCCAGCTAGGGTGCTTACCCTGTCAAGCCGCATGCCAGAGGTTGCCGACCCCTGCCATACACACTTCTATATAAAGACAACTGTGCATCACACATCGGGAATAGAAAGCACATCTAACTGTAAAATGCAGGCTGGGTCTGTTTAGGTTTATTAGGCTAAACAGGTCTATTTTTTGCTTTCCTCCTCTCTGCTGCTATTTTCATTTTATTATTTTTCACTCTGCCCACTCCACTTCCTTTTTCACCCTAGCATTTCATGGATTTTTTGTCTGCCTCATCTCTGCTTCCCCTCACCCCAATAATCTCTTTTGAGCAAAACATAAACTTAATGTTTCATTTATAACTTTAAAACTATGATCTTCAAGTGTGTTTCAGATTAGGCAAACGTGTTCATCTACTCTTTCTGAAATGAATTTCAGGACACTATTTATATGATAGCCCCATACCAAGACATATTATAGCTTTGTAGTGAGTAATAATCTATTTTCTGCTTTGCATCGGCACATGCACGCGCATGTGTGTGTTGGTGTAGGAAATGAATTACCAGTCTCAGAAACTATGAATAACAATGAAATATCAGGGTATCATGTTTTTATATTTTTGCATAGCTTGCATTTTGTGATTCTGTGTGTCTATCTAGGATTAAATATCTTTGTGGTGGTGTAGCCGGGTGCTGGTGCACAAGCACCTAGTTAGCCCCTGCTCAGCCAGCCTCAATCAGGGGAAATAGATTGGGGCTGGGGAGAAGGCTGGTGCCTGGCCTCAGGAACTGGCTGCACCTGTGGGCCTGCTCAGAGGGGCGCTATAAAGGCTGGCTGGCAGCCAGTGCAAAGGGGGGATTGGCCAGGGAAGGGGTAGTCTCCAGAGAGAAGGGAGAACCCCTGTAAAGAGGAGACCAAACCTTGTAAACTTTGTATATAGTGTTGCTGGTGGTGGGTACAGGATATAAATAAAGACCACGGGTGCTGCAAAAGAGAAGCCTGAAGGTGCTTTATTAAAGGAGCCCAGAGCAGCGGGAAGGCAGGCCAGGAAAGGACCCGGTTACAGGTGGTCTTTACTGTGCAACAGAAAAGTTAGCTTAAAGAACATCCCATCATTTTAAGAACCAAATGGCTTCCGTCAGCTACAATGCAAACAGAAGGTATAGCTCACTTGAGCCATGTTCAAAACAGAAATATGAAGGGTGGTTTGCTTCAGCAAAGGTCTAATGAATCCCACAATAGTTCAAACTCTCACTACCACACTTAGTTCTCGGAACAACCCTTTTATAAGGGCCACAAGGGAATTTATTAATTCCCCACAGCTGGCTCAGATGTACCCGGATAAGGCCACATGCAAGATAGATAATCATGGTCCCTTTCTCTAATCTGAGACAGTTAACTCCTTCCCTGTCAACTGCTGGTGAGAATCTACACTGCATCACAAGAATATCACTTTTAGGGTGCCTCAGAGAGAATTAATCAGATCTTTGAGGGAAGACTGAGTCTGGTGGAGATTAATAGCTTGATTACCTAGTCAACAGCAGTGAAGGTTGAGATTTTTCTTCCCCAGAGAGAAGCGTGACCCAGTGTGGGGCAGGGAGAACCTAATGATCTGAAGTGTGCAAGGCTGTCTTTCATACAACTTCTCTGAGTATGATTCAGCAACTTCCTACACTAAATATATTAACTTTGTCTCTCAAGGAGAATACCATAGCTAGAAGCAACATACCTGGCATACATCTAAATCAGAAGCTTTTGGGTTTTTTTTTTTTTACAAGCCATGGTATAGAATAGATGCAATTTTTAAAAAAATACAAAATAGTGTTGCTCTTATACTATTCCACTGAAAATTCTCTTTAAAATATTGCTTCCCAGCTTTATGGGAGGGATCAGAAGGCTATTGAGTTCAACCGTGTGTGAAAGAATACCTTAAATATGAACTGATGTTAACTCTAATTATATTTATTCTGAAACAACACAACAGCTGAGAAACTTGCTTTTGTGGGAAGTGGTGAGCTAGGAAGAGTGATCTCAACACAGTTAATCAAAATATTTGACTATTTGAAGGCAGCTGCTTGCAGGAAACAACTAAGTCATTGTTGGTATATAATTAAAAGACATGAGAGCAAGTGTATTGATATAGAATTGGACATATCCCTTTGTTGTGATGAATTACTTAATTTTACATTGTTATTCCCCTTGGCACAATGAGCAAAGATTTATGTAGACGTGTGACTATCTTGTGCAACTCTCTTAGTGTGACAAGGTAAAGAATGACTTATTCTATATCTGGCTCAGTTTTTTGCTTGATGGATTGGGCCTTTCCAATGGAAACTATATCTAGCTTTATCCTTCCCAAGATAAAAAAGGTCAGAACTTGTTGCCCTTGTTGAGGCCTGTTTTCATTGTGGTAGAAGTCTGTTCAACAAACAACAACAGAAAGTGGAATTTTGGCAAAACTGCATTTGAATCACATTAGGATTTACTTGGTGGGTATTCAAAAAACTGCCAACAGGAATGTAACTAATATTTCATAGGTTCCTTTGGCCAATATATCCCAAGCCAGAACATGGAGTCACAGCTCCAGGGACAAATTTTGTTTAAAAGGAATAATGATAAAAGAAAATTCAATTCAAATTGGTTAATATCATGAAACTTGACAACAGAGTCAAAAGTAAGTACTAAATGCAAAGTCCAGAAACATTCATCATAAAACAAAATAGGCAGGGAACACAAAATAGAACTATATGTACTAAGTCTAAGAAATATAAGCCGATAAATAAAATTTTCCAAGACAAGTAAACATACTGGTGATGAATGAAATGAAGACAATTATGCCAACACTTTAAAGTAATTTGCAAATAATCTTATTCTAAGGAACTGTTTGTAGGGCTTAGGGAACTAGGGATAAGATAATTTTCCGTAACACTAATTAGTTTAATATATATGAGATGATAGAATGGAAGGAGAGTTCTCCTCGTTAAATATTTACCATTCAAGACCTCAATGTTTGCATTCAGTAGAGGGTATCATGAGAAGCCTCTGTGATTCATATATGGATTTTATCTATATAAAAGCAGATAGTGCTGGTAAGATTGTTTCCTGACATTCACGAAGTCCCTAATGGAAAACTAGAGAAAGAAATCCAAAGATCCAAAGAAAGAGGAGTTTGGTGAACTGGTTGAGAAATAGAACACAAAATGCCAATAACACTAGTAGTTTCCTAATTATTAGAAAATACTCAAGGGGAAATGAGCAGTGTGCTTCTTTAGAGATAAGATACAGCACTATCAAAGTCCCTTATTAAAATAAATGAATTAGAGAAAGGTGTAATGAGTAAACTATGTAACATGGCTGATAAAACAAATATTATGAGGAAGAATGTTTTTGTGACTATTAATGTTAATCAGTAAGATTTGGAAGGGGCTACTGTTTTTGCCCCATGGTATTAAAGTTATTAATAAAAAGAGTCTGACTCTTATTTTGTATGTGGAAAAAATTAAAACTAGGACACAGACTATATTGAAACACTGACAGCCAGCCTGGGAGAATTGATAAATGACTATGAGCATGTCTTCTCCCATGAAGTCTTCTTAGCTATTGGCAAGAATGTTGTTGTGTTATGAAATGGGATGAGGTTTATGTAATATACTTCAGGATGGCTTATTACTACACCGCACTCCCACCATATTCATTCCATTGCCGGTTGTATGGCTAGTGTAAGTTGATACAGCATTTTCTTTATATAGTCCTATTTAGCCTCCTGCTTTCCGATGCCCTGCATAGTGTTTGGTTTTGATAAGACCATTTAATGTGGGGTTGTTTTGTGGTGTTTTTTTGCGGGGGAAGAGGGATTTATTTATTTATTTAAAACAATGCTTTGCTCTGCATTATGGAGAGAATTTTTAAATTTCTTAAGTCCCAGTTCAGTTAAGCACTTACTTAACTTCATGGCCTTTTAGCAAAGCACTTCAGTGTGTGCTCTCCCTGGGTCTGGTCTACATACAAGATTCCCTAATATCTAATGGGAGTTTTATTTCAGGGGCCTCATGCCTTCATTCTCCTGTCTGGGACATTCTCCCTGGCTGGACTACATCTTCCATTCAGTGTCAAAATGATCCAAAATGAAATGTTTTCTTTCCGTTTGGCAAACAGGAATATTTTGATTAAGATTTGTCTTGAAAGTAAATATTTCATTAACATTTTCCTGAAAGACAACTTAATTTTTTTTTTTGGCAAAACGGAAACATTCCTGTGAAAAATTAAAATGTTATGTCCAAAACCACACATTTAGTCGGAAATTTCCCAACCAGCTCTCTATATAATGTTGCAAATGTTTATTTTGTAGAGGGCAAGGCTTGTATTTTCTTCATTCCTGTACAATATCTTAGATGCCAACAGCTAATTACTTAATTATGTATAATTGCCACCAAAAAAGTGCTAGGAACATGGAAGTTGTAGACCCGGTAACAGAACATGCAGAGAATTTTCCATAATGTCATTGTTTTTCAGAAGACACGGGATGGAGAGAATCATGCAAGAGAACAGATTTCTTACAGAAACATCATGTTCTCATAGGGGCATCACTTTACTCTTTCTTTCCATAGGTGATCACATATTGTCTCGGATATATATTAAATAATATCAAGAAGGTGGATATCTGCTTCACATCACCTGTGCTTCTATAATTTAGTCTATATAAAGCTATGTTTTCTCTAGGGACACTGCTCCATGCATCACTCTCTTTTTTTTTCTTTTTTTTTAACTGCCCAGGGTACCACAAGCTAGATGTGGTTTCTGTACAAGATACAAACAGAACCTTTATCTGTACTTGCATTTTGTAAGAATTACAGTGCAAACTAATTATAGGATCTAAATGTTAATATTGGCTCTGTCTCACACAAAGCCTGGAAAAAGAGGGTTTAAGGTACTGGCAGAGATCAGGTTGTGACAGGATCCTCTCGGGGTGCAGCCTGGGACTGTGAGACCGCTTTGCCCCCTGAACTCTTTCCAGCCTTGGCTGTCTCTCACAATGCTTTGCTAGTGACCTGCAGCAAACCCCTCCAGGTTCTGTGATCACTCAGTACAACAACACATGTAGCCCCACACCCAGCTAGATTGCATGAATGCTCCCAGAGTCCTCATGAATCACACAGAGAAAGGCACCAGAGCCATATCCCCCCAGCTCCCGGCACTGTACCTCAGGAATATACCATCCTGCACCGCTCAAGATGAGCGATGCAGATTTATTAATTGGTTCTACACTCAATCAATGGAAAATGGACATACACCAGCCTTTGTCAAACCTGAGCAGATTTGTCACACACTTCATACAAACTCACTGGTAAAGATAAACAGTAAAACAAAGTTATTGACTATAAAAGGTAGATTTTAAGTGATAGGCAAAAAGTCAGAATTAGTTACCAAAACAAATAAAATATAATCATGCAATCTATACTCTCAACCCTATTAGACTGGGCAATAACTAGATTAAGCAGTTTTTCTCACCCCACTGGATATTGCAGTCCTTAGTATACATATTTCACCCTTGAAATCTGGGACAATCTCATCTGTTGGAGTCTTGTCTTCTTCTTAGTGTCTTAGTTGCTTGCAGCATAGGTGGGGGCAGGAGAAAGGCCCAGTATATAGCCTCTGTGCCTGTTTTATACCCTCAGTCCATGTGCTTGGAAAACACAAGTCCAGGCATATCTGAGTGTATTGCTGATTCTCCACCTCAGCAATTACCTACTATCTCCTAACAAAGCAGTTCAGAGAGTCCAGACTGCTGATGTCATGGGGACTTCTGGGGCGTTAGACCAGGGCCACTCAGAGGGGGGGCAAGTGGGGCAATTTTCCCTGGGCCCCGTGAGCCCTGGCGGCAGTCTGGGTCTTTGGTGCCATTTCGGCGGTGGGGGCTCTTCAGTCGCTCCAGGTCTTTGGCGACATTTCGGCAGCAGGGTGCCCTTCAGTGCTGCCAAAGACACGGAGCAACTGAAGGGCCCCCTGTTGCCGAAATGCCGCCGAAAACCCGGACCGCCACCGGGTGAGTACAAGTGCCGCAGCTCCCACGCTTTGCCCTAGGCCCCCGGAATCCTCTGGGAGGCCCTACATTAGACAAGAAATCCTCTGGTTCTCCTGTTAATGCAGAAGAAGTGAGACCCTGAGCATGTTTCCCGTGGTTCCTGGCAGTCTGTGCTGTTGTCTCTCCCCTTCCAGGGAGAAAAGATCACACACACACTATATATATATATATATATATATATATATATATATATATATATATATATATATATATATATATATATATATATATATATATATATATATATATATATATAGACTGCCGCCAGGGCTCACGGGGCCCAGGGAAAATTGCCCCACTTGCCCCCCCTCTGAGTGGCCCTGGTCTAACGCCCCAGAAGTCCCCATGACATCAGCAGTCTGGACTCTCTGAACTGCTTTGTTAGGAGACAGTAGGTAATTGCTGAGGTGGAGAATCAGACATAAAGATATGTATATATATATATATAGATATAGATATATATATATCTTTATGTCTTGCATTCTTATATTTTGAAGTATATAAAAACTGCAGTCTTTCTTTCAGTTATCTAGAGTGTGGGTGAAGTTCCCATATATTGCCTTCAAGGAATTCTTTCTAGCAAATGAGACAATTAGAGCTGGGGCAGGCAGGCGGGCGGGGGGATATGACCAAATTTTTTCTACCAAATAATTCTGATTCGGGTCAACCTAAAAAAATTGCTCATTTGTATCAATTTCAGCCAAGTTTTTTAAAGACAAAATGAACCATTTTGATATTTATGAAATGAAACATTTTGATTTTTTGGGCTCGATACATGGGGGAGACTTAGGCACCATTCACAAATCCTGGAGAAGAAAGTGCTTCCCTTATACCCAATAGCCAACTGTTTAGGGAACTCACATCAGCTTTGAATCCCTGCTATGGAGCATGGACTTGGACTCAGGTCAGCTGCCCAAAGTAAGTGCTCTAACTACCAGATTAGCTATTCTGGGATGGAGCACTCTCAGTCTTTTCTGTGGTTGCTGTTCCACTTTGTATAAATAATTAAATATTCTTCTGGACAGAGAGTGAGTTAGAATGACCCTATAGACTGTGGTTAGGGTATTCAGCTGGGAGAGGAAGACACCTTGGTTCCAGTGGTATGCACCCAAAAAAGGGAAAAGATGGGTTCAAATCCCTTCTCTGGAGTGAGGTTTTGCATACAGGTCTCTCATATCCCAGATGAGCGCACTAGCTATTGATCCTAAGGGAGGTACCTCCTCCTCAGGTTTGTGAATGGCACCTAAGCCCGCTTGTGAGTCTAGCCCTTCATTTCCAAATTTCCTTTGATTTTCCTAAAAATGCCCAACGTAAAAACACAAACACACAAAATGTTTTGTTCCGAACTGCCAGTGAACTGAAAAATCAATTGTTCAACAGAAGGCAAGTGTTGTGATATCATCACTGTGGGAATGGACCTGTTGCAAGAAACTATTTTTATTGCTGAGAGCATCCAGCATAACTTTGCTGGTACAGCACTCCACTTATTCCTGAAGCCCATGAAACATAAGGTGACAAAATGTTTGGTTTAGACCTGTTGTAAAAGGCTGAAAAGACCTGCAGATGAAAGCTAATATCATGAATTCCCTAAAGTGAGACATCCATCAAACTATTTATACAATTGTATCATACCATTTCCTCAATGCTGATGATTCAGGCTGCATAAGCATTCTTATTTTAAATCTCCCAGAATTTAAATCATTACTGCAGTTTTCATCTCTTTTCCAGAAGATGATTAATCAAGACAATGGAAGACATGTATGTAGAATTTTCTTCTTCCCCTTTTTGAGTTTCTCTGACATTATAAATGTCATGTCAACAATGAATTATTGCTGACAAGCACTGTGTAGTGAATTACTGCTGCACCACATACTCACAAAAACACAGCTTTGAGTACCCTTTCTGCTGTGCAAGTAGTTTGACATGTACCATAAGCTGGAGCTCTTTGTGTTAGAGTTGATATTTTTTTGCTGTTATTATCAACTGAAGTAAAACTTTTACTATTTCTACTTATCTATTAAAATAGTGACTTTATCTATTAAACTAGTGACATTCTACTCTCCCTTGCAACACTGTTTTCTGTGAATACGTTTTTATTTTGCTATTTTGCAAGGAGACATAAATATGGGTTTTTTTGCTAATTTTGTGGAATTTAAGAATGTTTTAGCTTGAACCACTACTACTATGTGTAAATAATTATTAATGTTAATGTATAACTATGCTTGCCAGAATTTTTATACAATTTGATTAATAATACTGATACTTATTTTAAGCAATTTTTAAATATTCTTATTAATATAAAGTTTCATAATTGTAGGACATTATGGGGGAATCAGATAATAATTTAATGACAGTAGATATTAAGAGTGAAAAATTTGATGCTTTATAACTGTTAAAACACAAACTGTCAACATCACATATCAAAATCATAGAACCATAGAAGATTAGGGTTGGAAGAGACCTCAGGATATCATCTAGTCCAACCCCTGCTCAAAGCAGGACCAATCCCCAACTAAATCATCCCAGCCAGGCTTTGTCAAGTGGGGCCTTAAAAACCTCTAAATATGGAGATTACACCACCTCCCTAGGTAACCCATTCCAGTGCTTTACCACTCTTCCAGTGAAATCGTTTTTTTCCTAATATCCAACCTAGACCTCCCACACTGCAACTTGAGACCATTGCTCCTTGGTCTGTCAATCTCCTTACATCAAACTTATTTTTTCCCCTAAATTTGCCTATCTAAAGTGTGATTATTAACTATAAAAATATTTTTATATTGGTTTGTGTGTATATGATTAAATTAATGTTTAGTGACACTTAACAGATAAAAATCTAGTCGTTCCAATCCTATACCCCTTTTCATATCTCTGATATTAGAGACAGGCTGTGTTCTTGCTTTAACATTTCCTAAGGAAGGGAAGCAGAACTCATTTGTCCAAAGCAGAGGGTTTTTTTTCGGAACTCTGTTCTGAGAACAAATACACTCATGAACAAATAGTTGGCAGCAAACGAAAATTCTACCAAAACCTGTTCACACTTACTCAATATGAGTGTAATTGTTCACATATGTGCTAGAAATGGGAAACATATTAATAACAAAATAATTTCTTGGTAAAAATGCTTGTTTACAAAGTTGAGAACATTTTGAGACAGGAAACAATTTTAAAACATTAGGATTCTTTAATATGCAGAATTTTCTCACCAATATTTTTCTAGCTGCAATGAAAAACAGCAACCTTAAGCATGTCTTTTCAAATTATTATTAATTATTATTATTATTATTATTACTGTATTTCAAGGAGGCTTGATGAATTGAGATTGATTATATAAATCACATTGTAAAGGTGAAAGTTTCTTGATTGGCTGATCATACCTTATGTGGCCAAAGGAGTTAGCACAAGTCATATTTATTCTTCTTTTTCAGAGTGAGTGGCAGCATGGCTGAAAGGCTTTGTGGAGTCTTCTGTTGAAAGGTAAGCCCTATCCCCCCTTTGCTGAAAATGATCAAGGATTTTAGAGGGATAGTTGTTCTACTTGGTAGCCCCTTGAAGCTGCAGAATGGGAAATTGGCTTATCTGCCAAAGACACTGATGGACCACTCTCCTGCAAGAATGTAACACCAGGAAGAGATGAAAGGGGATTGTAAAGAGAATGTGGACTGATCTGTTGCGAGCCTGTCTATTTTTGGACAGTTCAAATCATCATCCAAACTATGAATCTTTTAAAGTTCCCCATAGTTAGCTCTGTGTTGAATTTAGCTTTATTGTTGTTGTCCCATACAGTAGCATGTTTGACATGTAGTCTAGCTGCAGTGAGGCTGGTTTACAGCAAAATACTATGCTATGATGTTTCTAAAATTGAATTAGCTTTTCATTTTATTTTTGCCACTGGCTTGCAGAATTGGACTCACATGATTAATGCACCTGAGGACACTGTACTTCCCTGACCTGGGTAGGAGCAAGGATATCAACTGGAGAATTTGGGTAGGGGAACACAAGTGATGCCATCAGAGACTGTTTTCTTCAGTATGGAACTGACTTTTTCTCTCTCTGCTGATTGACTGATTGATGTGACCCTCTCCAGCTCAACCCCACCCCTTGCTGTTCTGCTGCTCCCAGTCTCACTTCCCCCAACATCTATGCTCCTTTACATCCCCCTTCCCTGCTTCTGTCTCTCCCTCTTTCCCTCTCATTATTTCTCCTGCAGTGTCACCTGTCTCTTCCTTCCTCTCTTGCCCTACCTCTGTGCTCCTGTTAATTCATCTCCTCTTCCACCATCTCTACTAGCTTGATGTTTGCCAACCATTGCCCTCATCTCCATGCTTGTACATGACACCTCTTGCTCACTCCTTGTCTATTTAGACTGTGAGATTTTAAGGACAGAAACAACGTTGTCTTGTGTGTTTCTGTGTTCTTAGAGTATCTAGTGCAGTTGGGGCAAGGGCTGCTACTAGAACGTAAGTAGTAATAATAATAATAACAGTAACAACAATAGTGGGATATTCAAACACTTCATCAGGCACTCAGTAGTGAATAGTAGAAACTGGGAGACGCTCAGTGAAAAGAGGAGGCTTAATAGAACTGACTGAGCAAAGGAGAAATATTTATCTAGCAGGTTTTGTTTGGCTTGTTTGAAACAGCTGAGAGGTTTGGAATGTTGGACTAAATGGCTTAGTGGGAAAAGGGCAGGTGAGACTGTCACAGGTTCACGACAAATTCAATGTATCCCATTAGTTCCCAAACTTTTGTACTGGTGACCCCTTTTACATAGCAAGCCTCTGAGTGCGACGCCCCCCTCCCTTATAAATTAAAAGCACTTTTTTATATATTTAACACCATTATAAATGCTGGATGCAAAGTGGGGTTTGGGGTAGAGGCTGACAGCTCACAACCCCCAGTAATAACCTCATGACCCCCGTGGGGTCCCAACCCCCAGTTTGAGAACCCCTGATTTATCACATGGCTTTGCATTTTATCTCACTGATTTCACCACACAGCAGCCATCTAGCACTACCATCATTTGACTACATGTTTCTTGAAACCATTTCTCATACAGAGTGAAAAGCAAACGTAGTCTAAAAAGCCAATTCAAGTTCCCCTGTACCACTTAAACTTCACATAAGGTGATGTAGCAGTACCACGGGCTGAGCAATAGCACATGGGTGCCTGAGTATCATCTATGTGCTGCAGAAATGATCTCCATGCTGTCCCTTCATAGACCAGCACAGAGGACCAGAAAGTGGATGGACCAGGCAAAGGGCTGCAGTCTTTAGATCTGTACACTGCATATGGATTTAGCAGTCCTATCACCCGTGTAATTAGCATGGAGGTGCTGTGATTTTATTCCAGCCCATAAGATGGAACAGAAACTGCAGGAAGAGTTTAGAGTGGATCTGCAAAGTAGCTCTGTACCATGGTGTGGATTGGAGGGGTGGATTTCATCTCCCTAATTCCTATATACACAATATCCATACAGATTCAGAATATTCAGGCTTTTTCCAGAAATGAATTTCAAAAGCACACATTAATAAATTAATTTATAGGACACGAGCATGTCAGAAATAACTCCATTGATGCTTATTAAATGTGTATTGCTAAAAGATATGATCTGAGAGGAAAAATATTGCTTTGCACATTGGAAAATATTAATATTCACAAAAAGTGAATCCACTACTTTAATCTCAGCGTTTCCGCTTTCTTTTTCTTTAATTCTGATTGGTTATAAAGAACATAAGTGCAAGAGTTGTTATAATAGGAACATGACCAGGATTTTTTTTTAAACATAGTAGATAATATATTCAGATTATGGTGGAAATTTGGCCATTGAGGGAACTCATCGTTGTTCAGACCTTATTCACTGATTTTTTTTTTTGATTTACAGAAACTGTCCTTCCATCGTTGTTGTCATAATTCCTTCCATCATCACTTTGTTTGTATGTTGCTAGAAAGGTCTTAATTGCATTGCTGCATCTTTTTTATTATGTACTGGCATCTGCTAGTACCATAACGGTTAGTATTCCTTTTTCTTTCCATTGGGTATACAGGTTACTTTTGCTAAACCTTCCATTTGCTGGCATCTATCCTGAACCTATCTTCATGTAAGGGGACTGTTGCCCCCTTACTAACATTCAGTGGGGGTGTTTTGGCTGCTAGCTCCCAGCACTAAAAGGGGAGGGATCGATGGCAAATCAGGACCCTGAGACTGACAGTCCCCAGGAACAATGGCAAGAGGCCAATGCTCCAGGTCAGCCTGATTGACAGGGCAGGCCGGCTAATCAGGGAGACAGAAGGCCAGTGTGGGTCCCGTCCTCCATGTGTGAGCAGGAATGTGCCGGAGTCAGACAGAGTGGGGCCGAGCTAAGGAGGAAGCAGGGGCCCAAGCTGAGCTGGAGAACAGAGCCAGGCCAGATCCAGAGGGGCCAGAGCTGCAGCCAGAGAGCCAGAGGCACAGCCCAGAGAGAGCAGATCCTGTGCTGGGAGCGGAGCTGCAGCCAGAGAGCCAGAGGCACAGCCCAGAGAGAGCAGATCCTGTGCTGGGAGCGGAGCTGCAGCCAGAGAGCCAGAGGCACATCCCAGGGAGAGCAGATCCTGTGCTGGGAGCAGAGCTGCAGCCAGAGAGCCAGAGTGTGGTGAGCAACTGGGGCCAGCCAAGGGGGGGAACCTTGGTAAAAGGGCCCAGCGCAGAAAGACACTCCAGCCAAGGGTCCATGCAGGCCAGGCTGGGAGGGGGACCTTAACCTGCCGGGGGGCTGGCACTGGAAAGAAGGATCCCACCACCCAAAGCCCGGAGGTGTGTGGTCACCACCATTTCAAGTGTCCCACCCACAGCATCCCTGCAGCACAGCCAGGGCCTGAGAAGGAGGCCTGGGGCCTACAAGGAACAGACTGCAAAGTGCTTTGATGTCCAGAGACATTGTTTGTAATGTTCCCTGCCACAGAGCAGGGTGATGTGTTTCCCTGTAACCGTTCCCATTTATTCTTATTCTTTTCTTTAAATTGATTGTTAAGTAAACAACTTGTATTTGCTTTAAATTGTATGGAATAATCAGTGGGTCAGGGAGGTGCCCAGTGCAGAGAGGGTACCCCGGAGTGGGGACACCTTAGCCCCTGTCCTAGGTGGCCACAGCAGGGTTGGGGGTTGAGCCCCCCAGGAATCCTGGGCCCAGTCTTGTTGGGGCTACGAGAACTCTGCCAAACAGGAGAGTCCTCAAGGGCAGGGAGGCCTCTGGGTAAAGGAAGTGGGAGCAAGGACTCAGATCCTTTCGCTAGCCCACTTCACCGGGGTACACAGAAGCCAGGAAAGTTCCCCACAATAGCGGGACCATTCCCCCGCTTACATTCAGTTCTTCAGCCATCTGTTGTTTTTCCTTTTGGTAATGTATTTGGTTTATTGCCACTTGATTTTCTTTTATTTCTCAATGATATTTGTTACTGTAATTTGTGCTTGATGTACCAGTTTCATGTATTTCCTTCCTAACTAGAAACAACTCAAAACCATGAGCATGTTTTGCAGATTTAGGATGTTTTTCAGGATTTTTGCAGATTTAGGATGTTTTGATAGCGTATTTATTGATTCTCCAGTGTATAATTTTAAATACATTTTAAAACAACAAGTTTCACAGAAACACTTCCAAACATAACCCAAGCTTTTGTTTGTTTTCTATATGGTTTGGTTGGCTAGATCATTGTTTTACAGTTCATATTTACTAATTCTAACCCACATTAGTAGAGGCTTTGGGTCAACTTTACAAAAGCATTTACATGTTGGAAGTTGCATATCAGTGTTAGTGCGATTTACAAAATCGCCTAAGCAGGTTAGTGCTTAACTGCCATTAAAAATCAATGCACCTTTTGAAAATCTCACAAGGCAGCTTTCTGCATCTTTAGGTGACTAGAAACCTTTGTAAATCTGTCTGTTTATTTAAAAATAATCAATGAAAGGATTTAACTGCATGCTGTGGTTAATACTACCGCAGCAGACACCATTTACAATCATTACAATATTGGTATATTTTGTTATCTTGATGAAACTCATCTTGCAATTTGTTATGACTATTTCTTGCTATCTTGTGCTCCTCTTGAATAATTCATATAAAGGAATAAATAAAATGTGTAAATTGAATAGCATCTGCAATACTACTAATGAAAATAAAAATTACAAGGTCCCTCAATTCTGCTGCTTTAGCATATAAACAGATTAATGGAGTGGTGGAGTGGGGTGAAGGCCACAAGGTATTATTGTACAATTGCTTTTTGTAGAGGAGGTTATGGTTGTACTACTTAAGTAGCTGGTATTGATCACTGTTGTAGCAAGACAGTGGGTTAGACAGGGCTGGATTATGGTGTGTGTGTATGTGTATATACATAGATGTGTGTGTATCATATATATGTCTTATGATTTTTTCTGTCCATTCTAGGTCATCTAAGCCTTCCCCATCTAAGACAGTGTCTAGTTTTTCCAATAATTAAAAAAAAAATTAAAAAGCAATTAAATAAAAATAAACATTGTCAACCCTTCATTTAGGCACTAATTATGATGCCAAGCATATGATGGGCATTAAAACATGTTTTATGCCAACCAAGCTGAAGGGAAAGAGAAATTACAGATCATATGTATTTCTAAACTTGTATTTCCTTCTTTTCAACCTACTGTGAGCCAACAGTTGTGCCTAGGAGATCAGATTTTTGAATCCACTCAATTTGATATGATGAGAGCAAAAGAAACAATCCAAACTAGCATTTGGATTAGTATGTTCAGGGTATGAAGATTCAGGCCAAGTTTAAATTAAAGTAGCCTTATTTCGTCAATCACTTCTTATATTAGGATCTGACAGAACAATATGTTTCTGTGCTTGAAGATAATTTAAATCCTTCTTGTTATATAATCTGTCATTGCAGATTTATTATATCCATTTGTCTAACCCATGGGATTTTGTTTGGCTCCATTGCTGATGTTTCTGGACTCAACAACTATCTGGCTTGAGAAGACACAGTCAGAACTGATCATAACTTTTTGGTTTGTGTATATGTGTGTATATATAAATTATTTCCAGTAAAATGATTTACATTGTTGTAAAGTTGGGCCATTTAATGGTGCCTTTGTTTACAATTTTTCTAACCAAATGTATAAGTTTATATGACAATGACAGTATACCTGTTTTCATATGTTTCAGGATGCAGAGAACTGCTGAAAAGATTAATAGCTGAGTCATTCATACAAATATACTCATCCCCTTAAGCTTCCACAAAAGGATTTGAACTTGTAAAATCTATTATAGTCTTAGAAATATTCCATAGTCTCCACTTACACTCTGGGAATTTATTCTAAATGTCTTTGTTCAAAATTTTCCACTGACATTTAACATTTTTTTAATATCTATGTATGAATGTAGTGCTCATGAAAGATGTTCTACTGACAGGGCAAGGTTCATCACCAGCACAGATATGAAGTGAAAGTGTCCACATACTGTAGGACAGAGGTGCCCAACCTTATTGGGCCACATAAATCTAACCACAACCTTGTGTGGCCCAAAGAGATTCTCCGTATTTTAATAAGATTTAAAGTTACCTTTATATTTTAAGTTCAGCTTGCTTTGTACATATTTTGATAGGTTGTTTCTATGTATAATATTGTCTGTTTACACACCTGTGTAAACTAAAATGATGTAAACATGATGACAAAATGCTAATGAACGGGCTGTGAGTATATTGCATTGACGTGGACGTGGGCCATGTACAGCCCGTGGGCCGGAGGCTGGGCACCACTTTTGAAACACACGCTTCAACACTAAACAGGCCGCAACATTAAAATGGGGTAATCTTCTCATGATCAGTTATGATGGCTTTAGGGCCAAAACCCACAAAGTTGCCACTCCACACTCAGGATCTAAGATAGATAAATAGAGCGTTAGCTGACACAAATGAGGAAGGAAGTGGGAGCATGAAGTTGCCTTTTGTGGCCACCAAGTCCACCGAGCCAATTCCTATCATAAATTAGAATAGCCTCAACATCGCTCCATTTGTTCTGGCTTTTTGTGGCCTCAGCAGGTTGATCCAGAAAGTCAGAATAACTGGGAATGTCCTCTGCATTGGATCTGGAAGGAAGTGGTGATGGTATGTGCCATCTGAGGAGTTCCCTATGCCTCATGTATCTGTTTTAAACTAAGCCACAGCATATAGGAATTTAAGGAGCCTCTAGCTGTAGCTCTAAATATCTCTTTATAAGTGACTATCCCAAGCTCTAGATGCTGAAGGAAGGAAGGAAGGATGTTGATGTAGTGAAGACCAAGGCTATAACATGGTTCAAAAAAGAACTAGATAAATTAATCGAGGATCGGTCCATCAATGGCTATTAGTCAGGATGGGCAGGGATGATGTCCGTAGCCTCTGTTTGCGAGCAGGTGGGAATGGGAGATAGGGGATGGATGACTTGATGATTACGTGTTCTGTTCATTCCCTCTGAGGCACCTGGCATTGCCACTGTCAGAAGACAGGATACTGGGCTAGATGGACCTTTAGTCTGACCCAGTATGGCCATTCTTATGTTCTGAAGGAAGGAAGGAAGGAAGGAAGGAAGGAAGGAAGGAGATCCTGGGGATGCATAGAATAATGAATATCAGTCGATACATGTACATCCTATGATGTGGTAGAGGAAAAGGTTTGATATATGTGGAGGAAGCAACTGACAATGAAGAATATAATATGAGGAGTCAGTTAGAGTGAAAGAGCATCTGATCACAATAACAAATGATGGCCTAGAGTGCATCCCAATCCAAGAAAGCATAAAAGAAAGGAGACAGCAAATCACCAAAGATAGACTTGAAAGCTTTATACCAAAATCAATGTACAGACAGTGATGAAGAGAGAGATGAAACCCATTAGTGATCGAAGATTAACAAATCCATGTCTTGTAGGAGGATACCTCAAAAGAGAGAGCATAAGAGCACTCCTTAAAGTTTAATTATGTTTCAGAAAAAGCTGACCAACAGAATTGCTCCAAGAACTGCAGAATGTGTTCAGAACAGAAAGAAACGGTGGAACACATGTTGAATGCCTGCAGAAGCCTGGCTGGGGGTAAAAAATCAACAAATACAATAGGATTGCCAAGTATCTGCACTGGATCCTCTGTGGCAATTTCAGATTTAATCTAACCTTGTGGTATTATGACCACCAAATTGAAACTCTCTAGAATATGAATAGGCTATGATTTTATAGGATCTGACAACTGTCATAGAGCAAATGGTGCAGTCAAACAGTATGGAAGTTGTAGTTATAGAAAAAAAGACAAACGAGACCATGGTAATTGATATCATCATATCAACACAGAGAAACATAAAAAAGCAACAAGAAGAGAAGATGGTGAAGTATGAAAAACTCTGCCATGAAATGGAAGAATTACGGAGAATTAGAACAAAGACAGTGATCATGGGATCACTTGAGGCAATCCCTAAGGGTATAATAAGCAAATCAAGAACACACTAGGAGTGCAAGACATCACGATCACTGACCTCCAGAAAACAGCAATTCACTGTGAGAATTTTAAGGAAAGTCAAAGGAGAACGAATGCATTTGAGCACCTAAAATACACAAACTCTGTGGTGGGTTTAACAAAACACCTGACTACCCAAGCCTACAGATTCGGTTCATGGTCTGGATGTATTGGTGACATATGGGGATAAATTTTAGATGGTATCTTTCCCCTCCTTTGTGTTTAAAGATTTTGCATGTTGTGAAGGCTATTTGTTTAAAAAAATCTCCTTGATTTAATCCTGAGGAACAATAATAGCAATAATAGTAAATTCTTCTGAGGATTCCAAAATATTTTAAAGTAAACAAAGCAGATTGGGAATTATTCTAAGAAAAGCTAATTCATATCTACTGTGCTATCTAAATCATATCCAAGTAGCCTAGAACAGAAATACAATACAGTCACTATTGAAGTCAATGTGATTATAAGATGTTTCTGCCTACAAAAATGCAACATCTAGGGCAAATATAATTTAAGTTATTCTTGGAATCATTATAACTCTAATAATATTACAGGGCAGTCATTTACTACAGTGGAAAGCAGATATAAATTGCATCATTCTGATTTAATTGTATTTTATACACAGTTTGCATTGGTATAAACAATTTTACAAGGTGCAGGTCAATGAAAAAATCTTTCACTTGGTAGTATTTTATAGTTTGCTTTTTTCTCCGGTCCTTTTTAAGCAATATTGAAAATGATTTTACATTTCACTATTATAATTTGTCCACACATTCTGCATTTTAGAGCATAACTTATATAAATATAAAAATTTTAACATATGCTAATATTTAAATAATGCAATAACATCATTTTGTTTATATTAATATTTTTCAATATGTTGCATTTTTCAGGAATCACTAACATTCTAATGACTGCTATGTAGGTATTTATAACTCATTGACTCTCAAATCATTTAGCAATTTCATTCATGGATTAATTTGGTTTATAAGGAAAAAAAACACAGGCCAAATCACATTTATTTCTATAAAATTGCTTGTATAATTTAAATGTAATTAACAACTGAATTGGCACTTATATGACATGTTTCATCATGAAGACTCACAGTCAAAGTAGTCTCTGCTTTACTCAATGCACAGGTGATTTATGAAAGCAAAACAATTCCCATACATAGTAAACTTGTATTTGCTTCAGTAGGCCAGGAATATGAAGTCTTTGGGTGAAATCATAGCTCTATGGAGGTTAATGACAAAATCCCAATGATTTCAATTGGGCCACGATTTCACTCTTTGTTTCTAGTAGGAAATGTGATTAAATTAAATCTATTTGAGTAAGAAATCCTTCATTGTTATTATACAAAATCCTTTAAAATAATTTTACGTTTGTATTTATCTCCTTCCCACCTCTAAACCTCATTCTCTTGAAAAAGCAGCGTCTGAGAAAGCAGAGACCACAAGTTTCCTTAAAATTCACTGTTTAGCACATGTTTATTTATATGCATGTGAGTAGTCCCACCAAAGTCTTTTCAGTAGATGAGTGGTACACATTTACACCAGCCAGTTCATTACAGTGTATGTTTTTGAGGAAGCCTGCATGTATTGTCTCTCAGTAGAATGTTAGACTCTGCCCCCAAGGAAGGCAGAGAGAACAAGAGAAGGAGAGTGAGAGACAGAGATTGAAAGAAATGTATAGATGAAATGGATTCCTTTCTGCTCTAAGCACATTGTCCAATAAAGCACTTAAGCATGTGCTTAGTAGAGCTGATCAAAAAAAATTCTAAAGAAATATAGAATCATAGGGCTAGAAGGGGCTGCAAGAGTCATCTAGTCTAACCGACTGCCAAGATGCAGGATTTGTAGTGGCTAAACTATCCAAGACTGATGGCTGTCCAGCCTTTCTTTGAAAACCTACAGTGAAGGAGCTTCCATGACCTTCCTAGGCAATCTGTTCCATTGTCCTACTGTTCATACAGTTAAGGAGTTTTTCCTGAGATTTAATCTAAATGTGCTATTTTTCTATATATATATAAAAAAATTGAGATAAGTCAAAATCAGAGTTTTCTATGGGGAAAGATTGATTTCAGAAGATTTTTCCATGAAGAAAATTGAAACAAAATACTTTTCAGGTCAGTATGGCATTCTCATCAGGCATTGTGGTGGCTGAGCCACATAGACTGAAGTACATCACAGGACATTTTTACTCCTGGGGAATTCTGCATCACTGTGTGTGTACATAATTAATGTGCCATGCATATTTTATTTTTTTTCGCAGAAAATAGCTTGTTGGAAAGTTGCTGCAGTTCCACCTATTACCCATAAGAGGGCAATGTGGCACTACAACAGAGCAGCCACTCCTGGCCAGCTAGCAAGAGAAAGCCTGCAGTGCCTTCTTCACAGCACCTGCTGGACCAGGTCAGGAGACAGGGGATATGGGTAGACAGCGAAGAAATTTGGTTCTGTATTGTAGTTTAAATGAATTTTTACTTAAAGTTCTGTATTAATATGCCTAGTAAGGAATCAGTTTGTCAAAAAACACCTTCTGAATCTTTTTTGTTGTCTGTATTACAGACATACTTATTGACAAGTATTTTGAAATACATTACCAAAATAATTGAAACTGGTGTGATTATATTGTGTAAAATATGCAGAATTTTGCAGAATTTTAAAATTGTGTGCTGAATTTTTAATTTTTGGTGCAGAATTCCCCTGGGAATAAGGAAATATAGTTCAACCGAGGACCAGCGCCCATATGGGAAAATGGGGGCATGAGGGACCCAGAACTACAGCTCCCCATGAGGGACCACAGTGATTAGGCAGTCACAGGGTATGTCCATACTGCAATCTGAAGTGTGATTAAATCTTGTGCCATTATGCCTACGCTGCTGTTCTTAGCTGTGCTATTGCGAATATGTCTAACCATATTGAGATCAAAGCTGGAATTGCAATAGAGACAGAAATTCATGTCAATCTGACCCAAATAAAACAATGTTGAAACAAAATGTTTAAAGATTTCTAATTCAAAATGTTTCAGAACTTTTAATTGACGTTTTGTCCCAATTAAGGATGAAAACAAATGTCAACATATCACAATTTCATATGGGGCAGAAATTCCATTTTTCAATCATCTCCAGTACTTGGAGACTTAAGTATGTGCATAAGTGCTTTGATTAATCAGTGACTACTGTATTACAGTTCAGTCTCACAGCCAGTTCATGGATAGAATACTTCTCGCTGAAGTAGATGAGCTACTTATTTTTCTTGTAAGATTCTTATAATAAAAGATGGGACTTTTCCTTGGATTGTGATAGACAAAAGTGAGTGGAGAAAACTGATACATATCTAGGAGATACACTTAGAGCCAATTTATCTTAATGTAAAGAGCATCCTTTATCTGAAGTACACCAGGATAAGAAAGACTATGTATCTACTCTAAGAAACCTTCACTGGATTTGGTGTTTGATCCTGTAAGTTACATTTTGGCACTTAAGAACAAACCCCAGTATCAGCTTCTATTTTTCACGATAAGGCAAAATAATTTCCCATATCTAGATTCCCCCTTGTCAAAGAACAAGGGTCTGTACTATCTGCTTCACTGGTTATTGGGTGTTTCATTTATTCCACTGGGGAAACTTGAGTTCCAGTGCCAGGAAGGAAAAGAGATCCACAAGAAGTTTAGAGAATCAGGGAGGAAATGAAGAGATTCTGATAATCAGTCTCCTAGATCTTTCTGAGGGAAAGAGAATACATAATGCAGCAGCAAATATATAATAGCAAAATCATTTTCTACCCAATTAAATAATAAAGATAAGAATATCACAACTAAACATGTAAAGAGAAATTTGAATTTTCTGATTCCGAATCTATTTTTTCTGTGTGTCATATTTTCAACATATACATTTTGTTAGGTATAGTACCTGAAAAGTAATCTTGAGGAAAAAATGGTATAAAATAAGAAAAAAAAGTGATGAAAAGTGAATATTATACATAACCGAGGGACCATTGGGTGACATTACTCATTATCATCAATACTCATTATTATTAGTAAGAGCTGTCACACTTCAGATGACTAAATTGTTAACTAGCAAATTATAGTTTCTTGGGGGGGGCTAGCTCAGTGGTTTGAGCATTAGGCTGCTAAACCCAGAGTTGTTAGTTCAATCCTTGAGGGGGCCATTTAGGGATCCAGGGGGAAAAGACAACAAAGATTTGGGGATTGGTCCTGCTTTGAGAAAAGGGTTGGACTAGATGACCTCTTGAGGTCCCTTCCAACCCTGGGATTCTATGCAGAATTTCTATAAATGCTATTGTCAGTCTATCTGGAGTGGCTTAGGAGCATAAGTACCAATCTCATGCTAAGAATCAGGGTATTCACCCTAAACTGGTTGTGAATTCTATACTTGGATTTCACCAACCAAGTATTAAATGTGAACTTCTCAGGCACTATAACAGCCTCAATGTGGAGTCCCAGACAGCCCCCTTGGGTACTCCAATTTATCTTTCCAACCAGGTACATTTGTCTTTATGATAGATGGTTCCTTACACCAAAAATCACAAGAATCATCAGGTTACTCCCGGTCCCAAAGGACCAGTCACTTACATCAAGTCAACTGCACTTCAGCTCTCAAACCAGAAACAGTGCTTGTAGAAATCCTCTAATAAATTAACTAAATGGTTAAAGCAGATAAATATACATGCAAAAATGAATGACAGTATTAGGTTCCAAAAGGTAATAGAAGCTGCTGTAATATGCAAACTCTATACATCCTTTAGGGCTAACCCAGACTAAGCAGCTGAGGATCCCTGGGTTATGCTTAGAAATCTTACCCTCCCAAAGACCAAGCTGCAGAGAAATCCAGTTTCTTCATGTTCAGGATTTTGATTCCCTTCCCCCAGAGTTCAAGCTGATAGGACGAGTCCTTGTGCATGTCTCCTCTTCATGGGTGTATGGGAGAAGCAATCAACAAAGTCTTTTGTCCTCTGATGTTCCACAGTGGTTTGTCTGGTGTCCATGAGTCTTCTTTTGTTGGGCAAGGCATAACACTTCCAGGCCAGTATTTCACACTTGGTAATGCCTTTCTCCTGGCTGTGAAAGTTTACAGTTTCAGAGAAAATACGTAAATGTTACCTTATAATATGGGATACAGATACGGTAAGTGAAAATAATGCACGCAGAAATTTATAAGATTTGCATAAAATCTAAACACTAAACATTTTTACAAATCTAAAACCTATTTTAACAATACCAATATGCAGGTGATCATGACTGGTTTCCAGCCATGCATTTATCAGTGCTCAGTTGAGGCCTAGCGGTCTTGGCATGAGCTAGCATCTGGTCTGCCAGCATACCAGTTATCATTTATAATCCATTCTTTGGGTCCAATACTGTAAGTGCTGAAATATGTGTAAGTAACTTTAGTCATATGAAGTCCCACTGCAGCCAACTCACAGTGTGCATGGGGGGGGAGGGGGTGGAGCTGATGTTCTGTTCTTGCAGTGCTGATTTATATTTCTCAAAAGACATATCTTTATATATTGTATGTTTTCTATAGAGCTAATGTTGAGCTCAGATGCTCACAGGCTACCTATGAAATCTTCCACAAAGACACATGTGAAACTAGAGTTTGGCGTTTAATGATTCTTTGTAACTATGTGGTATCATCAAGGTAAACACAGTCCCAAGTGCAGACTTCTTGGCTGACACCCTTCTCTGGTATGATGTTGTCCACCTGCCCTAGACCCTGAAAGCGGCATCAGACACCTTCCACCCGCAGCCCTCCAGCCACTTAAATACACTCCCTCAGAGTTCCACCTAGGCTGTTGACACTCTGATCTTACTAATTTAACCACGTCAGGAGACAACATGGCAGGAAAGCAAGGAACCCAGGCTTAGCAAAGGAATTTCTTAGATACAATCACTTTACTCTTAAAGTTACAGATCTTTGAAAATAACAAAAGCCCTGAGATGCACCTTGTCCTAGTCTGAGTTCAACCCGTCAGTGAGTCCATGGTTCATCAGCATATCGTACTGGGCAGAGAGCCTCCTGCTCTCTCTTCTGAAAGTCCTTTTTATGTGTGATGATGATCACCATTATCTTCAAACATCACTCCCTGCACAGAGCAGGACCTCATGCTTAAATAGGGCTTCTGTGCCAAGTGCTCAAACTGACATGCTTTACCCCTCTCCCTTGGAGTTTCTTGTGTATAATGACTCTTGTTCCATGATGATGAGCCACTAATTCAGTCACTGGAAGTTCATGACCCAAGACTGCAGTCTTGATGGCTCTGAATGATGGTCCTTCAGTGAAGTGTCAAATGCCTGTCTGGAGGGCCTCATAATAGCCTTCCTTTGAGAAAGTGGAAGTGCAGCCAAAGGTAATGCCTGGGGAAACCCCAGTGTAATCCCTTCTGACACAGTAGAAAACAGACAACACGATATAATATAATCATCACTGCTTGTCACAAACAGTTTGAAGACAATCTATAATCTGAAAATTGTTCATCCAGGATATTTGGTGTATACCTATGAATTATAAATATGTGTGCAGAAATCAGGATTGGTTCATTCTTGACAACTCACAAACAGAAGAGGTTAAAGCTCATATCCTGCAAAGTCTTAACTTTAAGCACATGAGTAGACCTGTTGACTTCAGCTAGACTATTCATGCTTAGAGTCAAGCATGTATATACATTGTTGGAGGATTAGGAAGTAAACTGGCATTAAAAATCAATCATAATGAATGCTTCTCCAGTAGCTATTATTAGTATAAGTTCATCACCTACATTTTGTATTGCTTTCTGAAACTTTCCAATTTAGATCCTGTAAAGAAACTAGAAAAAATACACCACACATCTAGTTATATTGAAATATACAAAAGAGAAATATTTCTGTATTTATTTATTTTGGTTCCGCTTTGTACTTGAATGTCTTGGGCTTTCATACAGCCAAAATTAGGAAAACAGGCAGATGCTGATAGTTTGGGGTTTATCAATTTTACAAGAAACAGTAAAAGAAATCAGCTCATGAGGAATTCCATGCAGTCAGTAAAATTTCCATTGATTCATTATTTTCCAATAAACAACACAGAACAATGTTTCTGGGTATCAAATACTTGCATTGTTTGGCTCACATCTACTTGAAAAACACAATCCTGTTGAACATGAGAATAGTTTCATTTTCATGGTCCACACAGGAAGCACTGATAGGGTGACCAGATATCAACTATGAAAAAACGGGATGGGGGTGGGAGGTAATAGGCCCCTATATAAGAAAAAGTCCCAAAAAACAGGACTGTCCCTATAAAAATGGGACATCTGGTCAACCTAAGCATTGGTCAACATGAGTTATTAAAGGACAAAGCAACAGTGCCACATTATGATTGTTTTTAAAGCTATACTTCAAGCAACAATATCATATTGCTATTTATATATTTTTTTCAGTTCTTTCCCTCTGATATGTGTAATTTCTTTTAAATGTTTGAAATTCAATTTTTCTTCTTTCCAATTTTCATTGGACAACAATGATTGATTTTTTAAATTCCCTTTTGTTTTTTGATAGAAGGCAATCCAACATGATTATGTCTTGGGTAAAAGAGGTTGTACATTTATTATTTTTTTTTTTTTATTGCTGGCACTGCAGTAGCAGAGTGCAAGAAATTATTGGATTAAATGTCACAGGGGCCCGAGTTCAGTTTCTGAGAACCAACTTTTGAAAATACTTGGAAATATCTTGTGAACAAAAATGCTAGCATTTAGACACCTAACTTCCCAATGGTACCCACTAATCAAGTTGTTAGACAAATAGAGAGGGGTTTTCAAAGGGGCTTACTGCTGACTTCTGCCCCATTAAAATCAAGGAGAGTTTTACCACTGATTTGAGTGGGAGCAGTTTGGCCAACACTGAGCCCTTTTGTAAATTCCACTGCTAATGAAGTATTTGCTCTTCCAAATAACTACGGTACATCCAAAATTAATAGTGCTGACAATGCTGAAGGCTGAGGGGAGGCCTTTTTCCATAACTGAACCTAAATTTGTATCCACGTGCTCTGATCTTATTGCTGGATTATAAATGGAAAGCCCTTAGTTGTCATGCAAAAATATGTGCATTTCAATGGAATAGAAGCCAGTTTCCCTTACAAATGAAGGTGTGTGTGTGTGTACACAAAACTTGTGGGTTCATTTTTAGAGGCCTTTTCAGAAATATGGCCCATAGGTTACATCCTCCATGAAAAAGGGAGAAAAAGAAAGAGACTATTTCACTTAAAAATCAGCATTGAGTATGAATCAAAGTGAGAACAATTTTAAGAAAGGTCAACTGTTGGGCCTAAATTAATGCCTGTTTTCTTATAAAAATGAAATCACCATTTTTATATTAATATTGACTGTATATATTAAAAGTATGGAAATGTACTTTCACAATTACTCAATAGCTAAAGTCAGATTACATCACCTGTAACACTGAGCAGTACTGGAGAGAGGGTCTAGGGTTGCCAAATTTCTAATCACACAAAGCAAACACCCCTGCCCCACCCCTTCCCTGAGGCCTGCTCCTGCTCTGCCCCTTCTAAGAGGCCTCACCCCCGCTTGCCACTTCATGCTATATGTTTGTGACCCCATTTTGAGAACCTCTGCTCTAAGTCACAATAACTCTTGAGGAATCATTTTGCTAACATTTTAAATCTTACTGTGTTGTTTTTTAAAAAAAAACACGTTGTCCAGGATGCCCAGAGCTTTGGATGGGAAATTTTCTATTATAATTTGTAAAAATCCAAAGGCCAAACTGTGTGACCCAACCAGCACAAAGGCATATGGGGACAGAGTGTGACAGCTAACTGCAGTATGAATAGCAGTGCTGGAGAATTAGTCTACACGGATTCTCAGTGTCCTCCCCTCATATAAGTAAGTGGGAGGGAACGGGGTCCAAAGCTTCACCCACTCGATAGACCAGCCAACTTGTGCCACAGAACACATGCTATAGCATGTATGCACCCCACACAGTTTACTCCTTCCCCAGAACATCTGATGTTAAAGGTGAATGTAAAGGGCTGCACACAAGAAGCCTTTTGCAGTGCACAGCAAGAAGTTTGATTGGTCCTACAATTCTCAGGAACAATCTGCATATCTTGAAAGTTCTCTGCTGATAGCTTATCTCTTAACTAAGTATTTACATATATACAGACATGTCTTTTTTATGGGAGCACTCCTCTAGTAGTGGGGAACCCAGTGTGAGTCCCAATCTCATGTCTGAGCTGTTCTGCTACCCCCTATTCAGGGTAGATCATATATTGATTATTTGTACTTAGAAAGTATATTGGCATGTTCTAGCCAGGCTTTTCATGGATATATAGCTAAATATAGATCTATCTCTCTCTCTCTTTCTCTCTCCTTTTATCCTCCATCCATTTGTCTTGGTACTTAGAAGATGCTCCTCATTGTAGCATCTGAGTGCCTGATAAAGTGGATCTCACTAACTGCATGAAGATTTTATGGCTATTACATTATTGGAGGCTTTTCTTTTTTTTTTCAGCTCACAGTTTATCTGACCCAGCGTCTAAGAACCAGTGTTTGATTGCTTTCAAATTACCCTTCACTTTCTTCTTATCTACGGAAGAGCACTATTGTGAAGGTTGAGACCCTTGCTGAAGAGTTCATAGCTAATTGGTAAAGTTCTTGACCCATCCGAGAGGTTGAACTTCAAGGCAAGCTCTCTGCTGGAGCACATTGCGTTCACTGGTGTCCTGACATACTGAGACATTCTAATTCTTTGTTCTCCCCTCTCCTTTGTTTTATTCATTTGATGGAAAGGCAAGTCAGCTGGAATATCTATCTATCTATCTATCTATCTATCTATCTATCTATCTATCTATCTATCTATCTATCTATCTATCTATCTATCTATCTATCTGAATTTAAAATATGTCAGTAGTCACAAAATCATGTTGGTATTTTTATCTGTATTTAATCTATATTTTTACATCAGCCTATGTAGAGCCTGTCAGATGTAACACATTTGCATTACACTGTATTGGATATCTGGGTGCTTCTGGACTCATATTAATAACCTTCCTTCATGAGCTGCTGATCCTCTAAAAATACTCATTTCTAAGACAGTCTCCATTACTCTCATAGTACTTAGGCTTATATAATTGCATAATTTATCTGCTACTATAAATTTACCTGGTGCTTTAGGGAGTGCCACAGTCTTTAGATTGCATTGCTTTCTACAGCTGTGTGAATGCAGATGATTTGGTTTGTTGGCAGGTCTGAAAATAAATGAGGAAAAACATTCAGTTATACCCAAACTGAAACACTTTATAAAAAATGGCAAAACAAAATGTCGACAAAAATTTTGTTTCAGATCAAACAAAATGTTTTGTTTAGAGCATTTTTAACCTTTTTAATAAGCAAAGGAAATGAATGGCTATATTCACAAAACAGGAGGAGAAAGTGGTGCCCTTAAACCCAATAGCCCAGTATGTAGGACACTCACCTATCATGTGGGAATGCCAACTTCAAATGCCTGCTCTGGTGCAGGGATTTGCATCCAGGGATTTTCGCCTCTTCCCAGTTGAATGCACTAAACACCAGTCTATAGGGTGAAGGACTCTCAATTTCTCCTGTCAAAGCAGTTCCACTCTGTATAAAGCACTTGAATTTTTATTGGAACAGAGTGAGAGATTTACTATATCCTGGTAGTTAGGGCTGTGGGGGACCCAAATTCAAGTTCTACTCCACTCAACATTTGATTATCCATGCAAAATGGAATAGCTACAACAGGAGAGACTGAGAGCAGCCTGCTTTAGAATAGCTAGTTGCCAGGTGATCCTACTCCCTACCCACATGCTGCAACCTGTATAGGCCTGGCCCAGTTTGCTCCCTCCTTGGAGCAGCAGGGAGACAAGGAAGGTGTCAGAATCCCATTCAAAGGCTGCGTTAGGGGCAGACATTTGTTTTTTGTCATACTTCCTGTCAAGCACCTAGCAAAATTAGGGGCACTATGAAACAATAATAAAAGAATTTTAGCAGTTGAATTGGAGGATTTTAGCATCTAGTATTCAGTGCTATTTGGTATTCAGCCCACACGCCATTACTTAGCACTATTCATGATATGTGTATTTGGTATGTAGATGTTCCTATTCCCTCCTCTGACAAAAGGAACCCTGGTGCCACATTTGAAATGTAAAAGCTTTATTTTAACTAAGATGATACTTTGAATGCAGACATACTTCATGAGGTGCTGTAAACTCTGCCTTTCAGAGTGTCCAAAGAAGCAGCCGAGACTCTTTTGGCAGGAGTTGGGCAAACTGTTCACAGTCAATAATACATTTGGCAAATCTCACCTTCTTTTCTGTTAGTAAATTATCTGTAAACAGAGCTTGATTTTTGTTCTCTATTGAAATTTCTTCGAATACATTTTAACCTATAGGGTGACTAATAAACTAATTTCTTTTATAATGTCTTTGCATATGCAATATCGTTATTCTTGGTGTGTGCTGTTTACCTAAGTCACATGGTATCATTTCTGTTCCTTCATAGGAGGGTCAGAACTTATATAAAAACAGTAACAACTGAAAGGCTTCTTGTCTGAAATGCAGGGCCGGCTCCAGGCACCAGCAAAGGAAGCCGGTGCCTGGGGCGGCCAATAGAAAGGGGCGGCACTCCATCCTTTATTGGGGCGGCATGTCCGGATCTTTGGCAGCGGGTCCTTCACTCCCTCTCTTCCTCTTCGGCGGCATTTCAGTGGCAGCTCAATCGGGTTTTTCTTTTTTTTCTTCTTTTTTCTTCGCCGCTTGGGGTGGCAAAAAAGCCAGAGCCGGCCCTGCTGAAATGGCACAGATACATATTTATACAATCAAAAATCTTTCAACCAACACCTAACTAAAATAAAAGTATTTGTCTAGCTCTATTGATGTCCACTATTTTAGATTTTTATAATCTGAGAAAAGAATCTGTTTAATAATAAGATTACAATTCTTATTTCAGTTTAGAGTAGAACTTTGGACATGATTAATGCTCAACAAAGCATTTTAAAAGTAGAACAACACTTCTAAATCTTCACATACAGCTGCAAGGCTCAGAGAAGAATCTAAAATAATAGGCACAAGGTAACAAAATACTTCCGCTTCATTGATGTAGTATATTCATTAGGGTGTTCAAGTGGCTCAACGCATTTTTAGTACAAATTTTAAAAGCAGTAATGCATGTTCATTTAGTTTTAGACAAATTTTGCTTAAGTTTTGGATTCTACTTTATGATGATATTTTGAAAAGCACTCAGTGCTTCCATTGAAGTCAACTCCCATTTACTTCAGGAGGGGAAGATATAGGCCAGAACTGAGTGCTTGGAAAACCACACTTATATCTATTGTACATATAAAACTGTGTTGAACCCATGCACTTTTATTTATTATTTCATATTCCATTCTAGTAGAGAATCTCTTGGGAAATCATTTTTATCTACTTATTGACATTTGTATTTAAAGTATGGATGTTGTTTAATATCTGTTGCACTGTGATATCTAATTTCATTATCAGCAAATTACTTTGACATAGTACAGGAATATTCTCTTGATATTAGATAACCCTTCATCTTACGTGCTAAAATTGCAAAATGAAATATATTTTTCCCTAGACAAATACATTACATAAAAATTAATAATAGTGAGATTTAGATATGAAATTTGGCATTTAGTAGTCAGTAAGACATTTGTTTAGCTTTAAGTTGTAGAAATTTGACTAAAGATCAAACATTTAGATTCACAGCAGCAGAAAAACGTCTTTAATATTTTCCTGAAAAATGTTTTAAATATTGGAGGTCCAAAACCTGATTTTGGTTTTATCATGATGTCATACAACCGTTCTTGATGAGGTCATGCCATGCATCATATTATGAAAAATGATAAAACTAGCAACCATAAACTTGTGTGCTTTTATTGGAAATGTGCTCAGACTGTGTAGGCAACAAACTAGGCCTAAACTCACTACAGGGTCAAGACCACTTTCTGCTGAGACACATCCTGGTGCAAGTTTGAAGCCTGGTAGAAAATGATGTTGCAGCAGCATAAAATAGTGACTACAGAGCCACCGAAAGGATTTAAAGTTGTGTTCCCATGTCAGAAACATCAATTTTCAATACTTTACCAGATAGCATTAACAGACTATTTCTTTAATTGTACTTCATATGAGCCTGACACCTGCAGATTTTGCTGTGGTACAGGATGATCTCAGCCAGTAATACTACCTGACAATAATTATACATCCTATCCTCATTGTAGAATGCATGAGGTATTACAACTCAGAGCCTTCACATGATGAGGTTGCCTTTCAATGAGCATTGACGATATCACTAGCATTTCTATTATTTTTGAATGATAAATCATGTACTGTATCCCAGTAAGCTAGAAAGTATGTGGTTTTATATATAGATATAGATATAGATACAAAATTTCTGGGACTGATATATGGAAGGGGTTTTGCCTGAGGCACGGGATGCTCTATCTTTCTGCTGTAGCAGCTCTGTATCATGTAAGTGACAGCCTCTATGACAGAGGGCTTACTTTGTTTCTCCTTTCATTTGTCTTCTTCAATCATTTCGAAAAAGGTGGAGCAGTTCTTGAATTTCTTCATCAGAAGATTTTCATATTTTTCCTTTTGAAAGTTTTCTGTGTTAGAAACTTGTAGATAGTATGTCATTTGCTCTTTACACCACAAAAATAATATGAAGAAATCACCTGGGAAGAGCTGGGTCCCAAATCCCAGGTTTACTGAAGAGACACATATAAACCAGGCCTGGAAATGTACAGCTAACTGCTCTAATTTGTTCCAGTGGCTGCTACAACATAGAAAATGGTGACAGCCAGTAGAGGCCTCAAAATTTTGTGAATGCTCTTCTAATTCTTAAATATTTTACATTCTTGTTTACATCCCTTTCCTATATCAGTTGTATGTTCAGTCTAGTGGCCAACCAAGATTACCGTTAGGCAAGTTCAGCAAAACACCAAATTTTAAGCCAGGATTGCAGAGTATCTGTTGAAAATTGTTTTTGAATTGATTATATCAAAGAATTGGCATTGGAAACTTGTTTCTAAGAGCAACGCTCACCCAGTCATCAGAAAGAAGTATGCCATGTAACCTGTGTCCACCCATGCCAAGTGACCAATGTGATTTCACTGGGATTGATCATATACTTAAAGTTTGGTATATGCAGAATTACCTTACTGAATTGGGGCCCAACACTTGAATTATCTGTGATACACACAAGTTTGGGATTCTCCACTTGTGGCTGCATATCATGTGGAAGGGAACTCAGAAGCTTTCAATGGCACAATCCTCCCTTAAACCTCCATCCTTCACACAATTCAGAGGCCTTTCCAGGATCTGCATTGGGAGAGAGGTGGATATGGAGTAAGCTGGGTGAGGAGAATGGATGGACTAGAGTTGGAGGTGGGGATGTGCACATTGTCCCTCCTCCAGCTCCAAAGAAGATGATACAGCACAGCAAGGGCTATTATCTTTTCTACCCAATTCCAAAGGAGTCATGCTGCTAGGTACCCGGAGGGGGATGTAGGTAGTCAGAGCCAATGCAGAGGCATAGAGCCTCCATACAAATGATTCTGATTTCCCTCAGATCCCTGTGGATCTGCAAGACATTCAGAGTGCAAGCTCTGAATCCTTTAACACATATGAGTAAGCCCTGTCCCCCACCTCCAGTGGGGAAATATTGGTGATCTTTGCAAGGAAAACCATGGAGACATTTCCTTCCACTGATCTCCCCTTCCCAGGGGTGTCCATAGGAGGGAATAACCTGGTCAGAATAATTATTTACAGAAATTATTCAGCAAATAATTTTGAACAGTTGTAAATTCTGGAAAATCTTCATCTTTTCATGCACAATTCATCAGCTGCAAGAGAGGCAAAATTGTTTAATAAGCCAATTACTATTAATTAGTCGCCTAGCTCTAGAAATGTGACTCCTGTTAGAAATTCAATATAGGAAAGAAGAAATGTCTTTACGATGTAAATGAATGTATGGATTATTGTTGCTAGCTCTCAGTCATATTGACTGACAGTCTTTTGGCCCCAGTAAGCTGTTGTTGTTTGGGGGACCTGACTGCAGGAGTCAGTTTGATTGATCTAGTGTGCTCAGAGGATGTATTTTTAAATTAATAATAAAAAAAGTCTGTGACTTATTGTACATTTGTAATGGGGTTTTCTTGTAGCAGCAGCTGCCTTTTTGTGTGCCACTTACTGATACTTTAATAGGTCTCTTTCATGTAGCTGACAGGTTGAGAAATGGAGGGTTTATTTCTGCTGTTTTCTGTTTCATCTTTCATTTGTGGTTTATATCGTGTTCAAAGAAGTGGCTTAGCTTTTGTATTGCTTTTGTAATGGCCAGAAGAGATTCATTCTTTCTTTCTATGCTTTGAAACTGGGTCCATTAAGAGAAAATCAAAGATGGTGGAAAAGGTCAGTCTTTCAAAATGTAAATGTAGGTGCAGACTGATGCAGTTAGCTGTCAGTCATATTGATTGGAGAAGAACTTAATTGGGGTATTATGTGTTAATAAACTTGACTATGATAGACAGTTATGACTGATGCAGTCATTCTCTGAGCACAATGCAGGAATAAAAACTATGTTTATTCACTATACTACAGGGATAAATGGTCTTTGATATCAACTGGTGTATCACTTCTGCCAAGCATTGTTGGCAGCAAAAAGGACCAAGTGCAATTATATAGAAGTTCCTCTTAAAATTAACAAACACCAACGGTTTGAGCCCTCACCCAGAAACCTTGGAAAAACTTAGTACCTCCCCTGAGCATCCTTAACAAGGAATACTTCCCCAGTAGCAAGTTCTGGGTAAACAGTTTGTAAAGCAGCTCTTGGTGGCTCCTTCTCCTGTTCAGATGGTAGTAATGAGCTCCCTACTCTCTATAGCTTAAGGCCACAGAGCTTGAACTGATATGGATTTTTTTGGGTTTTGCACTAATACAAATGTTTCTTTTTGCTGTCATACTAATTGTATGCTGATACTGTGTTAGCAAACCATATTACAGGAGCATATTTATGCCCTCCCTCTAGTAGAAATATCTCTCCATGTGCTGAAAGTGGGGATCAAGCAGGAGAAAGAGCACCATATTTGATATACCTGGGGCATTCTGAAACATGAGAAAATACAATCATAGTAAAATAAATGTACCTTCATCTGTGTTGCTGTTTATTTAATAGACTAGTTTTTTCACATGAAAGATCCAGGCAGGGGCAGCTGCTTCAATGCCCTTCATTTCTTAATTCTAAAGAGCTATAAATCACCTGGAGGCTATACCAGGAACCATGCACCCACATCAGCAGTGCAGTGAAGAGCACATTCAAATGTGACCTTCAATAATGACCATACGTGGACAGATTCTCTTATGAGAACCAGCCTCTTTCCACCACAGAGGTGGCATTCAGGGGCCAGATTCTGGCCAAAATTTTCCAGCAGAGAATTGCTCTGGAATGGGGAAACTCCCTGCTGGCATATCTTGCCCAGTGGCTGGTGACTCTACTATCTCCTGCTGGACTAGACGGCATGTCAGGAACAAGAGTGAGTGGGAGGAAGCATGATGGAGCCTGCTCTGCTAGGCTTGTCCTCCACTGGTGTACTCTACTAAGGACTATACATCCATTTTGCATCATAGAGTTGTCCAGAAGTCATGGGGATGGCTCCACTCTCCGCAGCTTTTATGGGGTAGAGAATCTGCTCCCAAATATCTTCACATACCTGAAGAGGGCTCCCAAAGGCATAAAAGGTGAAGCTCTTTCCTCTTTACTTTCTAAAGTGCTCAACCACCCCAAACTTTCTCAAAACTCGTCTAGCATCTCTTCTAGCAACTCGTCTAGCATCTCGGCAGACCATGAAATGTGCAACCAAATCAACAACAGAAATGGACAAAAATGGGGAAAAGACAATTTTAATGAAAATTTCAGAGACATTTTTCACTCAGGTGTTTTAGACAAAATTTGCAATTTCAGTGAAATTAAATGTTTTGACCAGCTTTCCTCAACAAATAACAGGCAATTTCAGACTGTGGGTGTTTGCATGTTTGAATGCCAAATATGAAAGTTCTTCTTGGAAAATCCCCTGCTACCAGCCTGCTCCCCACCAACATGGCTGATCTCAAAGACCCTTTTAGAAAACAGTGCCCATTTTCATTGTATAAGTACCCACTCATATCACTGACTATTTGGAGATGACACTATAAGAGGCCATGCATTCCTGCTGTTTTTAAAACTTTAATTATTAGTATTGCACAGGGAGAGATGCTCAGGTAAATATGTCCCAGATCATTTAAGATACTATAGGCCCCAAGTTGACCCAAGACAAATTACAATGCCTCACCTATTCATATGACTTAGAGCTTTCACTAGAGAAAAACTGCTTGACTCACTAACTTTTCAATGTATGATTGCAAAGCTTTAAAGGGGGCAGGGAACACTATAATGTGCCTGTCCCGGGGGCCCTTGTGTGTTGAGCGAGGCCATCCCCATTGGCCCAGTGCAGGGTTGGAGCACCCCATCACACAATCATTGGGACTCCCTGTTGGATCAGGAAATTTCATAGTGGGCCCAGCAAACACTCAGTCTATGCCTCCTGATCTTCTAGGCAAGGCAGAGCAAATAATAAGTCTGCAGGCCCTGGGCTGGGCAGGGCAGGGCAAAGCAAACAGTCTGAGGCCTGGTCCACACTAGGACTTTAATTCGAATTTAGCAGCGTTAATTCGAATTAACCGCGCACCCGTCCACACCAGGAAGCCATTTAATTCGACCTAGAGGGCTCTTTAGTTCGAATTCGGTACTCCACCCCGACGAGGGGAGTAGCGCTAAATTCGACATGGCTATGTCGAATTAGGCTAGGTGTGGATGCAAATCGAACTTACTAGCTCCGGGAGCTATCCCACACTGCACCACTCTGTTGACGCTCTGGACAGCAGTCCGAGCTTGGATGCTCTGACCAGCCACACAGGAAAAGTCCCGGGAAAATTTGAATTCCTTTTCCTGTCTGGACAGTTAGAATCTCATTTCGTGGTTGGACATCGGGGTGAGCTCAGCAGCACCGGCAGCAATGCAGAGCTCTCCAGCAGAGGAGTTCATGTAATCTCTGAATAGAAAGAGGGACCCAGCATAGACTGACTGGGAACTCTTGGATCTGATCGGTGTGTGGAGCGAGGAGTCTGTGCTTTCGGAGCTGCGCTCCAAAAAACGGAATGTGAAGACTTACGAGAAGGTCTCCAAAGCCATGAGAGACAGAGGATACAGGCGGGATGCAACGCAGCGCCGCGTGAAAATCAAGGACCCCAGACAAGGCTACCAAAAAATCAAAGCGGCAAACGGACGCTACGGAGCCTGCCACCACTGCCCCACCAGTGACCATGGATTCTGACGATGGGACAGTGTCAACGGCCAGTTCTTCGGCGATGTTCGCGGACGGGGAAGATGAGGAAGGGTTTGTGGAGGACGAGGCAGGCGACAGCGCTTACAACGCTGGTTTCCCCGACAGCCAGGATCTCTTCATCACCGTCACGGAGATCCCCTACCAACCGTCCCCGGCCATTAACCCGGATCCTGAATCAGGGGAAGGAGCAGTCGGTAAGTGCTTTAACCATGTAAACTTTTATTCTTAATATAACAGGAATCTGAAGTATGTGAAAAGGAGGTCTCTCTATATATGGGGATAGAACAGAAATCCTCCTGGGAGATCTGCACGAAGCTCTCCTGGAGGTAATCGAAAAGCCTCCGCAGCAGGTTCCTGGGGAGAGCTGCCTTATTGGGTGCTCCGTGGCAGCACACTTTTCCGCGCGAGGCTTTCATGAGGTACTCTGGGAGCATTGCCTCCCCGAGCATGGCTGCATAGGGCCCTGGTTTGTGCTGGCTTTCATGCAGCATGCACTCTCTATCTCCTTCAGTGACCGTCCTCAGGGTGATCTCGCTCGGAGACTCCTGCATCTAATTAGGGGAATTACTGTAATGTTACGCCTGGTCCAAAGTATTTTTCAAAAATCTCCGGACAGACGGCATAGCAGAGACTCAGCACGCTGCTGCGTGACGAGCGTAATGGAAAGCCAAAGAATCAAATGGACGCTCATGGAGGGAGGGGGGACTGAGGACGCAAGGTATCCCACAGTTCCTGCTTTCTCCGAAAAACATTTGCATTCTTGGCTGAGCTCCAAATGCTTCTAGGGTCAAACACAGTGTCTGCGGTGGGTCAGGGCATAGCTCGGCAATTTACGCACGCCCCCTTACCCCCAGAAGTGAAAGGGAAAACAATCCTATGTTGACTCTTTTACATGTCACCGTATCTTTACTGAATGCTGCAGATAGATGCGATGCTGCAGCACTGAACACCGACATCCTCACTCCCCCCCCGCCATGGGTGGCTGATGGTACAATATGACTGATATCCATTGTCATCATCAGTCTATTGGCACATGGGGCAGTGCAAAAGGACTGGTAACCATGCATACTAGCATCAGTGAGGTCAATCAAGGGCGCCTGGCCCTAATTTTTCCTGGTAGATGGTGCAGTATGGCTGGTAACCGTCCTCATCATAGCAACAGGGGGCTGAGCTCCATCAGCCCCCACCCTTCATGTGTAAAGAAAAGATTCAATTGCCCCTGGACTAGCAGCAGGATGCTGGGCTCCTCTCCTCCACACTCCTTAATGTCCTATCTGGACTATCATAGCAACTGGAGGCTGCCTTCCACTAATTTCTCACTAACAAGTCACTGTGTCTTATTCCTGCATTCTTTATTACTTCATCACACAAGTGGGGGGACAATGCTATGGTAGCCCAGGAAGGCTGGGGTAAGAACGGAATGAACAGGTGGGGTTGTTGCAGGAGCACCCCCTGTGAATAGCATACAGCTCATAATCTATGCAGGATCTGACACAGAGCAGCTGTGCTCTCTGGTTCTCTGATACAGTGGTTCTCTAGTACACTTGCCCATAGTCTAGGCAGGACTGATTCTATTTTTAGATATCAAAAAGGAGAGATTGACTCAGGGAGTCATTCGCAATTTTGGCTTTTGCGCCCCTGGCTAAGAGCAGCCAGGGGCACTTATGACAGCAGCAAATGGTGCAGTGCAAAAGGACTGGTAACCATGCCCATCTTATTACCAATTTATGGTATGGTATATGGTACAGTATGGCTGGTAACCATCTCTGCTGTCATGCAAAAGCAAAAGCATGCTGCTGTGTAGCGCTGCTGGACCACCTCTGTCAGCGGCATCTAGTACACATACGGTGACAGGCACAAAAGGCAAAATAGGCTCCATGGTTTCCACGCTGTGGCGTCTGCCAGGGCAATCCAGGGAAAACGGGCTTGAAATGATTGTCTGCTGTAGCTTTCCCGGAGGAAGGGATGACTGACGACATTTACCCAGAACCACCCACGAAAATGGTTTTTGCCCCATCAGGCACTGGGATCTCAACCCAGAATTCACAGAGACAGACTAGACTGTGTTCATTGTTCGCAAAAAATTATCTTTGCAAGGAATTCACTCCCTTTTTCCCATCACACAGCTTCGACTGTCTCCAGACCTGCCACAGCATCCCCCTCACAGAGGCTGGCAAAGATTAGGCAGCGAAAGAAAAAGACACGGGACGAGATGTTCGCTGAACTTATGGGGTGCTCCCGAGACGACGCGGACCAGCAGAGCCAGTGGAGGGAGACCCTCTCTCTGTACCAGCGCTCACACAGCGAACGGGAGGAGAGGTGGCATGAGGAAGACAAGCAGGCGACTCAAACGCTGCTTGGACTAATGAGGGAGCAAACGGACATGCTCCTGCGCCTTGTGCATGTTCTGCAGGACCTCAGGCAGGAGGACAGAGCCCCCCTGCCGTGTATCTGCACCCGCCCTCCCCCGCCACAAAGTCCCATAGCCCCCTCACCCAAAATAACCAGAAGGAGGGGCGCCAGAGGCCGTGTAAACTGTCACTGCACCCCAGCAGAGTGCTCAAGTACCGAAAAGCTCTCATAGCCTAAATTTTGAGAAGTCCTTTCCTTCCCGCCTCACCCAAGCCCCCATCCCAGTTTCATCCCCTAACTGTCTAGTTGATAATAAAAAATACTTTTCTGTTAATTACTGTTTCCGTCATGTTCTTTTAGAGGAGACTGTGTTTGAAGGGGGGGAAGGGGGTTGGTAATTGGACAGGACAATCACCTTTACCAGGGTACAGACATGGGGGCAGGATCAGCAGCAGGTCACACACACACTGCAGTCAGTAGGCACCCTGGTCGGTATGGGAGGTGGTTTGCAGGTTCTGTGTGGGTGGGAGGGTATGTGACTTTGTAGCGGGGGAGGGGGGTTACAGATCTCATGCAACGGTCCCTGTCCTGGACCACAGAGCCACGCAGCAGAGGAATCTGTATCCGTCCTCCCCCGCCAAAAGGCCACATAGCCCCCGCACACAGAGTCCCAAAAAGGAGGGATGGCAGGCTCCGTTGAAACATCCAGTCCGGCAATGCAGACCACTCTGGGAGCAGGAGCCTGTCATTCCTCGAGTTTACAGGCGGTCTTTACATCACTGCACACCCTACCCAGCACAGTCCGTGTCCCAGTTTCAACCCTGTAACGCAAAGTCATCAATAAAGAAACCTTTGTAAAGTTACAGTGGAACATGTCTTTTATTTTTAAACGTGTGTTGGAAGTTGGGGAAGCGGGGTGGGCGGGGTATGTAACTGCAGATGCTAGTCAACAGTCACTTGGTAAAGAAACAGGGGCAGATTCAGCTTCTCTGTAAAGAAACTAAACAGTCACAGGTCACGCTGCTAACTGCTCGCTGGTACTTGAAGAGTTCCTTGTCGCTGTGCAAGGTGCCTGCACAGAGCTTCACGAGCCAGGGCATTAGTGAGTAGGCTGGGTCCCCGATGATCACTATAGGCATCTGCACATCCCCAAGACTTATTTTGTGGTCCGGGAAGAAACTACCTTCCTGCAGGCGTCTAAACAGACCACAGTTCCTGAAAACATACACGTCATGAACTTTGCCTGGCCACCCGACGTTGATGTTGGTAAAACGTCCCCCATGGTCCACCAGTGCTCGCAGCACCATTGAAAAGTAGCCCTATTTCTCAGCAGCTGACTGTGGAAGAGGTGGACGATAAGGTGCGAGGAGTTGACAACGGCCAAAACTGCAGCGGGATCCGTGCTCAAAGTGCTGTGGCGCCCGCGCTGTCACTGAACACAAAAGTGCACGAACAGATTGCCTGCAGGCGCTTTCAGGGAGGGAGAGAGGGAGGACGTGATTGACGGTTCAATGATGACAGTTACCCAAAACCACCCTCGACACATTTTCCCCCCCAGCATGCATTGGGGGGAAATCCCAGAATTCCAATGGGCAGCGGGGAGTGCCGGAACTGTGGGATAGCTTCCCACAGTGCACCGCTTCCAAAGTCGACACTGGCCCCGTTACTGTGGACTCACACAGTCGAACTAGTGTATTTAGTGTGGATACACAACTTCGACTTCATAAGGTCGATTCCACAAATTCGAATTAAGTTGATTCGAAATAGTCTTGTAGTGTAGACATACCCTGAGGCACCTAAGCCTCCTGGGTGTGGCAGGCAATAGCAGTTGGGGGCTTTAACCCTCTGGACAGGGCACAGCAAACAGTCATTCTGTGGCCCCTACATGGGGCAGAGCAAACAATCAATCTATGGTTGTCGTTTCCAGTAGCCACACCTAGTAGCAAATGTGGAGGGATAAGGGAACCAGGGGCCTCCCTATTCCACTGGATTTTGACTTAGAGCGCTATGAAGCCGGGAAATTCCCAGTTAAAGGTTCAAGCATTGGCTTCTACTACATTCCCTGGGTCATTTCCTACCACAAGGCACATCTCTAGCATCTCCTCAGCTAATAACTGCTTAGTGTCCCAGTCAGTCTCCACAGACAGCTGGTCATCCACAGCATAGTCCAGATACACAGTCCTTCACCGCTTGGGGAGCCGTAGGTCATTCCTCCTCATCAGCTGGCCCAGACTAAGCTGGGCTGCTTCCTTTTATCTGTCTCTTCCACATGGAGCATGCACAGCAGGGGTAAGGGAGTATGGCCTCTTGGACCCACAGTGATTGGTCCAGTTCCAGTGGCCCATAGTGGGATTGGTATACCCCTTCAAAGTGCCATTAACATCATTTTGTTTAAAACTGCTAGATTTTAGTTTTTATAGCTGAATTTTATAAACTTTTGTTTGCTTTTATAGAAATCGTCAGGTAAATTTCAGTATACATGTTTAATCCTTCAATAGAATTCCGCCTTAAATGTCTTTATTTAATCATAAGCCTTCTAAGAGTGAGAAACAACTCCCTTGAAATCAGTCGAAATACTAAGACAAGGGAGGATGGCAGGGAGGCAGCTTCTGATCTCAGTTACATCAGCATAAATTTACAGTCATCCACCCTGACCTTACTGGAGAAGACACTTTACATTTACACCAGCATAACTAAAACAAGTATCTAGCCCTGGGAGTTGAGGGCATTCAGCAGTTCTCAGAAGGGTCTCAGAACTATCAGACTCAACCTCTGAAGCTGATACCTAATTAAATGGATTTGCATTATTGTGGCTCCCATAAGGTGTGTCTATTGATTTCTCTAGACTGGCAAACTTAAGATTTAGGTTTACCATACTCTATTTGAACTGCATTGTCATGATGGGCACTTAGCATTACATTAATTTTATTTTATTAATAGACTTCCCTGTGACTCTCATCAGAATATCACATGATCATAGAAGAGCCTTTCACAAACAATTACTATGTGGGAACTATAAAAGTATCATTATCTTCGTTTTACAAATGAGGCTCTGAGACACAGAAATGTGAGTGACTTGCCCAGATCACACAGGAGGTCTGCTGAAGAGCCAGGAATTTAACCAAGATCTTTTGAATCCTGGTCTAGTGGCTTATCAAGACTATATTTCATCTTTTTCAATAGCTCTGGCTAGGCAACAGAAGTGAGTTTTTAATGGCAAGACTAATGGTATTAAAGGATATGCCATTTAATAGGAGGACTTTGGCCATTAATGATTTTGTTAATATGTTCCTTTGGCACTTATGATGCTTTTTTGCCAGCTTAAATAATGTTTTTATTTTGTGGGCTTTTATCAGCTCCTAATCATAAGATTCTGGCTCTTAATGGAGTCCCATAATTAATATTTCCCTGTGCAGTTCAGAGGGGAGAATTGAATAGAAAATGGACTGTAGTTATATTCTAGTAGACATTAAAGTGGTCCACGAAGAAAAAGTTTAATCTATATCTCATATTTGCCTTCTTTGAAAAATTTTGAAATGTGCTTAAAATATGTAGGTCTGAGGCTTAGTTTTCTTTCAATGTTTCTTAAAGTGTCCAGGATGCTCACCAATGCTGCCTGCTGGAATTATATCAGTAACAGACTGGCACGGTCTTGCTTTCGTTTGCAAGCTGTTCATTGTCCTCAGTGACAGGAAACCCCTGCTGAAATATAAATAAGATTATAACAGCAATACACTGCAGGAGAAAGCACCTGGAGAGTTTACTCAGCAAGAAGGTGCTGGTGAAAAATAATAATACCTTCTACTACATTAACCATCCTTTGATTTTTAATTTTTTTTAATGATGACATTCCAGTTTCAAAATCTCACTAAACTTTGGGTCAAAGGTTGTAGGAGAAAACTAGAAAGAATTAATCCAATTTAGCATAGACGAGCTGAACTTCTGTTGGCTACAAGAGAAGAATTAGGCTTTTGGGATAATGCCATGTTTACAGATGTACTGAGCCATTCATCAATGTACTGAGCAATAGTATAGTCAGCATAAATATTTTCAGCAGTAATATTATTAGGCTTGGCCTATTCTGTACTTCCTTAATGTGTTGGTAGTCCCAGTTCTATTCCTATGGCCTGATCCAAAGCCTACTGAATATCTGTATATCACAAAATCAACATTTACCAGGAAAGCCAAGAATTGAGTAGGCATGAAAATTCATCTATCCTCTCACCTCTTTATGTCAAGGTTGAGACAGAGGGTTAGAAAATATTTTTATACATAGAAAATTTTGACAAATTTAATTTTCATCAATATTTTCTGCAGAAAATATTACCTTTTAGATAAAAAAAATCAAGGTTGTTTGGGGTTTTTTGTTTGTTTGTTCGTTTGTTTGGGGATTTTGGTTTTGTCAAACCCAGATGTTTATAGTTTTCTGACCAAAAAAAAAGTCAACATTTTCTATGGAAGTCAGACACTTTTTGTGACAAATTTCATTTAATTGAGAACTCAATTTTTAATTAAAACACGTTTGGTGGAAATTTTGTTAATAGCCCCAGTTGAGGCATATTAGCAAGACAGTGGAAAAAGAAAACGGGAGGGACATATTTTATTGCCAGTGTTTGAGCTTTCTGTGGTCTGTGTATAAATAGATAAGTTCAGACATCTCCAGGCTTTTAAGTACCTTGGAGTACCTTTCACAAACATTATATTTGCTAAAATAGAAAGAACCTCAAATAATAACAAATTTCACTTAATTGTGAAATTATGTTTAAGAAATTCTAATTATCTGCCTCTAGTAGTCTTTTGGTGATATTCGCATTGTACTAAAATGTTTAGCAAAAGCAAAATAACATGGTTGCAGTTTTAACTTTCTTTCAACCCATAAGCAACATTAATTTAGAAAATAAATTACTCATTTCTAAAAAAGCCAATATGAAAATTCAGGAATCCTTTCCCTATTTAATACATTTTACTGAGTTGACTTATATTCCTTGACCTTTTCTTAGCATCCAACACATGTTCTTTAGATAGCTTAATCTCCTTTATAATATTTGATATGCTGCTAATAGTTCAGGGTTTTTGAATGGCAATTCTAATTTAGTCAGCTTTTTATATGCATGACATACTGCTTACAAAGGTAAGTTTTAAACACTTCAAAAACTGTGCGTCTATTCAGGAAGGGATTGATACTAGTACCATAGCAGTCAATTTAGGTTTATAAAATGGGTGGCAAATATTCAACACAGTTAATGGGGATTTGGTTGAATGACTCCGATTAACATTAATGAGGGTTTCTGAGGTTAGATTCTTACATATCACACTGAAAAATTACCCAAGAGTACCCAGTGATTTTTACTGATTTAAAGCTGGTAGGATTTGCACAACAGGTTTTTTTTCCCCATTGGGTATATTTGGAATTCTTTATTAATAGGTATAATGGCTAAAAAATTAAATGACCTTTTCAAAGAGGTGCCAGCTACTGATCTACGGCACCCTTAGCATCAGCCACTGATATAAACTGTAAATGTACTTTTCAACACTGTGTGATTGTTGGTGTTAATAATCAGTTAAGCAGGCATTTGTGCCGCTGAACATTTGGTGATGATGCTGTGAAGAGGCCATACATTACCAGACCACTTCAGTTCTTTCCACTAAACTCCAGGGTCCTTTGAGAACAGAACTCTGAGGAGGGAGGAGACTGGGCTGGCAGCGTAACTATACAGAGGCAACACTCTCAACAATGGATACCGGTGTAAGAAGCTTTCATTCTTATAGGTGGTCTCTGCATATTCCTGCTGGTAAAAGCCAAGCAAACAGTACAGCATCTAGAAGGAAGGTGCGGCAAGGAGGAGGAGGAGTAAAACAGGAATGGTAGAACTGTCCTCCCACAGGGAGCATCTTATCTAGGTGCCATGTCAAGAGAACGATCCTGTGTAACTATGTTGTATAGCAGCTGTGCAGATGTCTAAGGGCTAGATACTGGCACTCCCTCTCATGATAAGGAGTACCTTACTCCATAAATAATCTCAATGGCTGCAATAGGACATTTTGCAGAGCAAGGTACAATTCAACACAAGTACGGGTTTCAGAACCCGAGCTTAAGATGGAAATATTAGAAGGCAGGCCATTGATGGAACTTTAGTCCTAGCAGACAAAGTCCTGAGAGCCTTAAGTACGATCATCTGAGCTAAGGCATAACAGGAGTCTGTGCATAAACTAATGCATTTAGCTAGCCCCTTTATATTGCAAAAGGTATCTCTCCAAAAGGTATCAAGTCTTGCTGACTTCTTAGCGGTCTGAGTCCTAGCCGAATGAGAAGTAAAGCCCCTCTTGACATCTAGGCATGGAGCCTGATTCCTACCATTGTACAAATGAGGCTTTGGAAAGAAAACCAGGAGATTAATGGTCTGATTCAGGGAACTTTACACTATCTCTAGCAAAAAATTAGTTGAGGATACACGATAAATTTGACCCTGTGGAATTATAGTGAAAGGAAGATCAGCCACCAAAACATTCAATCTATACGGCACAACAGTATTAAAACTATCTACAATCAATCCAAACCATCTGCATTATCAATAACTACAACAACTAATAGAAGCAAGTAGTATATTGATTACAAATAATAAGATAAACTCACTGGGCAGAGAAGCAAGGTTCCCATACCTGCAGATAGCTGCAGAAAGGAAAGACAGAGGGTGGAACGCCTGCATGGACTCCCATAACCTTGTTGCCACAAAGTATCCCATCAAGCATATCCTGGATAAGATGATATATCCTTCCAGAACATCTCTGCATCACAAGCTCCAGACCATGCCAGGTTGCCTTCTCTTTTCTTTCAACCATTCCAGGATGGCATCAATTGTACTCCTCCATGGCATAAATCCATTCTGACTACTCCAGAATGCAACTGTTTCATACAGGCACTTTTCAATAATTGTTTCCTGTACTTTCATATCATGCAGTTGTAATGCCAACAGACCCTGGTCGTTGGCATCGAACCTGGGACCTCTGGAGCTTAGTGCATGAGCCTCTACAGCATGATCTAAAAGCCAACTGGCTGTTAGCAAAAGCTTTTAAGCCATTCATCCAGTATGTTCTTTTTCTTAAGAATATCATTGAACAGACATGTAAAATACTTGACACCTTCACTTCCCAATAACTTCAGAACATCCACCATTACTTCATCGGGCTCAGGTGCTTTCTACTTTTTAATTTTCCTAAGTGCATCTACAACCTCCTCTATGTGTATACAATCTATCATATTCTGGTTCGGCTAACATGTTCTTAATTCCTTCCTTGGGTTCTTATCATTCATTACTCTTTAAAAATAATCACTCCAAACCTTTTTAATTGATTGACTATTACTTTGCAATATACCATGGTCTGTTTTAATATAAGCAAATTCGTTCACTTCCCTCATCTTTTTCTCTCTTGTCTTAGCAAGTTTGTGGATGATCTTTTCTCCCTCATATCCTCCTAATTAGTTAAATAGCTCATCAGAGGCCAATTTTTTTAGCTGTTATAACATTTCTTTTAGCCTCCTTTTTTGTAGTTTCTTGTATGATTTCCAGGTAAATTTCCTGATTTTTTTCTTCCAGAGCATGGAAGCATGTGATGATTTTTTTGTTTGAGGTGGTCCTTCTGGAGTATGTGAAGTACAGTAAGTGATTCCTCTATTTTTCTGAAGTCCTTCAGTTCAGCATATTTTGAGTTGTATGTAGTAGTCTGAGGATTATAGATGGTGAGACCTCTGGGGATGATGTTGTGTTTATTGCATTTGCTCTGGAAGTAGATGTCTCTGTTAAGTTTTGCTTCCTTTTTCTTCATGTTGTGGATTTTCCATTTCAGATAGCAAAATTTGATATCTTCCATTGTTATATGCAGTGTTGTAGCAGTGTTGATCCCAGGATATTAGAGAGACAATGGGGCAATATAATAACTACACTGGATTTATGGTTTAACAGAAAAATATATAATCCACTAACAACCCCCCAGCTGTCTGTCCCCTTTTTCTTTCCTCCCTATGACTGGAGGGTTGTTAGTGGACCACTTCACCTTGAATGGTCCCTTGAAATATGTGTTAACTATTTATGCTGAACAATCTGTTCCAGCTTGTATGTAGCTGTGATGCTCAGTGGCCTTGTCTACACTGCGGCTTAAGTCAATGTACATTACATCACTCAGAAGTGTAAAAAACCCACCCCCTTGAGAGACTCAACTTGCATTGACTTAACGTGGTGTCTACATGGTACTATGTTGGTGGGAGATGCTCTTCTCTCAGCATAGTTTCCACCTCTCATTGAGGTGGATTAATTAAATTGACGGGAGAGTGCTCCCCCATCGATTTATTGCATCTTCACTAGAACCGCTAAATCAACACCGCTGCATGGATCGCTGCAGAACTGATTTAGCTCAGTAGTGAAGACAAGCCCTGAATAACTTTCCCAGACCTGAAGAAGAGCGCAGTATGGCTCGAGAGTTTGTCTCTCTCACCAACAGAAGCTGGTCCAATAAAAGATATTACCTCACCCACCCTGTCTCTCCAATATCCTGACACAGCTCCAACAAAACTGAACAGCTCTGCCCCTAGTTGGTTCCTCCAGCACTTGGACCAGGAAATTATCCCCTACACTTTCCAAAAACTTTCTGGATTGTCTGTGCACCGCTGTATTGCTCTCCCAGCAGATATCAGGGTGATTAAAGTCTCCCATGAGAACCAGGGCCTGCGATGTAGTAACTTCTGCTAGTTACTGCTCTTTGGCTTTGATTTGAAGGCAGTAGCAGTGGGAGTGTTCTTATTGTGCCTCTAAAAGCTCAATTTTCCTCTAGAAAGACAGTTAATAGATATATGGGCTGGATCCAATGCCCATTGACTTCAATAGCAAGTGGTTTTGGATCTGATCAGCTTTTTGTGCTCAGACTGCAGACGTGTACACACTGCCAAGCCACTTTGTGCGCAGAAACTCCTCAGTTGCAGCACTGAAAAATACCCACCTCAACGAGAGTTGTAAGGCTATTTGCACAGAGGCTCCAGCGCTCTATTGCCAGTGTAGACACCTGATTGCTTTCTGTGCTGTAATTGGCCTCTGGAGCTGTCCCATAATCCCTCAAGTGACCACTCTGCTCATTATTTTGAATTCAGCTGGAGACATGCGCCTCTTCCCTTTCAAAGCACCGTTTCTGACTGCAGTTGTGTGCTGTGCTGATCTGCTGTGGGACACAAAGCAAACCATTTATGTGGAATGCTTGTGCTGTTAAACACAGAGGCAGGTGTGTGTGTGTGTGTGCATGTGTGTGTGTGCGTGTGAGAGAGAGAGAGAGAGAGAGAGAGAGAGAGAAATATTGCTGTGTAGAGAGCCCAAGGAGGGAGGCAGGGGCTGATGTTGAGGTTTCCCCCTCCCCCTGCCTCAGGACTGGTTGCTTCCTGCTGCTGTCTGAACTTACAAGACAGCATGCCGACACGCTCTCTGTCCCCCAAAACACACTGTCTCTCTCCTCCCCTCCATACACATACACACTCCCTATCACACACTCTTCCCCACCTCCCACCCCCACTTCAGTTGGAAAGCAGCTGGCAATGTAGTAGGATGCCAATGGAACAATGGGATTGGGAAACCTGCATCACATGATGTTGCACCTGCCTCATGAGGCATTGAAAACCCTCCCCAAAGCACCCTGCAGCCAGTTGCACAGTGGGATAGCTACCACAAGGCAGTGCTCTCTTTGCCCTTGCAAGAACTGCTAATGTGGATGCTTGCCAGTGTCACAATAAGCACAGTGTGGACATGCAACAGTGGTTTAATTCTAGCACTTTAATAAAAGTGGTATAACTTGTGGCGCAGAAACTAGCCAGTGTAGACATACCCTCAGAGTGTCACAGCTACATCAATTTCTAATACAGAGGTCGGCAACCTTTCAGAAGTGGTGTGCTGAGTTCTTCATTCATTCACTCTAATTTAAGGTTTTGTGTGCCAGTAATACATTTTAATGTTTTTAGAAGGTCTGTTTCTGTAAGTCTATAATATATAACTAAACTATTGTTGTATGTAAAGTAAACAGGGTTTCAAAATGTTTAAGAAGCTTCATTTAAAATTAAATTAAAATGCAGAGCCCCCCGGACCGGTGGCCAGGACCCAGGCAGTGTGAGTGCCACTGAAAATTAGCTTGTGTGCCGCCTTCAGCACCCATGCCATAGGTTGCCTACACCTGTTTTAACAAAATAGTTTAGCATAAGTAGTTTGCACATATTCTAAAGCACCATTCAAGTCGAAGTGGCCCATTAACACACCTATAGTCATAAGTTAAAGGGGGGGAGGGAGAGTAGTGGGTTACAGATTGTTGCAATAACCCATAAATGTTGTGTCTTTATTAAGACCATGATTTTAGTATCAAAGTTATGAATTTAAGCTCCCAGTCTTGTCTTTTGAAAGTGTTGTGCAGGTTTCTTTGTCGCCTGGGACTGACATGGCTACAACATTGCATACAACAAAGAAAAGACAGACAGATTAGACTAACCACACTAGTAAAACTGATACAATGTACTTTATATTATGGGACAGATTTTGTAATCAGTTTAATAAATTATATAATATTTGTCAATAGACACTACAATTGTATGAGGATCTTGTTTCATTCTCATCTTTTCTTTTTCACCCTCTTCCTTGCTCTCTCTCTCCCTTTTTAACTCAATTCTCTTTTATATTCAGCTTGAATGTTTGCTTATAATGCTGTTCTAGATCACAACAATTTATGGGGAATTGAAAAGCAATTTTCTTGGGATAGCTAGCTATTCTCCCTAATTTTCACCTGTCAAGATCTCTGCTATGCATGTTGACTCTATCAGGTAAAATGCAGGCTTTAAAGATGTTTGATTAGCTGACTGGCTTACATTTAGCTATCCACTTTGCATGTAAACAGCCTATATACACATACCACACTTTCCATTTCACTGACAAACCACAATAGACACAGTAAGTTAAATTCCACCTTAAGTTACAACAGTCCCAAAGAGCTATTCTGAGAGATGTGGGCATATTCTGAAGCAATAACCACTTTTCATTCATGAGCTTCTGATAACTTAATTCTGTTTTATTAGCCAAAGTAGAAGTGTACCAAAAGAAAAACAAATCAAAACAAACAAAAAGAAGGGGAGAATATTTCTATAATGTGTGCCCTCGGATCGCTACCCCTTCCTGCTTCTCCACGTGGGCACCAATGATACTGCCAAGAATGACTTTGAGTGGATCACTGAAGACTACGTGGCTCTGGGAAGAAGGAAAAAGGAGTTTGAGGCGCAAGTGGTGTTCTCGTCCATCCTCCCTGTGCAGGGAAAAGGCTTGGGTAGGGATCATTGAATTGTGGAAGTCAATGAATAGCTAAACAGGTGGTGTTGGAGAGAAGGCTTTGGATTCTTCGACCATGGGATGATGTTCCAAGAAAGAGGAGTGCTAGGCAGAGACGGGCTCCACCTAACGAAGAGCATCTTTGCAAGCAGGCTGGCTAACCTAGCGAGGAGAGCTTTAAACTAGGTTCACCGGGGGAAGGAGACCAAAGCCCTGAGGTAAGTGAGGAAATGGGATACCGGGAGGAAGCACGAGCAGGAGAGTGCAAGAGGGGAGGACTCCTGTCGCAGACTGAGAAAGCGGGACAATCAGCGTGTTATCTTAAGTGCCTATACACAAATGCAAGAAGCATGGGAAACAAGCAGGGAGAACTGAAGTCCTGGCACAGTCAAGGAACTATGATGTGATTGGAATAACAGAGACTTGGTGGGATAACTCACAAGACTGGAGTACTGTCATGGATGGATATAAACTGTTCAGGAAGGACAGGCAGGGCAGAAAAGGTGGGGGAGTTGCATTGTATGTAAGAGAGCAGTATGACTGCTCAGAGCTCCAGTATGAAACTGCAGAAAAACCTGAGAGTCTCTGTATTAAGTTTAGAAGTGTGAGCAACAAGGGTGATGTCGTGGTAGGAGTCTGCTATAGACCACCAGACCGGGGGATGAGGTGGACGAGCCTTTCTTCCGGCAACTAGCAGAAGTTACTAGATCGCAGGCCCTGGTTCTCGCGGGAGACTTTAATCACCCTGATATCTGCTGAGAGAGCAATATACTGGTGCACAGACAATCCAGGAAGTTTTTGGAAAGTGTAGGGGACAATTTCCTGGTCCAAGTGCTGGAGGAACCAACTAGGGGCAGAGCTCTTCTTGACCTGCTGCTCACAAACAGAGAAGAGTTAGTAGGGGAAGCAAAAGTGGATGGGAACCTGGGAGGCAGTGACCATGACATGGTCGAGTTCAGGATCCTAACACAAGGAAGAAAGGAGAGCAGCAGAATACAGACCCTGGACTTCAGAAAAGCAGACTTTGACTCCCTCAGGGAACTGATGGGCAGGATTACCTGGGAAAATAACATGAGGGGGAAAGGAGTCCAGGAGAGCTGGCTGTATTTTAAAGAATCCTTATTGAGGTTGCAGGAAAAAAAACATCCCAATGTGTAGAAATAATAGTAAATATGGCAGGCAACCAGCTTGGCTTAACAGTGAAATCCTTGCTGATCTTAAAGGCAAAAAAGAAGCTTACAAGAGGTGGAAGATTGGACAAATGACCAGGGAGGAATATAAAAATATTGCTCAGGCATGCAGGAGTGAAATCAGGAAGGCCAAATCACACTTGGAGTTGCAGCTAGCAAGAGATGTTAAGAGTAACAAGAAGGGTTTCTTCAGGTATGTTAACAACAAGAAGAAAGTCAAGGAAAGTGTGGGCCCCTTACTGAATGAGGGAGACAATCTAGTGACAGAGGATGTGGAAAAAGCTAATGTAGTCAATGATTCTTTTGCCTCTGTCTTCACAAAAAAGATCTGCTCCCAGACTGCTGCACTGGGCAGCACAGTATGGGGAGAAGGTGACCAGCCCTCTGTGGAGAAAGAAGTGGTTCGGGACTATTTAGAAAAACTGGACAAGTACAAGTCCAATGGGGCCGGATGTGCTGCATTCGAGGGTGCTAAAGGGGTTGGCGGATGTGATTGCAGAGTCATTGGCCATTATCTTTGAAAACTCATGGCGAATGGGGGAGGTCCCGGATGACTGGAAAAAGGCTAATGTAGTGCCCATCTTTTAAAAAGGGAAGAAGGAGGATCCGGGGAACTACAGGCCAGTCAGCCTCACCTCAGTTCCTGGAAAAATCATGGCGCAAGTCCTCAAGGAATCAATTCTGAAGCACTTAGAGGAGAGGAAAGTGATCAGGAACAGTCAGCATAGATTCACCAAGGGCAAGTCATGCCTGACTATCCTAACTGCCTTCTATGCGGAGATAATGGGTCTGTGGATGAGGGGAAAGCAGTGGATGTGTTATTCCTTGACTTTAGCAAAGCTTTTGATATGGTCTCCCACAGTATTCTTGCCAGCAAGTTAAAGAATTATGGGCTGGATGATCGGACTATAAGGTGGATAGAAAGCTGGCTAGATCATCGGGCTCAATGGGTAGTGATCAACGGCTCCATGTCTAGTTGATCACTAGATCAACCGGCTCCAGCTGGTTTCAAGTGGAGTGCCCCAAGGGTCGGTCCTGGGACCGGTTTTGTTCAATATCTTCATTAATGATCTGGAGGATGGTGTGGACTGCACTCTCAGCAAGTTTGCAGATGACACTAAACTTGGAGGAGTGGTAGATACGCTGGAGGGTAGGGATAGGATACAGAGGGACCTAGACAAATTAGAAGACTGGGCCAAAAGAAACCTGATGAGGTTCAACAAGGACAAGTGCAGAGTCCTGCACTTAGGATGGAAGAATCCCATACACTATTACAGACTAGCGACCAAATGGCTAGGAAGCAGTTCTGCAGAAAAAGACCTAGGGGTTACAGTGGCTGAGAAGCTGGATATGAGTCAACAGTGTGCCCTTGTTGCCAAGAAGGCTAATGGCATTTTGGGCTGTATAAGTAGGGGCATTGCCAGCAGATCGAGGGATGTGATCATTCCCTTCTATTCAACATTGGTGAGGCCTCATCTGGAGTACTGTGTTCAGTTATGGGCCCCACACTACAAGAAGGATGTGGAAAAATTGGAAAGAGTCTAGTGGAGGGCAACAAAAATGATTAGGGGGCTGGAGCACATGACTTATGAGGAGAGGCTGAGGGAACTGGGATTGTTTAGTCTGCAGAAGAGAAGAATGAGGGGAGATTTGATAGCTGCTTTCAACTACCTGAAAGGGGGTTCCAAAGAGGTTGGATCTAGATTGTTCTCAGTGGTACCTGATGTCAGAACAAGGAATAATGGTCTCAAGTTGCAGTGGGGGAGGTTTAGGTTGGATATTAGGAAAAACTTTTTCACTCAGAGAGTGGTGAAGTACTGGAATGGGTTACCTAGGGAGGTGGTGAAATCCCCTTCCTTAGAGGTTTTTAAGGTCAGGCTAGACAAAGCCCTGGCTGGGATTATTTAGTTGGGAATTGGTCCTGCTTTGAGCAGGGGGTTGGACTAGATGACCTCCTGTGGTCCCTTCCAACCCTGATATTCTATGATTCTATGATTCTATGAACATACAATGTGGAGAAAAGTTTTAGAATCAGTCAAATTTTAGTGCTCAGTATGGTGAAGGAATAAGAATCAATTTTGTTTACAGTGGACTAAGTTTATAGATTTTCATACATTACTAGGTACTGTTTGAATGATTCATCAGTTTTACATCCAGAAGGGACCCTTACAATTATCCACTATGACATCCTGAATAACAGACAATCTCACCCAGTAATTTCTTCATCAAGCCCATGAACCCTATTGACCTACATTGTATCCTTTAGAAAGAGGCACAGTCTTGATTTAATGAGGATCCTACTTTCTTTTCACTGCAGTTGGTAACTCGTACAGAACAGCTTTACTTTGGGCTGTCCATGACAGATATTTTCCCTAGCCACATTGAAATGAAGATACAGAATTATTTTTCTATCTAAGGGCTTGGCTACACTTACAAATTTGCAGCGCTGCAGCAGGGTGTGAAAACACACCCTCTGCAGCGCTGCAAATTGCGGCGCTACAAAGCACCAGTGTAGCAGCAGCCCCCCAGCGCGCCCCCCAGCCCCCTCCCAGGCTCCCCCCCGGCCAGAGAGAGAGACAGACGGGGACAGCGCTGGGAGAGCTTTCAGCTGCTGCGCTTTGAGCTCACTTAGCGCTCAGCCAGCTGCGCTGCTGAGCTGCGCTGTGGCTTGTGCTTTAAGTGCCAGCACCTAAGGTATTAATAGGGCACTTAACAATGGTACCAAAGAGTCACACCACAACGAAAAGGACTGATTCTACAACCGTTTGTGCATAAGGTTATTTGAACAAGTGGTTCTTCATGGAAGTAAGGGATGATGAATCTCTCTTTTCTCAGTGTTCTAGGGGGAAAACATTCTTTTTTTCTCTCACCCAGAATGTTGGTATTGGGTACCCTCTTCCCTCTTTTAAGCATTAAATTCAGTAATTTTGGAAGAATGAAGTGTTTAAATTTGCCTATAATAGAAAATCCTGCCCCAGCCTTCATGACCACAAAGGGACATACACTGACTGGTGCAGTTCTGCTGCTCAAGAGTAGACAAAGTTTTGGTGGGCCATGCCAGGGATATTCACTCTCTGCACATAATGGAGTTCAGAGGTGGTTATACAGGTCAATGCACAGAGAGTAGATGGCGCCAGGAGCAGGAATATATAACTGTATTGATCCTTTCATCCTCCCTTGTCCCCAAAAAGGGGTCACAGTAAGCCAACAACGGCTTCCTAGATTCTGCAGACCCTGGGGGAGGATTATTTCCACATCCAGCTCTCTATTACCAGTCTCAGCTATTTGGCTTTGGTGCTGGATATAGGATATAGTCTCCAGGGAGACTACCTGACCTGTTCTTCACTTCTGAAATCAGTGGAGCTATGTCCCTATATGCCAGCTGATCATTCAGGTCAATATTTTAGCACTATTATTTTGCCACTTTCAACCCATTTTCCTTGAAATAGGCATATACGAATATATTTAGGTAAATATGTTCATTAATTTATCCATCTGGGTCAATAATAAAATCCAATGGCTTTAAAGCAACCTCTTTAATCTTTCCAGAGTTCAAAAGCCTGCTTTATCCCAAATATAGTTTGTTTCTAAAAGATTAGCAGTTTATTTTTTTAAAAGGGATAATTTAGAGTTTTAGAATGGATTCAATTGCCAGAAGATGGAAACAACAACCTTTAATTAGGACTGAAAGGTTAGTAATGAAATTCCTGTACAGATGCTTAATCATAAATAAATATTAAGAACTGCCCCAGATTCAGCAGTGGACTTTTTTCATTATATATATGGCAACAGTAAGATATTAATAACATATAATAGGAAAATCAATATCTGACTTGAATGCTTTGCTTTGTGAGTTCATGATGTTGACTAGCTAGTGATATTGGCTCTTATTACTAATAATCTGCTTCAACAAAGGTGAAATCACTCTACTGTAGATGGCCTGGGTAAAGCCCTCTGCACCATTAAATTGCAGCTTAAGTCTGATATTATGGACCTGCTTCTGATATACTCAGACTGAGGATCCAAAAGTTGCAAGTAGCCCTATCTGCCCAGACTTTAAACTGTTTAATCACACAGGTAGCTGACTGCAGTGAAAGCTTGCAGATAACTTCTCATCAATATGAGCAAAGGATTCACAGTCCGAGCCATTGATTTCAAAGGGGTGAACCATGGAGTAATGCTCCTCAGTGTGATAAGGGTATCAGAATCTGGTCCTGCAGGCTTAAATGGTGTACAGGGCCTTGTGCATATTCCCTGCTCTGCACTGAATTTCACCCGAAATGATATAACAGAATACACATATCTATCATGTGTTGATTTATCCAATCTTCTACCTTATGTAAAGACCTTTTCCAATTAGCTGATATTCAGCCAAATGATGCAGTTAGATGTTTGGTGTATAGTGTGTGTGTGTGTGTATGTTAACAAATATTATGTTGACAAATTTCTATGCTGACAAATCTAAAGAAAAGTAAGATACTAAAAGAGACCAAAAATAGCCAGAGAAAAGTGACAAGGAAACATGACACCAGCAATTTCTTCCTTTCCCCTGAATGAAGCCAGACAGAGCAAAAAGGAGCCACACAGTATGTGGGAATAAAACTGAAAACAAAATGGAATAAAAGTTTATGGAAGGATTTTGCATATTAACATAGGTGATATTGAAGAGGCCAAATCAACAATAAATAGTCTAGACAAGAGTGGGAAAGCATTCTCAATATAGAGGAGTCAGAGAATGAATGAAGGGAACAAACTGGGGAAATAGCTAAGGAAGCGATTATCCTGAAAATATGGGCTCAGATCATGCCAGGCATAGTCACATGAAAAGATGGCTCATTGTGAGTGGATCTATCCCATTCCATATGGAAGGAAGAGGAGAGTTGTCTCCTTTGGGCTGCATGGATGCCTGTCTCCTGGAGCTCCACACCGATTCTGCTCCAAGGAGCTCAGGGTGTGGGATGTGTGAGATGTTGAAGCAGGACTTGTGCTGCTTTCTTTGGTACTGTCCGTGCTTGATAACCAAATCCCTGCATCATCTGCTTCTGGGTCCCATCCAAGGATTTTACTTAGCAAGTGCATTGGTTCTAGCTATCATTGGACAGAGGAGGAAAGGGGAATCCAGGAAGCTGTAGTTGTTCCTACAGGACATCTCCTTACTCTATATGATGGGGTTCCATCCCTGGAAATTCACTAGTCCACAGCTTCCCGCAAATCCTCCCACTAGAGAGGACAGTGAAGAGAAACCACTGCAAAAGGAACCTTACTCAGTTTTGTCCATTAGCCCATTCAGTCTGAAAGGCAATATGTAAATAGATGATACAGGTTTCTACTCTAGTAGAGAACTGGGTTCTATTCCCAGGTCTGCTAGACATTTTGAAACCCTTCAGTAGCCTTATCTGTAAAATGGGGGAATTAAATTTGTTTGATCCTTGGTGGAACCTTGCTTAATTAGGGTGGTGTACTGCACAGAAATATTAACGTTACTCCATGAAACTGGAAGCTACAGGGGATGGGTGTCCTGTCTTGAGGTCGAGTGCATCTTCCCCTAACTAATGGGTAATCTTTGGAAGACTAACTCTCTCAGAGCTCTGCCCATGAAGGAAGAATGGTCTAGTGGATTGGGTGCTGGCTTGGGACTCAGGAGATTTCGTTAAATTCGCTGTTCTGCCACAGACTTCCTGTATGACTTTGAGCAATTCTCTCAGTGCCTCAGTTCTCCATTGGTAAAATGGCATTAATAATGCTGCCCTACATCATAGAGATGTTCTGAGGATAAATACATTAAAGATAGTGAGGTGCTCAGATACAGCAGTAATGGGAGAGATAGAAGTACCATCGATAGATAGCTTGAAGCCTACATATTGTGCTGATGTTTTATCCAGAGATTGCATCAATCTTGTATGCTGTTCTGTAGAACCAGAAATGAGGTCTGATAACTCTAAAGTTTTCAGATATTGGAGCTTGATTTTAGTTCCGGATACTAGATCTCACAGGGGCATCTGAGTGATACAAGTTTCATATATATTCAGTCACTTCAGATAGATCAATCCTTATCTCAGATCAATATGTATATACCTGAATGGGATTTTTTTAAAGGTAATTTTCGGAAGGGCTGTATCTCATGCGAACCATGACCAAATGACCACATATTTGCAACACAAACTTTGTCTCAGATCTTGAACTGGCATTATACATTCCAAGCCAACCATTGTATGATTTCAGGCTTCAGGATCGATTTAAAATAGTATGTTAAATAGAAATAATGTTGCTACTTTGCAGCCTTAACTATGGGGAAGCTATCATTACCCCATAACACCAAAGAGAGAAAACAAAAGTGTTGACTTTTCCAGTATTTCAGCAAAATATATGGTAACAGAAGAATGAACTTCACAATGTGAAGGAAAGGAAAGTTAGAGAAATATGATTTTATATGACATCACCAGAAGTATTGAATAATCAACAAAATTAATAGTTGTGGAGTATTTGTTTATAAAGCAAAGGGAACCAGGAAAAGTTGTTATAAAGAATTACCATTAATCTAATCTAAAAGGAAAAAAATGAAAACATGTAAATAGTGAAGAAGTTTATATTGTTTGTTTTTACTGGTATGGCACTTTTAAAGTCTAAGACTGAATTGTAACCTTTTCCCAATATTATATAGTGTGGCCTAAGCAGTTAATAAGGAGAGCAAATGTGCGCACATGTTGCAAACTTCTCTATGCACCATTTCAGATGAAGCAGGTTAGAATTTTAAGAAAAGTGCAAGCTGTTGTCACACAATAATAAAGGTAAAAAGAAAAAGTGCACTAAGGTGGAATAAGGTATAACTGTGCTGCATGTCTTGAACAAGAGAAATATTTCATTTATAGGTAAGAAAAAGTGCTTGACTGCTTAAGAATGAAAAATCACTCTTGTTTCAGCCTATACAAGAGAAGGCAATAAGTAAACAGTGCATGAACCAAACATATTCAACGTTAACTACATTCAATAGAATATGTGAAGATTGATAGAGTAGGAGAATATTTGCACACCGAGGTGGAGTTTAAACACCCTCTGGTATTTCCTGAAGGGAAGGGTTAACCATCTGGAAGAACAGGCCTGTGTCTAGCCCCCCTGGGTCTGGAATTTTAGGATTGCTGCAATGTGCTCTGTGTGGGGCTATGTCCTGGGATGAGTCAAAAGCTGAAATCAATTTAGAATGTTCCTGCCTGTGTATTAAGTGAAGTTACATGTCACGAACACATTCAATATCATCTTCACTGGCTTCCAATCAGAGTGTAGGTGGAATTCAAAGTTTTAGCTTATAAAGCTGTAAATGGTTTGAGACCTGTACCTGCCACTGTAGAGATGAGTAGAGATTTCTCAGGATACATTAAAGAGATAGGTACTGTGAGGGTGTTTTCTGTGATCCTTGACTTTTGGACTTCACTCTCCTTTTGATCCACCTGAGCCTAGATTTGTTAACCCTCCAATCATTGATTTTTCCTCTTCGTTAAGGCTGTTGAGGAGAGTTTGGATTGTGGTAGTTTTTGGCAGTCTTTTTTATGTTGTAATTATTAATGTATGAAGTAGGGGCCCAGAGCACTATATAGGTGCTAATAGATTTAAAAAAAAATGTGAAAAAGAAAACAATACAATTTACAGTCTGGTGAGCACTCAGAGCAGACAGCCATGCTAGAGGCATTTTGTTCCAGAAGACTCTCCTCCCCACAGCAGCTATCTAGCCACCCAACATGTCAACCCTAATAATTACTGTGGAAGGAGCTCCTATTTCTCTTGAGGCAGGTTGGAAAATGTGATATCGATGATGATATTTGCCACCACTGCAGTTGCTTCACTTCAGGCGCTTTTTCTGACTCACCACTACAACTGCCGCTTTGCCTCAAGTGAGTCAGACATTCCTTATGGACACTCCCTGAAGTGGCAGCAGTGCTGGGTTGGAATGGTCAGTTGAAATAAAAAGTCAAACAATGTTATCTAGCCAATTGAAGGGAGAAGAGTAGAATTATGGCTCTTAATAAACGAGATACAGGAAATGTAATTACAGCTCCAGGTTAAATTACAGCTCCAGGTTAAATATGGCTTTATTAATACTTATATAGATATGCAACAACTCAAGACAAGTAGACTTACTGGAACTTCTTCAAATGAATTCATACTAATGACTTTTCTTAGGATCCTAGGACCTGCCATTCTGGGCCAGACCAGTAGCCTGTCTCTGACAGTGGTCAGTACTTGATGCTACCAAAGAATGTTCAAGTGAGCAATTATGGAATAATTTGCCCAGAGGGGAAGTTTCATCCTAACCTTTATCATAAGAGCTGCAGGCCATGAAGCAGAAGAGTTTATAGCCTTGTAAACTATATACATATATACTTCCCGTCATAATCATAGATATTCTCCTTATTTGTATAATATAGGTATGGATTCTTTTTATGAATCCTGCTAAGCATTTGACCTCACTGACCCTTGTGGCTATGGGTTCCATAAGTACATTATGCAGTTTGTAAAAAAGTATTTCCGTGGATTAGTTTTCAAGTGTTTGCCTCTCATTTTCATTTGTTGTCCCTTGTTCCTGCATTATGGAAGGAGTAAATAGGAGTGCCCAATACCCTTTGCCTACACCATTAATTGTTTTGTATAACTATCATGTCCTCTTTTGTCATCCATATAAAGACTTCAAAATGCTTTACAAACATTAACCACTTAAGATGCAGAATATCCCTGGTATGCTATCCACTTGTGCAGAAGGGGAAACATGGGGAGCTAAGAGGTTAAGGCTGCACAAGGCACAAGAGAGAAGGGAGGAAGAATGAAAGAAATGATTCTAGGAGACTCCCTACCTCTAACCTTGCCCAAGGGACAGACACAGTCCAGTATTTGCAGTTCCTGGGCACAAAGACTAGAAAAATCTAATTCTGATAGGAACTCCCAGGGAATCAGTGGAACTCTCCCTTAGTATATCTTTCTGCCTACTCTCTGCCCTCAGTGGTGCTGAGCTACTGTAGAAAGCACACAATACACCACAATAAAAGGTGTAGCAGTGGCCACTGTTTTGTGTTCTCCTCCAGTGCTCTGAGAGGCAAGTTATCTCACACAGAAATAATGGTTCCAGACACCGCTGGTAGAGCAGTGTACTTCTGCGTGGGCTTAAAAGCCATAACAGAGTCCTACGTGAGTTTTCCCAGTTCACACAGGAAGCTTAATGTTCTATTTATGCCTACTATAAAATTAATAATAAAAAATAATAATAATCAACTATTTACAAAGGAAGGGCTTTCAGAGCTCTAATGGCAATGTGTTGTTGTTTTTTTTAAACAGGTGCACTCCTGCTTGGAATAATCTGGATTTAAAATCAAAGAGAAAGTTAATTTGTAGACAAATGTAGTTACATATCAGGGGCAGGATTCACTCGCTGGGGTTCCACCAGTAGAAGCCAGAGGTACACAAGCTGAAAGGCCCCAGTAGCAGAAAGCCCACCAGGCGAGTTGTGGTCACTGTTGTACAAGCAATGCACAATCCTGACTCCACCAGGGGACTGGGATCCTGTGAATCATGTAACTACCATAAATGTCCAATGGTTATGGACATGACATGGACTTAAATAGGTATTAGCTAAGTATCTCCAGTCTCTACAGATTTTTGGAAGGGTGCAGAAGCAGAGACTATATTTACAGAATGATGAAAGAAGCAGGAAGAGACTAAACAGAAGCAATAAGAAACTTAACTTAGACTTATGTCTACAGTTCATCTTCAAAATGCAACCCTTTAGCACAAACCAGATTATTTATGACTGGAATTGGAGAGAATAATTTATCCTGCAGCTGAGATAAGTTTCTGGCACATCTCCTTTGGTTATGTTTGATTACCCATCTCCTTTGAGAAGAAAACAGAATTTGTATGAACATGATATCACTAGAAGGCAGTGCTGTACAGTACCAAGTAATACACAATTTTTTTTTTTACATGACCTACAGGGAAGAAAGGCTATGGCAAGGGAAAAAAAATCAAAGGAAAAGTTGATAATGAGAATGTCTCTGATAATCAAACAATTTTAACATGTAAGAATGTGGAAAGGAGAATATGAATGTTGCATGTAAGAAAAACAGTTTTGAGGGGATTGGGGTTTTATTCATGGATTAATAGATAGTAATAACAGTTGGATTATAGATGGATGAATACTAAGTTTTGTAGTAGTCATATATATAAGGGCTGTCAAGTGATTGAAAAAATTAATAATGACTAATCACAATAAACAACTTGAACAACTGTACAAACCAAAACTGAAAAGCCATGGTAGAGTGTTGCTGGAGCAGCCCTGTGCCTGGCTTTCAAATTGGGAATTGAAGTTCATGCCTACCAGCCCCATGCAGTGTCCAGCAAAAAGCACATTTACTTCTTGCTTTTTCCAGAGGGACTGACATGAACCTATTTTGAAAGAGTTTTGTGAAGGAGAAAAAAAAAAGACTTTGCTATCAGAGGTACTGTATAACCTCACCGGTTTGTTTAATGGGATTTCCAGAACTTTCTTATGGGAAGGATGTTTTATATAAAAAAGTAGATTTTTGAATAATTTATACAGCCTGCAAAAGGATGTTAGACAAATAGATGGAGAAGTGAACAATCAGTGTCTTTCTATTTCAATATTTTATTTATGTTTCACTATGGACCATACTCATTCTGCAAAATCAACAAACAGTTTTTGTATAGTTTCGTGCAAAATAACCATTGTGGTAATTTTTACAATGTACAAATTGTTGAGAGTTCCCTGGATTGTGGATGTCCCTGTTAGGTTTCAATGGACTTTCAGAGGTCCTAATGCTGATTGCCTTGACTTAAGTGGTGCTTTCAGAAAAGAGACCTGCATGAAAATGTGTAAGAGTATTATTGCAGTGAGGAGAGGGGAATCTTTATACAAGGGAGCACGCAAATAACTAAATAAATAAATAACTAAATAAAAGTAATCTTTAAGATGTTATTGAATCTACCCTTGTAATTTCCTTAGAAAGTATTGCTTCAGGTTCTCATCTATGCTGAATTGCTGTAATATGCTGCTGGTAATTGGATATTGATTCAAGCTGTCAATGGATACACCACCAGGTGTCCTTCTCCATGCAATGAGAAATATATCAAGTCTAAATTAATTTTGGAACTAGTTTCAAATAGTTACATTTCATTTACATACTGTCAGTAACAAAAGAAAATTAATCTAGTTAGAAATTTAAAGGGTGAAAATAACTTTTAATGGTAAAATTAGGTCACCGTACAAGTCATATTCTTTTCCTCATTGCTGTTTTGCAAATTAATAAATATTTAGTACTCTTTATTATCCAACAGTAAATGTATCTGGCTTGTTAACAACTATAATTGAATCAAATGTCGACAGTGATAGCTAGGAAAAATTTTCACTCATCTAGTTTTCATCAGAAGTTACCATGGGAAAAATGTCAACTTTCTTCAGTAACCTTCCAAAACTCTTGCTTTGAGAGTTCATAATATAACCTTTATAATTATTCATTACACTACTAATTGTAAAAGATGATACTCAAAATGACTAATGAACATTCTTTGAAATATGTGTGTTTCTTGGAGCATCATGAAGGGTTTTTTGTTTGTTTGTTTTATTTTTAAATAATAAAGACACTTCCAACTATTGGGGCTCTCTATAGCATCTGTGATCTGATGCTCATCTGTTAACATTTATATTGAAATGGGTGGAATGTTAGGAATTAGCTGATATTAAATTCCACTTCAGCATACTTGGAATGATCAGCAGTGATCAAGAATTTAATTTTTTTTACGGGTTTTGTTTAATTCTAAATATCTCTTCTGATCCTAGTTAATAAAATACTCCATGTTTAGTCATAATGTATAAATGCCCAGACAATAGAGAATTACTGGTAATCAATTTAGGGACTGATCAAAAGCACATTGAGGTCATTAGGAGTCTTTGAACTGACTGTAGGGGACTTTGGATCAGGTCTATTAGGCCCAGCCCTGAATCTCTAGCACTAATCTGCTAACAAGGGTTCTTTGGAGCTCCTGAAAGCTCCCTTTTCAAATGTTGTTACCAAGGTTGTAGTGATTTGTTTGCTCTGATAGAGTTCATGCCCTCCCTGATTATTAATACAGCATCCTGACCAAAGGCAGTGTTGCCAACTCTTGTATTTTTATTGTGAGTCTTACAATATTGGATATTTTCCTTAAAGTACCAGTTCCTGGAGTCATTTAACATATGAGAATCTCAGCTTTCATTTATAAAAAAAAATACATTTCAAACCCTTCATGGTTGCAGATAAATGTCTGAGAACCTGAACCATAAAAATACAGCTGAAGAGTACATTGTTTGCCTTTGGAATGGCCCAGATTGCACCATGACACAATTATTTAAAAAAATTCTCAGGGTCATTGTGCTTATCCTAATCTAAGTGGGGGAAAGTGACATAGAAAAGGGATATAGTTTATAAGTGATTTAGAAAGGTGTTCCAAATATGTCTCTGATAAGGATTGTATCACATCACAAAGTGTATGGGAAAGTGTCATATTACTACAAACAGTCATACACACGTTTAAAAAGTTCCAGCTGTGCCACAGATTTCCTGTGTGACCTTGGGCAAGTTACTTAACTTCTCCATGTCATGGCTCCTTATATGTAAAAGGATATAAAAGGGTTGAGAAGATAAATTCATTAAAGTTTGTGAAGTGCTCTGATACTATTGTAATGTGGGCCTTAAATGTACATAGATAAATAGATTAGATTAAAAGTACATAGATTATATGTTTCTGAATTCATTAACATTATGAATCCAGAGTAATCTATTGCCTTGAATTGACTGCTCTGGATCTCAGGGTAAACAAGATAATAATCTGGCTCAACTAATTTACTCTGATACAGATGAGAGCAGAAGCTGGCTCAGGGTTTATTTAACTGAAGTAAGACTGTGCACCAAAAATATTAAAAACAAAAACACTGAACACAGTAAACTGGCTGTGCAGCACAAGTTGCCTAATATAATACAATATATTTAATTCTGTAACATACATGATATGGTGTGCTGACAAAATCTATTGCAAAGAGAATAAACCCAAGCAAAAAGTGGATGCTTTGAAATTTCTCATTTGGAAGCAATTGGGGAAAGGCACAGGGAAGATTTCCCAGGAAGAAAAATCAAATATTCTTTATAAATCATTGACAGAGAAGTTAATGGCATTGCTGTGAAAACACCTATGGGCATCAAGGCAACAGGAATAGATATCATAGTGTCAGCTGCTCTCCAGACATTTGCCTAATAAGATGCAACCTTTATTCTGATAGTGCTGGTAAATTCATCTTACACTAATTTGGACCAAGTGACTAAAATCAAAGATCAACGCCAAGAAAAATCTTTTTGACTGTGATTACTGTTGCACTAGTAAAGATATCAGAAGTTACATACAGAGAGCTCTGGACCTATCTAAATGTGTGATACCATTATATCTTCCATAGTATAATGTTCTCCACTTACCCTTGTTATTATGGAATGTAGGTTGGATTGAATAGTTTGGGCCTGATTCTGCAACTGATGAATTAATTTACACCAGTGAGTGCAAAGTTTAAAATGCTGCCACATCAGATATTTAACAGCCATTTTGCATAGATGTAAAACACTATTCCAGATGCAAAGCAATGGCGAATCAGGCCTTCTTCTATTAATAAATTGCTAAAGGATTCAGCAATGATAGATAGATAGATAGATAGATAGATAGATAGATAGATAGATAGATGAACAATTCTTGGATCGAATAAAATATTTTTTCCCAGTTAAGACAGTGTAAAAATTTCTTATATCCCCAAGAGCAAGAGGGTTATAGAGTATGTAGATGCAGTATGTAGTGTATGTAGCAAATTGTCATTTATTAGGAGATAATTTTTTATTTATTATCCTCTTCCATTTCCAGATCAGGAAGAACCTGATGGTGTGAGGTTTACTCTTGGGGGAATTCTGTGCCACTGCATACACACAGAATTCATTTTCCCTGTAGATTTATTTGCTTCCCCACAGAAAAAAAGACTTCTGATGGGGAAGCAAAGGGAATCCATAGTGTTGGTGTCCCTAGGCCTAAATAAACCAAAGTGGTAACCAAAGGTCTTCCATGCTGTGAACTTTAACCAGCCTAAGATGCTAACAGACAGCAAGCAAAATGTGTAACTGTCAGCTGTCTCAGCTTGCAGCTGTAGGACAGTTTGAAACAGCAAAAAGCAGCGGGGAGGAGAGGGAGGAAAATCTGCATGCATTTGTGCTGTGAAGGCCATAGATAAATATGCGAATGGGAACTTTTTTAACATGCTGAAATGTAATGTTTAAAGTAACTGCTGTTGGGAAGGGAGGGGTGAGGGGGAAAACCTAACAAAAGGCTTACACAAACAAGGGGGGTATAAATGCTGGGACCCCGCCTGCACGCGGGTGTGCAGGATTTGAGAATGCTTTTTCTCCCTGGCACCTTTTTTGAGCTCAAATAAACTTGGTTTGCTTCTCCACCCTGGTGTGTTAATTAGTGCGATGCACACCGGGCAACGAACCCTGCTGTTGCTCCGCCTCGGGCCCTTTGAGCCGGCAACAGTTTTGGCGTCTCTGGGTGGGCTCGAGGCAAAATTGTGCCTTGCCCAGACTCGTCCAACGGCCGGTGGACGATGGTCACAGCCGACGCCCAGCGCGCACCGATGCCTTTACCGGGGGCCTCAGCAGAGACACGTCAGGCTGACATTGGAGGACACAACGGTGCAACGCACTCAGATAGTGGAGAAGCAGCTGCAGGCGACGGTGAGGAACCGGTCTCGTGGATAAGGTAGGAACAGTCCAGTGGTGTGGACTTTTGCCTGAGGCTGGGGACAGCCGTTGTAATTCCCACTAGACGACAGAGCGTCCTATACTGGGTCAAGGGCAAGCCCGTGGTATGGGGCAGGGACAGAGTATAGGTAGGGCACGGTGTACACCCTTAGAATGCATTCTGACAAATTGGAAAGTGTTTGAATCAGATCCATTGACTAAAAGTAAACTGAAAAGATTTTGTACAGTAGACTGGCCTCAGTATCAGTTAGAGAACCAGGAAAGGTGGCCACCAGAAGGATCACTTAATTACAACACGATCCTTCAATTACTTCTGTTTTGTCAGCGAATGGGTAGCTTCTGAAGCTGTTTGTATAGAGAGCACTTGTAAAAAATCCCCCATCATATGCCCCAGAGCTGCACTGGGGGAGGACTGTCCACGGGGACGTCTGTCTCTGTTGGGCTCATGCCATCTAAACTTATTGACTGTGCAGCAAGATAAGATGCATCGTGGTAATAGGAAATAATGGTCTTGGGGGGGGTGTGTGTGTGTATACCAGTGTGAGTGATTGTTACCGGAAGACACCCAGAATACCCTGTGAAGCGAAAGATAGTGATCAGGACTACTCTAACGCAAGCCCGGTAACTAGTGGATCTTTAGGAGATCCGACCCACGGTGGGCTGACTCGGCCTGGCATCGTCCGGCGAGGAAGCTACCTGGGTCTAGGAGTGTGTGAACCCATCTTACCTCCCCCCCTTCCTTTCTGTGTGGGCTACTGACAGTCTGATCATCACACTGGACGCAATCAGAGTAAACGGCGCCGTCTCCCAGAGACTAGCCGACGCTCTTTGCTAAAGGGAGGTGTAGGAGAGTCATGGTCATCCCCGTTAGTCTCTCCTGTGTGAGTGCCCTGTAGGGAAAGATCCTTAGTTTATGAGCCGCTAGCGCGGACAGGGCACCCTCTCTGTGTGTGTAAGTGGAAAATGGGTAAGGGACAGTCTAAACATTCCACCTCACCCCCTAAGGGTACCCCAGCATATTACATGTACGTACATTGTGGTCCTAAAACCTGCAGGTATTTAGAGAATTGGAATCTTCACATGCGTGAAAATCCATCTAAACAATGCCCATTAGAAGGTACCTTCAATCTAGATAAAATTATATATCTCAGATGAGCTTTTAATCACCAAAGAAAAGCCTCTGACACAGTGTGAACAATTTGTCTAGGAACGGGTTAATTTGAAATTCAGCTTGTCCCAGAGATGAAGGGAAAAGTTGCTTTGTGTTCAAGGTCAAGAACCAGCGCAGACTATGCTAAGTGCAAAGAAAAACTGCTTTCAGCCCCAGCTGGTTGTGGAAAATAGAGACAGGCAAAGGCAGTACAAGTTACAGAATTAAAATTACATTTGCAAAGCTTAACTTTCCAGTGAGACATGTGTGAGTATTAAAGTGGCTTAAGGCTTGGAGCATTCATATTTTTCCTGAGTGATGTGGGAGCGTTCCCAACACTCTCCATTGTTGTTTTATTATTTTAATGAAGCTTTAAAATGTGATTATATGGTGTGTTTTCTCTATCCTCCCCCACCATCCTGCAGTGTCAGTCTGATCACCTGACATGAGGGATAAATTGGTAACAGAAATTTGTCACGGTTTGGTGAGCAATTAAGAATGGGGGAGCCCTGCAGAATTTACACCATCTATCTGTTTTACCCTTGTTATTTTATGTTTGCTTTGTTTGGTATTGTTGGTGTTATATGTTAAGAATTGTATGATTAAAGGTGAGCCCTAATAGAATAAGGAAACACTATCTGGTTCTGGTTCTGTTCTGTTTAACCGGTTAGTGTTGTTTTTCTGCTCTGTTAGGTGTGTGGGCGGAACTGAACTTCTCGTTCGTAATTCCTCAGGGTGGAAGCCATGTGTGCGATGAAGCTCTGAGGTTGTATTGAGATCCTTCTGTCCCGCCCCCTGTAACGGACAATGTAATAGAAGTAGGAAAAATCTGGCTTAGACTGTAATTTTCTCTGCTCTCTGTGTAATTTTCTTTTCTGTTTAAGTGTCAGCAGACAAATGGGTGGGTCTCTGGGTAGACCCCCTAAAGGGGTTTGGAGTGTGTGTTAAGTAAATGGCCTTTAAGCAATGGCCATGTATTTTTGCCCAGGTGGCAAGCCTCACAAGGGAGGACTCGGGTAGTCTTGTGAGTAGACATGTTTTAGGGAAAAGACCAGAAGGGTGGGGGCTAGTTGAGAAGCCCACCCTCCTAGCTAAACTGGTAGTGGAACAAGTTGGTGTCCATGAAAGGGACGGTTCAGCGAGAAAAGCAGGATTGGGCCCAGGCGGGCAGGCAACAGACAGAGAGATTGGAGAACAGGTTGGAAACTTTTGAGGGTGTAGTGGAAAGAAGGAGTAAGTGAGTATAAGCATGGGAATTTCAAATACTCAGAAGGATATTTGGAATGGTGATCTGAATCGGTAAGTGGCTGTTGGAAGGCAAGCAAGTGATTTAAGGGAAGAGCAAGTGATTTAAAGAAAAGTGAAATGTTAACTCTGTAGTTGCTGGAGGGAACAGCAGTTGAACTTTGTAAAAATGCTAAAGAGAAAAGTTTTTGGTGTCTTTGAAATGTTTGTAAATAAATTCAGGCAAAGAAATTATTAGATTGCAATCATTTGGCTATGAACAATTTTGTTAAATCAGTTAAGGAATGTATACAGTGCTATGTAATTAAAATTGTATTAGGCTCTAAGGGCACTGTAAGTGGTGATGTTTTCTTTCAGTGTTTAAAAGCAGAAGTTAAAAGTAAAAAGCAAGCCAGAAAGCATCTGTGTTAATGCAAATTATCTAACTAATAAGGTAAAAGCCACTGAAACCTGGGCTGCCTATAGAACACATACAAGAAAATATGGGGTAATTCCCCTGTTTTGCCTAAAATCAACAAGAGTATTTGTATATTTTAAGTAATAATTGACTACCAAGGAAGGGGGGGGGATGGTTGCTGCAGTTAAACGAGATTGGTGTGCACCGGGCAGCCCACCCTCCTCCTTGGGGACCTTTTGTAAATATTCAGATTGATTTTATTCAAATGTCTAAATGTTGTGGTTATGAATATGTATTAGTTTTAGTTGATGTATTTACCAATTGGGTTGAAGCTTTTCCCTGCAGGAAAGCAGATGCCAGGACTGTTGTGAAATTTTGCTTAAAGATTTTGTACCATGTTTTGGCATCCCTGTGAGTATCAACAGTGATTGTGGAACTGATTTTACTGGACAGATGGTAAAGGAGTTATGTGCAGCTTTGCAGATCCAACACAACCTTCACTGCCCTCACCCCCCATCTGCTGGGATAGTGGAACGCCAGAACGGGATTTAAAAAAAAACTGGCCAAGATTTGTGCTGAGACAAACTTAAAGTGGCCAGATGCCCTTCCTTTGGCACTGATGAGTATGAGAGCCATTCCCAATCGAAAGACTGGACTCAGCCCTCATGAAATTTTGACAGGACGCCCAATGCGACTACCAGCTGCACCCCCACTAACCCTAGCTCAGATGGACATTCATTTGATGGATAACATAATGCTTAAGTATTATTAGGCACGAATGGAATGTGTTAAGTCTTTTTATACACAGGTGAAGGAAGCACTACCGAAGGATCCTGTGCAACCTTGCCACTTGTTGGAACCAGGAGACTGGGTCTACATAAAGATCCATCAACGGAAGACTGCCTTGGCTCCACGCTGGAAAGGCCCTTTTCAAGTCCTGCTGACTACCAACACCGCTGTGAAGTGCCAAAGACTGACTGCTTGGACCCAGGATTCTCACTGCAAAAAGACCCCTCCACATCAGGAGAATTTTCCTACTGATAATTAGCCTATTCTTTCTTCTAGTTCCACTGTGCCTTCTGGACAGCAGGAAAAAAAAAAGGACAAGGTGACGTGCTTGTAACCTCTCCCTTGTCCACTGACAAATCTACTGTGCCTTTAAACTTTTTTAGAAAAAGCAAAACCATTACAGGGTGTCCTGGTAATCTCCCCTGTAGGAGGCTGAACCACGACTGCTTCGGGAAAGAAGAAGAAACACTCACTCCACTGACATTGCCAAAGTCCAGGAATTCCTGACTAAAAGGACATTGAGAACTGACCCTGGTGAAGAAACAAAGAATTATACACTGGCAGGAAAAAATTTGTGGGACCCATGCTTGGGAATGTGGTATTGATTGGATTTTGGGGTTTATTCTACAGGCTGCGCCCTGTGTTCTGGATAAATCCCTCAGTATGTATTGCCCTCCCTAATTGGACTTTAAATGACATTGCCCTTATCCAGTTTTTAGATCACTTCTACATTCCCAGATTGCTCACAAGGGGCTGCCATTAGATTAGCACAACAGAGGGCCTGGGTTATTTCCTCTGGACAAAAGGAAATTAAGCCGATCCCTGCGGGCTAGGGCCAATATCTTAAAAGCCAAGAACATGATAAGAAATTGGGCCAACTAGAAAAGGACCCTAGCCTTATTCTTGAAGCTCAGCTATCTTAAGTACAGGCTGGAGTTGGTGAGTTACATGTCATTTCCACCCTTAGCTCTATGACCCAGAAGTTACTGACAGAGATGGTATTGAATATCATTGAGGCTGGGAAGGCATTGCAGTGGGATCTAGTATGTTTAGAAATTCAGGATTTCCTGAATGACAAGCTGATGGCCATTCCGAGTGATCTTGAGCACAAAACTTGGCCCACTGCCCTTACAGATGCATCAGGAGTACCATCTGATCTGTGGTCATGGAGACATACTTGGACACTTTCTGGATGGAAGTGTGGACATTCACAGTGCTCCTTCCAAGCATATGGACCGGTTAGGGTGGGTGTGGCTCCCACATACCGAATCCTGCTGGGTCCATGGGGAGGATGCATATGGGACTAAATTATTCACCGAGACATCTGGGAAATTAAACCACTTGGTATACCTACCTGATTTATAGTCAGTGCCCCAATCCCTTAGTTGTTAAATTAACATTCCACTCTTTTGTCCATGCATTCATTCCTGGGTTGGGGGTGACTATGCTCAAAAGAGCAGTTGTACATATTTCTGCAGAGCTTGCTTCATTGCTTTTTGTCTTTAAAGTTTGAAAAACTCGCCAAAAGTTTGTTGAGTATTCTCAAAGGGGGGAATTGTTGGTGTCCCTAGGCCTAAATAAACCAAAGTGGTAACCAAAGGTCTTCCATGCTGTGAACTTTAACCAGCCTAAGATGCTAACAGACAGCAAGCAAAATGTGTAACTGTCAGCTGTCTCAGCTTGCAGCTGTAGGACAGTTTGAAACAGCAAAAAGCGGCGGGGAGGTGGGGGAGGAAAATCTGCATGTGTTTGTGCTGTGAAGGCCATAGATAAATATGCGAATGGGAACTTTTTTAACACGCTGAAATGTAATGTTTAAAGTAACTGCTGTTGGGAAGGGAGGGGTGAGGGGGAAAACCTAACAAAAGGCTTACACAAACAAGGGGGGTATAAATGCTGGGACCCCACCTGCGCGTGGGTGTGCAGGATTTGAGAATGCTTTTTCTCCCTGGCACCTTTTTTGAGCTCAAATAAACTTGGTTTGCTTCTCCACCCTGGTGTGTTAATTAGTGCAACGCACACCGGGCAACGAACCCTGCTGTTGCTCCGCCTCGGGCCCTTTGAGCCGGCACCAATAGGAATGGTCACATGCCCCTTCCCAGCAGCATGGGAGCAGTCGACGGAGAGGGAGGCAGGTGTGCGTGCACGTGTGGAGGGGAGGTTACCCCACTCCTGCCCTGAAGGGCTTAAAATAGCCCTGTGAGAGGCCTATGGCAGGAAAAGCAGCTATTAGGCTGATTGGGGAAGCAGCTGCAGCTGGACCACGCCCCAATCAGGACTCAGCTGGCCCTATATAAAAGGCTGGGAGCCAGGCGCTCAACAGTCTCTCTCTGTGTTCAGAGAGCGAAGGGTCTGGTTGTAGGGAGGTTAACCAGGTATCTGGAGTAGACCAGGGCTGGGGAAAGGTCAAGGGAGCTCTGGCCTAGGAAAGCTGCAGGCCTGGTAAGGCCTATTAGGTACTGGGTTGCAGGGGCTGCCCGTGGGTAGCCAGAGGCAGCAGGTCTAAACCCCTTTGCCTGTGGTGAGTGGCTTATACTGCAGTCTGCCCCAGTGGACAGGGGCTAGATGGAGACTGGGCAATAGCCAAGACTGAGGTGACAAGGGAATAGTGGGTGGGGGTTCCCCTGGGAGGGGGAGACCCAGAACTGTGGTGGTACTGCCGGGGGTAGCAGCCAGTTAAAGGGGCACTGGGGGTCCTGGGAGAGACACAGAGGCCAGCAGCAGTAGTGGATCACTGGCCTGCATAGGGTGCGCCTGGCTGGAAAATGAGGTAATTCCCTGAGATAAGCAGCAGGAGGTGCCGCCGGGTGAGTCTGCACCCTTTACAGGGGGGAGGAGACACCCCTCTGCATATGTACTCCCACTCCTTCACCAGACCACCTCCTGCTCAGCCCCTACACTTGAACCCTCATCCTGATGAGCCCCTCCCAGACCACCCCAACAAGCCCCCTGCACCCAGAACCCAATCCTACTGAGCCACAACCAGCTGCACCCAGACCACCACCCCACCCCAGCACCTGAACCCTCCTACTGAGTCCCAGCATCCATAATCCCCTGCTAAGCCCCATCTCCCCACATCCGGTCTCCTTCCCTGCTGAGCCCCAACCAGCTTCACTTGGACCCCCTCACTGAGTTCTCCCAGCACCTGGAACCCTCCAACAAACCAACTGTGCATCAGATACCAACCCCTGTGCATCAGATACCAACTGTATCCCCCACCCAGATTACCCCACACAGAACCTTCTCACCCCACACCTGGATCCTTGCACACTTGGATCCTGCCAAGCTGATCCTGCTTGTCCCACACCTGAATCAGGGGTCAGGGCTGGGCATGTGTACAAGACTCTGTCCCTTTTGCTTGCTATCTTGGTGCACCTGGTGCAGAGGGGCAGGGCCCTAGGGTGTTTGTAGGGCAGGACTGACCTTTGTGCTATATCAAGGTGTGGTGCAGCATCACCACCGAATCTGTGTCTAAGGGAGGCTTCAGCCAGCCAGCCAGCGTCTTTGCTCCCACTGCCATGCTGAAGCCTCCCCATTTATTTCTTGACAAAATATGCAGAATTTTGCAAAATTTTAGAATTTTGTGCAGATTTTTTATTTTTTTGGTGCCAAATTTTTAATTTTTTGGCACAGAATTCTTTCAGAAGAAGAGGTTGCAGTATTTCAGTGAGTGAATGGACCTTATTTAGCAGTATTTGTGTTTGTAATTCCCATTAGGTGGAAGAAACCAGAGACAATAGATATGAGGATGGTCTAGGTGTACTTGGTCCCTGCCTCAGAGCAGGAGGTAGTTTAGATGACCACTTAAGGTCCCTTCCAGTCCTGCATTTCTATGATTCTAGGTGTCTTTGAACAGTCTTAGCAGATACATCATGATGGCTGAAGCATCTGATGGTTAAGGGGATGCACATAAAGCTGGCATATATACAACATGAGGAAATAAGAGAAGGAAGAGATGGAAAATCAAATTTGTGTGGTGAAGCTGGAGAAGGACTTTCCAAATCAGATTATACTTTCACCGGCACCATTCACTTCACTTTTACTTTTGCAGGAGGAATCTCATTGTACCAAGTCCCTAAACTACAGTTGCAGTGCTCTCTATTCCCTTATTCCAGACTGTTCCAGTCCATTGACTCTTATTTTCTTCTGCTGTTTACTTGAAGCTCCCTGTACTCAATCATGATATGTAGCTCACCGTTCACACTTCAACCCCTAGTTCCCAGGCTATAGAGTTTCCTGGTACCAAGATCAGATCTTCATTACACTTGCATTTTTCATTGCATTCACACTTTCTTTAGAGTTTCTCTCAGGGTGACTGCCTCAAGAGAGGAACAGATCCATTGGAGATTGGAAGGAGGAGGTGCAGACAGTATCAAAGTGATCTCTCTAGAGTTTCCTGGGTGTCTTGTCACCCTCACAGATACCATTTGACCTACTCTTTTAAATCTTAATACAAGTCTTTTTAAGGAATCAGATGGTATTTAGTGAATAAAAAAATAACTATCTTACCAAACTGAAATCTATTCAAATTATAATAAATCATACTTGGAACATGGGATAATTGCAGTCTCACAAACCTCACTTTGAGGCACTAAACTGTTGGTAAATGGTGGCATTTTAATGGTGACATCTATTGGAAACCAGTGCAATCCCTGAGATTTGAGGTAATGTGGTCTTTGCAGCCAAAATTCTCAAGCAGTAAATATATCATGTGTACCATTTTAGGGCACCACCCTGGATGGCATTTGAGTACAAAATATTAGCTTTTAAAAATATGACAAGAGCCTCTTTTTACTCTGTGCTATGGAAAACTGTGTCAAGGAGTTATGCTGTACCCCAGAAAGTCTCCTGAATGATGTAGTTCCTCAGAGGACTGACAGACTCTAAGTATTCACTCTATGAATATATGTGACATCTGTCATGAAACATTAATCTAGAATCTAATGTCTTTCAGCTTCTAAAAAAAATGTTTTGAAAGCTTCCTTTTTATTGTAGTGAGTGGTGCCATTTGAGACATCTGACACAAAATGGCTATGGTGAATTTACTGATTTTCTATACTATATTTTTCAGATGAATGAGCTGATATGGATATTAATGGGAGCCTTCATGGGTTTGTTTCTAACTTCCTTTTTTCTCTAAAAAGAACTGAAAGGAGATTTAAATGGTTTTAAAGTACTTTTTGTTTTTGCAAAAGAGTACCGAGTTGCTGTATGCATGTGTTGCTTAACAAAATATGCTACATAGGTTGGGCCCAAATGGAGCTTTCCCATGATATTTACTGTCATCCAAGATAGAGGGTAGTGTGATGAAGTAATTAGACCTGGAGTGTAATTGAACCTCATTGATCACCATAACCAGGACTTTGTATAACTAAGAAAGCATACAATGGTAGCTGGTAGAGGACATTTCTAGCTATTGATGATATTTGAATATACAGGATGTATGAAGAGTCCAGAAGTACCCCAAAATGGCAAACCATCTGAACATTCTCAAAGGAAGTTGATTTTTATGTTTGGGTTAGAACTTCAAAGTGTTTTCCTCTTCCCACCAACATGCCTATGTTTTGCTAAGGTTTAATTTCAACCAGGTGCTATCTTGCTCCTGAAAGATGGCACCTTCAGAAGCACAGTGGCCATGCTATGCAATTTGTCCATTTCTAACAGAGCTAGAATAATGTCATCTACTAAATCACTAGTGACATCGCAGTACCTGTTGTAAGTGTTTCTTGGAAACCTCCCATCTTCATACCGACCCAGCCAAGCCCTACTTAGCTGCTCTGGTCTCCCAGTAGCACACCCCAATGCAATATGGCTATAAAATGTTGGCAAGTGAAACAATGAAAATGTAATTTCCAGTAATACAAGTGAACTGCAATGTGCACTATATAAAGGCACTAAATGTACATGCTTTGGCAATATATTTATATTCTTTTTTTCTCTCTCTCCTCTTACACTTACAATATGAGGTAAAGGGGAAAAAATCAAAAAGTTTCCACCTTTGAAATGGGTTTTCCTGATTGTTGTCAGAAGAACCACAGAGATCTTAAGCCCTTAATGAAATGCTAACCATGGCTGACTATTTCACTTAGTTTCCCATTTGCACAGTGGATCCTGTGATCTGAATGATGATTTATCTCTAGTATATTGCTTTGCAGGAAATGGGTTGCAATTGGTATTCAAATCACTACACGTATTCTGCTAGTGGTGAATAGCATATCCAGCTTCAAAAAGAAACTATACACTCAAGTTATATTTTCAAAAACTCTAAGTTTTCTTATCTACTCTGTCTTAATCAGAAAGAATTTAAGTTTAGAGGAGTAAATTGCTTCCCCACACATTGGGCCATTAAATCAATAGGGAGGTTCTACTTAAAAATCCCACTGTATCACTCCATAAAATAAATACAATGTAATGATTTTATTAATACAATTTTATGTACACTTCTTACTGTCCTTTGAGTTTGCTTTATGAGGGGCTTTGATGTTATGGTGATGAGGGAAGCATACGAACCTTTGTAGAATAGAACTTTCTCCCTATTGTCCTGATTTTGTTTTTGCTAATGTCACTGTAATCTGTAACTATATATTCAGAATAGAAGTGCTTTTTCTGCTGCCTTCAGGACCTAGCTAAATATATCAAAAGCCAAAACACTTACTTGTGGATTCTTCATACATGGTAGCAGTATACAAGGAGACTTGCTGAAATGTTTGGATTTTTTGAAAGCCAATGTATTTGGAGTTCCCTCTCAGCTGTAGGCAAAAGTGACCCTCCTCATCTTGGGAGGGGGTGGTAAGAACAGGGAGGAGTTTGGCTGGAGCAGCAGGGGAGGGCCATCTCCTGGGAGCGGGAGAGGTAAAGGGAATGCTCATGCTGAGACATATTGGAACTGAGACCATCAAAGTGATCCTGGGACACCTATGAAAAGGGCTTATCTGCCTTCCATTGGCCAACTGAGGGGGATTAGGGGAACTGATTGGCTCTCTTATGAACTCCCTTTCAATTCCCAGAGGCCTTGTTGAAATGACTGTTGCTAAGTCCACTGCCACAATGCCCTGATGGGACTGCACGTTCCCACCCCAGGAGAAGCAGTGGCAAGGCAGTCTAAGTAGCAGCACAGCAGCAGTGAATAGAGGGCAGCCTTCCCTCCCTGCCTTCTGAAATTTAGGGCTTGGGCAGCAGAAGTGGAAGCTAGAGCAAGGCAAGAGGTAGGAGACAGTCAGTAGCATCTGGGGGATCAGCCTATACCTTTGGCAATAAGTAAGTATTCAGTCCACTAGCCACCCCAAGTGGCAGAAGGACCCATCCACACCCTCCTAGAGATGTTGGAGCCATGGCAGCTGAAGTAGGAAGTGACTCCTTCTTGGAACTCTGGTGGGTGGGGAGATTGAGGCTTGAGGTTCCCCTTGGATAAGATGGTTTCTCAGTGCCCTCAGAGCAGTGGAAGGGGATGGGATTCCTCCATCTGAGTGGGCAGTAGAAAGCAGGAGATGGAGCAGGGGAACCCAACAGAGCTAGCATTACTTAGATGTAGAGGAGCCTTCTGAGGTGCAACAAGAGGGAGCACGGAGCAGGTGGGAGGTACCCCACCCCGTCTAATGAGAAGAGGGCCACTGAAGTATGCAGGCAGAATGGGGCCAGGATCCCAACTGAGCTCATACAGTGGGTGGTGAGTTGAACACACACACCTCTCTGGATTGTAAGGTTCAGATAGGATGGAGGATTCCTCCTGCCAAGGGGGTTGCTCAGTGGTGCAGTTCCACTCTCCACCATGATTCAAGGTAGAGCGGGGTTGGGGCGGGGGCCAGATTCCCTGGAGTGGTATCTGGAGTGGAAATCACTGTCCCATCATCCAATAGCATGGGACTCCAGCCAAGAGGCAGAGGTGGGGAAAGGTGACAGTCAGAAGAAACTCAAGTCAGAGCCTTCCTGGAAGGAGCACTCAAGCATCCCAGCTAGGGAAGCAGGAGTAGGATGTACCAGCATCCCTCTGCAAGGAAGGGGGCCAGCAGCAGACCTTCAGGAACCAAGTTAGGTATAGCTACAGATGTAACTCCCCACCCCTCAGTGCCAGGGCAGTAGAGAAGCAGTCCTAGAGGGTATGAAAGGAATTGGCTGAATCATTGGCAACTTTCACTTCCAAAAGGCTGGAGATCCCACCTAACAGTGTTAGTCCTTCCTCAAGAGAAAGGGTGCTGTGGGTTCACATATAAGGTGGAGACAGAGTCTCCCAGCCTGACCCTGAGCTGGGGAAACATGCAGCCAAAAATGGGTACAAGAGAGAAAGCAGGGGCAGTTCACCTAAGACAGAAAAGGTTCCAGCAGAAAAAGAGGATCTGATCACTCCCCTCCCAAAAGAAGCTAACCCCTCTCTATGGTGAAACACACAAGTGCTTTTGAAAAGTGGGATGCCAGGAGACCATATGCAGGAACAGATAGGTCCCATCAGATCCTTTGTAGCCCATTTGTCAAAGATTATTGTGGGAAAATTTTGGAAAGGAGAATTCATGGGTGTGTTCACATTTCTGTTCCATGAAAATCATGTGGAAAATATTGGTACAAAAAGGAAAGAAGGAAGGTGCCAAACCCAGTAAGCCCAGAGTGACCAGGAAACTAGATGACTGGTCCACAGCCTTTAGTATACACAAATGTAATATGCAAATGAAACCCCGACCAAAGTGTCATCCCTCTTCAAATATTTAGATGTCATGTCACGGACACATGCCACATATGGTTATGGGGCATGGTTGAGGTATTATGAGGAGTTAAGACTTAGGGCAGCAGAGGCGCCAAACTTGCCCTGTGATCAGAAGGCCGAAGTCTTGTAGCTGACAGGTATGACCAGGTTATTGGTACTGAATCCACAGGCTTCAAAGGGCAAGGTCAGGCTTAAGTGTATTTCATATTTAATGAAGGGAAGCATTTCAGTCCTCTTGTACATACAAACATTGCTGTAAGAAATAAGGAGGCCAGTATGGTGCCTACACTTGCTATGGGGGTAGTGGAAAAGCTCAGTTTGGTGGAAAGTGAGGTGGTCATCAAGTGTCCAATGCTCCAACAGGGTCAGTGAAAGGAAGCAGGAGTTCTGGAAGAAGCCCCATCCCTCATTAAATTAACAGTGCTAAGGACCTTGTTATGGGATTATCCTAACATGACAGATGGACTTTATATATGGATGGAGATTTCAGTATGTTTACAGTTACCATGTGAGGGAGAAAGGTTGCAAATATGGGCAGAAAAAGTATAATATGTTAAAGGATTCAAACAAATCATTTGGGGGAAAAAATCAGGTAGAGGTAACAACTAACAGAGTATCTGAGCTTTTTTTGTTTGTTTGTTTAATTACTAATGCCTAAGCTACTGCTATCCCCTCTGTGTTTAGTGACTGAACAAGAATTTAGGATTATATATCATTTATCTTACCCTCAAGAATCCCCTGCTAATTACACTGTTGAATCTCAATACAGTTCAGTTTGGTATTTCTTGTTTGTACAGTGGTAGCTATGGTTAAAGAATGTGACCTAGGGACACAGTTAGTAAGATGTGACATTAAGTCTGCATTTAGGTTACTCTCTGGTAATCAGAAAAAAAATTAACTTGCTGGATTTTCAGCTTAAAGGACATTACGATTTTGACAAGGCCATGTCTATAATCCATATAATGTTCAGCCTTGGAAAGACTTACAACAATGCTGGAATGGATGATTATTAGGGAAATGGACATGCACCAAGCAAGTCACTATCTTTGGGACTTCCTCTTTTCAGGAAAACTTGGGTTGGGTGAATATGCTCACCTGTTCAGAACATTTCTGGAGATATCAGAGCATTTGGTCAGGAGATATCAGTGCATTTGGCCCTGGAAAAGAAAGAAAGCTTATCGCAGAAGTGTTAGCAGTATGAACCAAACTCCTATAACCCTTTTTTGAAACTTCTGTGATCCTTTGTACATGAACTAGAAAGCTCTGTTTGTATAATCCTACATGCTCTAAATTTAGGTTGAACTTCAGTGTATTATCAAATGATGGACTTTGTGTAATCCTTTATTCCGATATGTTGATCATTAGGAAATGTGTCCAGATGTTCAGAAAGGCCACTGAATGGCCCAGTACATGACAGCAGCTGACCACATCATTCGAGAATGCCATAGAATTAATAGGGTAATACTTAAATTATTGAAATACACAGTGGATTTAGGAATGACTGATAAGGATTTACCTTTCTACGTAAGTTATTTTGTCTGTCTTGAAGTTTTTGTAAATAAACCAGTCCTGTGTGTCTTTTATAAATTTATTAAAAGATTAAACAAGCAGTTATAAAATGAATATAAGTTGAAGTTAAATATATCAATAGTGAGATGAACTTTTTTCTTGACTTAATTTACACAAAGTATATTACAATGATGAACTCATATTACAATTGAAATACAATCAATAAATCAATGCTTCAATTTATCTCGCTTGCAAATTACTACAATTATACTGAGCAAATTAAGGAGAACAATCCTTTTTAAGGATTCACAGAAAGGTTAATGGGAGAATCCTTTTCCTTTAACTTAAGTAATTTAACTCCAGTTCTGCTAAAAGTAGAGTTATTTTGCCTTGATTTTGAGGAAGTACAACTCGTAAATGATTTCCTAGTAGCTTTCCTTTTGGCTACCTCTCTCCCATTAGTCTTTACAGTTCACAACAATTGTTTGGCTGTATTAGTCTACTATATTTTTCTCGCCATGTTATATAATGCTTGTCACTTTTGGCACAAAGAAAGAATAATTTCTAAAGCTTCTCAGATTTAGCAGCTTTAGAAAGACATTGGTTTCACCCAGGGATTCATTACTGTTTCAATAGCAGACTTAAGGGTTTGGTGTCTACTTTAGGAAATAGAAACTCACAAAGAAACACATATACATGCACATACACTCTAATGGGCACTGGAACAATTTGAGCAACCTCAAATTACGCTATAGAAGGATCTTAACATTTTCTTCTTAGAGTCTTCGTATGATTCATTTTAGCTTAGTTCTAAAATAATACTTGATGATAATAACATGCTACTTGAACTCTGTCACAGGAGGATTTGGTCTTGATTCTCTCTTTTGGTTGCACCTCAAGACTGGGTTAGTGAATGATTAGAGTTCTTCACTTCTCCTCTGAGTGGTTGGGCCAGGGAAGGAAGCAGGATACAACTTGTGGTGTCATTGGTGGTACAAGTGAGTCCCCCTTCTTTCTCCACAATACTTTTTTAGGGATCTCTGACTCCTCTATTTTGCCTCAAGGAATACTCTTGACTAATTCTGGGTTCCAGCATGTTAGTACAGGTAATCTGGGACCAATTTCTTGACACCTTGGTCTTGGAGTCATATTGAAGATTCCAATCCAGGATTTATGTAACAACCCAATTTGTTGCTAACTGGAAGCAGATGCTTCTTAAAAATAGGACAGAAGAAGTTTCCATGTGATAAGGAATTGGTAAGCACACTCAGAGGCATAGCGAGCGCCCTCCGTACCCTCCGACCGGAGGGGGCCCCGCAAGGAAGGGGGCCCCTAAAAGTGGCAAAAAAAAATGTAAGGTATAACTAGGTAAGTGACATTTATTGACGCTATTGCACAATCCATGTCGGTTTTACTGACAAAACCGTGAAGTCATTATGATACATCATAACGCTATTGGCTACATCAGTTGTCTGTCGGTCAGTTTCGAATTTTAGTTGGACCCATTCAAAGAATGTGTATTTGCGTTCATAATGGCGGTCGGCGGATAAATGTTATTAATTTAGTTGTTTAATTTTTTATCGTTTCCAACGCAGAAGCGTGCTTTGTGATGTCTAAGAGAACGTATAAGAGCGGAGCTAGTAAACGAAAGGCAGCAAAAGATGCCGAGAAGGAACTTGAGAAAATTCCAAAGTTGAAAGAAAAATGGGAAACATTGATGCCAACGAACTCATAATGGAATTGAATCGTTTTATTTATGTAATCGAGAAAGAGAGAGGACTTGTCACGGCAAACAATTTTTTAACGTACATATACAAGAACAGCCTTCAGGAGATATATCCGAATCTTTGCATTTGCATCAGAATTCTTCTGACCACACCAGTTACTGTCGCCGGTGCTGAAAGGAGCTTCAGCAGAATGAAACTGATCAAGAATATCCTGCGCTCAACCATGACAGATGACAGGCTTTCTGCGCTTGCAGTTATCTCAATCGAAAACAAGATTGCCAGATCTCTGGACTATGACGCATTGATTAATCAATTTGCGGAGAACAAGGCTCGAAAGAAGCACTTTGCGTAAATACGGAATACATGTACACTGTAGGCTTATGTATACATAATATGAACCCTGTATATTGTATAAAATAAATTCCGCATTCCAGTTTCTGCATTGTAAGGGACCCCGGACATATGTTCGGAGGGGGCCACGTTCTTTGTTGCTACGGCCCTGAGCACACTTCTGCTTTAGGCCCCAGATTCAAGTGACCTAACTGTTTAGATATAATTTATCACTATTCAAGGTTATACATTCATTTCCACACATTCTCATGACACTGAATTAATTGTGTTACAGGGAAAATAGCCTAAGAATTGCAGTGGAGACTAGCACACTTGTATAACCTTTTATCCTAATAACCTTTTGCCTACATCAGTGGTTCCCAAATTGTAGGTTACAACCCCAAATGGGGTAATGCCATCAGCAGATGGGGTTACGACAATCCTGAGTGTATGGGAGATGCCATTTTGTGCTGCACAGCATCACCTCACATGTACAATGTGTGTGAGGTTATGCTGTGTGGAGGATGCCATTTTGCTCTTCAAAATGGTGTCTCTCTGGTGTCGCTGGAGGAAATACTTAATTAAAATGGAGTTGTACAAGCAAAAAGTTTGGGAACCTCTGGCCTATATATGAAAAAGTGTAGTAAAGAAACTTTTAATAAAGAGGAGTGAAGTAACCTGGCATTAATTTGGGGAAATGCCACAAACAGGGTTCATAAACATAAACGATGAGCAAAAGACTCATCCCTCCTCCCAACCCCCCCCCCAAGTAAGTTGGGCAGTGTCCTTTTCCATCAGGTTAAGTCCAGCAACCAAAAGTCCCTTTAGTGCCTGTCCCTTCTCTGCACCCCACTCACAGTTATTTTTCTAGGTCAGTGCAGGCCTAGAATTCAGAGGTGCAGCTGCAGAATTCACATCACACCCTGGGTGGAAAGGCGGGGGGGGGTAAGAATGCACCTTGCTCACTCCACTGTCCGGGTACTGGCTCATCATTCCTCTCCACCAGCCACCCTCTCACCAATCCACCGGCTGCCCTTCCAAACACTCTCCAACCCACCAGGAAGTCTTCAGGTCCCACACAGCTCTCAGTGATTTCAGCTGTTGGAAGCCTCACTTCTCATGCATACTGGGCAGTCTCTTCAGAGACACCGTCCAAAGCAAGTCTAAGGCTTAGACCTAGGTTTCAGTGATTAAACAAAAAAAAAAAAGTTACATTTCCTAACTCTCACTGACCTACTGCCTCTTCTTATGTCAGCTAGCCACTCTCTTTAACCCACTCTGGTCCCAGCTACACTGTGGATCAAGGCATCCTCTCCAATGGAAATAAATACAGGATTTCCCCTTATAAGGTATAACAGGTCTTTACCTAGGAGAAGCCTTTCCCCCTCAGTTTACACAAGCCTTCTGCAGCTTGCTTCTCATTCCTCCTCATTTTTCTCTCTCACTAAAGGAGGTTTGTACAGTCACAGGCTGCCCTAAATTAAATTTAGGTGTCCATAATTAAGCAGAGGTAACCTTTTTCAGTTCATAGGAAAAAGAGCTTCAACTGTTCTAAGACTGCTACACCTGACTTCAGCCACTCTTGCAGAACTCTCAGGTCTGACTTTGTCGCATAACGTAATTCCTCCAGTTATTAACCCTTTGAAGCTTCAGCCTGGGTAGAGGACCTATTGTCAGGCTGATTACCAGTACATGAGCGCTTTTAAGGTTCAAACTGGATTCTTTAGAGACCAGCAGACTAACAGAGGATGTTGGGAAATAACCTAGTGGTGAACTAACTGAGGGCTTTGTTCTGATCCAGCAAATGGACAAGACCTCTGGTCCATGGATGAACCCAGTCCTTAGGGAAGGTTTGGGAGGTCTTTGGACTTGGTTCTTGTTCTGAGCAAAAATTGCAATGGTCTTGAAACCGCAGATAAACCCCTGGGCTGGTGTGTTGAAGGACTATTCCTGCAAGATCCCATATTAGAGGGGGTGATCTCTGGTAAGTTTCTTAGCATGAATGTACATTATTTTATTGTTGTGAATGTGTCATCTCTAGTGCTTTTACCTTATGAATAACATAGGCTTCTTTAGAAAGAGCTATGTGGTAACTTATAACTGTGGGCAATTACACTGTTAGTCTCTGAAGAGAAAGCGAGTGGGCATGCTGAGGCAGACTGCTTTTTTCTCGGTATAACACAGTGAAGGCAGGGAACTATACAGCCTGGAAATACCTCCTCCCACCCCCTTCAGGAGGGAGAAAGATGCAGGTCTCATAAGAACATAAGAACATAAGAAAGGCCGTACCGGGTCAGACCAAAGGTCCATCTAGCCCAGTATCTGTCTACCGACAGTGGCCAATGCCAGGTGCCCCCGAGGGAGTGAACCTAACAGGCAATGATCAAGTGATCTCTCTCCTGCCATCCATCTCCATCCTCTGACGAACAGAGGCTAGGGACACCATTCTTTCCCATCCTGGCTAATAGCCATTTATGGACTTAGCCACCATGAATTTATCCAGTCCCCTTTTAAACATTGTTATAGTCCTAGCCTTCACATCCTCCTCAGGTAAGGAGTTCCACAAGTTGACTGTGCGCTGCGTGAAGAAGAACTTCCTTTTATTTGTTTTAAACCTGCTGCCTATTAATTTCATTTGGTGACCCCTAGTTCTTGTATTATGGGAATAAGTAAATAACTTTTCCTTATCCACTTTCTCAACATCACTCATGATTTTATATACCTCTATCATGTCCCCCCTTAGTCTTCTCTTTTCCAAACTGAGGAGTCCTAGCCTCTTTAATCTTTCCTCATATGGGACCCTCTCTAAACCCCTAATCATTTTAGTTGCTCTTTTCTGAACCTTTTCTAGTGCTAGAATATCTTTTTTTAGGTGAGTAGACCACATCTGTACACAGTATTCGAGATGTGGGCGTACCATGGATTTATATAAGGGCAATAATATATTCTCAGTCTTATTCTCTATCCCCTTTTTAATGATTCCTAACATCCTGTTTGCTTTTTTGACTGCCTCTGCACACTGCGTTGACATCTTCAGAGAACTATCCACGATAACTCCAAGATCTTTTTCCTGACTCGTTGTAGCTAAATTAGCCCCATCATATTGTATGTATAGTTGGGGTTATTTTTTCCAATGTGCATTACTTTACATTTATCCACATTAAATTTCATTTGCCATTTTGTTGCCCAATCACTTAGTTTTGTGAGATCTTTTTGAAGTTCTTCACAATCTGCTTTGGTCTTAACTATCTTGAGTAGTTTAGTATCATCTGCAAACTTTGCCACCTCACTGTTTACCCCTTTCTCCAGATCATTTATGAATAAATTGAATAGGATTGGTCCTAGGACTGACCCTTGGGGAACACCACTAGTTACCCCTCTCCATTCTGAGAATTTACCATTAATTCCTACCCTTTGTTCCCTGTCCTTTAACCAGTTCTCAATCCATGAAAGGACCTTTCCTTTTATCCCATGACAGCTTAATTTAAGTAAGAGCCTTTGGTGAGGGACCTTGTCAAAGGCTTTCTGGAAATCTAAGTACACTATGTCCACCGGATCCCCCTTGTCCACATGTTTGTTGATCCCTTCAAAGAACTCTAATAGATTAGTAAGACACGATTTCCCTTTACAGAAACCATATTGACTATTGCTCAAGAGTTTATGTTTTTCTATGTGTCTGACAATTTTATTCTTTACTATTGTTTCAACTAATTTGCCCGGTACCGACGTTAGACTTACCAGTCTGTAATTGCCGGGATCACCCCTAGAGCCCTTTTTAAATATTGGCGTTACATTAGCTAACTTCCAGTCATTGGGTACGAAAGCCGATTTAAAGGACAGGTTACAAACCTTAGTTAATAGTTCCGCAACTTCACATTTTAGTTCTTTCAGAACTCTTGGGTGAATGCCATCTGGTCCCGGTGACTTGTTAATGTTGAGTTTATCAATTAATTCCAAAACCTCCTCTAGTGACACTTCAATCTGTGACAGTTCCTCAGATTTGTCACCTACAAAAGCCAGCTCAGGTTTGGGAATCTCCCTAACATCCTCAGCCATGAAGACTGAAGCAAAGAATCCATTTAGTTTCTCCGCAATGACTTTATCATCTTTAAGCACTCCTTTTGAATTTTGATCATCAAGGGGCCCCACTGGTTGTTTAGCAGGCTTCCTGCTTCTGATGTACTTAAAAAACATTTTGTTATTACCTTTGGAGTTTTTGGCTAGCCGTTCTTCAAACTCCTCTTTGGCTTTTCTTATTACACTCTTGCATTTAAGTTGGCAGTGTTTGTGCTCCTTTCTATTTGCCTCACTAGGATTTGACTTCCACTTTTTAAAGGAAGTCTTTTTATCTCTCACTGCTTCTTTTACATGGTTGTTAAGCCACGGTGGCTCTTTTAGTTCTTTTACTATGTTTCTTAATTTGAGGTATACATTGAAGTTGGGCCTCTATTATGTTGTCTTTAAAAGGGCCCACGCAACTTGCAGGGATTACACTTTATTCACTGTACCTTAAAACTATAGTCTAACCCCCTCATTTTTGTATAGTTTCCCCCTTTTGAAATTAAAGGCCACAGTGTTGGGCAGTTGAGATGTTCTTCCCACCACAGGGATGTTGAATGCTATTGTATTATGGTCACTATTTCCAAGCAGTCCTGCTATAGTTACCTCTTGGACCAGCTCCTGCGCTCCACTCAGGATTAAATCTAGAGTCGCCTCTCCCCTTGTGGGTTCCCGTACCAGCTGCTCCATGAAGCAGTCATTTAAAGTATCGAGAAATTTTATCTCCGCATTTCGTCCTGAAGTGAAATGTTCCCAGTCAATATGGGGATAATTGAAATCCCCCACTATTATTGGGTTCTTAATTTTGATAGCCTCTCTAATTTCCCTTAGCATTTCATCATCACTATTACTGTCCTGGTCAGGTGGTCGATAATAGATCCCTACTGTTATATTTTTACTAGAGCATGAAATTTCTATCCATAGAGACTCTATGGAACCTGTGGATTCGCTTAAGATTTTTACTTCATTTGAATCTACACTTTCTTTAACATATAGTGCCACTCCTCCCCCTGCACCCAAGAGAGGCAACTGCTAGAGAGCCAGAAGCCTGAGAATGGATGCCCTCGCTGGAGCATAATGGGGGAGTATAGTTGCCCTGAACTGTGACAAAGTCATTGGTGTAATCGAGATTTTGAAGCAGAATGGCCTTCAACTCAGTGCCACTGAAATCTGCCTCCTAAAGCTTATCCTTCAAATAGTCATTACTGATACTGAAAAATGATGGTGACAGAGAACAACCTTGCCAAACACCTATGGAGTTAGGAAACCATTCTGTGTATCTGCTATTGACTTGAATGCAGCTTTCTATTCCATTATAGACAAGCAATGACACTGTCATCCCAGGAGGCCAAATTGCTTCATCAGATACCACAAACTTGTTTGATGCATTAAAACAAAAGCCTATCAAAAGTGCTGCAACAGTTACAGAAAATAAGGGGCGTGTTGGGTGGTGACATCAGGTAGGGCATTTTGTGCCCAACTAGTGGATGTCACCTCTGGAGTTGAGAAGCCTCATCATTTTTTTTGTACGACCAAAGAAAGGAATAAAAGTTTGGGGGTATGTGGAACTTTTCTACAGTAGTTTAATGGGGTATCAGTTTGGCAATCTGTTTGGATGCTGGGACCAGAGCTACAAGTACAATCTGATGCCTCTGGTGAAAATAGTATTGTAGGCAATTACCAAGGAAACTGGTATGCACAGAGATGGCCTGAGGAGTGGAGAGAGCATAGTATAATAAGAGAAATATTACTTTTCTTGTTTTTTCCCTAACATTGCTGGCAGTCATTATATGTAGTAAGGAACTTATAAACAAATGAGTTAGTTTCTTGTGTGATGCCTGGCAGTTGTTCAAATCATTAATCAACAGTCAGAAAAGTCAGCGCAGGTAATATGGTTGGTAAGGGAATTAGTATTTCATTGCTTTTGTTAAACATATTTTTTTTGTGCAGTGCTTATTTCTGGCAGAGATAATGGAACTGCCAAAACTGTCTTAATTTCAGGATGATACATTCTGGAAACTAAGACCAGCTGATTGCATAGGTGATGCCTCAGTGTTTGTGGAACAATGGTGATATTAGGACTTGAGGGCACCTCCATTGCCCCAAGGATGTTCAGGATTAAAACAGCTTTTTTGAGTTCATAGATTAGTGTTAAGGAAACGCTCAGTCTGTTTGAACTTCAGGGTTAGTGAAGTTGTGCCACAGGCATCAAGATGACAGCTCCAGATGTGCACTGGAATTGGCAGATGGGCAGTTTAAACAAGGATCTGTGTCCTTGAACATTAAGCTATTAAAATGCTGATCAAACTGGGAAAGGGGTCACAAGATGCTAAGAGAATGCTGAATAGGTAGGAGTGCTAAAAGCACTAGTGAAGCCATATCCATGCAGGAGCTAGACCCTCTATTTGTATGTGGGGATGGTAGCTACGTGACTAGGTGATTTAGAGCTACTTGGCTCTTAATTTGGCAAAACTTTGGACAGATTCCTTCAGGATGAGTGCAGTGACAGCTGCAGCATTTGAGGGTTTTGACTCACAGAGTGTTCAGGTAAATGGGTGTTGGAAATTGGATCATTATATGGCCCTACTGATGGATTACAGAGGCAAGTGAAGAATTTATCCGTTTTTTATTGCAGGAGACATCAGAAACAAGGCTGATGTATGGATTTATAGGCACTTTTCAGTTCATTGCCCACATTGTGCAGCCAGTTCACAGCTGAGCTTCATACTATAGTGATAAGCACTATAGAAAATCCCATGAAGAAATTAATAATTCTGTCTAGAGAACACTGTGCAATAAATAGGGTCTCATAAACAATGAAGACAAAATAAAATGTGGAATAGCTGCTCATTAACAAGCACCATCCATCCTGTGCACTTGAATGAGGCCGGGGCACTGTGGGAAAAATAATGTGATTTGTAATTAAAAATGTGTAATTCATAAGGCATATGCACAATGGGTTCAAATTAAGTGTACACAGGCACCCTGAAAACTGGCATTTCCTAACTATGTATAGTTAGGAAATACATATATATAAAGTATATGGCTTTGCAAGCTTAATGTATTTTTAACATTTTTGGTGTGTAATTAGAGAAAAAAAGACTTCCAAAGAGGAGTTCTGTAGGCAAGAAAGAAAGCGTTAAAGCAGCTATATGTCCCACTCCTCTCAGAAGTGAATCCAAAATGGCAGCCAAGGTTTTTACAGTTCTCACAATTAAATACAATTTTCAAATAATCCTCCCTTTACATTATGTTTATTGTCTCCACTTCACTGAAACTGGGCTTCCAGGTTGGGATTGTGGCTATCCACCTTCAGTGATATAGGAAATAGGGTATGTTGTGGGATCAGGGGCGGCTCTAGGTATTTTGCCGCCCCAAGCACGGCAAGCAGGCTGACTTCAGCAGCTTGCCTGTGGGAGGTCCCCGGTCCCGCGGATTCAGCGGCACACCTGCGGGAGGTCCACCGAAGCTGCGGGACCAGCAGACCCTTTGCAGGCATGCTGCCAAAGGCAGCCTGCCTGCCGCCCTTGCGGCGACTGGCAGAGCGCCCCCCGTGGCTTGCCGCCCCAGGCATGCGCTTGGTGTGCTGGTGCCTGGAGCCGCCCCTGTGTGGGATCAGCTCATTCTTCCTCTACAGTTGTTGATGGGTAAACTGCATTCACTCTTAGGGGCCTGCACTGGGGTAAATATGAGAGTTAGGATTCAGAGGAATGTGGCTCAGCCATGGCTGAGCATGAGATTTGTCTGTCCTGAAAGGATCATGAGGCAAATATGGCAGGGAGCTGTCAAACCAGCTTATGGGAATAGGGCCTGGAAGAATGTGAACTGTAAGATTACCAGAATCTCTTTGGGCACTGGCGGCTCCGGCGTACTCACACAGGGATATCCGATACAATGTGCCTGGGCACTTTAGGGATGCTGGAGTGCATTTATCAGATAAAGGGGCTGACATTTGGCTGGAAGACTTTAGGATTGGATTGGACAGGAAATATATATCAGTCTGTGGGGTGAGGAGTGGAGGTGGGAGATCAATCTATTTACTGGTATTCCCAGTGACTGGTGTCCAGTGTGGATGAAAGTTTAAATGGTCCAGTTCCCAGCAGTAAATAAGGCCTAGGACATGGCTGGTGGATTTTTTTTGCTTGGTACCTCTCTTCTATTTTTGTAAGGCGAGGATGAGAGGATTCAGAAGCGAGCTGAGTCCTAGGGGTTAAGATGAAGAGGCTCTACCTCGAGTTATTTGGTTATATGGTGGGAGCCCTGTAACCCTGAATTGACTCATTAAGTAGCAAGTATGTGAGGGGCAGTGAGCTGATAGCACCTCCTCCCTTCATAGTGTTAAGTTAATAAAGTTATGGCCTGCCACTTAAATCCATCTCTGTGTCTGTCTTTCATTCATCGGTGTCCTGATCAATCAATAGTTAATTTCTTAGTGGAAATTAATAAGGATGAAAGAGAAGCTTCTTCTCGAAGAGAACAGCTTGGGCATTGCTCACAAAGAGGAAAAATAAGTTTTTAAAAGAGTTAAGAAGCATTATTACCCTTTAAGTTTGCTAACAAGAAGGGGAGATTTAATTTCATTATTTATCCCACAGTGTTTCTTACTGGCACTTACTACCACTTGTCCTTTGGGAGTTTTCACTAGCAGTCTCCAGTTTGTTCAGGTAGCCTTTCTCCACACAACCTCCAACTGAAGCTGCAACTCAGTTATTTACAGCTCCCATCTTTTCTTGAGCTTGGCTTTTCCTAAGTTTAGTGCATCACTAAGATGTGCATCACTTACATCTCTGATATAATTTCAACAATGAGGTCAGGCGAGCCATGTCTCTGGAAAAAGTCATAGATGAGAGTCCCGGAATAAATGTACATGTCAACCAATTCTCATATGTTATAATACAATGAATAAATCATGATTGAGTAATGGTCATAGTAAAGTTCCCTTGTATGCTATCAGAGAAGGTAATAGCTACTTTTGAAATCTGATAACATTTATCAGATTTTTGTTTGAATCATGCTATATGTTCCTAAACATTAACCTGCATTTCATACTGTAAAATGTCTTCTTGTCACTCTGTAGTGCAGCATATATGCAATGCACTTTGTTAGCTTCCAGGGAGTAGTGAAAATAGGTATAGTCACTGGGTGTTTTTACATAGGTTCAATACAGTATTCAGCTGTACGTCTATGCTTTAATGGATACATCTGTTCCTTTTTGGCCTATAAATTTCAAAGTCACTCTAATGTCAAATTCAGATACTAGCTGTGTTGTAATGTGTCTGTGTGTGACAAGTTTATGCAATTTAGCAACAGAAATCATTCTTCATAACTGCTTTTGGGAAGATGATAGATGGCACCATCTTTCTTCATAGTGAAATGTCATAAAAGACATTAGTTTGGTCCTTCAGTTGCTAACGCTATTAGATCATTTCTATTATCATTTTAAATGAATCCATAATTAAGATGGTCCTATTTCTGCATATTTAAAGTCTTTGACACAGGAGATAACTTCCTTGTCACACAGCAACAGACTTTTTGAGAAGTTCCATGAGAGGAACAACTCTGAGAAAATATTAAGGGCGACATCAACAAAATGTGAGGGAATCATTATTTTTGTTTTAATCATAAATTTCAGGAAAAAGCTGAAGAGCTTTAGAACATAAGAACAGCCGTACCGGGTCAGACCAAAGGTCCATCTAGCCCAGTATCTGTCTACCGACAGTGGCCAATGCCAGGTGCCCCAGAGGGAGTGAACCTAACAGGCAATGATCAAGTGATCTCTCTCCTGCCATCCATCGCCATCCTCTGACGAACAGAGGCTAGGGACACCATTCTTACCCATCCTAGCTAATAGACATTTATGGACTTAGCCATCATGAATAGATCCAGTTCCCTTTTAAACATTGTTATAGTCCTAGCCTTCACAACCTCCTCCGGTAAGGAGTTCCACAAGTTGACTGTGTGCTGCGTGAAGAAGAACTTCCTTTTATTTGTTTTAAATCTGCTGCCTATTAATTTCATTTGGTGACCCCTAGTTCTCGTATTATGGGAATAAGTAAATAACTTCTCCTTATCCACTTTTTCAACATCACTCATGATTTTATATACCTCTATCATATCCCCCCTTAGTCTCCTCTTTTCCAAGCTGAAAAGTCCTAGCCTCTTTAATCTTTCCTTGTATGGGACCCTCTCCAAACCCCTAATCATTTTAGTTGCCCTTTTCTGAACCTTTTCTAGTGCTAGAATATCTTTTTTGAGGTGAGGAGACCACATCTGTACATAGTGTTCGAGATGTGGGCGTACCATGGATTTATATAAGGGCAATTCTATATTCTCCATCTTGTTCTCTATCCCCTTTTTAATGATTCCTAACATCCTGTTTGCTTTTTTGACCGCCTCTGCACACTGCGTGGACATCTTCAGAGAACTATCCACAAGATCTTTTTCCTGACTCGTTGTAGCTAAATTAGCCCCCATCATATTGTATGTATAGTTGGGGTTATTTTTTCCAATGTGCATTACTTTACATTTATCCACATTAAATTTCATTTGCCATTTTGTTGCCCAATCACTTAGTTTTGTGAGATCTTTTTGAAGTTCTTCACAATCTGCTTTGGTCTTAACTATTTTGAGTAGTTTAGTATCATCTGCAAACTTTGCCACCTCACTGTTTACCCCTTTCTCCAGATCATTTATGAATAAATTGAATAGGATTGGTCCTAGGACTGACCCTTGGGGAACACCACTAGTTACCCCTCTCCATTCTGAGAATTTACCATTAATTCCTACCCTTTGTTCCCTGTCTTTTAACCAGTTCTCAATCCATGAAAGGACCTTCCCCTTTATCCCATGACAACTTAATTTAAGTAAGAGCCTTTGGTGAGGGACCTTGTCAAAGGCTTTCTGGAAATCCAAGTACACTATGTCCACCAGATCCCCCTTGTCCACATGTTTGTTGACCCCTTCAAAGAACTCTAATAGATTAGTAAGACATGATTTCCCTTTACAGAAACCATGTTGACTACTGCTCAATAATTTATGTTTTTCTATGTGTCTGACAATTTTATTTTTAACTATTGTTTCATCTAATTTGCCTGGTACCGACGTTAGACTTACCGGTCTGTAATTGCCGGGATCACCTCTAGATCCCTTTTTAAATATTGGCGTTACATTAGCTAACTTCCAATCATTGGGTACCGAAGCCGATTTAAAGGACAGGTTACAAACCTTAGTTAATAGTTCCGCAACTTCACATTTGAGTTCTTTCAGAACTCTTGGGTGAATGCCATCTGGTCCCGGTGACTTGTTAATGTTGAGTTTATCAATTAATTCCAAAACCTCCTCTAGTGACTCTTCAATCTGTGACAGTTCCTCAGATTTGTCACCTACAAAAGCCAGCTCAGGTTTGGGAATCTCCCTAACATCCTCAGCCGTGAAGACTGAAGCAAAGAATCCATTTAGTTTCTCCGCAATGACTTTATCGTCTTTAAGCGCTCCTTTTGTATTTTGATCGTCAAGGGATCGTTTCAGGATCCTTCGCTCCAGAACTATAGATACGTAACTATATCCTGTAGGGAGCAGAGATATCCTAACTCCCTCAACTTCTACAACCACCCAGTTTCTCTCCTGGCTCATTCCCAGAGTACAGTCATTGACATTCAGGCTGACATCTGGCATTGGAGAATGATACTGGAGTAAGTATCTGAACAGCTTTTCTTTGTCAGCCAGAGAGATAATGAACAGGGCTCTGTGAACCACAGATAATCCTCACACACTCACAACCCTGAAACTGGGTTGGGAGAGTCTGGAAGAGAGATTGTGTCCATCCACTGAATAGTTCCCTACCCCAGAGCAATTATATCATTGGAAGGAAGAAGGAGATTCCTTCAGCAATCACCCATTAAGGTGTAATTATTTTTTGTCCTTTTAAAAGGATGAGAACCCCCTTTCAATCCTCTGGCATGTGCCTAATGGAATTGCACAAGGATCAATATAACTATAAGTGATTGTACACGGCTCTAATGCATGGGAGAAAGAAGGACAGGAATACAAAATGGGCTGATCAGGATGGGATATAGGGAGCTGGGAATTCATTTAAATTAGCAGCTCCTATCTGTGTGGATCCCTTCTTATCACATAAAGGCTCTTTGGGATTTAGTCTAATATTCTTAATGGCATCAACAGGAGAAACCAGCAATAACAATAGGAAGTTCTTGAAAGGAAAGACAATGACTGTAGAGAGAATTGCAACACCCATTCTCTATAGGCAGGGCTGGTAGCACCATTTATTATTAAGGTTGCCCAGCACATCCTATTTTAAGAACCTGATTTCAGTTTTGCCAAACGTTAGCTGTTTTGACTAAAATTTTCCATGTTGGGTGACTGCCACAAGCTGAGCTGCAGTGTTGGTGGAGGAGGGAGACTGCAGACTAGATGAAGAGCCTGGGGAGGGAACCTGGTAATGCAAGCCAATGAGTGGGGAGTGCACATGATGGACCTGGTCTGGCAGTGAATCAGGGTTGTTTAGAGAAGGAAGCTGCTCTTTGTAAGACCCTTGCCTCATTTGTTGCAAAAGTTGGAAAGTGTGTGGTGAACAAGGCAGAGGATTGCAAGAGGTAGTTAAAAAGGAGTTGAATGCTGCCCTGGAGAATTGGATTCTATCCCTGTCTCTGACACTGAGTTCCTATGTGAGGCTGGACAAATCACTTAAACCATACTTTTCACAGGTGATCATTAATTGTGTGTAACTTGTTTTCTGGGTATCTAACTTGAAACCCTGGAGTCTGATTTGCAGAAGTGTTGAGCACTCACAGCTACAACTGAAGTCAGTGAGAGCTGTAGTTGAATATATTAAGTGGTAAATAATGCTAAGTACTCTGAAAAATCAGATTTTAGGTGTCTCAAATTAATGGAATTTGTGGCACCCCGAATTAATGGAAACTTTTGACCCTAATCACTCCAAATATATCTACAATGCAAGTGGAAGAGTGATTGTAGTATGGATAGGCATACTTGTGCTAGATTTAATCTAGTTAGCACAGGTAAACAACAGCAATATAGACGTGTGCATAAGCCAAAAAGTACATTACCTACCCAAAGTGCCTGGAGGGCTTTTACTCAAGTTGCTAGCCCATGCTGAAGCTTGTGCTGCCATGTCTACTCTGCTATTGTTACTCAAGCTAGCTAGATTAAAGCTAATACTGATATGCCTACCTGTGCTACAATAACACTTCATTTGTGGTGTAGACATAACCTCTGTGCTTCAATTCTCCTCTTGTAAAACAGGGATGGTACCACCTTCTCACCTCAGAGCGGCTTTGTGTAAATAACTAATGGTTCTCAGGCAATCAGATACTGTAGTGATGAGCACCAAAGAAAATCCCATGAGGAAATGAATAATTCTGTCCTCAGAGTAGGGTTTGAATGTTGTGTTGTAAATAAGTCATGGGACCAGACATTGAACAATGAGGATAAAACAGTTCATTAACTGAGGACCATTCATCCTGTGAACTGAATGAGGCATTTTTCCTATGGAAAAAATAGAATGTGATCATTCATAATGAATATGCAGAAAGGGGCCAAATTCAGGTTGCACAAGCCTTTCCTAATTTTGGGTGCTTGACTTTGCAACCTTAATTATGTATATTTAACACAGGGTTTTGTATATAATTAGAGAGGGAAAAAAACTCTGAAAAAGAAGTTCTGAAGGCAAGGAACAAAGCTTTAAAAGTGGTCATATGAATCATTCTCTCCACACAGGAGTGAATCCAAAATGGCAGCCAGTGTTTTTTATTCCCACAGAGACATTACATTTTTCAAATCATCTACCTGTGATGACTGGGGTGAGTGTATGTGATGCCTTCCTTCTCCCTGTTCCTATTTGTTTTCTAGTTCCTGCTTCCTGAACTGAGTAGTCCAGTTTTTGTGTGTGTGTGTGTGTGTGTATGCGCTAGTGAATAGGAGTGACTAACAGGGGAGTTTTGCATGGGAGTTTCCGGGGGGGGGATAAGGGGGGGGCTACATACACTTAACATTCCTTAATCTTCTTTAAACTTAAAGCCGAAAACCAGCCCCTGATAAAAACAAAACAAAAACAAAGAAATGATTTGCAGGAGTAAAAAGAGAATACAGACAGAAGTCCAGCTTCTTGCACCCAATGCAGCATGTATGATTACCTGCCCTATGGGCAGGTGTCGTATATGTGCATTTGGTTCAAGGAGCTCCTGGCCCTCAGAGACTATGTACAGGGTTTGAAGACCAGAGTGGCTGAACTGGAGGATCTGAGGGAGACAGAGAGGTACATAGATGAGACTTTCTGGGACACAGTAGAACGGTCCCACTCGCAGTCTGAGAGCTTCTGTGCTGTTGAGGAAGATGGAAGTCCCAGGGAAGGAAAACATCCAACTGGAACAGAGAAAAATGATCCCATAGTTGGGACCCTCCTTCCAGATGATGTTGTGGTATCCTCTTGCACTGAGGATACCTCTTTGGGGGAGGGAACTCCAGTCATTAGGAAGAGACAGGTATTAGCAATGGTCAATTTGATCATTAAAAACATAGATAGCTGGGTTTGCAATGACTGAGAACTGCTTGGTGACTTGCCTGCCTGGTGCGAAGGCTGCAAATCTCTTGAGACCTCTAGATAGACCGGTGGTTGTGGTACATGTAGTTACCAATGTCATAGGGAAGGATAGAAGAGAGGTCCTGGAGGCCAAATTTAGGCTGCTTGGTAAGAGATTGAAGTCCAGGACCTCCATGGTGGCATTCTCTGAAATGCTTCCAGTTCCACGCACAGGGTCAGTTAGACTGGCAGAACTGCAGGGCCTCAATGCATGGATAAAATGATGGTGTAGGGAGGTGAGGTTTAGATTTATTAGGAACTGGGGAAACTTTTGGGAAAGGGGGAGCCTATACAGGAAGAATGGGCTCCACCTAAGCTAGAATGGAACCAGATTGCTGGCGTTTAAAATTAAAAAGGTTGTAGAGCAGTTTTTAAACTAAGGGCTGGGGGAAAGCTGACAAGTGCGGAGGAGCACGTGGTTTGGATATCCCTTAGGAGAGGATCTATAAATGGAGATTCCTTATGTCCTAATAAGGAGGAGAGATAGAAGATGATAAAATACTGCTAGGATCTGATGAGAAACAGTCAAATGAAAAAAAGTTTCATTCAATTACATCGTGTAATGGCAGACAGCTAAAAAGTGAAAAGTTTTTAAAGTGCTTGTATACAAATGCTAGAAGTCTAAATAATAAGATGGGTGAACTAGAGTGCCTCGTATTAAATGAGGATATTGATATAATAGGCACCACAGCTATCCTTAAAACTGTTTTCAAATCACTAACAATAATGGACCCAGTTTGCCACCTTTCTTCATGTTTAGAGGTAGTTGAATTCGATTTTAATGGGGTTTCCTAGGGTCTAAAATACTTTTCATCATGACTGCATGTGGCAGAATCAGGCCCAATATATTTCAGTCACCAAAATATAAACAGATACCTTTGGCATAAAGTTTAGCTACATTTATTTTTATGTTTGTACTGTACATTTTTATAGAATTTTACTTTCAGTCATTACTGCTGTTTGACACACATAGTACCAGATCCTCAGCTGGTATAAATCAGCATACCTTTACTGTGTACTGACACCAGCTGAGGATCTGACCCTTAATGAAAACATGCATTTCAATTACCTCTTTCTTTTAACATGAGAGCTTTTATATTAAAATAATTAATTTTTATTCTTATATATGTGAGCAGAGTTAGGATAAGCTCTACCCTGACATCTGGTGGTAAATTATGAGGAGTGGGAAAGGTATTTTAGGCATTTGCATTGGAGTGGGGAAAGGAATTTCAGGCATTTGCATTTGCATTGGCAAACCCACTCCACTTAGTATAGTAAACAGCAGCCTGGGATGGTTATTTTCACAGCTGTGGGATCCCCAATTTCTTTGTTATTGGGGCAGGAGGAATAAAGTGTTGTCACCCTGATTATGTAAATAAGGAACTATGAAACTGCCTTATGACAAAGAATCTCACCATCAAGTAAATAGCACTCGCTAGACAAGGGACGTGGGTGCCAAAAACCAGTGAATTAAGAGAGGTTGGGGACTGGTGTGTGTACCTGATAGTATGGGCCCCTTTTGAGGGTCCGGCACACCAATTGCACATCCTCCTCTCTCCACTGTTGAAGAGCAGAGCTAATTTTGATTCCTTTAGGAGTCCATCTAGAGGCTGCTGACCTGAATTCACATTGGGCCAATGGTGCACCAGCACTGGGGCTCCCCTACTACAAGCTGAAACCACTAAGAGCTGAAATCACTAAAAAAGCTAAGCTTACTGAGCTGAGATCACTGAGTGCTGTGTTAACTAGTGGGGGAGCCTGAACATCTATTGCTAAGTGGCTGTCAGAGCGGAGCAGTTGCAGTACGTTTGAGCAGCCCACAGAACAGTGAGCGGAACAGAGTGGAGCGGTTTGCAGTGGTGGCTGGAGCGGCTCACGGGTCGGCTGGAGGAGCAGCACAGCAGGTGGTGTGGAGCCAGTCATGGTGAAGGCTGCAGCAGAACTCCATGGAGAGGCGGAGTAGTTGGCCCCGACCCATGTAATGTGCCCCTTAACACCCTGTGTGCGCCCCCCCTCCATTTCCACCCAGGCTGGGGGGGTAAAACTCTGCAAATTTTAAACTCTGGGGTGGCACTGACCAGAGACAAAGACTTTTGGGTTGTTGGACTTTGGGGTGATTGGACTTAAGACCCTAAGGGGGAAAGGACATTGCCAAATGTACTTGGAGGTGGGGTTTTTTTGCTTATGGTTTGTGTATAATCCTGTTTGTGGTGTCTCTCCAACGTTATGCTGCATTGTTTCCCTCGTTTATTAAAAGGATTTTGCTACACTCGGACTCTGTGCTTGCGAGTGGATAAGTATTGCCTCCTAGAAGCGCCCGGGGGTGGGTGGTATGTAATTGTCCCAGGTCACTGGGTGGGGGCTCAAGCCGGTTTTGCATTGTGTTATTGAAACGGAACCCCTGGATACTGAACCTGGCCCTTGTTGCTGCCAACTCAAAGGGGCAGAAGGGTTACATATAAATTATTGTTACCACAAATTCTTGAAGAAGAGATTAAACTTTTAGCTACAGTCGGTATGATCTTATGAAAAGTTATTTTTTGAAAGATTTCATGAATAAGATGTCAAATAATAAACTTATAATATCCCAAATTTGCTTTCCTCTCAACCTCGAAATAGCACATTTATTCTTATTTAGAAAGAACCATGTAATATAGTGTTCCATAATCCATCACATTAAGATATACCAAGGGTGCTTGGAAAGGTAATGGCATGCATAGGGTCGGATGCTCTGCCCTGGTTGAGTTTCTTAAAGCTGCCCTGACAGTTTGGGCTGCATTAACAGGGTTTATTAATTTCCCGCAGAATTTCTTTTGGGGCTATTGAGTGAACAACTTGAGTACCCTCAGCCTGTTCCTCTTTCCTCTCCCCTTCCTATGTGAGGCTCCCTTAATCAACAGAGTTTCTCCAGGCATCACAATCACACACACAAGCTCCCTTCATTGCACAGATCCAGGGGAGACGTTCTGGGTATTTATTTTCTTTGGTTTGGGGTTGTGTCACTGGCTATAGTGATTTATTAGATGTCTTTACCATAGAAAACTACTTCAGGCTACTTTACCCATCCTCAAGTTGAAATTTCTAAAGAGTAATTTAATGGAGGCTTCATTGCTTCTTCAACATTACTACTTTGTTCTGCAGTGCTACATGGGCTCATTATAAATATTGCTGCAATAGATATGTCCTTTCCTTGACGATGGAATGTAGGCTTGTCTGAATGTAGGCTTGTCACGACAGATCATTCTTTTTCACATTCTGGTTCATTTCCAATGCTTACCCCCCCACACACCCTTTTTTTTTACTTCTTCTCCTGAAGAATTACAAAAAGACTGTATCTGGGTGTACATCTTCTTTTCTCAAAGTAACTTCAGGGAGTTTGCCTTTTCTTAGCTCAATTTATTGCCCTTGAACGTCTTGGAGAGTGAATTGATGAATAAACTTAAATGACTAACTCTTTATTTGGCCTGTCAGCTCTTGGAAAAAAGTATCTACACTCTACAAGCTGGTATGACTAGAAAGGTTTTCCAATTCACCTTGGGCACGTCCTCTTATGCTGAATAATCAACAGTGTTTTATGTGGATGATATACAGCTTATATATAAAACCATGTCAACGACATATCTCCTACCTACAATAAATGAAATATTAGACAGACAGTCTTCGAGGTGCTACAGCTTTTTATTCACTTAATCTTTCTTAACACTGTTTACTGACAGCTAGAAATAGTCAAACTCCAATCTAAGATTATATTTTTCAGAGAACAGTGTCAGTTCAAGGTCGTATCATGAACTATACATTTTTCTTGGGTTCTGTTTCAGATAAATATATTTAGGGTGAATTATATTAGTGGAGCATTATATTTGGAACCAAGGACAACGATATATATTGTATAGTCTAATGTACTTTCAAAAAAAAAACCCAAAAACAAAAAACCTTTACTATAATCTTGGTAGATTATATTGTGAAGGTCTAATCCTGAAATCCTTTCTCCTTACAGCCAAAAATTGTTGGTCACATCACTCTTCTGCTTCTACTCAAAATTTTGTCAGTGTGAAATTATGATTAAAAGACATTTCTGTGTGTCTGTGTTTTCACGTTTCAAAAACAAAATGAATAACCCTTGCTCACACTTTCACAGAGAGGTGATTTGCCGGGATATGAAATTATGGAAAAGACAAGAATGACAATTTTTGATCAAAAGTTGTAAGCAAACTTTTTCACACCTCTAATTATGCATAGATGCCCAGGCAAGAAGGGACCATTGTGACCATTCAGTGACACTGAAAAAAATTTGGGGATCATGGCGGATATTCAGCTGAACATAAGCGACTCTGTGGTCAAAAGAGCTAATGAGATGCTGGGATGTTTAAACAGGGGAATCCCAAGTAGGAGTAGAGAGGTTATTTTACCTCTATATATGCACTTGTAGGACCACTATTGGAGTACTGGGTCCAATTTTGGTGTCCAGAATTCAAGAAGCAGGTAGATAAACTGGAACGGGGCCAGGGAAGAGCCTCAACAATGACTGAAGTATTAGAAAATGTGATAGAATCAAATAGCTCAATCTAGTTAGCTTGACAAAGAGAAGGCTAAGGGGGTACTTGATTACAGTCTATAAGTATCTACAAGGGGAACAAATAGCTGGAAGTTGCAGGTAGACAAATTAATAAAACTTTGATGATTACTTCACAAGGAGGTTGCAAATGCAAAGTCTTACCATTGGTGTCTTATAATGACTAGAGAAGATTGACTCATATAATTACTGAAAGAGGGCCAGACATTCTTTAAAATCACAATGGTTTTGTGATTCTGATCATTAAATTATAATTTTGTGATCAGTTCCTTAGTATCTGTTAAGACAATGTCTACTAAAAAAAAACCCCTCCCCCGCAATGTGGTCTGCAACATTTTTTGAATTAAGGGTCATGGATTACCATCCTGGGGAAAACCGGACTCCTTCAGCACACACATTTAAATAACTTTCTAAGGCCGTTAAAATCTTGTGATTATTTTTGCAAGCCATTTTCTATGTCTTCACTTCAATCAGTTTTTACAGTGTTGAGCACAACTCAATACAGCAATTTTCTCATAGACATTTTGCCTATTCAGAATTGCTTTTTCCACCTTTGCTTCAATTCATGCTCATGCACCAGACCTGTGGCTTTTGAACAAGTTGATTACACAGGAAAATAATATTAGGAAATCATTTAAAGCAATTAGCAAGTGGAAAGCAGCAGCAGAGTAAGCACCATGTGATGAGACAGGTCTATGCAGAATAGCAGAAAATGTTCTACAGTTTGAGAAACAATCCGCTGGAAAACTTTCCTCTTTGAATAAGTCTTTCCATTTAAGAATGACATTCACAGCACTGACACCCCTTTCTGAAACACTTACCAACAACAAAAAATCAACCCCAAAACCTCTACACTCAAGTGGAGTTTTGCCCCTAAATAGGAAGAAGTATCAGAGACTCCATGAACTCCAGGAAGGATTTCACTACTGCTGTTGATTATATATAGAAGGCACTCAGATACTATAGTTATAGTTGGCAATATAAAACCTACATGTAGATAGAATTGAAGACCACAGTTGAAGAACCACTTGATTGACCATCAGTTTGAGTCTCTGTCCTAAATAAATAATAATAGTCAATACAATATAATTTACAAGCCTATGGGAAAAGTGTGTGCAGACTGCCCGTATCCAATACTATTCAGAGCTGTACAGACATTCCTGCCTCATAGAGTGACCCTACAAGCTGTACTATATTGTTATGGATGAAAAGACTGAATACAATTTAGGCATCATCCATTTTGCCAATCTGATAAAATATTATCCAACTGCTGAAGAAATTGATTAGCCTTGGGATATAATGGCTTCCTAAAGGGAATCTAAAGGATAAATTTCTTTTTGAAATATACCAGTACTTGAGTGGAAGATTCTGTACCTTTCAAGTCAGGCTCTTAACTGAGCTGCAGGCATTTTAAAATGTTTCCTTTTACTCAGAGGTAGCTGGGAGGGTAAGTTTGTTCTTTTACCTTTCTCCATTCATTGGTTTTGGTTTCAATCCTGCCTCAGGATTATTACAAAATATAAGAAAAGATGTGGGTGTTAATTCAAAACACTGACTAGAAGAAGAACCGATAGCCATTTGAAGTCTCTCCTTTCTTACATTTACATTTCTTGACCTTCCCTTTTAGTTTACCAGGGGAGGAATCGTTGTGTTTGTTTTTATTTGTTGTTGCTCTATTTTATTTAGCCATTCTTTCATAGGGCAGGTTTAAAATAGATTAGAGAGGAGCATGACGTGTTCAGATCACAATGCACATGTTCAGATCACAAACTGGAAAGGCCATTGTGATTTTAAAGAATATTTGGCCCACTTTCACTAATTATATAAGACAGCCTTATCTAGTCACTATGATTATAGATACCAATAGCAAGATTACATTTGCAACCTCCTTGTGTAGTGATTATCGATGTTTTATTAAACATACGTGCACATGCACACGTACACACACACACTGGTAGATGCATAACTACCTAGTGCTCAAAATGTAATTGAATCTAGTAAGTGACTGCTACAAGAGCAATACCAAGAAAAACAACCACAGAATACAAAGTCAGTTGATGGAGATGCATAACAAGTACATAAGATTGATGATGGCTGCTGTTGGAAACACAGAGGTACATGCTGGTTTTCAGTGGTTATAGATAACGGAACAGATCCTCCATTATGTCTGAACTGTGTTTGGCACAAGACCAAAGGGATACAAAGATGACTTTAAGCCACATTTACCTGCCCATCATCTTGGGGCTAGATGAAGGCTGATCCTGTCCATGCTGTAAGGAAGAGTAGTTCTAACTACTGGCTGTTCATGAGTATAAGAGGCAGGGGGTTGTCTGGACACAAGAACACCCTAACCACTCCTGTTTCCACTGGTTATGCCTCCTGTGCCAGGAAGGGTGCAAAATTACCATCATGGGGCCTAAGTTTTGGCCCAATCATTTTACAATAAGATACACTAATCAGAAAATTGGGTAATAATCTTAACCCTTATTCTCTAATGTGCTGATTGACCATCATTATATAGCAGGATTTTAAGGTCCTTGTCTTCCAAGGACAGTAGAGAACAAATGCATAACACTTAGTTCTTTGTATCACTAGTAGAGAAACCTCCAAATTATTTTGGCTTGGAATGATGATAACAGGACTATAACTCCAGGTATGTAAAGTCAGAGGTGGTGAAATAATATTAATCAAATAATATATTTGATAAATTTCATTATAGTTTATGAAAATTAGTGAAGTCAGTGGGACCTAAGCACATGCTCAAGTGCTTTCCTGAGCTGAGACTTCATGTAGTTCCAATAATATAAATGGGAGCACTTTCATGCATAAGAAATGCCAGAACTGACCTTTTCCTTCTTTCCTTAGCAGGTGAATCAACATAAGTTTATATCTAGGTTTCATTATGTAACATAATGTGATTCACTTAATACTTTATAATGTTATGTAAAGTTCTACACAAAAACCTGGAAAACCTGGAATTGTTCTGAGACAATATGTGATATGATGTAGTATAGTTGTTTGAGGGTATAAAGAGATTTACTTTTGAGTTATCTTCTTTGCTTTTGCTTTTCCAGAATTACAATTTGTGTAGCACAAGCTCCATCCTCCAAATCATATAGTGTCTGATGTGCATCTTGAAAACACCCCTATGACCCCTATGACTCTGCTCAAAGCTGCTTGTTTCATGAGCTCATCAACATCCAATCACCAACTTTTATCAAACATACAGGCTTCATAAAACCTGACATAGACCTTTATTTCCCAGGTGATACTTGAGACACTACAAGATTTCCAATGAACAGCAAACATGCTGCAACAGCATGTGAATGAGGAAACTAGTTCCCATGCCAGAGACTCATTAATATTTTAGAGAACAGAAAGTGAAGGTTGTTGTTTTTATCTTTCACAGAGACACTTGAGTATAATACCTTCAATAAAAGGTCAGTTAGGAAAAGGAATTCTCTTCATTCGACCATGATGTGCGGGAAAATATAAACTGCATTTCTATTGGGGTATAAGCTGGTCCTGGGCTATAATGAAGAAGCTTCATTTTTAATTCATCAGAAACCTTCATTCAAGCAAATCTCCTTTTAGCAAAATCAGTAAATATGTTGATTCATATTCTGTGCAGAAGTAATTCATGTTTTAATATTAATTCTTACAGTTTGTACTCATCAACATTGCAAGAATGCATTTACAAGAACTGTCCCTGAAAGGAGAAATATGCACGTTGTACAATTTTGCAGGAGTATGGTTTATCCTCCAGGAGACTGCACTCTCACTCTATGATTTATTTTCTTGAAGGAGTGGAAGGGAGGTGGGAGAAGGACACAGTTTTTGGAGGGGTTTCACATAAAGGCCATCTTAATTGTTCACAAAGCACCTGCAGAAATTTGCTTCTTTAGTTCTATTCAGATTTATAATCAAGCATTTGTAAGTGATGGATGGTTTCCCCTAAAGATATCTGGCTATGCCTGCACCTGCAGCTACACTAAAGCATGTAGCTGGCACACCAAGGTACATCAAGCACTTACATACCAAGAGTATCAATGCAGATGTTGGAGATTGGTACATTGGTCGGGGGTGGGGAAGACATTTTAAAAGAGTATTTATATTAAACTTTAAAAAAAAACTATTTCAGAACTGGCACCTTGAAATCCTAGATAATCTAGATATATTAGATCAGCCTGCGCTTTCTATTTTGTTTCTTTTAAAGCTATTAATATACATTAACAAGGTATAAGAAATGTGCATTACCTTCAAAATGTACTCCATTTAAGCATTGCGAATCATTCAGAAAATCACTTTTTATTGCCTTTGGAGCTTGCCAAGGCAATTTGTGGCAGTTTCCTCACTGAAGTGCAAAGACCTCAGACCAGTAAAAAATATCTGGTGAGAAGGCAGCTGTCAGTGATGTGTGACATTGTCTGCTTTGGCCACAGCCACATGTGGGATCTTCTCATTGGCCACAGGTGTAGAGGCTGTGCTGACCCCGACCTGTTCAAAATTGGTTCAGAAGGGCCTAGAAGCAGCGTGGCACATCAAAGCCAGGTGCATAGATTGTTGGGTCAGTTATAAGAGACTGGTTTCTGATGTCACCTTCAGACTATTCTTCATTCCATACTATTGTCCCAATGAAAGTTGAGCAGGGCAAGTAGGCCCACAATGGATGCCTCAATGACAAGCATTTCAAAGTCCTTTCTAGGGCTTAATCTTGTTATCTTGTCAGTCAATATTTCTGATGCAATTCTGACCCCACCAGTGTTTGAGTAATCAGGGTAGTAGAACTGAGAATACTGACGTTCAATGTGAGGGATTTTTAATAGCCAAACAAAGCATTATCAGCAAATCACTGAAATAGCAAATAACTATTAAGAAGTCTAAACTGATAATAATTAGAGATGCATAAAATATTTGCACACAATTTCAAATGCCAAAGGACTGAGTCTCAGGCTTGAGATCTGGTAATTCAGAGACCTCAACCCATGTTGTCAGAAGTTTGGTGAACTTTGGCTAAGGTTTTTCTCACAGCTGCAAAGCCCATGAACTTATTTTCTCTCAGACTACCTCATCCAAGCACTCCTTTATAGCCACATCTTTGCTCTGTAAGTCATGTCCTCCCAAGAAGATTGCTAAGACAAGAAATGAGATCATTCAGGAGATGGAATGGAGGGAGAGCTATCTGTGTGTGGAGGAGTGGGAAATGGGTCCTCTTTTTTATTTATTGACCTCAGTCTTCTAAGCAATACTATTTGGTTCACCTCCAGCCCCTCTCCAACCAAAGTGAAGTGCTTAGTTCATCAGCTGAGCACTGCAGAGTTTACATAGCCCTTGTAATAATGAATTGAGCTTTAGAAAGAAAGAAAGAAAGAAAGAAAGACCTCTGTTTGTTAAAAATGATGATTTAAAAACACTAAGCAAACTGCTACTATAAACTTTGCAGCACCAAAATTTTAAAATTCATAAAATGAATTGCTCTGGTAAAAAGAGATTACACATTCCACCAAATGGGAGCATTCTCATTTCAGGAGATAGGCACTTCCCTATTATGGCTTGAGGAATACGTAAATGATGTCAGGCAGACAGCTTAATGTAAGGAGACGATATACTACCTTGCTTTGTATGACTAACTTTTATTGACTTTGTTAATTTTCAGGGGGGAGGGGGAGAAGCATATGTATTCATTTGAATATGAGGAACTTTGGTCACATGCAGATGTAACCCCAGAAAAAGAGGGCTTAGAGAGATGGAATCCACTGCTTCTTCCTATGGTAGAAAGGGGAAAAACTAGCTCTAGATACACTGGGTAAGTATCCAAAGAGTCAGGACTCTGCCTAGGGATCCTCCTGTGCTCTGAGTTTCCCATTCAGAGATTTGGAACTCTCTATAGAGCAGGCTCTGCAGGTCCTGGCCAGCAGTGGTAGAGTGGATTCTGCAGGACAGGACTTTCAGTACCACAGACTTTACTTTGAAGAACCAGACCAGGAGCAGCAGAGCAGACATGATTCTGAGACACTAGAATGGTAGTGGAAGAGTAGACTCCACTCTATGGAAGTTGACCAGTGGAGGTGAAGCAAAGTAAAGCATAAGAACATAAGAACGGCCATACTGGGTCAGACCAAAGGTCCATCTAGCCCAGTGTCCTGTCTTTGGACAGTGACCAATGCCAGGTGCTGCAGAGGGTATGAACAGAACAGGTACTCATCATGTGATCCATTCCCTGTCACCCATTCCCAGCGTCTGGCAAACAGAGACTAGGGACACCATTCCTGCCCATCCTGACTAATAGCCATTGATGGACCTATCCTCCATGAGCCCTGTTATAGTTTATGATGATGATTATTATTATTTATTTTTGAGCCCTGTTATAGTCTTGGCCTTCACAACATCCTCTGGCATAGAGTGCCATAGATTGACTGTGTGTTGTGTGAAAAAATGCTTCCTTTGTTTGTTTTAACCCTGCTGCCTATTAATTTCATTTGGTAACCCCTAGTGTTAGGACCTAGTGTTGCTGATTTCACTGAACTGAAGCGAACAGGGGATTTAATCAGGGTCATGAGTGAGGTTTAGGTGGGTAGGAATGACTGCAGGGTTGGCCATACCTCATGTATGTTTAAGGTTTGCTCATTTTATATAAACATATGGTGGCTGTGGGCTTTCATATCACAGACAATTCCAGAGTTAAGTAATAATTGGCGATATACCAATCTCCTCAAACTGGAAGGGACCTTGAAAGGTCATTGAGTCCAGCCCGCTGCCTTCACTAGCAGGACCAAGTACTGATTTTGCCTCAGATCCCAAAGTAGCCCCCACAAGGGTTGAACTCACAACCCTGGGTTTAGCAGACCAGTGCTCAAACCACTGAGCTATCCCTCCCCACTCTTATGAGTACAGAAGATATACTTGAAAAATTATGAAGGGAGGTTACATTTTCATTTCCTAAAGCCAGAAATGAGAGCACTGCTTTACATGGAGGGGTTGAGCCAAAATTTATATTTATTTAGAAAAGTTCCCAGAGACTTATTGAACCTGGCCTTTACTGCTACCAGTAGATGGTCAGACTAGTTGCACATGGAATTACATTAATCAACCAGACTGTAATCATGATATTTTGTTTCTTTCTCTGCAGCATTGTTTAAGGATTGTGTTATTAGGCTCAGGTAATCCATTCCAAAATGCTCATTTTCCTATATTTTTGCATGAAGATAGAAATTGCTGAGCTTTCCTGTCTTGTATATATTGTTGTGTGAGCCTGTGGTCTCCCTCTTGGTGGGTTAGCACAGGAGGCAGAGAATGTGGAATGATGACACAGTCACCAGTTTAGTAATAACAAACCATGTCTTTATTATTGGAGGAGTGTAAAATGGCATCTCATTTACTGTTGCTGGTGCTGCAGACTCCACCAAAATCTTTGCTCTTCTCCAGCCAGGAAGCACCCACTCCCTGATGTTTCTCCTAGGGTTACTTCATGGGTCATGGCTCTTCCATTCACTTCTGGGAGGAGGCATACTCTTTAAGGGCTGTCTCTGAATGTGCCACACACAGACGCAGCCAGCACAGTAACTCAGTTACAATATTCATGATAGTGGGAGGTAGTAATTATTTGGAGTTTGTATCCCTAGCTTTGGGGGCAAGTCACAATTGTTTTGCTATGGTTTTATGTTGGATGTGAGTAAGGAGCTAAGGTGATTCAAGGAAATAAAAGAGCAGTAGCCAACATGGTTTTTTAGCCATAAGTAAATCAAACAACAAAATTATCCTATCCTCATAACATGAACACACATCCATCAGCCTTTGAATTCTTCTTTTTGTGTCTCTCCAACTGCCATACTTATAGCCCTTTTCCTAATTACCTGTGCAAAGGAAGAGGAAAGTGAAGCTCAACTGATCTCAGTTATTCAAATGTAAATCCAAGGTCAACCCACTGTGGTCTAAGGAGTTGCATCATTGTAAATTGGTGTGAGATGAGAATCAGGCCCAGAATGTTTTGTGGCTGGCCCATTCTACTCTTGTAACAGCAAAGCTAATTCTGCCTAACTTTATGAGTAACTCTTCTTCATAGCTAGGATAGGAAGTCAATATGAATAGAAATATTAATAATTTAATTCTGCATATTGAGAGGAACTCTGCCCAACTTTCTTGTCTATTTTATGAAGAAAATAAGCCTATGACGTGCTATCTTTATATGTAAAGAATCACTTATGCTTGTCTGAGTAGAGCACCTAGAGAACAAGAACACTGAAAGGGAATAATTTGATTGTCAAAGTGTGTTTATGTAAGTCATTGGTATACCATATGGTAGTAGGACAAAAGAACTTGACAGATCCTTTGTTCCACTCTGAAAATATATTATCCACCTGCAAGGTGGCAACCTAGCAGATCAGCAAGGAACTTACTCGAGATTTTTAAAATATAGTTTTCTTTACCATTACAATACAACTATTAAAAAATATGTAATGAACATAATAATGGCCATACTGGGTCAGATCATGGTCCATCTAGACCAGTATCTGTCTTCTGACAGTAGCCAATGCCAGATACCTTAGAGAGAATTAACAGAAAATTGCAATTATTGAATGATCCATTCCCTGTTATCCAGTGCCAGTATTTGGCAGTCAGAGGCTTAGGGATACCCAGAATATGGGGTTGTATCCCTTACCATCATGTGTAATAGCCACTGATGGACTTACTCTCCATGAACTTAACTAATTCTTTTTTGAACCTGCATATATTTTTGGACTTCACAACATTCCCCGGCAATGAGTTCCACAGATTGACTGTGTGTTGTGTGAAGAAGTACTTCCTTTTGTTTGTTTTAAGCCATTTGTCCATTTATTTATTTGTTGTTCCCGGGTTCCTGTGTTATGTGAAGGGGTAAATAGCACTTCCTTTTTCGCTTTTTCCACACCATTCCAGATATTATAGACCTCTATAAGGGTACATCCATACTTATGGCCGGGTCGACGGGTAGCGTTCGACTTCTCGGAGTTCGAACTATCGCGTCTAATCTAGACGCGATAGTTCGAACTCCGAACGCGCTCCCGTCGACTCCGGAACTCCACCACCGCGAACGGCGGTGGCGGAGTCGACGGGGGAGCCACGGACTTCAATCCCGCGGCGTCTGGACAGGTAAGAAGTTCGAACTAAGGTAGTTCGACTTCAGCTACGCTATTCGCGTAGCTGAAGTCGCGTACCTTAGTTCGACCCCCCCACCCTAGTGTAGACCAGGCCTAATATTCCCCCTTAGTCGTCTCTTTTCCAAGCTCAACAGTCCCAGTCTTTTTAATCTCTTCTCATATGAAAACTATTCCATATCCCGAAACATTTTTTTGCCCTTCTCTGCACCTTTTCCCATTCTATCTATTGTGAGATGGGACGACCAGAACTGCACTCACTATTCAAGGTGTGGGTGTACCATGGATTTATATAGGGACATTATAATATGTACTGTCTTCGTATGTATCCCTTTCCTAATGGTTCATAACATTCTGTTAGCTTTTTGACTGCCACTGCATATGAGCGGATGTTTTCAGAGAACTATGCACAATGACTCCAAGCTGGGCTGTCTCTACCATTTTTGCCACCCCAAGCAAAGAAAAAAATAAATAAATAAACAAAAAGCCGCTCGGACTGTGCTGCCCCAAGAATGGAAGGAATGCTTCCTCTGCTGCTGCCTGGAGCCAGCCCTGACTTCAAGATCACTTTCCCGAGTGGTAACAACTATTTTAGACCCAATCATAGTTGGGATTTTGTTTTCCAGTGTGAACTACTTTGCATTTATCAACATTGAAATTCATCTGCATTTGTTGCTCAGTCACCCAGTTTTGTGAGATCCCTTTGTAACTCTTTACAGTCTGCTTTGGACTTAAAGTCCACTCATTTATGAATCCTGTAGGCTTCAGACTGGATAAAATTGAGAAAGCAAAACTTGAATTTAAAAATGTTAATCCCTGCGTGTAATTTTTTCCTCCCTTAATTTTGATTTTCCATGTTGCCCTTGCTAAAGGGGTATTTATGTGACACCACGGTGCAGTATTGTATTTTATTTACTTTCATGTTCGTTATATTAGACCACATCATATCATCAATTTTAAAGCAGAGCTTTCCTAATTGGAAAAAGGGGAACTTCCACATTGATAGTTCTGTTTAAAAATAGAGTACATTAATTTTTTTAAAAAATCAAAAGAACCAAAAACCTAATTCGGATTTGTTTAAGAATGATAATGCTAATGGATTTAGTTTAATTTATTAATGCTGTGAATACAGCATAGATTGAATTGTCTTTCAGTTTACCCCCCAAAACATGTCCTGGGTTGGTGGAAGGAGGTTCATCCTCTGATTTAGGAATGCGAAATAAGAAAAAAAATGATTGCATCATTGCATCATTTTATGGTAAAACAAAATATGATACTTTCAATTTTTAATTGTGAATATTACATTTCTGAAACTTTTGTGGAGGTGATATTTCCCAAATAAATTATTTTAAAAAAATAAAAATTACCATAATATCTACTAATTAATTAAATAGCTACAAATTAGCAGGACCAGACAAGATGCACCCAGGAGTTCTAAAAAATCAAACATGATTCTGTTTTGTTTTAAAGGCTAAAACAGAAACTATGGATATGCAAGTCTGATTTTAATGCTAGGTAGAATGTTACCACAGGATACAAAGGAATCTATAAACTGACACATAGATTTCATAAAGAACTACTGGGATTAATGTAGAGGATGATTCTGCTCAATGCAGGGGTCTGCAATGGATGACACAAAAAGTCAACCCTCTTTGAAAGCAGCGGGGCTTTTTAAAATGTGCTCCTCTGAAAAACGCTAATGCTCTTAGCCCTGACCAAATTCCACAGCTACGCTATCTACCTGCTATGTGCTGCCACATCTGAAATTATCTGAAGTTTTTATTTTATCCCAAATGATAAATTGAATAGATTCAAACTGAAATACTAGTTGAATATAGTAGGAAAAATCCACCTCATTATCATGTCCTTACTAAATGCTGACCATTTCTGTCTGGGTTCCCCTGGGGAATCACAAGGCCTTGTGGCTTTGTTGAGCCTGCCTGCCCAGAACCAAAGCCTTTTCATATACATGGTCCCTTCCTATAGTATTATGGAGAAAGAGCCTTTTCCATGCATTATGCTCACTGATGACATCACCAAAGGAGATCTTTTAAATCCAGTTATTCCTGTTTGATAGTTGTATTGTATTTTCTCTCGGGCAGGGTGACCACTGAATCTCCAGGCAGAGGGAATGTACAGTGCTGTGCCTGTAGCATTTTGTGCTTTTGTTTTCTTTCTTCTGGAGATTATGTGGCTTCAGACTCTGTGCTTTCTTGACAGAACAATAGAAGGAAGCATCTCAGAACATACAAAACTGACTAGGGAGCTGAGGATTAGTAGCTATACAAAAGGACTCGGCTTCTGGCAAAACCCAAAAATCTTCTTTAGAGAGGCTTCTGCCACTTTTGAAACCAACCTGGAGCAGTCCGTATTGTCAGGAGAGCACAAGGACAGAGGTAGTGTACAATAGTGCTTTTGTCCTGTTTCAGATGGCATTATACACACATAGCTAGCCCATCCCTGTCCAGCCAGCCATGGCTATGCTGGTATTTTTATCAGTATGTCTGTCTGAGTGGCAAATTATACTTCCAGCTCCAGTGCAGTTATGCCCTTAGGTATGCATTTGTCACCTGTGAGTGTACTATCTGCAGATTTGGTATTAGGAAATCACTGTTCTAAATTCCTTACAAAAGTTGATATCAGTCTGCTAATGAGGAGTCAGAGATAGCATATTCAAAAGTTTAATTACAGATTTGTAAGCAAGATTTGCAAGGTTGCTGAGTACCGGAGTTACTGGGAACTCACAATCCACATAAACTGGTCTTTGAGGAACCCACTGATACCAAATATGACCTTTTTGTCCCTCACTATTTTTAAACTTAACTTGATAATTATAACAGTCGAGGAGTCTAATCAATCTTTTACTTCTAAATATACAGTTTCAACTATATCCTTCATTAGCACAAAACCACTGTCTTCTGATTTAATTTAATATAGTATCACTTCAAACAGGAAAACAGGCCAGCTCTGAAATAGATAATTTAAAAACATTGGTCAGTAAAAGTAAGGAAGCAGAGAGAGAGAGAGAACAGGCATGAAGCACATTCCAGATATGGAAACTACTCAAGGATTAAGACTTGTTCAATACACTATTATTTGGAAACTAAATTTCACCCCTTATTAAACACTGCATGTGTATTGATTACTTCATAAAATCTTTGCATCACAATCTTTGGTTTCCTCTGTCTATATTCCAGTTATGACTGACCCTTCCATGGGTGTGTGGAGGACATTAAGGAATGGGTGGTAGGAGCATTGCTTTGCCCTTTTGCAAAGTCCAAGTACAGTCACAGTGTTTGCACTCGGTGGAGCATAGAGACTAGTCCCTCTCTGTAACCCAGGAACAAAACCCATCCCAAATGCAATAAGGAAGAGAACACAGGTTCCCCAAGCTTCCAGCAATTGTGTCTAGCCTTGACCAAGTACAAGCAAGTCAATGTTGCTAACAGAGAACATCTCAACATTTTGCTTATCCTCAAACTGTACCATATTGTGTTTCAAGTACATTATTTGGCTTACTGCGCACTTTTTGGTTCTGATTAGCACTTGAAGTGGTAGTACCAAAGACAATGAGGAAGTCTCTTTTCACAGCATTCTTATTCCCAACACTAACAGTAAATACTGTGGATGGGAAGATGATGTGAGGTCTCCAGTCAAATTGTACATACTGGAATTTTTATATATAGCTAGTATCAGAGGGGTAGCCTTGTTAGTCTGGCTCTGTAAAAAGTGACAGAGAGTCCTGTGTCACCTTATAGACTAACAGATGTATTGGAGCATGAGCTTTCGTGGGTGAATACCCACTTCATTAGATGCATTCACCCACTAAAGCTTATGCTCCAATACATCTGTTAGTCTATAAGGTGACACAGGACTCTTTGTCACTTTATATATAGATAAACATTCAAAATATTGGGTGGTTATTTAAATCAAATTTCTGACTAATTTAAATATCACCCATCACTGCTTATTATACAACATGATTTTTGTACCCTGCAAAATGTAAGAACCAAAAAACAGTAGTAAGAACACATAATTTAAATAAAATAGTGCACACATATGGAACTTTATTCCACCTGGCCTCCATTTATTGTGTCCAGCTTTGCAAATGCTGATCACTTGTATCGCCAACTTATGGCAATCTAGCACTTGTGTATACAAAAGACAAAGGGCCTGATCCAAAGTAAGTGGAAGTATTCCCATTAATTTCAAAGAACATTTAATCAGACCCAGAATGTATATGTACAACATGACCTTCCAGCTTGCATACGATTCACTCTTACAAATAGAGTTTGCAAATGTGAATCCTATCATCTGCATGCTCAAGTGAGAGTATGTAAAAATGATATGTGCAACATTGTGTTTGTTTGGATGAGGACAAATTTGAAAATCAGGACTCAAGTATCTATAAAATACCACATAACATGCAAAAATATTTTCCCTTTTTTATTTTCAATCCTAGCAAAGTTTGTTAGGACACAATATAACCTTAAGTCTCCAGGCACAATGCTTGATTTTCTTGGTACCGTATGTTATTAACAAGAATAACTGATTGAATTGAAATTGCTACAGCTAACATTTATTTAAATAGACATGAAAACAGGGTTTATCTAGGCCTTTATAATACTAAGAGAAATTCAGGCATTTATGATTTAGGGATATAATGCTGAGCATTACTGATTTCTTCTGTCACTGAATAAGCGCATTAATAGAAGTCTCTACCTGAAATAACAAAGTATATGACTTAAATATTTACTGAGATTGATTATATGTTACAGTTGAATCAAATTACGGATACCATGGTTAATTGTGAAACAAAGCATTTGTCAAAAGAGCAGTTCAGGTCTAAAGTAAATAGATATTGAACCAATTTTTAGAACAGCTGTTTCCAAACCTTTTAGACAGTACATGTTCCTGAAATTCTTCTTCCTAATTAGCATTTAGAAACAAACGAAGAAACACATACAAAACAGGTAATTTGCACACAAAATCTATCATCTCTTTCTCTGATCTATGGATTAGCAATGTACAATAACAAAAATTGCACAGGCATAGTCCTAGGGAGAGAGCTTCTAGCTTGCATGCTGTTAAATTTGGATAATATATGAAAGTAGAGTAATGTATTTTTTTAGTAGGAATTATAAAATTGAGGCTCATCTAGAAGCAAGGATCTGACCAAAAAATTAGAACAATGTGCGTTGCAAAGTCCACACTTTATGTATTCATTATTACAGTACATGGGATCAATATGGCTATAGGCACCATAAGTTATATGCGCCGTTTAAATCCCACTGCAGCTCTAAATATAGGCATAATCCAAAGGCAGAGTCCTGAAAAATATACAGTACCAAAATACAGAAAATATTATGAGAGAGGCTGTGGGAAGATCTAGGTTTCAGCTCCACTACAGGCTTCCTGTCTCAACACGGGCAAATTTCTGCCTCAATTTCATCATCTCCAAACTGTGGGGGTTGTGGGCTTTAGTTAATTAGTATACATAAAGTCTGTTAAGATCTTTGGATGGAAAGTACTATATAATTGCAAATTATTATTAATAATTATTATTATAACTTCATTTTGCTGAGTAAAACAGATATATGAAGACAGAGAGGATATGAAGAAAAATAAATAAATCTGTGTGAACAAGTTTCACAGAGATGGACTGAAAATCTACAATAAAAAAACAAAAATAAACTGTAAGATATTTAAAGGGATTTGTTAAAGCACAACACCAGTACTTGTTGCAAGACAAGTATCTAAGAGAGAAACATCCAATCCACTGTATAAAGCACAGGCTATTACAAGGATTGGAAAATCAGTAGGCAAGAAAATCAATCTTCCTCAGAAGTCATAACAATGTTTCTGACAGTGAGACTGACAATCATAACATAAAGATTGGGTAAACTACGCATTTTATGCTCCATTCTAAGGGAACAGTTCACAATAATCACAAAACAACTGTTCGTCCAGGAAATATATTTTGGAATCAAAGTAAAAGTCTTCCCTAAGGTCCCCATACAGCAAAGTCCTCCCACTGAAGTCAATGGAACCACTCACAAATAAGAAGTTAAGCACATATTAAAGAGTGTCCCTGAATCAGCGTTTATGAACAAATTTATTCTTTCACTGGACTATCACTTTAAAGATCAGGAATACCACACTAACCTGATTAATCAGGAATGAATGAGCCTGTTTATAATGTTTTGTCATTTGTCATTGAAATTTAAAAATATATATAAATCAGCTCTACTTTGCATGGTCCAATTAAGCAAAATAAACTGAGTTAAATATGGTTTGATCTCAACTCCAAATATTCTGTTGTTGATTTCAGCAGAGCCTATGTGGTTTTGTACTATGGTTTGCAAGGTTTCATTTTTTTAATTGAAGGTATACATATTACTATATATCTATATCAAATAAGACTAACATATTACAACTGCTTATTGGATTTGTCTCTGAATTTCACGTTGAATCAATGCATGTGTCCTTCTGGAATATTAGTTTATGTCTAAAACCTTAAAATAGCCATCAGAGATAAATAATAAAATCTGTAAAGGACAGGGAGTCATGAGAAATAGCAGACTGGCTTCTGTACCTCAAATGAATCAGTTAACAAACATATGCATTTGCAGGGATATTGTATATTGAGCAAAATTATATAAAAGAAAATTGTAAAGTGTCAGATTACCAATATATATATATATATTGGTAATATATTGTATTGGTAATATATATATATTGGTAATCTGACACTTTACAATTTTCTTTTATATAATTTTGCTCAATATACAATATCCCTGCAAATGCATATGTTTGTTAACATATATATATATTGGTAATCTGACACTTTACAATTTTCTTTTATAATATATAATATATATATATATATATATATTGGTAATCTGACACTTTACAATTTTCTTTTATATACTTTTGCTCAATATCCCTGCAAATATATATATATATATATATATATATATATGCACAGTAAAGACAAATGACTTCAATTTGAAGAACCTGATCCAATGTCTACTGATGTTCTGAAAGTTTGGAAAATCAAAACTGTTTATTTGCTGCTTAATAAAGTTACTTATTGTTGAAGTTCAGGGCAACTGCACCTGCATTCTCCCCGTTAGTGATTCATCAAGGGCACCATGTCTCAGTCTTACAGCTCCCCAGATACCATCTCACTTGAGCAGGGATCCACATCTCTCTGCCTCCTGACCAGCGTTTTTCCAGGCTGCACAATTCCCTGCCTAATAAAGTGTTATTCTCTCAGACTGCCTAAACTGGCTTGCATCTGCCGTCTGATTTCTACTTAGTAGCTAGGGATAGTTGAAATTGCCCACAGTTATAAGTAAGGCTCTACCAAATTCACAGTTCATTTTGGTCAATTTCACAGTCAAAAGATTTTTAAAATAGTCAATTTCACGGGTTTCAGATGTTTACATCTGAAATTTCATAGTGTTGTAACAGTGGGGCTCCCGACCAAAAAAGGGGCTGTGGGGAATCTCAAGGTTTTTGAAGGCGGGTTGCAGGATTAACACCCTTAGTTCTGTGCTGCTCCTGGTGGGGGCACTGCCTTCAGAGCTGGGCACGGCCCAGCTCTAAAGCCAGTGCCACTGTCAGCAGAAGCACAGAAGTGAGGGTCTCATGGAATGAGGGGGTCATCACTTTAGAGGGAGGCAGGCTTGGCCTTATGGGTGGACAACTACGCAGGATCTTATGGTCAGGGGGGCACCATGGTGCATCTCCACTTACACAGCTACTCCAAGGCCCCTTTAATCCCCAAGCGCTGGGCCCAGAGCTGGAGAGAGGGAGGGATGGAGTGTGCCAGCCGAAGACTCCTACCATGCGACCAACTCCAGCTGCTAGTCCGGTGGAGCTGGGAACTTCCTTTTCCCTTGCAGGGGCTGTTCCGAGGTTGGGTTAGACCCACCTCTGGGAACCTCCCTGAGATGTTACACCCCATATTTTTTATGGAAATATGCTTATGATATGGATATGGCATAAATGAGATATATTTTATGCAAGGTGGGTCTTGGAAGCTATCATCAGAAAGGTTATAATTTATTGAATATGATTATCCAATTTGTATGCATGTATTATTTCTGTATCTAAAGTTAAGAATATTCACTATATAACAATTACAACTGTGTGTGTATTTGAGAGACATGCACCAGACAACAGGCCATCAGCCTTGATGGGCCATTAGGAAGAAACAATAAGACTGTGAAGATAGTAATCTCTCTCCTTCCTAAGAGGCATCCTGGGATGTAGCTGTGACACTACTGGGTCAGGTAGTCCTGGAGCTACACACTATCTTGGACTTCTAGTAATTTTCCACTAAAAGGAGAGGGAAGTCAAGACTGAGAAACAAAAGATTCCCGCCTTTTGTAAATCTTATTTAAGGCTGGGCAGTAAGGCAAACAGGACTCTTCTATATTGCCTGTCTGCCCAAGAAGAAAGACTGATGAACATACCTGAGACAAAGGATCTGAGTGGTGGGAAAGGCAAGGGTTGAGTCCAGACTAAGACAGGAGCCTAGTCTCTAAAGATAAATAACTTGAACTCTAAGCTACAGAAACTCTGCAACTTGCCTAAAACAATATTTAGGGTGAGAAATTACTTCTTGAAACCAGTCTCTTTATCTTAACCTTTTAAAGATTTTAAGCTTAGTATGCGTGTTTTGTTTTATTTGTTTGGTAATCTGCTTTGTTCTGTTTGCTATCTCTTATAGTCACCTAAAAGCTGCCTTTGTAGTTAATAAACTTGTTTTTGTTTATTATTAAACCTAGTTTGTCCAATTTATAATTGGGGGTGGGGGGAGAAGTTGTGCATATCTTCCTCCACATTGAGAGAGGGGGCGAATTTATGAGCTTAAGTTGTTTAGATTTCTCTACAGTGCAAGACAATATTATTTTGTGTGTACTTTCCAGAGGGGAGCTGCGCTTGAGTGCTGGGCAATTTCCTAGCAGAGTCTTCTCTGTGTGATTCTACAGCTAGTGCGTCCCTACCTATGTGTGTGTGTGTGCTGCCAGAGGCCGGAGAGCCTAATTCAGCAAAACAGGGAGAGGGAGCCCAGGCTAGGGGAGCAGGCAGGCTCAGTGAAATCCCAGTACATCAGGTGACATCCCAGAAGGTGAAGTTCAACCTGTCACACTCCCCCAGCTGCAGGAAGCTCAATTTTGTTATGAGAATGGCCGTACAAAATTCATGGGTGCACAGAAGTAAGAGTGTGCCACCCTCAGTTGTTTTCTCCCTTTAGAACTGGGCTCCTGGAAAGCAACTGCAGAGCTTCCTACAGTTGGGGAAGGTTTTTGGAGGTAGATCTGACCCAGCCCTGGGTGCGGCTCCTGCAGGGGAAGAGGAAATCCAATCCCTTCCCAGTCCAGCTGGGATTAGCACCTGGAGCCCAGAACACAGTAGGAGCCCCTGGTTGGGGTGACCATAGCCCTGCCCCTCCCCTACCATAGCCAGATATCACAGGAGAAACCCGATTTCATGGTCCATGATGTGTTTTTCTCAGCCGTGAATTCGGCAGAGCACTAGTTATAAGTTTCCACACAGCTCTTGCTCTAAGCAAGCACATATATTAATTCTATAAGCAAGCACAGAAATAAGCAAGCATTCTCCTTCCCTCAGGTATTTCCTAAGAAATCCACTTAACTGTCTTTGTCCCAAACATTCATTCTGGTCTGGCAATTGTTTAAAATAATTATTTGAACCCATTAACACTAACCAGAATTTACATTGATCACATCAGCTGCATAGACAAATTGCATCCAACCCCACAATAATACATAACATTTGCATTCAATACAATGGACTCCAAAGAGACTTATGCTTAATTCAATAAGGTTTTTCAAGGATTCTGTGGGAAACTGCTTTATCTGTCATGCTTTTTCCTTCTCCTGGTAGTAAACAAAAGTAAGCCTTTCTCAGTATTCTGTGGCCTGCTGAGGAATTATGCTCAGTACTTCCAAGTGCAAATCTGATGTTCCAGTTTTAGCCATTATAACCAATTTATCATATTAGAATGCGTTTTCTCAAAGGTGGTCATTTTGGGTTGCAGCTAAAGATGGCGGGTAATCTTCAGACCACAGCTAGTATTATCAGAATGCTCTTCTAATGATAACTAAAGGTATATCCTTCATTACATGGGCTCATTTCACTTATAAGCATTATGAATCATCACATTTATGTCACTCTTTGCATGGCCCCTGGAATTTCCCCTATTGATCAGACCCATTCTTGGGGAGTTCCTAAGAGTCAGGAACCCTCTATGAGTAGTAGAGAACAGCAAGGGAAGTTCTTAGAGGGGTCACTTGCCACCCCTAGCTTCAAGTCACATGCCAACCTCTGCCCTGACAATATTATCCCAGGGGGAGGGTCTTATATGGACAGAAGCATGACTTTATTGATTTGGGGGCATGGCCAACATTTGATTGATGGCAAACCCTTTATACTATTTAGGTATACAACAACGTCAAGAAGAGAATGAATAATTTCAACAATTTTAATAACAGGAGTCATAAATGTATTTCTTGTTGGTAATCTCAGGATTCTGGGACTAAGACTTCTTAAAGCATTTTCCATGGTTTCTAACTATCAATACCCTCCTGCACAAAGACATACATACTCTTCTTCCTAGCTCCAAGAATGTCTCAAAAAATGTACTCCCTCTACCAAATTACAAGCTCAGAAATAAAGCATGTATACCAATATTTACCTGCCCCAAATGTACATTTGCATGCAGGTACCGGATTTGGGTATGTTTACACATGCAAGTATTGTTTTCTGTGCATGGAGTTGAACACAAATATATGTGTGTGTTTGCGGTGAAAGAGAATGATCCTAGAATTATATGTGTTGTCTTTATGAGGCTAACCTTCTACAAGACATATGCATTTTTCATTAGTTTCTATCTTATATTTTATAAAAAGCCTTTAGCGTAGCTTTTTATAGATTTCTGTCTCTCTTCATATGCATCTTGTAGCATGGTATTTCTCACTAGCATTTAAACCAAGTGTTTGCAAGTATAACATAGTTAAGTTGAACTATTCTCTATGTTTTCTCTTTCATTTGGTTCTGGAAGAAGATATATGGTTACATTTTGCATGCCTTATTATATCATGTCGGATCTAAAAAAGATTCACACAACCCTAAGGAGATAATTAGAGAGGGGGCGAAATCACAACGTGTATATGATACAATTACATAATGAGAATATTGTCATTAACAGGGTAATCCACTCAATCACCTGAAATGCCACTTGTGTGTACTAGTGCCCAAAATATTAGTATGCAATTGAGATCACTATGTCACTGATGAACTCACTACAATGATGTGCATGTGTGTTAATTTTTGTATTTCCTATTTAAAGGTCTTGACAGAACATTATTGGAAACTGTCATTTAAATTAAAATTATATTAAGGAGCAATGAAGGTCTCAAAAATTACCACTTAGACATTTCTGTATTAACATAGGATAAAAAATGGTCACACTTGAGTTACATTAACTTATTAAATATGCACATTCAATAATTATATCATGAATATGTAGCTAAGTATCCGAATTTCCTTCATACACAAATGAGGTTTTGAAAATGCATTCCTCAAGGCCAAATTTTCAAAAGCCTGTAAACTTAAACCCATCATTTTACATGTGCAAATACTTAGCTACATACAACGTTTTGGCAAACCACCAAATTCTGATTTACCTGCAAAAGTGGGCCTGGATTTGCATGGTGGTGGAGGCCTCTCTGAAATCTGTCCCTAAAAGCAAATCCTGCTCCTTCTTTAGGATCCTTCAGGCTTCTTTGGCAGCAGAATTATTTCAGTTTCACTGCACAAGAGAGTAGGCAGGATTCTAGATGTATATAAATTGGTGTGGTGTGGACACGTAATGGTGAAGTGGCATCTACTACTTGATGGCTCCTCTCATTTTCCCCAACAATAACAGGAAGGGAGAGTAAAGAGCAATTGAGCCTATTTCTATCACTAGATTCTTTCTCTCCCCCGCCCCCACCCCGTGCCACTGTATGTCTGCCAAGTAGAGCTGAGTGATGTTTTTCCACATAAAATTTCTTTTCAGCAAAAAATGTAGATTTTACAAAGCCAAAACATTGCAAACTGGTGTCAATTTTGCCAAATTGCTTTAGTCAAAAAAAAATAAAAAAAAAATTGAAACATTTTGTTTTGACATGTTCAAAATAAAAGATTTTTTTTCAATTAGAAGAGACTTTTTTAAAAAATTCCTTTATGTTTATTAAAAAGACAATTGAATAATAAAAAAAAGAAAGAAAAATCCTCAAAATGTAAATGAAATGTTTCATTTCAGGTTGAACCCAAACCCATTTTTTTCCTCCAACTTGTCCAGTTGCCAAATATTTTGTTCAACCAGAACAATGTTATTTATTTGTCTGGGGAATTCCCAACAATCTGAAAAATTTATCACTCACCCAGCTCTCCTATTAAACTGCTTGGGACGTGACCTGGGCAGAGGAATTGGGCCTTAAATCACAGTCCCAAATGCACAATACTGCAGAATTTATATTTCCTGTTTGACGTGTGCCTTTGTGAATTACTCATACATGTTTTTGCCTTGCAAAAATGTTTATGTCTAAATCCTCAGATTACCCTGTTCTAGTATTAAGGTCCTGATCCAAAGCCCATTGAGGCCAATGAGAGTCCTTACCCTCACTTCAAAACGATTTGTTTGGATCAGTCTCAAAGAGGCAATAGATGATCTTCACTCTGAGTTGAAATAGATTGTGCATATCTATGCATGGATGGGGATTAGAAGATAGACAGCACAAGGAACCAAATGGGTAGAAAGAATGGGATAAGGGCTAACATAGATTTTATTTGCTTTATGGGGTGAAATCCCACCACGGTTCCTCAGGCAACATTCCTATTGAAGACTGACTGCAGTACTGGTTAAGGGTTACCAGTCCAGCTTTATCCTATTAGCTGGGAGGATAAGAAATATTTACATCTGTCTGAAAATAGCCTCCAAAACAACTTATCCAGTATTACTTTTTGCATGTTAATGTTTGCAAACAAACAAACAAAAATCTAGACTTGTATTCTCCAGCCACCTCCAGGCCATACCCTTCTACAATGGTTAGAGGGCAGGGCCAGCACAGAGGATGTTTACACATTACTTAGATTGTGAGGTCTTTGGAGTAGAGACCATCTTGTTCTGTGGCTGCACAGCGCCAGAACAATGGGGTCCTGGTCCTCGACTGGGAAATCCCTGTTGCTACTGCAATACAAATAATAAACAATGATTAAGGTGCAACCTAAAAAAGAGTCTGCTCAGGTTCATGTTCACTCAGTGTACTGGAGATATGGCACCTGAACAGCCCTTCCTCTTCACCCACCTCTACCCAAATGCAGGACATGGCTTAAGGCTGGAATCTTCTTCTTCTTCTATTATCTTTGTTGATTTTCATAAAGAAATGAACAATGATAAGTACAAAAAAGTAAATGACTTATAGCTTCTCTATGTTTCCAAATACCCGTGCTTCATGGGATGTCCAGCAAAATAATGTCAAGTATCTGGGGGTAGCCATGTTAGTCTGTATCCACAAAAACAACAAGGACCAAACTGGACAACCTTTACATAAAAGAATAAATGGACACAAATCAGACATCGGGAATGGTAACATACAAAAGCCAGTAGGAGAACACTTCAATCTTCCTGGACATTCTATAACAGATTTAAAAGTAGCCATACTTGAACAACAACAACAACAACAACAACAACAACAAACAGACTTCAGAAACAGACTTCAAAGAGAAACTGCTGAACTAAAATTAATTTGCAAATTTAACACCATTAATTTGGGCTTGAATAGGGACTGGGAGTGGCTGGTTCACTACAAAAGCAACTTTACTTCTCCTGGAATTGACACCTCCTCATCAATTATTGGGAGTGGACCCCATCCACCCTGATCGAATTGGCCCTGTCAACACTGGTTCTCCACTTGTGAGGTAACTCCCTTCTCTTCATGTATTAGTATAATAATGCCTGCATCTGTAATTTTCACTCCATGCATCTGAAGAAGTGGGGGTTTTACCCACGAAAGCTTATGCCCAAATAAATCTGTTAGTCTTCATGGTGCCACCGGACTCCTTGTTGTTTCAGTAAAAGAATGCAATTACACAGTTTTACAACTTGTCAAAGCCGCAACATGAAACAATACAAAACCAGACAATACTGCATAGACATAACATGTTAGGGTGGGGGTAAAGGTAAGAAAATAGAAGACATACATGAATTGGGAAACACAGGAAAGGGGAAGATGGTGGGGAGAAGGAAAGGGACAAGATGAGGGGTTAGGTGGAAAGGAAGTCTGACATTCTGTGAGCCACCCTCAACATTTTTTTTATCCAAAATGTATCTAGAAATAGGGTTTTTGGTGTTTTTTTTTTAATTCAGACAATTGCTCTCTATAATATATTCTTTCTTTGGCTTCTATCTAAAACAAGTGTGAGCACCACTGTGTTCTGGGCACAAGTCTATGCTACCATTTTTGAAAAAATCATGCACTTGTGGCAGTATTAAACCCATTTTAGCAGGGAAATAAACCAGGATATAATTTTCAGCTGAAGCTGAGCATTCTTTTAACTCTTGTGACCACCTCACCACCACACAGACATAACATGTTAGGGTGCGGGTAAAGGTAAGAACATAGTATACATACATTAATTGGGAGACGAGAGAAAGGGGAGAATAAAGAGGGGAAGGGAAAAAAACAAACAGGCAGAGAAGACATGTAAATAGTTATAACAGCATGCATCAAAATGTAGTTTACACCCAAAAGTATCTAGTCCAATTTTTCCATAGTTTTCTTATCTCTAAGGCAAATCCACAGTTTCATACAGAGGTATGCCCCACATTGTGCTCAACTCTTCCAAAACCCAGTACCTTTTTCCGAGCAGGTGTTTATCTCTGCTCCTTTCCCTTTCTGGAGCTGTTTCTTTTATTTTTAGACACTACTAGGTATTCATTCAGTCTTCCATTATCCAGACTGGTGGTGGTGGTGATGCCCACCATCGTTGTTCTCATCATCCTTGTTGCCACCATCGCCATCTCTCTCCCCTTGGAATGAGCTGCCTCTAGCTCACATGGGCCCAGACCCTTGCCATTCCCAGCAGCCTCTGAGAGAACTTTTTCATTAGAGTTAGCTGCTTGGATTGTTTTTTGTTTGATTGGTTGGTTTGTTTTGTCTCTCTCTATTTATGGACCAGCTCACTCTGTCGCCCCACCTCTTCCCATAGCATATGCACCACGGTTCCTTTCTCTTTGTTACAGCAGTAACAAAACATAAGAGGATAAGGTCATAACTCTTGTGCAAACTCTGTAGCATCCAATACATTTTGAATAAAATCTTTTGTTGCATCAAGTGTAGCCTGAGATCCACAGGAACAGTAGCTATGCAAAGGGTCTGTGCTCTCCTAGCTAAGAGTTACCAATTTTATCCTAATTGCCTTGAAGAATCACCTATTTGGAGCAACCCAGGCTTGCAGTGTGGGGGGAAAAAACCAAAAAGAAAAACAAACAAACAAATAAGCAAACAAATAAGCATTTGGGAAAAAGTGGCTGAACAGCGGCATCATGTGGTTTTCCCATTTAGGCCTGGTCTACACTGCCACTTAAGTTGATGTAAGTTACGTAGCTCTGGGGTGAGAAAAAAATCACCCCGCTGAGCAATGTAGCTCACATCGACCTAATGCGGTTCTACACCTCCTCGGGAGATGGAGTACTGAAGTCGATGGGAGAGCGCTCTCCCATTGACTTATCGCATCTTCACCAGACCCACTAAATCAATGCCATTGCATCGATTGCAGCCATGTCAATTTAGCAGGCCAGTATAGACAAGTCCAGAGTCAATGATGAGGGTATTGTCCCTTTTCTAGCACTAAAGCAATGTTATGACCTGCTATCCTCAGCCGAGTGACAGAACTGACAACAAGGGCTGGATTAACCTTTTGCAGGGGTTGAAGGGTGAGGGGATGGAGAGGAGTGAGTGGTGGGTTGGACCTCCGGGGGAAGAGGCCAAGCAGGGATGGGGCCTCAAGGTGGAGGGTGAGCAGAGCAGGGGGAGGCACAGTCTGAGCGCCAGGACCCCTTCTGAGGGTAGGCCCGGTGCCACGACACCATTGTAAACCAGGTACTGCTTATAAGTAAAAAACACTTACTGATATATTAATTTGATTGATGCCCTAGGGATGCCAGAGGCCCCAGAACCTTAGAACTGAGAACTTTAGAAAGGCTAGGATTTATGCACGACCTACCATTGAATTTCTTAGGCAGCTTTGAAAATCCCAGCCTTAAACCAAAGCGTTGCAATATATTTCACTTTACCAGCGAGTCACATTATTTTCCTAAAATATGGGGCTGGAAGACAGGATTATGGTGAGTTATTGCAAAATGTCAGGCAAGGCTTATCTACAGTTCAGATTTATTTTAGGTCAGCTTGTAAAGTTTTGCATTAAAATGCCTTGCATCCACACACAAAATGTCTTGTAGCAAATCATCTGGGATTTCAACATGCTTTATCAAACCACTTTGGAAGCGGGTTTACTTAGATATGGGTTGAGTTTACCTACAACAGAATAGGTGTGGATGCAGCTGTCTCCCATAGGAAGTGTTGCGTGCCTGCCAACTCCCTCACACTGATATTCCACATTGTTTTGCTGGCTGTCACCTGTCTGTGTACTTGTGTGCCCTCTACTGTTCCAGGGTTAACCTGATCACATGTCACCTTGCCATTTAAATGGGCACATGTGGCCAGGTGCTGTCCTTTGTGATTCCAGCTCATAAGGAGTTCACATGCCTGTATATCATAGTCCTGATTACTCCCTAGTCATTCCTAGTGCTCTTATATTGTGGTCCCATACTGAGATCCTGGACTTTAATGTCCTCTAAGGAGAAGTGCTTTATTTTACCCATGTGGTTGGTAGTTACCAGGTATATAATTTACCATAAGTATACAAACAGGTATAATAGCAAATGTTCAGTAAGAAATACAACTGGGACACTCCCTAGTGCTGCAATAAGGTGAAGGAATTCCAGTTGGACTACTGCAAGCCAAGCAAAATATAATTTCACTATTCAGAGAGACATCACAGTCTGCTCTTACTATAAGGTGCTTGACTATATCTCTGCTAAATGTGATGCTTCTGCACCAGAGTTTGTTGAGGACACCATAATTGATCTATAAACCCTAGATATGGGTGACTGAGTGTGCCCGGTAAACCCAAAGCCAGATGCAATAATGGAGGTCCCAGACCATGTCCATTCAGAGCTACAGGATGAACCTAACCACAGGCAGAGACCCATATTGTGGATGGCACCTCTAATTATTAAATTATATTTTGAAATATAGCTCAATAGGGGAGGAGGATGTTACACATGTCTAGGCACTGTGAGGATACCACCATGCTGGTCTAACTTTTCTCTGCTTCATTGGCTCTTAAACACCCTCCCTCTCACACTCAATGAAAAGGCCATCCAGAGACTTCAAACTCTCAATTCTGTTTTATATTAATATGGAAACACAGAAACACTGTTACATTTTGCTGTGTCCCACCTCACAGTCTCCTACCACAGTGCTTATCGTCTTTCCCCAATGAGCCCCAAAATGGTGGCATTGGATGGCTTAACAAGGAAGGAGACTTTTAAGTAAAGGCACTTTTGTTGTAAGTTATCTTTTTATTATTATTCTTTATTTTCCACCATATCAGCATGATAAGGAAGAGGAGACAGACAGACAGACAGACAGTGACAGAAGAACATTGATCTATGGAGACACAAATCACGTTCTTGGAGCACTTAACCTTCTAAGTTTGCACAGCAGTATGAATGTTCATTCATTCATTTATTGAACGATAACAAAAAAGTCAATTTTGGTGTAGTACTATGCATTGTTTTTAAAATAACTGGATTTTTCTTTTTTTTTTTACAATCATGGTTCTGGGTCTTGGTCCTTCCTTTCAAATGTGAAGCCTCACTCTCATAACGTCTTCACAGGCACAAAAACACATCAAAACAAACACTATATTAAGAGTACCTCGTGACAAATCTCACATACAGCTCATTAAGAACAAAGATATAAAATGCACAGTAATCTTAATAAATGCTGTGATGTTACACTCCATATTCTTTATGAAAATATGCTTATGATGTGGATATGACATAACTGAGATGTACTTTATGCACAATGGGTCTTGTAAGATATCATTGGGAAGGTTATAATTGACTGAATGTAATTATCTAATTTGTACACATGTCTGTATCTAAAGTTAGGAATATGGACTGTTAACAATTACAACTGGGTGTGTATTGGGAAGACCCGCACCAGACAACAGGCCATCAGATTTGATGGGCCATGAGGAAGGAACAACAAGACCATGAAGATACTAATCTCTCTCCCTCTTGCGAGGCGTCGGGGGACGTAACTGTGATACTACTAGGTCGGGTGGCCTTGTCATCTGATACTAAACATTATCTGGGACTTCTTGTAACTTTTCACTGAAGGGAAGGGGATCAAGTTTGGGAAGCAAAGGGTTCCTACCTTATGTAAATCTTATTTAAGGGAGGAGAGGAAGACAAATGGGACTCCTCCTCTCCATGGCCTGTCTGCCCAAGAAGAGAGACCATTAAAGCCACCTGAAGGGAAGGCAATGGGGACAGTCCAGACTGAGACAGAGGTCCAGTCTGAAAATAAATATAACTGGAACTCTGAACCACAGAAACTTTGCAACCTGCCTAAAATAACATTTAGGGTAAGAAATTATATTTTCTAACCAGCTTCTGAAGTATATTGAGCTTAGCTTGAACATTTTGATGTATTTGCTGAGGAATTTGCTTTGTTCTATCACTTTTTGTAATTAATAAACTTATTTCTTGTTTATAATATAACCCCATTTGTACAATTCACAATTGGGTTGGGGGGAAGAGGCTATGCATATCTTCCTCCACATTGAGGGAGGAGACGGATTTCATAATATACCTTTGGGTCTATAACTTGCCCCAGCACTCCAAGGGAGGTGGACACCTGAGTGCTGGGGCAAGTCCCTTAAGCTGAGCCTTCCCAGAACTGATCTCGGTGTCTGTTTCTTTCTGCAGTTGGGTGTGGTCCTGCCTGTGTGTGTGTGTGTGTTGGAGGAGGCTTAATAGCTTGGCTCAGCAAGACAGGTAAAAAGGGTGCCCAGGCTGACATAACAGGCAGGCTCAACAGTATCTCAGCACATCAGGTGGCATCCTAAGGGGGGCAACCTATCACAAATGCCTTACGCAAAAACATATACATTTGTCACAAGTGGGCCCTGCCCTCCCTTATGATATATCCCTGAGCATCATTCTGTAGAGGCTCAAAATATTTACCAAGTTTGCCCACCACCTGCTCCCATCGATATGTAAGGATATATCTCTTGCACTAACAAAGGTTGTGCAAAACACAGCAAGTAGCTATTATAATAGGAAGATGTCTCTAATCAGCATCCAGCCTTCATGTCAGGAACACCAGACCAACACCTAGAAAATCTCCACCAAGCATTCTCAAGACTACAGTACCCACACGAGGAAATAAGGAAACAGATCAACAGAGCCAGATGTGTACCCAGAAACCTCCTACTGCAAGACAAACCCAAGAAAGAAACCAACAGGACTCCACTGGCCATCACATACAGTCCCCAGCTCAAACCCCTCCAACGCATCATCAGGGATCTACAACCCATCTTGGACAATGATCCCACACTTTCACAGGTCTTGGGTGGCAGGCCAGTCCTCGCCCACAGACAACCTGCCAACCTGAAGCATATTCTCACCAACAACTGCACACCGCACCATAGTAACTCTAGCTCAGGAACCAACCCATGCAACAAACCTCGATGCCAACTCTGCCCACATATCTACACCAGCAACACCATCACAGGACCTAACCAGATCAGCCACACCATCACCGGTTCATTCACCTGCACGTCCACCAATGTAATACATGCCATCATATGCCAGCAATGCCCCTCTGCTATGTACATCGGCCAAACTGGACAGTCTCTAAGGAAAAGGATAAATGGACACAAATCAGACATTAGGAATGGCAATATACAAAAACCTGTAGGAGAACACTTCAACCTCCCTGGCCACACAATAGCAGATTTTAAGGTCGCCATCTTACAGCAAAAAAAACTTTAGGACCAGACTCCAAAGAGAAACTGCTAAGCTCCAGTTCATCTGCAAATTTAACACCATCAGTTTAGGACTAAACAAAGACTGTGAATGGCTTGCCAATTACAGAACCAGTTTCTCCTCCCTTGGTTTTCACACCTCAGCTGCTGGAACAGGGCCCCATCCTCCCTGATTGATCTAACCTCGTTATCTCTAGCTTGCTTTTTGCTTGCTTATATAGACACACCTGCCCCTGGAAATTTCCACTGCTTGCATCCGAAGAAGTGGGTATTCACCCACGAAAGCTCATGCTGCAAAACGTCTGTTAGTCTATAAGGTGCCACAGGATTCTTTGCTGCTTCTACAGAACCAGACTAACACGGCTACCCCTCTGATACTTGTGCTGATAGAAGCACTCATATGGGTGCTTGCTGTTGCAACTCTGGGACGAGTTCTCCACAGATTTCTAAGGAAGTGACTTTTCACAACTTGAAGTGTTGCTGCCACTGCTGACTCTCTGAAGACCGCAGTACTATCCTGTCTTACCTGCCAGTAATAGTTAGATGAGCCTAAAAGCAGCATTCCAGCAAGTGAATCTACTCCAGGAAAAAATGTAGATGTGTCTGATTGTTTTCTCCCTCCTCATCTTCCTCAGATGCTCTTTTCACCCTGGTTCTAAAGTCTCTGCATGACTTTAGGTGTTCTATCAGTACTCGGTTTATATTCATAACTGTGAGGATTGCAGTGATCATCAGTGTTTCTCCCATGCTGCCTAACAGCACTGTGAAAATGGCAATGGATCACAGAAACAAGAAAGTTAATGAATGATATAAGAGGAATCATGAGAATTATTCTGTTTGACCACAACCCCCCAAATTCCATTGCCTTCTAGTAGAAATCCTAGAATGCAGAACATAAAAAATCCCAGAAAACATACAGCATAGCGGCAAACAATGCACCACTGGTTTTCTGACCAGAATGCTAAGTGCTTCTTCCCAAACATTGCTGTAGCTGCAAAGATCTAAGGCAAAGGTGTCTTGATCACAAAACAAAATGCGGTGTATACATTCCACTTGTGAAACTGTTGTTTCGGAACACTTAATATATATATATACACACAAAAACCCACAGCAAATTAAAAGTGTAGACATGCTCTTAGGGAGTATCAGGATGCCTGAAAGTGTTATCAGCCTAAAACATCAGTATATGAAGATATTGAAATTTCTTAGATTATTCATTGATTTAAAGAGAATTACTAGTAGAGGTAAATAAAAAAAATATGTTTCTTTTGATCAATTTTACAGATTCAACATTTGTATCTTCTTATATGGCTATGACTGTGTTCATTTGTCTAATCTTTATTTGCACTGTGCAAAATACCTTTTTTGTTGTACATAATTAACCATGCTTTTAAGGCTAATGGGAAAAAATGCCTACTCTGACTAAATGTATTCTCCAAAATACTGTAATTGTTCTAGGTGGAATATTGGGCTGAATAGACAGTATTTAACAGAGGCTCTTATTTATATAGAAGGGAAATGGGGATATAAAAAGACATTAGGAAAAGGGTATTAATTAGTTTAAAAAGTCATTATAGTGTATTTAAGGAGCCAGTAATGAATGTTGGTATAATGCTATGGAAATGGCCTTAGACATTAATTACAAAGCTAAAAATGCAAAGTATCAGTAATGAAGAGAAGTTTGAATCAAATTGCATGCTGTCTGCTGGTACAACAGATATAAAAAAAATACTAATATTTATGCAGGTCACCTCCAGCTGGGCAATTATATTAAAAAATCCTGCTAGATTTTACACACGTTATTTAATTTAATGTAGCTATATGGTGCTAATGGGGTTAAAGTGAGGGCTTGCTGGGTAGGCTTGAGTAAATTAATAGCTTCCCTCTTAAACCTGTTTACATGTCAAAAAGTTTATGTGACAATATCTGATCATCTATTAATTATATTTTAGCTTTATGACCAAAATATACTTATAACCTGATTTCCAGAAATAATATTTCTGGTGTATAAAAAGAAAGATAGGGAATCTGATTCATGGCCTGCAACACTTAAGGCAGAGGTAGTCAACAGGCAGACCGTGGGCCAAATCTGGACTGCCAGATGCTTCTGAATGGATGCCATATTTTTATTTACTTATTATAATTATTTTTATTATTTTATTATTATTTTCACTGGAGTCTGGACCTTGATTATACCTTGACCAAGAAATTTGGACCTTGACAAAAAATAATTGACTACCTTGGCTTAAGGAAATACCTTTCCTGGATCTGATGAATGCATCCCTTAAGACACAATGGCCCATCTGTTGACACAATGGAGCTGCCATCATTGGGGCCATGCACATTAATTGCTCACACTGGTTTTCCCCAGAACTGGCTGAGCAGATTTAAGATAGAGGAGAAATGGGCTAGCTGGACCTCTCTTCAGAGAGATTGGGATATAATATGCTTATACATTCCACTCCATGATAGTAGGAAATCTGAAGACATGCCCATGGGTGGCAAGTGTGTAGAAATTTTGGTGGTGCCCCGAACCCGCCCCCCCAACTCCGCCTCCCCAAACTCTGCCCCCACCTGCCTAAGGCTCCGGGTGGGGTTTTGGGGGGAGGTATGGGGTGCAGGTCCTGGGCTGGGGATTGGGGTGCAGGCTTTGGGATGGAGTTTGGGTGCAGGAAGGGGTGAGGGGTGCAGGCTCTGGGAGGGAGTTTGGGTGCTGGGTGCAGGCTCTGGGCTGGGGCAGGGCGTGGGTGTGCAGGAGGGGGTGAGGGGTGCAGGCTTTGGGACGGAGTTTGGGTGCAGGCTCAGGGCTTGGGCTGGGGGCATAGGAAGGGGGAGGTGGTGCACGCTCTGGGAGGGAGTTTGGGGATAGGAAGGAGCGCAGGGTGAGGGTTGTGGGGCTGAGGATGAGGGGTTCATGATGTGGGGGGGCTCAGGGCTAGGGCAGAGGGGTGGGTGAGGGTTGTGGGGCTGAGGATGAGGGGTTCATGATGTGGGGGGGCTCAGGGCTGGGGCAGAGGGGTGGGTGAGGGTTGTGGGGCTGAGGATGAGGGGTTCATGATGTGGGGGGGCTCAGGGCTGGGGCAGAGGATTAGGGTGCGGGGGGATGAGGGCTCTGGCTGGGGATGAGGGTTTGGGGCGTTGGGGAGGCTCAGGGAGAGGGCGGAAGGGCAGGGTAAGGGCAGCCTGCTTTGCCATTAGTGAATGGCAGGTGCTAGGACCCTGCGGCAGCAGACAGCAGTTCTGCCGGGAGCCGATCTCCGGCAGCACAGAGCAGGCAGGGGAGAGGCGCGCGCTGACACACAGGGAGAGGGGTGGCAGGCAGGGGCTGGGACCTGCTCCAGGCAGGGACGCGGAGGGGCGGGGGGTGGGAGGCCCGCGGGGGCCAGGGCCCGATCCAGGCAGGGCCGGGGGAGAGACCCAGCTCCAAATATTGCTGGAGCAGGGCACCCGGCGCTGAATATTCCTGGAGCCCGGGCACCGCACGCATATATAACCTGCCACCCGTGGACTTGCCAACTCTCCTGAATTGATCCTGAGAGTCCTGATTGTTGAGTAAAATAAAGCCTCACTCATGATCTCCCAATACAACTTTCAAATGTCAGGAACAAAGGAATGTGGCTTCCCCACTAGGCAATCATTTACATATCAGATAAACAAAGTTATCAAGCTAACAAGTGGCTACACCCCTGCAAGGAAACTTCAATAAGCAATTGAATCAACTGAAGAAGTGTGTGTGGGGGGGGAAATCCTGACATTTGAGAGTTCTAAAAGTGAGGCTTAATTTTACTTATAAATCCTGTCAGCCCCAGGGGACTGCTCTCCTGCCAGACTAGGAAGTGACAAATGGGAACCCACTAAGGGTGAAGAACCCTAAGGAGCAAAGGTGAGGCAGGGGGCTGAAGTGAGGAGGATGAAGGCTGATGGTGGTGGGGTGGCTGTATCGATGGTGGGTTCTGAGCCGATAGGGTGAGTGCTGGAAGCATGAACTGAGGGCGGTGAGGGTCGATGAGGTAGGAGGGCTGACTTGATGGGTTGGTGATGATGGGTGGCTGAGGGACTGAACTGAGGGTGGGTTGAATTGAGGGGGGTTGTGTGGGGATAGAATTTATGGGGGCCTGGAGAACAAGATTAATTCCCAGGCAGGAGATGGACAGATGTTGAGAGTGAAAGCTCCTGCAGCAGGAACCAAAATCACCTTATCCAGTATATGTGGGAAAGTGGGCAACATTAATTGTCATATGCACACACCCTGGGGATGGGCAGGCAGAGTTAAAAAATCAAGAGACTGACCTAAAATACACAATATCTTTTTTTAAATTAAAATGTCATGATTTTGGGGCCAATCTCATGAGTTTGGGGATTTTGATCTCTTGAAGTTGGCAATACTGCATTTGTTATACTTCAGAGAGACACGGACACATAATGGAACTGGCACTCTCTTGACACAGGAGCGCAACTCCCCTCCCCGTCAGCTGCTCAATGGGCCCCACCAATCAGCTCTTTGGAGGAAGATGCTGTGGGGAGAGGGCAGGAAGAGGCAGGACAGGGGCAGGGCCTCAGAGGAGCAGGAAGGGGCAGAACAGAGGCAGGAAGACATGGGGTGAGAACGAGGCCTTGGGGGAAGGGGCGGAGTGGGGGTGGGGCCTCAGGCAGAGTGGGAGTGGAGCACCCACCCAGATAAAAGAAATTTGGTACCTGTGAGTCTATCCACTGGAGCATGTAAGGACATAATATGGGTTCTTTCTTTTCTGTAACTTCGGATGTGATAGACCATCTATGTATAACTTTTAGCAAAGAATAAAATTTAGCTAAACAAATTATAAACATTTTTATCATAAAACCTTTTATCTCTCTTATTTCTAATAAAATTTGTTTAACAGATCTTGTATGTTTGGACAGATTCACCCAGTTCTTCCATCTCTGGAGACAAAACACACAGGTTGCCTCATAGGAAGGGTCCCGCAAGGTAAAGAGGTCTGGGAACCTAAGGCACCTAACTCCTGTCATGGTTTAAAGGGCAGAACTGAATGATCTGCTGGCCCACATTGTGGATTACACAAGGTGAGCATCTCAAAAGGGAAGAGGCTCAGAGACCAAGGACGTGCAAGACGTTCAGACATCTCAAAATTCACAGTTAAATTCCATGTTAGGTGCCAGATTATGACTTAGGTTGAATGCCTACTTGTGAGATTAAGACAGGGGACCCTCTCCCTACCTTCTTCTGCAGGATTTTGCATTGAGGCATGCAAGATTAAGCAGTTGCTCCATGACTTCTTATTTCCCACACTTTACAGCCCAGCCGGTGTGTGGGGACTGGGTGAAGCCTTGGTTTTTTCAAGCCCAACCTTCCAGTTTCAGCAGCTGAATCAATGTGGAGAGGGTAATAATTTGCTGCTTGTATTGTCCATCAGCAAACCCTGCACTCACACAGGAGCACAGAGGGAAGGAGAGATTTGTGTCTCATACATGTATCTTTCAGCCACAATACTTCCTGGGACTACACCTGGGCTGGCATAGCTGATGCTGCCAAGCTCTTGCTCAGAGCTGTAACTAATCTAGCCCTATGATTTTACACACTTCTGTATTTCCAAGTCCAGGATGAGAAGTGGAAGTGCAATCCTTTCTATGTCTGCTCTCCTTCTATCACTTGGAGCTTCTCTTGTCTGTCTTCATGGCTTGAGGGAGTAGCGGGAAGCAACACAACAAGGCTTAATAACTTTAGAAATAAATATATTAACACACAATAGCATGTAGCTTGCAAAACAAAACAAAAATCCTTTCTAAAAGGATCCATATCCAAATAGTTACCTGCCATCACGGTGCACTACTCAGGGCATGATCCAAAGCCCTCTGAAGTCAATTGAAAAACTCTTCTTGACCTCAATGGGGTTTGATTCAGGACCTCAGATCTTCACCAGGAACAAGATTAAAACTGAGGTAAGAAAATACGAATCACACATGGAAAACCCCCATTGACTTCCCTAGGTCTTGGATCAGACTTAAATATTGGATATTGTATTTACCATTTTGAGATACCTTTATGATCTTGGTAAAAATCCCATATTGTTTCATACAGTTAGTGTAAGTTACCAGTACCACAAAATTGTTTTCCAATTTGGTTTTGATATTTGCTTTTTTTCCTTATGATTTTAGAATCTTTAAGTGTTTCCAGTTACTTGTATTACTCTCATATTGCTTAATAAAAAAAATAAAAATCTGATTCCTTTAAGTTTCTACTCGGGTATTCTCTATTAGTTTGATACTTATTCATAGCAAAAACTTCATTGTGAAAAAATAAAAAGAAACAAACAAGATAATCTTTAAAAAGAATCTATTATCTTCTGATATGTATAACAACCTTAATTAAAAGAACCAAAAACAAAAAAAAAGTGACAGTTCCACATCCCTAGCCTCTGTTTACCAGAAGCTGGGAATAGACATCAGGGATGGATCACTTGATGATTACCTGTTCTGTTCATTCCTTCTGAGGCACCTGGCATTGGCTACTGTCTGAAGACAGGATACTGAGCTAGATGGACCTTTGGTCTGACCCAGTATGGCTGTTCTTATGTTCTTATCCCACTTTTCTAAACAGACTAGAGAAAATATTAATTATTTACGTCAAATAAAGTCAGGAAACAAAACACACATTAAATACAATGAGACAAATTTTGCTGTTTGTTACACCAGTGTAAATCAGGAAAACTCCAATGAAGTCAAAAGAGTTTCAGTAGATTTACAAAGGTAACATGAGAGCCTAATTTAATTCAATATTTATAAAAGACTCTTAAAGATCTATTTTTACTCTAAGATTGAGGATATTGGTGTCAGGAGTGATATTAAATAGTTAAAGCAGCAAGTTCAAAGTGAGAGAGGAAAAATGGTAATTTTCAGTTTCAAAATAATGAAAAAATAAAAATTTCTCTCTCTTTGTCTCTACCCTGCCTCCCTCCCACCCCCAACTCTTTCTGGATACAATGTAAGACTACTTTAATGAAAAAACAACAACAAGGTTTACTGATTTGATGTACTAGTTAGCTGGCAGCCAGCTTGGTCAAGTTGTATTAAAGAACACAGACAACAGAGTCACATTAGATTTCGACCACAGAATGAAGATAAATGACTGGGTACATTTCATAGAGGAGCTGCTGTGAATGTGAAATATACTGGTGATAAGCATCGATATGGCATGTGGTCAATATCAGAAATGAAGGAAAATAAATCTTAATGCTCCTTTTCTTGAGGGTAGGAAGCTGTGATTTCAGACCAGCTGAAAGTCATGTCAATACAAAGGTAAGTAAGTTACAGGGAGTTTTCCTATTATAGGGGAGATATTTAAAATCATACATGACATAGAGATGGATCGGAATATAACCAAAGAATTAATATTTTGGGTGGAGCTTGATGCCACAAATTTCAGAACTGAGATTAACCTGCAAAACAAACATGGCATAGAGTCTTTTCATCTCGATTTACCAGAGGTTTCACATAGAAGGATGATAATGCAACAGGCAGTTAAACAGCTGACATGTGCCTGAGACAAAAGATCTTTATTACATAGCAACAAGGTGTCTATTTTTGAATTTATCAGTTCATAGGTCTTGCACAAATACTGTTTGCACTGTGCTGTAAATGACAGGAGTGGGAGAGGGGAATAATGGGTTTCCTGTTCCATTAAAACCTTTCCACAATGGTCTCTTAAGGATGTGCCTTGCAATTTAAGATATTGAGCAGGCTTGCTGTGTGCACTGTGAAGTACAGTACTATATTTAATACTGCAGTATAAAGGCCCATAATTGCAGGAGTGCATAGTTGCTGGAGATGTGCTTAGGATTTAATAGTAGTGTCACTACATATTTCTATCCTTGAATGATGGGAGCCTTCCTGCAAATTCTAGATAATTAACTATTTTATTAAAAGGTGCGATTCTTTGTTATGCAGTCCATGGCATGGAGTTTCATCAGGTTAACACATGCCATAGGATGACACCTAAATCAGTACAGCTCAGCAAGCTGTATTGTTTGTGTTGAAATAGTTTGCAATTTTAAAGAGTCTATTAAAAAAATTGAATTATTTTGTTTATTTTGTTTAAAGGAAGGCAGCATCCAAGGGAAGGCAGCAGAATTCCCATCTTTCCAGTTAGTATGCAGACATTTATGTTCACCTGTCCTTTACCAAAATACCCTAATGAATCTCAGAATACTTTTCTTTCATTAGCTATATATATAAAATTATTACTAGCACAACACTATAGGAAGATGTTTCATTTTTAATAAGTAATGTAAGGCAAGGTTGTTCTTTTCTCTGTTCAGTTTTAGTTGTTCTCATAATCAAATGTTTCAATATTTTCTTTTGCTTATTATTTATTTTCAGAGTGGATTAGATCATCTGGAAAGAAATGTCAGAGAATCTAACTCTTTTCCCTATTTCCTGATGCTTCCAAGGTTCTGCAAACGGAAAAAGTCACTGTGCAGCATACAGAAATAAGTCCTGTATATGGTGGTTCATAAACATATGATGCTCCCAGAGTGAGAGTTGGATTTCCATATGTCTTTCAGAAAAAATATTATTAAAGCCATTTAGCAGTGATAAACAGCTTTATTATGGAGTCACAGTGGTCTGAGTTGTAACATAGACAGTTTCTATTATAAGCCCATGTGATATCACTTTTCTATTATCATTTCATGTTATCACCTCATCCCTGACTGTATTGCAATAACTAGTTTATATTCCTCTTATTTTCTTTGTCTCTTGAAAAATGTTTGCTAACACATTTCCTTTTCTGATCTATCATACTCTTTAAATTGTTCTGCAGAGAAAGAAAATAGAATGAACTCTATCTGTGTAAGAGTGGATACCCCTTTAGAAATAGGTAATGATGGAAATCCTCTGTAATCTATAAAGCCATGCGTTAGTAAAACACACTAAGGACCAATTTTTTACAGGTATTTAAGTGTTGATCTGTTCAGCATTGCAAGGCCTAAGTGACTTAGAATCCTAAGTCTTATTTTCAGAAGTGATGTAGACACTTAGAAGCCTAAATGAACTTAAGTGAGAAGTAATGCATAACACTATTTTTATCAGGATCAATTACAATAGTATTTTGTTATTAGCAGAGACAGACTTAAATAGAAAACCTGATTCTTAACACATTTCCTTTACTGGGTTAGATCTAGACCCATAGTTTGTGATCATTATTATTGGTCCAATCAAAATTTTGATTTTGAACAACCCAGAACCATGGGGGAAAGCCTGCTGTCTTGGCTATCTTCCATTGGGGCCTGATTCAAAGCCAGCGGAAGTCAACTGAAATATTTCCATTGACCTTCATGGGATTTTGGTCAGTCCCTCAGTACTGGAACTGAGGGTGAGATTTGAGGGTCTGCTTGCAGCTTATCTGTTCAACTCTATACTGGTAGTCCATGAGAATTTTCAGAAGAATTGTCACCTCTGCCCAAGCAGTGAACCTTCTACAAACAAATATGGACACTGAGGGCAATCTATATTGATTTACACCAGCTGAGGATCTTACTGAGTTCCTCAGGGTCCCAAGAATTTACTGTTAATCCTCCCCTGTTTTTGAACCCCCCTGTCTTATTGTTTGGAGTTTTTACTTACATTTCTGTCTTGATATTATTTAAACATATTGAGCTAAACTCCCCATGGCTCACAAGGCCTGAATTGGCTCCACAGATCTGCTCTGCTGGAAACAACATCTTAATGCAACAACGCAATAAGAAAAACACTGTAAACATCATTTCTTCCAATCACTTACAGAAGCTTTGACTTCCATCTTAAGCCACTATTAATTTACACTGTGTCTGTCATATTTGAAATTTGGCAGCAAACCCGCACACTTTAACTTCAATAACTGACCAAACATTTCTGGTTTGCTGATGTTCAGATTACCAGATGGAATCATTCCTGGCATATTAATAAGTGCAATTATCCATGTCAATGTTACTTCTGCAGGCTGCAACTGACATATTGTAACTGAAAACTTATATTTTCTTTAATTATTGCAAGCATACGGAGTCTAAGGCTAGGCATTTCATTTTTCAATAAAATGTACTCTTCCTTTGATTGTTTCATTCAGCCTATTTCTATAGTTTGCAACGTAACTCACAGGTTGCAAACCTAGGCCTGAAGTGTTCATGGGAGGTGCCATGATCCAACCCTCCACACAGCCTAGTGGCATACCTGGGACACACATAAGGCTCCATCCTGAAGTCCAGTTGGTAGACTCCTAGAGTGACTGATTGGCCCATTGGCTCTACTCAAGCCAGCAGCAGGAGCAGGAAGGTGTCTGAACAACTTCATCCTGTTCCTATGGCTTGATTTCCTGGCATATGACTTGCGGTTACAGACCTCTGCTTTGTCCCCTGCCTCTGACCCTTTGGTATCCTGACACGGCCTGGCTCTGGTTCCTGACTTGTGGTTCTGAACTCCAGTTTGTCTCCTGCTTCTGGCCTCCCACTATTCTGCCCCAGGCAATTGTTGACTCTTGTCCCATGACTGTGGACTCTGGTCTACTAGGTCTGGCTATCCATAACCCAACCATGACAAGTTGGTTGAAAGTTACTATTAGGACACTCATTTTCATTAACTCCTATAGTACAGCTACCACACCAACTGACAAGCTATGTTTTTAGAGCCCAATGAAAATATAAAGACTAAGTAATTGTTGTGGGTTGTAAATTATAAATGCCCCAAATATTGCTTATTTAATCATAAAATGATAAATGATTGTCAATCAGAAGATCTCACTTATGATTTATATTGCATTCACTGCAGGGCCACCCAAAGGAGAAAGTTCACCAAAAGGAACTGTGTTAATATAAGGTGCTGACAATCTCCCTTCCAGTAGGGGGACTACAGCTACCCATTAGGCCCTAGAGAAAATTCACTTTTTCACCCCTCTCAAGGGCCAGCTCTCCTCATCCACACATCTGAATCCCTGCGTTATGGTACAATCTGTAGTGCAGTCAGCAGTCCCCTCGACAATTACTTAATCTGTTCAAGGACTCAGCCAAAACCTGTAATAACACTGTACCACATAGGCTGTGTTCCTCAGACTGCAAGCTAGAGAGGCAGGGTGTGTGTGTGTGCATCCAGCATCCTAGATAAAGATACTGTTTTGTGTTTTACTACATCTGAGTTCTGTCTCATCTCTTATGTGAAAGAACCACTACACAATTCCCTTCCCACATATGACCGTGAACACTGAAGTGGAAGAAAAAAGGATGCCAGATTGTGGTTAGCACTGTGATTCTGAAATGCTTTACTCAGCACTTTTACTCAGCATGAGCAGAAATGCAAACTTCTCTATTCTAACCCTGGTCTACACTATGAGTTTAAGTCGAATTTAGCAGCGTTAGATCAATTTAATCCTGCACCCGTCCACACAATGAAGCTATTTTGTCAACTTAAAGGGCTCTTAAAATCAATTTCTGTACTCCTCCCCAATGAGGGGATTAGAGCTGAAATCGACATCGCCGGGTCAAATTTGGGGTAGTGTGGACGCAAATCGACGGTATTGGCCTCTGGGAGCTATCTCAGAGTGCTCCATTGTGACCGCTCTGGACAGCACTTTCAATTCAGATGCACTAGCCAGATACACAGCAAAAGCCCCAGAAACTTTTGAATTTCATTTCCTGTTTGGCCAGCGTGGCGAGCTCATCAGCACAGGTGACCATGGAGTCCCAGAATTGCAAAAGACCTCCAGCATGGACCGAATGGGAGGTACTGGATCTGATTGCTGTTTGGGGAGATGAATCCATGCTATCAGAACTCTGTTCCAAAATATGAAATGTCAAAATATTTGAAAAAAATCTCCAAGGCTATGATGGACAGAGGCTACAACAGGGACCCGCAGCAGTGCTGCGTGAAAATTAAAGAGCTCAGGCAAGTCTACCAAAACACCAAAGAGGCAAATGGCCGCTCTGGGTCACAGCCCCAGACATGCCACTTCTATGATGAGCTGCATGCAATTCTGGAGGGCCGGGGGGGCTACCACTCCCCTACCCCTGTCCGTGGACACCTGAAAAGGGGGAGTCTCATGCAACAGGGATGAGGATTTGGGGGATGAGGAAGATGAGGAGGTGGAGGAGGATGTGGATAGCACACAACATGCAAGCGGAGAAAAAATTCTTCCCGACAGCCAGGAATTGTTTATCACTCTGGAGCCAAAACCCTCCCAACCCTCCCAAGGTGGGCTCATGGACCATGAAGCTGGAGAAGGCACCTCTGGAGAGTGTACCTTTGTAAATGTAATGCATGGTTTAAAAGCAAGCGTGTTTAATGATTAATTTGCCCTGAAGAGTTAGGATGCATTCATGGCCAGTACAGCCCCTCCTTTTAAATGGCCAACCCATTGGGTGCTTGGTATGGGAAAGGAGGGTGCTGATGTTTGAAACCATTCCCACATGTTATGAAGGTTGAAGAAGCCGAAAGACTGTGGCTTACCATGGCTGCCTGCAAGCTGAATTCTGTTGCTTGGACCTCCGTGTGTGATCTCTCACACCAAACCTACAGGCCTTCAATATAAGAGGCAAAATGCGACCTTGTAACGAAAGCACATGTGCTATGTAATGCTAACAGATTGATTCACCGTGAAAGAGTCTACCCATTGTTCTCTAAAATGTGTCTTTTGAAATACTACTCTCCCTTTTTTCCTCCTGCAGCTGCAAATGTTTCAACGCTCCCCCTATCATCTCCATCCCAGAGGCTAGCGCAGATAAGAAGGTTTAAAAAAATGCACTCGCAATGAAATGTTCTCTGAGCTCATGCAGTCCTCCTGCACTGAAAGAGTTCAGCAGAATGCGTGGAGGCAAAAAAGTCTGAGTCCAGGAAAGCAGAACATGAATGCGCGGACAGGAGGGACGAGCGAGATGAGACGTGGCGGGAGCAAGATGAGAGGTGGCAGGATCAAGATGACAGGAGGCAGGATGCAATGCTGAGGTTACTGGGGGATCAAACTGATATGCTCTGGCATCTGGTCAGGGGCGGCTATAGACATTTCGCCGCCCCAAGCACGGAGGCATGCCGCGGGAGGTGCTCTGCCGGTCGCCGGTCCCATGGCTCCGGTGGACGTCCCGCAGGCGTGCCTGCAGAGGGTCCGCTGGTCCTGTGGCTCCACCGAAGCCGCGGGACCAGCGGACCCTCCGCAGGCACGCCTGCGGGAGGTCCACCGGAACTGCGGGACCAACAGACCCTCCACAGGCATGCCGCCGAATGCTGGCTGCCTGCCGCCTTCCCGGTGACCGGCAGAGCGCCCCCCGCGGCATGCTGCCCCAAGCACACGCTTAGTGTCCTGGGGCCTGGAGCCACCCCTGCATCTGGTGGAGCTGCAGGAAAGGCAGCAGGAGCACAGACCACCACTGCTACCCCTGTGTAACCACCTGCCCCCCTCCCCAAGTTCCATAGCTTCCTCACCTAGACACCCAAGAACGCGGGGGGAGGGTAGCTCCAGGCACCCACCCAACCACTCCACCCCAGAGGACTGCCCAAGCCACAGAAAGTTGGCATTCAATAAGTTTTGAAGTGCAGTGTGGCCTTTTCCTTCCCTCCTCCCCTCATCCACCACCACACCCGGTGCTTCCCTCCGCCCCCACCTCTCCCAGGCTACCTTGGCAGTTATCCCCCTATTTGTGTGATGAACTAATAAAGAATGCATGATTTTGAAACAATAACGACTTTATTGCCTCTGTAAGCAGTGATTGAAGGGGGGAAGTCAATTAGCTTACAGGGAGTAGAGTGAACCAAGAGGGTGGGTTTTCATCAAGGAGAAACAAACAGAACTGTCACACCATAGCATGGCCAGTCATGAAACTGGTTTTCAAAGCATCTCTGATGTGCAGAGTGCCTTCCAGTGCTCTTCTAATCGCCCTGGTGTCTGGCTGTGTGTAATCAACAGCCAGGCGATTTGCTTCAACCTCCCACCCAGCCATAAACGTCTCCCCCTTACTCTCACAGATATTGTGGAGCACACAGCAAGCGTCAATAATAATTGGAATATTCATTTTGCTGAGGTCTAACCGAGTCAGTAAACTGAGCCAGTGTGCTTTTAAACGTCTAAATGCACATTCTACCACCATTCTGCACTTGCTCAGCGTATAGTTGAACAGCTCCTTACTACTGTCGAGGGTGCCTATGTAGAGTAACTCCCTTCCTGCAGCTGTTCAAACAGAGCAGCATTCCTGAAGATGCGAGTGTCATGTACCTTTCCTGGCCATCCCACGTTGATGCTGGTGAAACGTCCCTTGTGATCCACCAGTGCTTGCAGCACTATTGAAAAGTACCCCTGGTAGTTTATGTACTGGCTGCGAAGGTAGTTCGGACCCAAGATAAGTATATGTGTTCTGTCTGTTGCCCCACTACAGTTAGGGAATCCCATTGCAGCAAAGCCATCCACTATGACCTGCACATTTCCCAGAGTCACTACCTTTGATAGCAGCAGCTCAGTGATTGTGTTGGCTACTTGGATCACAGCAGCCCCCACAGTAGATTTACCCACTCCAAATTGATTCCCGACTGACCGGTAGCTGTCTGGCGCTGCAAGCTTCCAGAGGGCTATCGCCACTCGCTTCTCAACTGAGGGCTGGTCTCATCTTGGTATTCTTGCGCTTCAGGGCAGGGGAAAGCAAGTCACAAAGTTCCAGGAAAGTGCCCTTATGCATGCAAAAGTTTCACAGCCACTGGGAATCATCCCAGACCTGCAACACTATGTGGTCCCACTTTCACCAGTCTGTGCTTGTTTCCTGGGCCCAGAACTGGTGTTCCACAGCATGAACCTGCCCCATTACTACCATGATGTACAAATTGCCAGGGCCTGTGCTTTGAGAGAAGTCTGTGTCCATGTCCTCATCACTATCGTGATCGCGCTGTCGTCGCCTCCTCACCTGCTTTTACAGGTTCTGGTTCTGCACATACTGCAGGATAATGCGCAAGGTGTTTACAATGCTCACAACAGCAGTGGTGAGCCAAGCAGGCTCCATGCTTGCCATGGTCTGGCGTCTGCAGGAGAGCAGAGTTTCAGTGGAAGCGGTGGATGACAACGGATGCCACGAGAATAAATATTTATACTGAACGACGAGAGGACCTGCGAGGTGGATTCATGATGCCAGGAGAGCATTATCCTATTAAATTCTGTTCAGCTGTTCCTGGGATATAAACTTAAACATTTCCTTCATCTAGCTTGTGTTCTTCAGGAAAATTATGGCAACATGCCAAAATATTAACTAAACAACTCACAAACGTTCTAAGGCTTGGCTCACACCATTCGCAAAGGAAAAACACACCCTCACTGGGAACATCTGGGAACTCCTGGAGCAGCTGTGAGGGATAAGATCAGAGCTGGACTAAGCTGGATTCCTCCCCAAGACCCAGTCATTTAAGTGGAAACAGTTAGTGATGAAAGAAGGGTTCAAAACCCTACTGCCAATGTATGATAAGGAATTATTACTGCTGCACATAATCATTTTTTAAAAAAACCTTTTAATTTAAAAAAAAAACTAGGAAATTACATTTTAATTGTATCCAAATTGGTTTGCTCATCCTTGTTATAAAGAGGACACCAGATCATGTAAACCCTGGTCACCACTGCATCATTGTAATCAAGGCTGGAGTGAAATATCACTTTTATATTTAATCAAGCTATGGAACCTATGCCAATTACCATTTTATGATGTAGTAGATTTAACATTTATTATCTCTTTTATTAATTTGTATGCAGCTTTATTAAATAAGGTCTTCAAAGCCATTGGTAAAAGATTAACAAGATTTCTTTGAAAATTTCATAAGAACATTTCAATAATGAGTTGTAACTTTATGCAATTAATCATCACAGTCAACAACTATTTGGTTTTAAATTGCTGAACAACCAAAATGTGTTATCTGGGAAGGTTAATTAAGACGATTTGCCACTGATTAGCTCAGTTTCATGAAAATGAATTATGAAGCATAAATTGTTATGGGAGTAGATGTGCTGAAATATATATATCACAAACCATGACAAATGGAAAGCTACAGTATGATATGTAAAAACAGGGTTCTTAAATAATTTATGAAGGAAAGATTAAAAGAGGGCTAGATTTAATTTTTCTTTAGCAATTTGTAATTAATATAGAAAAATATTCAAGGCTTAATTTTGAAGTTCATATTCATTATATGACATGCCAGCATATGCACACTTATGTTAGGGTGAGAGGCCAAGTGGTGCAATGGAAAAGGCCTATTACTGGAATCAGGAAACATGGTTTCCAAGCCATACTCTGCCACAGGTTTATTGTGAGACACTGGGTAATTCACTTAGGTCTGGGTGAACAAAAGGAATTAGGCATTGTGACTCTGAGTCCTTTTGTCACCTGAACCTGAGCCAGGCCTGTCATACTGCTCCAGTGTCTGTCACTACCCACTGATGAGCCTAGAGTCCCCTAGAGGAGGGCCACCCTCCATCTCAGCATGACTCCCCAGGCTGGCCCCATTCTGAATCCACCTCCTGTCTTCGGCTCTTCAGATGTTTCACCAAGAAAATATGGATGAAAGAAAGGCTGTACTGTGGTGGGTGTGACGTTGCAGTCTATATGATTTTATAAAAATATGCTAATGAGTGAATATAATGTAACTGGAATATGCTCCAGGCAAAAGGTCTCTTGTAAGGCATCGTTACAAAGCTTATAAACTACTGAGTATGATCATCCTATTTGTATATATGTACCACTCTTGTATCTGAAACTAGAAATATGAACTATAACTCTGAGGGCCTATTGTAATTATGCAAAGTGTGGGCCATTAATGGTGGTTTGGAATCTTGATGACTCCCATTAACCAGGACAATTGACTGCAGATGGCTCTGATTTACCTGTAAGTCTTCCTGTATATGTGTGTGCTGGCAAGTGGGTAATGAAGTCCTGCAGTGACATGTGATCATGTCACCTGAACTGGAATCCATCTTTAACCTGGTGTCTTTCCATTGAGAAGAAGGGGGTGGGAACCCAGAGAGGGGCAAAAGATTCCTGCCTTATGCAAAAGATATATAAATGGGTGGAACAGAACAAAGGGGAAGGACCCATAATGAGGAATCCCCTAGCTACAACCTGAGCTGGAACAAGAGATGTACCAGGGGAAAGAATTATGCCCAGGCCTGGAAGGTGTCCAGTCTGAGGAAAAATCCTACTGAAGCATCTCTAAGGGTGAGATTATCTGTATTCAGTATGTTTAGACATAGATTTGCATGTTTTGTTTTATTTTGCTTAGTGACTTACTTTGTTCTGTCTGTTACTACCTGGAACCACTTAAATCCTACTTTCTGTATTTAATAAAATCACTTTTTACTTATTAATTAACCCAGAGCATGTATTTATACTGGGGGGGAAGAGGGACAAACAGCTGTGCATATCTCTCTATCAGTGTTATAGAGAGCGAACAATTTATGAGTTTTCCTTGTATAAGCTTTATACAGGGTAAAATGGATTTATTTGGGTTTAGACCCCATTGGGAGTTGAGCATCTGAGTGTTAAAGGCAGGAACACTTCTGTGAGCTGCTTTCAGGTAAGCCTACAGCTGTTTGGGGACATGATTCAGACCTGGGCCTGGGTTTGCAGCAGGCTAGTGAGTCTGGCTCAAACCAGGCAAGGTACTGAAGCCCTAAGCTGACAGGGCAAGAAAGCAGTGGCAGAAGTAGTCTTGGCACATCAGGTGGCAACTCCCAGGGGGTTTCTGTGATCCAACCTGTCACAGTGGGTGTCATAAGTAGTTAGTTAAGGGTTAAGGTCTACCTGTAAAGGGTTAACACAGACCTGGTGAAACACCTGACCAAAGGACCAATCAGGGAAGAGAATTTGAAAATCCCAGAGAGCGGGAACTTGGGTCTCTGTGTTCTTTGTTCTGAGTTCTTAGCCGTCTGGACCTACACCAGCCCAGACGCTTAACCAAGTCTGCTCATCCTTCTGAACTAATTTCTTCTATTCAAGCTAGTGAGTATTAGAAGAACTGGGTAATTGCATATAAGAATCCTGTGTCTGCAATTCTGTGTGTTTGCATTGATTATTCGTAATTTTGCCTGTATTGTTTGTACTGAGGAAAAGGGAGAAATTTCTCCAGGGATTAATAAGATTAGACCCTATGAATGTCTATCTTGGATTCATAGAGATTGTGTATTTTTTCTCTTCTTTCTTTTATTCTTTTAATAAACTCTTTAAGTTCAGGACTTGGTTAAGTTCCTTACCTGTGGATTCAGGGGAAGGAAGCTAGGCGCCACTCTGTGGAGACAAGAGTTGTCTCCAAGCAGAGAGAGAGCAGGAGAGGGAGGGGGGAAGTGGGCTGCTTCCCTGTGTGTAGAGATTCAAGGGATTTGAATCTGGGTTCCCCAGGGGAAGCTTGGGGGACAGGCCGTGCGTCAGACACGTTAACCTGACTGGTGGCAGCGAGAAGGAATCCTACCCTAAGGGTTAGGGTGGGGGGAGAATACCTGCGGGTCCCCATCTTTGAACCCACAAGCTCAAAGTGGGGGTGAGATCCCATGACATGGTGGCAGCGGAGTTTCGAACCCATTGTTAGAAGAAATCTTCAGTCAGGTTGGCTGGAGGGAATTGAGTTTCCAGCAGGCTTTGTTGGAAGCAGTTTTTCTTTTGGGTTGCTTGGACAGGCAGCTTGAGGAAAAAGCAGTTTTCTTTCGGGTGGCATAGAAAAGCACCTTGGAGGAAAAGACAGTGTGTGCATTCCTTAGGTGGGGGGAAGTGCCCTCACAGGTTTGCTGGGCAGATAAGGATTCTCAAGACAGAGGTTTTTAGCTCTGGTTGCAAGGAGGTGTGTCCCTCCTTTGTGTGATCAGGATTCCTTGGGTGGGGGGAGTGCTCCTCCGAGCTCATCCCGTCCAACAGGGAAAACAGGTTTGGCGAGGAGAGATAGCTCCTGAAGCCAGGTTTTTTTTCCTGTGACTTTTGAAATGCAGAAGCCAGGAAGCCACTGAGATTTTCACTAGTCTTTTCTCGCAGAGAGACAGAGAGTTTTCTAGATTTTCCCTGTTGCTCAGTACAGAACAATAGAGAGTTGCAACACACAATTTGCTATACACAGGATTAATTACCCTTTCTCTACTCAAGTTATCATAAACAGGGAGGGGGTGTCCAGCACCCCAAGGCACAGATATGACAGAAACAAGGGACCAACTAGAGCTTGCTCGATTGCAAATAAAAATCCTGGAAGCCAAAGAGAGAGAACACAAGATGGCCATGGCAGCCATAGAGGCAGACCAGAAAGCCAGAGAGGCAGACCACATCAGACAAATGGAATTAAGAGAGAAAGATCTGGAAATCCAGAGGCAGGCTCTGGAAGTAGAACAGGCTAAGCAGCATAATCCACCACCCCATCCACCTACTGATCAAACTTTTCGGAGAAAATTTCCCGCCTACAGGGCAGGTGAAGATGTTGAGGCCTTTTTAGAAAACTTTGAGAGGGCCTGTATTGGATACCATCTTCCTAAAGACCAATACATGATGGAGCTGAGGTCACAGCTCAGCGGACAATTATCCCTTGTGGCAGCTGAAATGCCTAGAGACCAGATGGATGACTTTCCACTGTTCCTAACCAAGGCCAGACTCAGAATGGGCATCACCCCTGATCACGCCCGTCAGCGTTTCAGAGCCCAGAAATGGAAACCAGAGATGTCATTTCCAGAGCACGCTGCTTACCTGGAAAAACACTATTTCTCATGGATATCAGGATCCAAGGTTAAGGAGCTAGATGACCTACACCTCCTGATGATGATGGAGCAGTTCCTAGATGGTGTTCCTGAGAACATTAGACGCTACATCCAAGATGGTAAACCAAAAACTCTCACTGAGGCAGGAGAGATTGGAGCCAGATGGATGGCATCGGTAGACAACACGAAAGCTACTGCCAAAGGGAGCGAATCACACAAGGTACCCACCGAGACTAAACCTTACCATCGAGGGCCAATCAAGCCCACACCTACAACCCAAGCACAGTCACACCCTACCTCTTCTTCTACCTCACCAGTTTCCAGTAAACCAACACAACCCCGTGACCCATCAAGTGGGCGATGTTTTGGATGCAATGAACTGGGGCATATCAAAGCCAAATGCCCAAAGAACCTGAACCGGGTCCAACTCCTTGCACCTGCACACCAAGGAAACCCGGAATTAGATATCTCTCAAATACCCATATGCTTTAGGGAAACTTTGAGAGTGGACGGAAAGGAAGTTATCGCATGGAGAGACACTGCAGCACATGTGTCAGCTATCCACCGAACCTTCGTGGACCCCAAATTCATCAACCCGAAAACCAAAGTGACAGTTCGCCCCTTCATGTCAAAACCTGTAACATTACCTACAGTGCGTTTACCTGTCCAGTACAAGGGCTGGTCAGGGACGTGGACTTTTGCTGTCTATGACAATTATTCTGTCCCCATGATACTGGGCAACCACTTGGCCCATCACGTTGAGCCGCCAGAAACAGAGGGAGTGGTTACACGCAGCCAAGCCAGACGAGCTGCTGCACCCATCCCTGTTCCTGAGCCATCCACCAAGACCCCGTCTGTGTTACCAGAGACCCAGACAGAGGTGGTGGAACCGGATCCCAGGCCAACACCGACAGCAGCCATAGTTCATCCAGTCCCAGAACCGGAACTGGAAGGGCACCCAGCGCCAGCACCGGCGCCAGCTATTACAACTCCACCGCCAGAGGGCGACAACGGGCCTGAACTGGAAAAACCAGCAGACAACCCTACCCTAGAGGCTCAGCCGGAGCTTGAAATAACACCTCGTGGACCAGCGGAGAGCGGTTCACAGTCAACAGAAACAATCTCATCACCTACATCACTTCCAGAGGAACTGGTGTCTCCCGCCTCAAGGGAACAGTTCCAGACAGAGCAGGAAGCCGATGACAGCCTCAAGAAAGCATGGGCGGCGGCACGCAGCAACCCACCGCCTCTCAGCTCCACTAACCGATCCCGGTTCGTTGTGGACCAAGGACTTTTATACAAGGAAAGTCTTTATGGTGGACACCAGGAGGGCTGGCATCCTCAAAAACGGTTGCTAGTTCCGACAAAGTACCGGGAAAAGCTCTTAAGCTTAGCCCATGATCATCCCAGTGGCCATGCTGGGGTGAACCGAAGCAAAGACAGGTTGGGAAGGTCCTTCGACTGGGAGGGGATGGGCAAGGACGTTGCCAAGTATGTCCGGTCTTGTGAGGTATGCCAAAGGTAGGAAAACCTCAAGACCAGGTCAAGGCCCCTCTCCAGCCACTTCCCATAATTGAGGTCCCATTTCAGCGAGTAGCTGTGGATATTATGGGTCCTTTCCCAAAAAGACCCCAGAGGAAAGCAGGACATACTGACTTTTGTGGACTTTGCTACCAGATGGCCGGAAGCATTAGCTCTAGGCAACACCAGGGCTCAAACGGTGTGCCAGGCCTTAACTGACATTTTTACCAGGGTGGGTTGGCCCTCTGAAATTCTTACAGATTCGGGAACAAATTTCCTATCAGGGACCATGAAAGACCTGTGGGAAACTCATGGGGTGCATCATTTGGTTGCCACCCCGTACCACCACCAAACTAATGGCCTAGTGGAAAGGTTTAATGGAACATTGGGGGCCATGATCCGCAAATTCGTCAATGAACACTCCAATAATTGGGATCTAGTGTTACAACAGTTGCTGTTTGCCTACAGGGCTGTTCCACATCCCAGTTTAGGATTCTCACCATTCGAGCTGGTATATGGCCATGAGGTTAAGGGGCCATTACAGCTGGTAAAGCAGCAATGGGAGGGGTTTACACCTCCTCCAGGGACTAACATTCTGGACTTTGTAAGCAACCTTCAAAACACCCTCCGAGACTCTTGGGCCCTTGCTCGAGAGAACTTAAAAGATGCTCAAGCGGAGCAAAAGGTCTGGTATGATCGACATGCCAAGGAGCGGTCCTTCAAGGTAGGAGACCAGGTCATGGTCTTGAAGGCGCAACAGGCCCATAAGATGGAAGCGTCCTGGGAAGGACCGTACATGGTCCAGGAGCGCCTGGGAGCTGTTAACTACCTCATAACATTCCCTGATTCCTCTTTAAAGCCTAAAGTGTTTCATGTTAACTCTCTAAAGCCCTTTTATCCCAGAGAATTACAGGTCTGTCACTTTACAGTTCAGGAAGGAGATGACACCGAGTGGCCTGAAGGTGTCTACTACGAAGGTAAAAGAAATGGTGGTGTGGAAGAGGTGACCCTCTCCACAACCCTGCAACGTCTGCAGCGGCAACAGATCAAGGAGCTGTGCACTCACTTCGCGCCCTTGTTCTCAGCCAACCCAGGACGGACTGAGCAAACCTGCCACTCCATTGACACAGGTAATGCTCACCCGATTAGGACCCCACCCTACAGGGTGTCACCTCATGCCAAAGTTGCTATTAAACAGGAGATTGACAACATGTTGGAGATGGGTATCATCCGCCCTTCTACCAGTGCATGGGCATCTCCAGTGGTTCTGGTTCCCAAACCAGATGGGGAAATACGCTTTTGTGTGGACTACCGTAAGCTCAATGCTGTAACTCGTCCAGACAACTATCCAATGCCACGCACTGATGAGCTATTGGAAAAGTTGGGACGTGCCCAGTTCATCTCTACCATTGATTTAACCAAGGGATACTGGCAGGTACCACTAGATGAACCCGCCAGGGAAAAATCTGCCTTCATCACCCATGCAGGGGTGTATGAGTTTACTGTGCTTCCATTCGGACTGCGGAATGCACCTGCCACCTTCCAAAGGCTGGTGGATGGTCTACTAGCAGGATTGGAAGACTGTGCAGTTGCATACCTCGATGATGTGGCCATTTTTTCTGATTCCTGGCCCGAACACCTAGAACATTTGAAAATGGTTTTTGAGCGCATCAGGCAGGCAGGACTAACTGTTAAGGCCAAAAAGTGTCAAATAGGCCAAAACAGAGTGACTTACCTAGGACACCAGGTGGGTCAAGGAACCATCAACCCCCTACAGGCCAAGGTGGAGGCTATCCAACAGTGGCCTGTCCCAAGGTCAAAGAAACAGGTCCAATCCTTCTTAGGTTTGGCCGGATATTACAGGCGATTTGTACCACACTACAGCCAAATCGCTGCTCCACTAACTGATCTGACCAGGAAAACCCAGCCAAATGCAGTTAAGTGGACTGATGAGTGTCAGGAAGCCTTTATCCAGCTTAAGGCGATGCTCATGTCTGACCCTGTATTAAGGGCCCCGGACTTTGACAAACCCTTCCTAGTTACCACCGATGCATCTGAACGTGGGGTAGGAGCGGTACTAATGCAGGAAGGACCGGATCACAACTTCCATCCTGTCGTGTTTCTCAGCAAGAAGCTGTCTGAGAGGAAAGCCACTGGTCCATCAGTGAAAAAGAGTGTTACGCCATTGTGTATGCCTTGGAAAAGCTACGCCCATACCTTTGGGGACGGCAGTTCCAGCTACAAACCGATCATGCTGCACTAAAGTGGCTTCATACTAACAAGGGAAACAACAAAAAACTTATCAGATGGAGTTTAGCTCTCCAAGACTTTGACTTTGACATTCAACACATTTCAGGAGCTTCCAACAAAGTTGCTGATGCACTCTCTCGTGACAGTTTCCCAGAATCTAGTGGCTAAAAAGTGTTCTTTACATGTTATATGCTTAGTAGTATATGTAATAGTGCATGTGTTTATTACTCTGTTGGTTTTGCAGTTTAGGAGGAAATCACCGCCAGTGCTCCCACTGTTGGTGATTTGGGGGGCGTGTCATAAGTAGTTAGTTAAGGGTTAAGGTCTACCTGTAAAGGGTTAACACAGACCTGGTGAAACACCTGACCAAAGGACCAATCAGGGAAGAGAATTTGAAAATCCCAGAGAGCGGGAACTTGGGTCTCTGTGTTCTTTGTTCTGAGTTCTTAGCCGTCTGGACCTACACCAGCCCAGACGCTTAACCAAGTCTGCTCATCTTTCTGAACTAATTTCTTCTATTCAAGCTAGTGAGTATTAGAAGAACTGGGTAATTGCATATAAGAATCCTGTGTCTGCAATTCTGTGTGTTTGCATTGATTATTCGTAATTTTGCCTGTATTGTTTGTACTGAGGAAAAGGGAGAAATTTCTCCAGGGATTAATAAGATTAGACCCTATGAATGTCTATCTTGGATTCATAGAGATTGTGTATTTTTTCTCTTCTTTCTTTTATTCTTTTAATAAACTCTTTAAGTTCAGGACTTGGTTAAGTTCCTTACCTGTGGATTCAGGGGAAGGAAGCTAGGCGCCACTCTGTGGAGACAAGAGTTGTCTCCAAGCAGAGAGAGAGCAGGAGAGGGAGGGGGGAAGTGGGCTGCTTCCCTGTGTGTAGAGATTCAAGGGATTTGAATCTGGGTTCCCCAGGGGAAGCTTGGGGGACAGGCCGTGCGTCAGACACGTTAACCTGACTGGTGGCAGCGAGAAGGAATCCTACCCTAAGGGTTAGGGTGGGGGGAGAATACCTGCGGGTCCAAGGTACTGAAGCCCTAAGCTGACAGGGCAAGAAAGCAGTGGCAGAAGTAGTCTTGGCACATCAGGTGGCAACTCCCAGGGGGTTTCTGTGATCCAACCTGTCACAGTGGGTTTTCCACTATTTTTTTCCTTCACAATGAGAGCCCCACTCCCCACAGCACTATCCCCTGAGAACCTTCTCCACTGTTTGTAGAGCACTTTTTAAAAGCATTATTCATCACATTTCTCCTTTGTTTTAGAAAAAGTTTCTATTGTTGGACCTTTCTGTTACAATACGTTTGAGCCCCTTCTTTGTATTTTTTCCCTGCAAGTCCCCCCCTACACACACCCACTCTGTGTTGCAAGTAATTTTCCCCACTGCCCCACATACACATACACTCTGGAGTCCATTTTCCTTTCAAGGCAATAGGTGTTTGCTGTGGTTTAGAAGATATAGTGGATATAGTGGTCTCTCTTCATTAGGATGATTGCCTCTGTGCACATGCCCTGGGGTGATATAGCTGTTGCCCGCTCCTCAGGATCCACTACCCACAGCTTTTCTACCTCCATCTCATCTAACACTTCAGCTTCCATGTGGGTGTTGTCATCTCTCTCCTCCTCTTCCACTCTCCCTTTAGTCTGCCTATAGACTCTCAGGTAAAGGTACTCCACATTGTATTGAAATTAGGGCTGTCGATTAATCGCAGTTAACTCACAAGATTAACTAAAAAAATTAATCCCAATTAATTGCAATTTTAATCGCACTGTTAAGCAACAGAATACCACTTGAAATGTATTAAATATTTTGGATGTTCTTCTACATTTTCAAATATTTGAATTCAGTTACAACATAGAATACAAGTGTATAGTGCTCACTTTATATTATTATTTTTATTACAAATATTTGCACTGTAAATATGATAAACAAAAGAAATAGTATTTTCAATTAATCTCATACAAGTACTGTAGTGCAATATCTTTGTTTTGGAAGTGCAACTTACAAATGTAGATTTTTTTGTTACATAACTGCACTCAAAAACAAAACAAAGTAAAACTTTAGAGCCCACAAGTCCACTCAGTCCTACTTTTGTTCATCCAGTCACTAAGACAAACAAGTTTGTTTACATTTACTGGAGATAATGCTGCCTACTTCTTATTTACAATGTCACCTGAAAATGAGAACAGATGTTTGCATGGCACTGTTGTAGCCACCATTGCTAGGTATTTACATGCCAGATATGCTAAACATTTGTATGCTCCTTCATGCTTTGGCCACCATTCCAGAGGACATGCTTCCATTCCAATGATGCTCGTTAAAATAATTCATTAATTAAATTTGTGACTGAACTCCTTCAGGGGAGGATTGTATGTCTCCTGCTCTGTTTTACCTGCATTCTGTTATATATTTCATGTTGTGGCATTTTTGGATGATGACTCAGCACATGTTGTTTGGTTTAAGAACACTTTCACAGCAGATTTGACAAAATGCAAAGAAGGTACCAAAGTGATATTTCTAAAGGTAGCTACAACATTTGACCCAAGGTTTAAGAATCTTCAGTGCCTTCCAAAATCTGAGAGGGATAAGGTGTGGAACATGCTGTCAGAAGTCTTAAAAGAGCAACACTCCTTCTGCTGGTTCCATCTGACTCAGAGGTTGGAAATGAATGTGTGTTAGTCCACGTTGCCTTGGATTGTTTTTGAGCAGAACCCTTCATCAGCATGAAAGCATGTATTCTGGAACGGTCAGCGAAGGATGAAGGGACATATGAATCTTTACCACATCTGGGACGTAAATATCTTGTGACCTTGCTACAACAGTGCCATGCGAATGCCTGTTCTCACTTTCAGGTGACATTGTAAATAAGAAGCAGACAGCATTATCGCTCGTAAATGTAAACAAACTTGTTTGTCTGAGCAATTGGCTGAACAAGAAGTAGGACTGAGTGGACTTGTACGCTCTAAAGTTATATATTGTTTTATTTTTGAGTGTAGATTGTTTTGTTTTTTTTACATAATTCTACATTTGTAAGTTCAACTTTCATGATAAAGAGATTTCACTGCAGTACTTGTATTAGGTGAATTGAAAATTAAGATTTTTTTTCTTTTTTACAGTGCAAATATTTGTAACCAAAAATAAAAATCAAGTGAGTATTATACATTTTGTATTCTGTGTTGAAATTGAAATAAATATATTTTAAAATATAGAAAACATCCAAAAATATTTAAATCAATGGTATTCTATTATTGTTTAGCAGAGCGATTAATCACACAATTAATTTTTTTAATCGCTGGACAGCCCTAACTGCAATGTTACACAAGATGTAGCAGACCAGGAATATCTTACATACAGTTTTGGGGCTGTACTGTAGTGTTCTACCAGTGGCATGGAAACTCCTCAACTGCAGTTATAGGGTGACAAAGGTTCTCTCAATCACTGTCTGGGTGTCCACATGAATATGGTTATACCACTCCTTTGCATAAATATTGGGTTAGGGATGGGGCTGAGGAGCCATGGTTGGAGGGGGTATCTTCTGTCACCTGTGTGGGGCACATGCATATGGGGGGTAAGTCACCTGTGCTCATTGTAGGGTTGCCTGTGGAAGTTATATCTGTGAATGGCTTGCATTTGGTCATGGGGGGTTGTTCAGAAGTGTGGGAGGGGAAGTTGTCTGAGTCTTACCTAGTGGGAACTGTTCCTCAGCTAACAACTCTCAGATCAGATTGTGGCCAGACATATGCATCATTGCATGAACCAAGGTCCTTCAGTATGACTCCCATGAATATTTTCTTCACATTGCAGACAGTGATAACATTCATGGAATAAGTCTCATGTCTTTTTATGTAGGATAAGCCTCATGCTAGGGTTTTTGATGATGACATAATTACGGCACTTCCTGGGGGTCATGAGGCTCCCTCACTACCAGCTCCCCTTAGCATGTGGAAGCCTTGTTTGTATCTGCTCCCTCCTCCACCAGCCACGAGCAACAGAAGCATTCTCTTTCAGCCTATGCAGGCTCTGCTGGCCCTCTGAACATTAGCAATCAGCATGTTCCAACCCCCAAGCCCTCCTAGTGTCCACCTGGAGTGTCCAACCCTTGGTCCACAGGACACTCACAGTATTCCCAGAATTGCTGCTTTCAGAGAAACTTACTAGTTTCACTTCAGATCACTGCTTCATTTAATATACAACACTTAGATATGTTTACAGTGAAAACAAGTAAAACTTTATTTAACAAAACAGAGATTCAAATGATAGCAAGTAGAAATAATGGAAACAAATGGTTGCATATAAAACAAAATCATAACTAGCATTCCTGAACCTAGATTTATTGAACTTGATACTTTTCTGTCTGATAGACCAAAGCTCACCCAAAATCCTTCTAGCTTCTTTCAGCCAGACTTGAGTGTGATCTTCCATTCACGAGACAAATCGAGCTGTCAGCTTGCCTCCTAGGTGAAAAGATGTTGGGAATCTCTTGGTACCTTTACCTATATCACAACAGTCCTTTGTTCATTATCCATAAACAGGACACACTGCTGAATGTTTTTTTGGCCTCCTTCTCTTGTCAACATTGCAGTCTTTTAATCTGCATCTGGCTCCACATTCAGATAGTCTTACATTGTGAGACACAAAATACACAAGGCTCAGACAGGGAGATAAGTGTTTGTTAACTCCAAGGCTTTGAGAACATAAATATATAACTCCTGAAATATTATTTGTACATACTGGCCCTTTGGTGAACGTAATAGCTATATATATGACCTAGAGGATTCATGTAAAACCCTAGCTATCCCTTATGCTGTCTGCCAATTGGCTTCAAGTGGTCCCTGAGTCACAATAATTTCCATCCATGACCCCAAGCACACATGGGAAGGTTGCAATCTGGTATAATTCAACTATGTTTCACCTTTGGGCGGCTGAGTTGGAGAGGAACTCAATGCACTCCTCCTCATGGTAGTTGATGGCTCCCAGGAACTGTTGTAGTACCATTGAGGCAGTGGGCTGGGTGATTCCAGCAGTCTGGGTATTGATTCTTTGAAAGATCCCGAGAATAGTATGGCAAGGACTATGCTAATCCTCTTGGGGATGAAGTGTGTGGTTCCTGCATGTGGTGTGGCCAGACCATTGTGGAGCATGTCACATAAGTGTAGTAATGTTTCTGGGTCCAAGTGGTAGCACTGCATATGTGCCCACTGTGAAAGGCTCATGAAGTTGCAGTGGGGTCAGCAGGTTTGAGGTGTGGATATGAGAAATGCCCATGAAATTGTAGCAGGGTCAGTATGTTTGGGGAGAGGAGAGCATGTGTCTGGCTGGCATTGGCCTCAGACTTGAACTGTGGTTGTTCCATGCCCTGGGTCTGGTTCTGGTTCTGGGGTTTGAGGTCGAGTACCTCTAAGCTCTGCCTCCATTCATTCTCTTGTGAAAGCTTAAGTACCTATGGAACTTTAACAATGGAAACTTAGGCACCCAAGAAGTTTGAATGCCTACAGGATTAGGCCAGGAGGTTGTACATCACAGTGGTGCCAAAACTGGAACATAGGCACCTAGAACAGGGATTTTGGTGATTAACTCCTTTTGTGCATCCAGGTTTTAACGTCTTGCACTTCTGCTTCCCCATACATAAAATAGAAATAATACTTACCCTCTTTTTGTAAACTGTTCTGAGATCTGTGAGTGAAAAGTCCAGTATGCAAATATTAGTCATTATAACCTTTTCATAATAGTAGAATGTGTTCACTCAAAGGTGATCAGTTTGGGTTCCAGATAAAGATGGTGGGACAACCTTCAGACCACAGTTAGTTACCTACTACCCTTATTCCTGAAAAATGTCCAAAGAGCAAGACATATCGTATAGACCAGTGGTTCTCAAAGCCGGTATGCCGCTTGTTCAGGGAAAGCTCCTGCTGAGTTTCTTTACCTGCCACGTCCGCAGGTTCAGCCAATCACGGCTCCCACTGGCCATGGTTCGCTGCTCCAGGCCAATGCGGGCTTCAGGAAGTGGCACAGGCTGAGGGATGTGCTGGCCGCCCTTCCTGCAGCCTCCATTGATCTTTCTTGAATTGTGGACACCAGAACTGGACAAAATATTCCAGCAGTGTCCATACCAGTGTCAAATACAGAGGTAAAATAACATCTACTTCTACTTGACATTCCCTTGTTTATGCATCCAAGGATCACATTAGCCTTTTTGGCCAGTGTTGCACTGACAACTCATGACCTGTTCATTATCCACCATGATCCCCGAGTCTTTTTTTCAGAATCATGTATAGTGTCTCCCATTCTGTAAGTACAGTCTCTATTCCTAGATGTATATATTTTATATTTGGCTATATTAAAACTATTATTGTTTGTTATCCAGCTTAGTAAGAGAGCCAGCATCAGTGAGCTGCTTACATTATTATTTACCACTTCCTTAGTCTTTGTATCATCATCAAGCTTTATCAGTGATGATTTTATGTTTTCTTACAGGTCATTGATAAAAAATGTCAAATAGCATAAGGCAAAGAACTGACCTCTGCTGGGCCCCACTAGAACCACACACTCTCAATAATTATTCCCCATTTACAATTACACTGAAACCTATCAGTTGGTAAAATTGTCAATCAATGTAATGTGTGTCATATTAATTTTATATCATTCTAGGGTTTTTTAATCAAAATGTTGTGCAGTACCAAGTCAAACAGCTTATAGAACTCTAAGTACATTACATCAGCACTATTATATTTATCAACAAAACTTCTAATCTCATCAAAAAAGATATCAAATTAGTTGGACAGGACCTATCTTCCATAAACCCATGCTGATTGATGGTAATTATATTACCCTTCTTGAATTCTTTATAATTAAGGCTATGATGTAATCACAGGTATTTTTAGTAAAAGTCACGGACAGGTCACAGGCAAAAAACAAAAAATCATGGCCCATGACCTGTCCATGACTTATACCATAAATAACCTTAATTGAATGGGGAGGGGAGGCTCTACCGGGGGGAAGGAAGCCCGTGGCACCAGCTGCCGGGGAGGGTGAGTTCTGGGGGTCCAGGCACCAGCTGTGGGGAGTGGTGGGGGGTGGGATATAGCCCCAGGGGGCCCAGTGCTCTAGCTGCCACTGGAGAGGGAACCCCAGGGGGGCAGCAGTTGCTCTGGCTGCAGCCGGGGTGGGTGGGAGCCCTGGGGCCAGCTGCTGAGCGGGCCACTGCTGGGTGGGGGGATGGAAAGCCCCAGAGCAGGGGCAGGTGTGGCTGATGCAGCTGGCTGAGAGGCAGCCCAAGTGGCTGGAATCCATGACTTCTGGGAACTCTGTGACAAACACAGAGCCCTATTTATAATGGAGTCTCATATTAGTCAGTCCATTATTCTTTCAACCAGTGCTTAATTTGAAATGAAAGAGGTGCTGGGAGTCAAGCAATTAGGTGCAGGGGTTCAAACATTTTTTTTTATATTCATTACTCAAGCAGCAAGCCAGGGCTATGAACTGCTAATCCTAGAGGTGTCAGGGCTCAGCCCTGGGAAGCCCTGGAACAAAGTAAGCACTGCTTTCAGCTGTATAAGGATATGATTGTGCCTTAAAATATGTGGTGCTAAGCTCCTCAACCCTAGCTGGAGTTCTATGAGGCATTGTGCTTCAGGATGGCATAATTCCTCTTGGAGTTCCTAGGTGTACAAGGGAAATGCAACCTCTGCTGCATCTCCTAAAAAGGGTGCAGAATATGCTACTCTTTGCAGTCAGCAAAACATATTGGCAGATTAAAGGGAGCAGGGGTGAATCAAGGTGAAGCTCCCTTATATTAATTCTTTAAACCTGTAGCAGGAATACAGAGAAGAGATGTCATGGGAAAGAATCATAGAATATCAGGGTTGGAGGGACCTCAGGAGGTCATCTAGTCCAACCCCCTGCTCAAAGCAGGACCAATTCCCAACTAAGTCATCCCAGTCAGGGCTTTGTCAAGCCTGACCTTAAAAAACCTCTAAGGAAGGAGATTCCACCACCTCCCTAGGTAACCCATTCCAGTGCTTGACCACTCTCTGAGTGAAAAAGTTTTTCCTAATATCCAACCTAAACCTCTCCCACTGCAAGTTGAGACCATTACTCCCTGTTCTCTCATCAGATACCACTGAGAACAGTCTAGGTCCATCCTCTTTGGAAGCCCCTTTCAGGTAGTTGAAAGCAGCTATCAAATCCCACCTCATCCTTCTCTTCTGCAGACTAAACAATCCCAGTTCCCTCAGCCTCTCCTCATAAGTCATGTGCTCCAGCCCCCTAATCATTTTTGTTGCCCTCCGCTGGACTCTTTCCAATTTTTCCACATCCTTCTTGTAGTGTGGGATCCAAAACTGGACACAGTACTCCAGATGAGGCCTCACCAATATCGAATAGAGGGGAATGATCACATCCCTCGATCTGCTGGCAATGTCCCTACTTATACAGCCCAAAATGCCATTAGCCTTCTTGGCAACAAGGGCACACTGTTGACTCATATCCAGCTTCTCGTCCACTGTAACCCCTAGGTCCTTTTCTGCAGAACTGCTTCCTAGCCATTCGGTCGCTAGTCTGTAACAGTGCATGGGATTCTTCCATCCTAAGTGCAGGACTCTGCAATTGTCCTTGTTGAACCTCATCAGGTTTCTTTTTGCCCAGCCCTCTAATTTGTCTAGGTCCCTCTGTATCCTATCCCTACCCTCCAGTGTATCTACCACTCCTCCAAGTTTAGTGTCATCCAGGGGCAGCTCCAGACCCCAGCACGCCAAGCGCGTGCTTGGGGCGGCATGCCACGGGGGGGCGCTCTGCCGGTCCTGGGAGGGTGACAGGCGGCTCTGGTGGACCTCCCACAGGCGTGCCTGTGGAGGGTCCACTGGTCCCGCGGCTTCGGTGGAGTATCCGCAGCCACGCGGCGTGCCACCGTGCTTGGGGTGGTGAAATGGCTAGAGCCGCCCCTGGTGTCATCTGCAAACTTGCTGAGAGTGCAGTCCATGCCATCCAAAGAATCTAGGCAGAAACTCTATGGTGAAACAAAGAAACAGAGCAGAGTTAAGGATAGTATTGGTTTCCTTATTCTACTAGTCTTCTTTGTTCAGTTTAGTGTTTAGTGTTTGTTCAGTTTGTTAGTATTCTTTATCAGTGTCACATGATTGGAGCAGGGCAATAGCATAACCTGTTCCTTGGTCCTTTTGAAAGGTTAGAGGGAAATTCTGAGTTTTGGAAATGTTGTTTTGTTCTGAATCAGAATGAAACATCAAACCTTGTAATTTCCAGCAATTTGGCAATGTACTCCCACTGCCACCGCTTGTTGCAGGTGTCCATGTCCCCCAGCTCTCCTCACAGACTCTCACTGTTCCTTCCTTCCTCCCATGTCATGCCCTGATGATGTGTAGACAAGCTGTGAAAGGAGTGGGAACTGACAGGGCCCAGCACAGTGCTGAATCAGGAATGGGAAACTGACAGAGATCAGGCCCCTGTGCTGAAGCTGGGAATGGAGCAGGACAGATAGAAAGTTTCAATTTAATTGAATCATCATTTTCCAAGAAAAAAAATTCCCACTGGAAAATTTGCACTAGTCATAGCTAATGCTAGCGAGACCTGTTACAAAAATTTCCACTGCTATGACTAATCCTCTATACAATGGGTAAAAGGGGAGAGCCTGTTATTACCCTCTTCCTGCTTTAACACCCTCACTGCAGCTGGTGACAATCTGCTCCGCCAAATACTCCTGCTGCTCCATTGATTCTACTACTGCTTTGTGAGAGAGAACTTTCACATTATTTGCATTACCTAGATTTCCTTGATCTGCAAAATTTGAATGGCAATCTTGCAAGAACAGCCTTTCTTATGCCATTTCATTGATGCTTCTGTTCCCTGTCCAGAAGGTAGAGGGATATTGTGAAAATGAAGAATTATAGGGCTAAAAAGTCAGTCAAACTTTTCTGAACCTCAGAGGGGCAAAAGTCTTATTATTTTCCCCAAACAAAATTGTTCATCCCTATGAAATGGGAAATGTTGAGGCAGTTTCTGGACATGAGATTTTCAAAGATGTCTCATCAGTCATGCATTAAAGTGACATCCCTAATTTGTAAACAAAGCCTCAGAGTTCCACTTGACATTCCTATTTTTTGAGGACTAAACCTACCACTGAGATTCTCGGTAATCAAATCTTTCTCAATAGATTCTCCATTGTACTGAAACCTACTCTCAGAAACAGGAAGAACCACTTGAGGGAGCACTGAAGTGACTGCCTTAACTACATGAAGCCTTGAAGTGGAAGCAGGTGTATTTCATAATAAAAAAGAAGGAAATGTAATGAGCCTTCAACTTAGGCACGTTTTTTTAAGTCTTGTTCATATCTGAATCTTCTACAGAATTTAAACACTAAAACAAATCTTATTCTGTTATTAGGTTTGTTTATCTTGATTTTGAAAACACTATTCACATTAGAGATTTATGATGTCTGTGTTGCGAAGTGCCTTTCTGCTTGAGAAATATAAAATATTTTGTTCCTGACTTGTAACGTTATCAACAATTGAATCAAAGTTACATTTGACATTGATAAACTCATGCTTCTCCTTATGCATTAGTTATTTTGTTGCAGTAGTATTTATATTTACTGGACTTGGACTTGGACTTGGGAGATATCAGTTCAATTCTTGGTGTTGGTAAGGATTTCCGGTGTGACCATAGACAAATCATTCAGTCTTTGTGTCTCAGATCCCCATCTGTGAAATGGGGCTGGTAATATTTCCTTTGCTCATAGGTATTTTGGAGGATAAATGGATTACTATATGGGATGCATTTAGATACTACAGTGAGAGAAGCCAAGTTAGAACTTAGAGAGCTAGAACATGCACTTTTCAAACCTTATAAACTATTATTGGAATTATATTTAAAAATATATATTAATTCACTGAGTTCTGGTAATTAACTAATATAGAATACATGACACATACTATTTATCATCATTTGTGTATCCAACTGGGCTGTGGTTAGTCAGGTCTAGTGGTTGAATAGAGAATTCAGCCTACTGGTTGAAGCTGGATCCAGGGTGGGCAGAGTCCAGGAACAAGCCAAGGGTTGGTAATGGAGGGACAGAAACCAAATGCTAGAGCTGCGGGGTAAACCTGAGTCATAGGCGAGAGGTAGAGCTGAGGATTGAAGCTAGAAACTGGAGAGGGAACAGGTAGCTGGCCAGAGCAGGGCTAGAACAAGGGAAAGTGCAGCTGCGATTGTGGCACACACTGAGCAGCCACTCATCTCATGAGGAGGTCAGGTTTATAAACTGAACTGCTAAACCAGCAGCCAAACAGGTGCCGTAGCAACTCTTTTAGTTCCAAAGCAGTGCAGCTGGGCTTGTTGGATGCCTATCAGTGAAGTTAGGGAACATTCCAGCAGCTGGTCCTAACTAGTCTGGCCACTGAAAATGTGTTTTCTATCATTATATCCATAAATATGATCATTCAGATCTAAGTACAGAGAGTGCTTAATTTTACTACTAATAGCTTTTTTTCTTTCCTTGTTTTGGAAAGACATTTTATTTATCTTTAGGAATAAATATGTGTGAAGATCTTACAGATTCAGACTAAATAGAAACCAAAATCAATCTCCAACCTGTCTCTCAAACCAAACTTAGTCGGAGGTTTGTTTAAATTCCAGTAGATTAGGACACATACATTCTCAAATGGGCTCTTGGCTCTTTTTCTCCCTCCTTCTTTCTTACCTTAAAGGTCCAATAGTTAAGTTTATGGTTTATCATGTTTGGAAGTCCCTCTGGCTGACTTTCTTTATGCTGTTCATTTCAAATTTAGTCCTTCCGAGATGTCTGCATTTGGCTGTTATCCAGAATTCATGGCATAATTCAAACTCCGAAGGCAAATATAGTAATTCTGATGTGCTCTGGTGTTTCCCAAGTGTGCCATCCTTTAGGCATTCTGAATGGAGAAAAATTACCCTAATGAATAGCATGAATCATCAGAGACATGTGAAGATCCCACCATTGGGCCAACTGCCTCTGGAGAAAAAGGGAAGAGTAGACAGCAATGATCTTCTCCATAAAGAGGCTGGAGATCTGTACAGATATCTGGGAGCAAGAAGAAGCACGATGTAATCAGCCAGCTGTCTGCAGACCACCAGTAAGTAGCCTGCTACTGATCCACAAACTACAGTTTAGGACCTCTGCTCTCAATAAAATGTTTTCCAATAAATATCTGAAGTTTAAAATAATTAAAGGCCAGCACCACTGTCACACTGTCTGGAGTGGTTCATGACAATGAATGCCAACCTCCAGATAGCCTGTCAAAAAGCAGGGCAGACACCCCATACTGGTTGTGTGTTCCATAACAGTAACAAATGTGACCTCCTGAAGCACTCTAACAGTCTTACCATGGATTCACAGACAGTCCCCTTGGGCATTCTCTATCTTGTCACCCAGTCAAGCTGGACTTAGTGATAGTTGGTTGCTATAGAGAAAAGATCACAAAAGATTTAAATTGCTACCCAGTCCCAAGAGAGTAGTCATTTACCCCAGGTCACTTGGTACCTCAGATCTCACACTAAAGCAAATCCTATAGTAAACTAATTAAGGATTTATTAACTAGTGAAAAGAAATGAGAGAGTTATTTAGAAGTTAAAACAGACAAACATATATACACAAGTGAGTTATAGTCCAAAAGGTCGTAGAGTTGTAGTAATCTGTCAGCACTGAATGTCTAATCCAGGGCTAACCCAGGTTGACCCTGGGGACCTTTGTTTCAATTGCCTAGCTCCTGCCCTGTGAGAGTCTAAGCAGCAAAAAAGATGAACAAATTCAGTATCAGCTATCTTGATTTCCTTCTTCCAGAATTCAAGATGAAGGAATGAGCTCTTTTACAGGTAGCCTGTGCAGGGGCAATTAGGAAAGTCTTTGTACCATGATGTCCCACAGTGGCCCATTTAACTTTGTATAGTCTTTCCTGATGGGCAAGAAATAATCCCTTCTGACAGGTTGAAAGTTTCAGGGCAAACTTTTTGTTATAGTTATAAAGCAAAAAAATTTCCATTGGCTTCCACCATGACAATGAGCACATTAAATAAAATAGAAAAGACAGAGAGGTGGTTCAAATGAAAATATAAGATCAAAGTATTAATTCTAACCTGTTATTATCAAAAAATCTCAGAGTGTTATTGCAGATCATTAGTTTTCAAGGATTCAGAAAAATTCTTTTTCTCTGTTAATTTGGAAAATCACATCAATTGCCTAGAGATTTTCCTACAATTAGCATGGAAATAATTCTTCTCAGAGACTACCATGTGGTAACCAGTGTAATGAGAACCATTGCTTTATAACTGGAAATTCATTCCTACAACCTCCTAGCTTCTAAAAGGGTATTGTTTATTTGTGTTTGTTGATTTGTTTGTTTTTTTAAACTTGCAACAAAAATACTTTTAGGTTTATATTGTAATGTTTTCTTTTTATTGATGCCAGTGAAGCTCACCTTAGGTTCATGAACTTCAGAAGCTTTTTATATGCTTTTGAAATATGTATTATATATAATAATATTCACACAAACCCAGAGTTTGTGCAATAGTTTGATTTTCCTTGCACGTGATTTATTTTTTCTCGTTTGCTTTCTATCCTTTTATTTTATTATTATTTTTAAATTTTTTTGCAAACTTCTTCCAAGAGTTGCAAGAGTTTAATCCTACCTAGCAAAATTGCAAGCTTTGCACCATGTGCTGGCAGTTGATGTGGTTAACATATGTGCCTACCTCCTCTAGCAGAAGAGGCAAATCTTATCTTGTGCAGCCCATTTATAGCAGATGGCAAGGCAGCACCAGTATGCTTATAAAATAGACTTGGTACTTAGTGTTAAAGCCACCTCTTCACTTTTAAATGCATTAGGATCCAAAGCAAGTATGAGTAATCATTGGTTAAGGACCTAATATTATCATTGGTTATATGACCTAATATGTATCCTGCAGCTAGCTGCAACTATTTGATGTAATTATTGCCATTTGATTTCCTGTCGAAATTTTTGAAAATAATAAAAAATAAAAATTAAAAAAAAGGAAAAGCTGGTCAAGTTTTAACTAAGCAGCTAGCAGTATGAGTTATACTAACAGAGTTTTATGTTCCAGTGAAAATAAGACATAATATTTTCAGTGATTTCAAAGCTAACCCAGAAAGGATCAGTAAACATTCAACTGATAAGATTTATCTTGCCTTGCTCCTGGAACAAGCCAGTTCATCATCTGCATATCATCCAGTTCCAAGCTTAGAGGAAGAATCAGTTCAACATCTGGAACACACACCTTTCACACTTTGATATGACAGAAAATACCACCTGTAACATGTACTTTACTGTCACGAAATCAACCAGGACAGGCAAAACAATGAACAGGTTCCTGCAGGCTAAAGAACAAAATAAGAATAATTTTTATATGGCTTCTCTTTCATACACCTCAAAGTGCTTTACAAAGGGTTTAATATACAAGAATATGCAGGGGTTCTGAAAGTTTAAGGTACTTGCTTCTAGCTCTCACATTGCAAGTCACTAATAGAAGCCAGATGTTCTAGCATGGAGTCCTAGTCTATTACCCACTGCCCCAGGCTGCCTACAATTCTAGTCACAAATGCTCAGCATCTTGTTTACTCTCATGTTTGTGTTTCATGCAATTTCGACATGAAGAAAATGAGGCTGTCCCTCTTGTGTATATCATACCTGGTACAGTTACAAGGCTAGCAGCACCTTTGATCCCTCTCTAGTCTCTCTGAGTGCCACCACTCAGGTTTTAGGTCTCTTGCCTCACCTGCTCTGGCATGGAATCTCTCACAGTTCTCCCACTGTCAGACCGGCGTCCCCAGAATACAAACCCCTGTGTACCAACTGTGATTCTTCAGCATGCCCAACTGGGTCTGGGGAGCTGTAATCTTCCATTTCAGAGCTGTGATCAGTGTGTGAATTCAGTGACTCAAAACAGCATTTCCAAGATAAACTATATTTTAGTCTTAACTGTAAGAACAAAGCATGAAAAAAGAAAATAGTTCTTAACATAATAAAAGGTCTCTACACATCACTGTCTTACCTAAAGCTCAGGTATGCTAATCCCAGACACCCCATATCTTGAGGGGCTCAGTTTCCTTCCCAGCAGTCTCTGCTTCTCTTGCCCCCATTCTTCACGGGCTGCCTTTTTATCAGTCTCAATGTTCCCTATTTCAGTTTCCTGCCTGGAGCTCCCCTCTTGCTGGTTAAAAGCCAGTTGGCTAAACTCAGCATGGATGGAGGTGAAAATTCACAGAGAATGATACCTGCCTTGTCCCTTTAAATACCAGTTAATGGAGACACCTGAAGCTTTTGTCTGCTTTCCTGCATATGTGCAATTAGCTCCAGGTGGAATTAACGTCTTGTGATCATATGGCAAACAACAAAATAGCAATCAAAGAGATGGACATCTAATATTAATAAAATATTACAGGCAGCTCCCATGACCTTCCCGCTACAAATATTCATCAATAATAACATGGATTACTTAGAGCGCAGTGTGTCAATAATATATGTGGCCGATGGATGCACAAAATGAAAAGTGATCAAAGAACACGCTAAAAGAGGTAGCTCCCATATAAAAGGTACAAAGAACACTATTTCTGCATGAATTTAAGTTGCAAGACCAGCATTAGCAGACATCTCACTGCTACATTGTTACTAAACTTAAAATCTGATCTCTTTTTCCACTGTTTTAAGGACGAATATATTTTATACCTTATAGGAATGAGCAAACGGCTATAAAACCATATTTACCTCTGAGACTTATAAAAAAGTTACTTTGTCAGCTTTTGAATGCTGTTCTGCAATTGTGTCATAACTGATCTTGGTTTCAGCTCCAGATTGTCTCTCCCTAGCACCTTATAAATTAGATCAACTTATTAGTAATATTCACTCAGGAGTTAATCTTCCACTGCAACAAAGATTAGTTATGACACACTGACAGAACAACATTCAAAGGCTCTGGAGGTACAATCTTTTTGTAATTCTCTGAGGTACATGTGTTGTTTTTAGTTTTTTGTTCATTCTGACAACATCCTTGGGTTTATATCTTGGTATTAGAATATTGTTTTGTTTTTCTTTCAGATTATATTTTTAATCTTAAAGCTATCTATATGAATGATCAGAGGTACAACATTGTTTGTGGTTGTTTACATTTTCCTCTATAGGTAAATAATGTATATGCTTTTCCGTACTACTGTCTACTTTGTTTACTTTGTCCCATATGTCCCCTCTACCCCTCATTCCACAAGAGTACGCAGAAAAAAACCTTTCCCTGGAAGAAAGTTATCCTTGCAGGGCATCTTGTGCCTTCAATTCCTGTGTTCTTAAACATACACATGCAAAAATGCCTCTGATCTAACGGAGTGACAGGAAAGATAGAATAGGCAAGAATGGGTCCTGAAAAGGCAGTGAAGAGTCAGTCCTGCCTTTGCAGAGAGGAATTCCTGTTGGGCTCTTCCCCATAATGCCCCCTTCCAATCCATGACCTCACTGTAGAACTAGTAGTCATGCTGCCATTGGCTGCAAGCCTGATCTGTTTGTCATGACTCTGTGGAAATGATGTAGATATGCTGATGGAGTTAATGCTGCCTAAGGCAGTATTTCACTTTCCACAAATTTAGACCACAATTTGGGGTATGAGCATGTATCTTAGTGCAGCTCTTTCCTGACTCTTCCTTCGGTCATCTTCCATGGGGCACTTGCAACTCTCCCTGGTGACTGCTATGAAATAACAGGATTTTTGTGCATCTGTGCTGATGCCACTTCTCCTAGTTTTCATAATCTTTATGCAGTGTATGTGGAACTTCATTGTTTTCCAGCAGTTGTGCCATAAAATCTGGTTAGTTGAACACACACTTTGAGAGCTACCCTCAAAGAAACTCCATGTGGACCAAAACAAAAAGACAAAAAACAAAACCCAAAAACATGGTATGGGAAAAGGACCCAAGAAACAGTTTGAAGTGAGGCATATAGAGCTTCTTTCTCCCGGGGCAGAGTTAAGGAGTCCAGAGGGGACAGGGGGCATGAGTAAAATCCTTTTAACCTGCAGAAACCAGAGGAACACTGTGTCCAACTCTCTGAAACTCATGATATTGTGTGGAGTGCCTTGTTGGCATAGCTCCTTAAGGACTCATGCTCGCTTGGTGGTTATCCCCTGCCCTTATGGCTGCCCAGTAGAAGATACAAATGGGCTGTAAGAGTTAATGCTGCTTTTAACAATATTAACTATTATGCAGATATTCGTTGTATTTCAGAGACAGTAAATAAGCAGAATGGAGCTATTCCCTAGCCCTAAATCTCCCAACACCCTCATATCTGAAATATCTATCAAGTAGTAATAGACATTTTTTCTTATTAAATAGTAGAAGAAATTGTTCTATTACCTCCTGGGTAGGGAGAAACACATACCCTTTCATCTCTCCATCTTAGGTATTATATAGCCCCCATTATCACCAAACAATTGTTAATGTATTTATCCTCACAACACCCCTGTGAGATAAAGAAGTGCTATTATCTGATGGTGACCAGATAGCAACTGTGAAAAAACGGGACAGGGGGTGGGGGGTAATAGGTGCCTATATAAGAAAAAGTCCCCAAAAATGTGACTGTCCCTTTAAAAATGGGACATCTGGTCACCCTATATTATTCCCATTTATAGATGGAATATTGAGGCACAAACATCTTGCCCAAAGTCACACAGGAGGCCTGCAGAGGAGCAAGGAATTAAAACTGGACCTTCCAAGTCCTAGGCTTATATCCCCATAGACTCTCCTTTTTTGCTCCTACTGGGCTTTTTGACTGTTTGCCACCCCTTTTTCCAGCATGTTAAATTATCATATCCTGGGTGAGGTTTTGACTATCACTTCATTTCCTGGTTCTATTACTGTTATGATTGTTGTTATTTTGTAACAATTCTGTTGTCCTCATGCTTTATGACAATGTTTCCCCTAACTGACGATCTCATAAATATTGGTTGACCACATTCATGTCAGCTGGGTTCTCTCTTCTTGGTGATTTTCTGCCTCTTTCAAAAGTGCAGACAGTAGTCAAGTGGTTGAAGCTGAGGAAAGAGGTATCCCAGTTTCCCAAAGGCAGGCAATCAGGGATAGAGAATCCATAGATACTCCTCAATTATTTTTATATTAAAATATAAATATATTATATTCCCGTTGTGTAAGGAATATTTCCAGCCCAATAGAGTTCTGATAGCAGAAAAGAATCATTAGTGTGATAAAGAGATTCTTCATGTGCCATCTATACCATTAACCCAAGACAATCTAACTGTTGTAGAAATGTGGTTAAAATTTCCATCAGCAATCGATATTAAAATTACTCATCAGGGTACTCATGTAATGTGTAGAGAAACAAGCCTTGACAAGATTCTGGCTATGTCAACACTTGGAGCTAAAGCTGTGATTCCCAACTCATGTAGATATACTTACATTAGCCCTCATCCAGCTGGCACACTAAAAATAGTAGTTTAACCTTTCTAGCATGGGCAGAGGTGAGTGGCAGCATGGGATAGCCACTTGAAGTATGTACCCATGGAGTCCAGGCGTAGGCGCCAACTTTTCCAGGTGCTGGTGGGTGCTCGGCCCCACCCCTGCTCCGCCCCCTCCCTGCCCCTATTGGACCCCTTCCCTAAATCCCTGCCCCAGTCCCGCCTCTTCCCCAAGCACGCCATGTTCCCTCTCCTCCCCCCTCCCAGTGCTTGCCACCATGAATCAACTGTTTCACGGCGGGAAGCGCTGGGAGGGAGTGGGGAGAAGCAGAGTGTGGTGTGCTCAGGGGAGGAGGCGGAGGTGGAACAGAGGTGAGGTGGGGCAGGGGGGCAGGGAGGAAAGCTGCCAGTGGGTGCAGAGTACCCACCAATTTTTCCCTGTGGGTGCTCCAGCCCCTGAGCACCCATGGAATCAGCACCTATGAGACCAGGAGTGTCTGTACTCAGGACAGCTAGTTTGTGCTGCCGCTCATTGCTGTCCATTCTACCACAGCTATACAGTTATTTTTAGTTTGTCAGCTCAATGAGAGCTAGTGTGAGTACATTTATGTAAGCATGGAATCACACCGGGGCACCGGAACAGGGAGGGCCAAGAGGCCTTCCCACTTTTGAAAATGGACAAGCCTAGCCCATCCACTTTTTGCCCCGGGCCAGCCCCCTGCACCTTCGCTTCCTCTTGAGGCCCCACTCACCTGCCCAGGCCAGAAGCTGGAGCCCAGCCCAGGTCAGAGTGGTCTGGGGAACCCATGGAGCTGTGGGAAGCCACAGACCCTCCACCTGCCTGAGGTGCGGGGGATTGAGAACAGCGCCTGGCCTGTGTCCCCACCCCCTTGCCCTCCGCCCAGGGAAGGTGGAGGGGCCATGGGTCCCCATAGCTGCCCTCATGTCTCTTATCATGGCCTGGCTGCAATTCTTCAGCACCCTAGGCCCTAGGCCTGGCCAGGTGGAAGCTAAAGCCAGGTTGGGTAAGAGTCATGCAAGCAGCTGTGGGGCACCACGGACCCTCCACCTGCCTTTGGTAGAGGGCCCAGGGGTGGGGACACAGGCTGGGGACTGCTTTCAGGCCCCTCCACCCCAAGCAGGTGGAGAGGCCTGGGGTCCCTGGCCCGGCTCTGACTTTTGGCTTGGCTGGGGGGCAGGGCCTCAGGGGGAAGAGGAAGGGCAGGGGCTTGGCCATGGAGGTGTTAGGGTCCCATGATCCCCTCCCACACACTTTTAGGAAGAATCCATCACCCCTGAATCACACTCTTAGCTCTTATTGTAGATATAGACTGAGTTTATATGGTTACATAACAAATTGGCAAACATTTGACTGTGATAGGACAGCAGCTCACTAGTGTCGTTGCAAACATTATTTCCAATCATTTGAAAGTAATCTTGAAAGTGTTCAGTGCAGCCCAAAGAGTAGCTAACATATACCACTGGAAAATCTTCAAGGCAAAATAAAGAATTCAATAAGAATCCCAAGCACTACTTCTTGATGGTTATTATTTCTGAGAGTGGATCCAGTGTTCTAAGAACAATGTGAGATAGTCATTTCCCATTTGTGTCTTGGTTTGCACACCTTTTCAATCTGCTTATGCATATTTTTCTCAGGAATGACAATATTAAACACCTTCTGGCAGAGAGGCTTGGACACATATTAGGTGACCTGTAATGATCTGCAGCTTTCTTTGGGAACAGAAAAAGAAAAGGTCTCTCTCTTCATAAATTTGAGGAAAAAGTGCAGATCTGCACCAGATGATGAGCCGTCAACTTCTGACATACTTGAAAGGCTTGGAGAATTAGAAAAGTTTACGTACAACATAGTACAAGATGTGTAACTGAGTAGTGGAAATATAAGGAATGCATATGTCAGGGGTCTTTTTAAAATTCAATTCTTATTGGTTTTTTTTTTTTAAAGATTGATTTACATGACTAGCTAGATAACAAAATTATGCAGTGTAAACTGTACTGCATCAATATCCTAGCAATTCTGCAATGCCTAGGCTAATATTCCAGTGACTTAGTATATACCACATATCAACATATATACATACAAACTATACCTGTTCAACACATAAAGTAATATAAAGTATCAAGTTCACAGTGTTCAGTGGCTTCTGAATGCCTCTTAGTGGTCGAACATCCCAAAGCCTTCCTTATAGCATCACTGCTGGATCCATCTGCTGATCATCATAATCTTGTCTTGCCTTCATTCTCATCCTTTAGGGACAGGTGGAATGCCACGGAAGATCACCTGAGATTCCATTTCTTTAAGCATCTCCATCCTGACATAATTTCCCTTGATGAATTTCAGCAAGAATCTATCAGTATGATTTGTACAACATGAAGGACAGTCAGTGGATTCTTTCCTGCTCCTGATCATCTTCACCCTAAGGTCCACATCCCATATCTTAGCTCCTGGAAGACAGCACACTCTTCTGTTCTCTGGATCAGCCCTGGTGAAAGGCCTATCTGTTCTTCTTAGTAGTGAGTCACTAATTGCATAGACCTGCCTCTTCCTGGTGTTGGTGTGATTCTCCAGCCTTCCTCCTGTTCTTTCTGTCTGCAAGTCCTGTTGTCTTTTGTTCTCTCTAGCAATCTTCTGTGAGTCATCCTCTATCTTGTTTCCCAAAATACACAACCAAAGGAGGGCATTAGAGACAGGACCCGCTCCTCCCCCAGTCCCAAATCCTCCCTGCGATTCTTCAACTATTGGAAGGCAGTGCCTTCTCTGGACTGTAGATCAGCGCTGAGGAAAGCAAATGATCTGTTCTTGGTTGAGCATCAAAAGTTCACTTGCACAACACTTGTTAGCTTTTTTTTGTGTTGGAAGTCTAATTAAATGATAATAGAATACCACCGCGATAGGCAAAGTCCCTTTTACACTGATTTCTGAAATGTAAATTGTGGCTGTAATTGGCAATATCATAACGGCTCTCAAATATTCAAGCTGTTCTCCTTCCAGCATTTATTCAGAAAATACTTTTTTTATCTAGAAGATACTGCTGTTGCTGCTGCGCCTCTTGATGCATACACTGCATTAATTTCTTACACTGAAAGTGATGAGTGGTTTGTAATGTCAGTTAAAGATGAGAGGCTACAAAGTCAAGTGGAATCCTGTGAACATGAATCTTGTGACGCCATGGCAACTCTAAGAAGTCCAGTCTCTCTTGAAGCCTAACAGGGAGATTAATGATGACAAACCCACTCATGGCATTAATTTATTACAAAACCTTTATTTGTTTTTCATTAAAATTGAGAAAGATAAAATTGTGGCAGATTTCCAATGTTTGTTTGGTGAGGCTGTCTAAATACCACACAGATCAAAACTGTTATTCCGTGTTCACTAAAACATTGGGGGAGAAAATAAACTATGAAAATATGAACCCTCCTTTCCACCTTTAATTTCTTACACTCCATCCCTCCACTCCATTTCTTATTTAAATTGTGAACTAAAAAAAAGGGGGGGGCAGGCTGTTTGGATAAATGGGCATTTCTTGTAATGTATATTTCTATGTCATGTATTATATACATGAATCTAATTAACTGAGAAAATATTTAGTCAATCAAAATTATCTCTGTTGCACAGTTACTTAAATAAAGTGCAAATGTTGATATAGAAATTACCTTGCCCTATATATGCTATAGTAGAATGTCTGCACCACATCAACTTTTATTTAAAGGTTATCACTTGGAAATGTTCAAAAGTAAAATGTCTTTGCATATGTGTGGAGGGGAGGGGGAAGAGGGTTTTTTTCCTCTCTATTATTGTCTCTCCCCCCTTTTTCTTTTTAAGGGGGAGAGAGAGAGTTTGATCCCATACCGATAGCCATGGTATCTAGGCACAATTACATTATGTATTTACTTTATTAAGTACATGGATAATATTGTGTAAGTGAATGATTGTAGCTTGGCTATCTTTCTTCCCCTACCCCACAAGATAGTCCTTTAGTTTCTCTTTGCTATGTGAAACCTTACTAATCTGAAGGAAGACTCATTTTGACTCTGATTACTGGTGCATATTCAAGTAGTTGTGAAAGATATGTCTATAATCAATAGTATATCAAAAGGATTCTCTATAATCCTTTGAGAAAATTTGCTCCATTTAAACAGAGTAAAAGAAACCATTTTTAGGAACTCTAGTTCTGTGTTAATACAAATAAGATATTTTGAATATTCCCCTTTTTATATTTGTTGTCTCTATGCAAGTTGCCTCTATTCAGCTGTGAACCCACAAAATTAAATTTTCCTCTAACAAGACAAATTTTAGAAAGAATTTTAGAAGTGATAAAGTGAACATCAATTTTCTTCAGGAAAGAACTGCAGAAGTGAGCCTGAGAGGAGGACAACTTCATGAGTCTCTCTTCTTGTATGTGTAATTTGCCTTCTTCCTCATTGTCAATAAGAAACAGTTCTTCATCATTACCCATAAGCCTACATATACTATGTATCCCCTTCATATGGATCACAAGTATCCACCAGAGTCACAGCATTATCCTTGTGAAGATCCTATACCCCCACATCAGCTATAGACACCCCAATGGCAAATCCTGAGTAACATGGAGTCACCACTACTACTAAGTAATGGCACAAGTGGTGCAGTCATGCCAGGGCCCTTGAGGTTATGGGGGCTAAACCAGAGGTGCCTCTAGGGAAGAATGGATCTCACTGCCCCCTTACCAGTTCAGGGGCATGACTGAGATGGCGGGGGTCTTCTCACTGCGGTAACCCCAGGCCCTGGATATGAGCAGCTGGCAATGACACAGCTCATTATTAATGATCTGGATGATGGAATTAACTGCATGCTCAGCAAGTTCGCAGATGACCCTAAGCTGGGGGGAGAGGTAAATATATTGGAGGGTAGGGATAGGATATAGAGGGACCTAGACAAAATGGAGGATTCGGCCAAAAGAAAACTGATGAGGTTCAACAAGGACAAGTGCAAAGTCCTGCACTTAGGAAGAAAGAATCCCATGCACTGCTACAGGCTTGCGACCAACTGGCTAAGCAGCAGTTCTGCAGAAAAGGACTGGGGATTACAGTGGATGAGAAGCTGGATATGAGTCAACAGTGTGCCCTTGTTGCCAAGAAGGCTAATGGCATTTTGGGCTCTATAAGTAGGGGCATTGCCAGCAGATCGAGGGATGTGATCATTCCCCTCTATTCGACATTGGTGAGGCCTCATCTGGAGTACTCTGTCCAGTTTTGGGCCCCACACTACAAGAAGGATGTGGAAAAATTGGAAAGGGTCTAGCAAAGGGAAACAAAAATGATTAGGGGCTGGAGTACATGACTTATGAGGAGACGTTGAGGGGACTGGGGTGGTTGAGTCTGCAGAAAAGAAGAATGGGGGTATGGATTTGATAGCTGCTTTCAACTACTTGAAAGGGGGTTCCAAAGAGGATGGAGCTAGGCTCAGGGCCGGTGCAAGGAAGTTTCGTGCCCTAGGCAAAACTTCCACCTTGCACCCCCCACCCAGCTAACCCCGCCCCCCCCCATGGCAGCTAACTCAGCCCCCCACCTGGGAAGCCCCCCCTGCAGCAGCTACCCCCACACTGCGACAGCTAACCCCTTTCCCCCCCGTTCCCCCACAGCAACTAACCCCACCCAGGGAGACTCCCCCTGTCCCCCCACGGCAGCTAACCCTGCCTGGGGAGACTTGCCCTCTCCCCCACCACAGCAGCTAACCCTGCCTGGGGAGACTTCCTCCTTCTCCCCCCACCCGCCACGGCAGCTAACCCTGCCTGGGGAGACTTCCCCTCTCTCTCCCCCCCGCCACCACCGCCGCTGCCTCGGCAGCTAACCCTGCCTGGGTAGCCCGCCCCAGCTCACCTCGGCTCCACCTCCTCCACTGAGGACACTGGTGCTGCTCTAATTCTCCTCCCCGCCCAGGCTTGCGGTGCTGATTGGAGGAGAATTAGAGCTGGATTGTGTGCTCAGCGGAGGAGGCAGAGTGGAGGTAAGCTGGAGCGGGGATCTGTTCCCCTGTGTGCCCCCCCGTTACTGCAGGCAGCCCTCCCTGTGCGCCCCCCTGTGCGTCCCCCCACCCAGCTCACCTCCACTCCACCTCCTCACCTGAGGGGACTTTTAGGCGCCCCCAACCACTAGGCGCCCTAGGCGGCTGCCTAGTTTGCCTAAATGGTTGCTCCGGCCCTGGCTAGGCTGTTCTCAGTGCTGGCAGCTTACAGAACAAGAAGCAATGGTCTCCAGTTGCAGTGGGGGAGGTCTAGGTTGGTTATTAGGAAACACTATTTCACTAGGAGGGTGGTGAAGCACTGGAATGGGTTACCTAAGGAGGCGGTGGAATCTATATCCTTAAAGACTTTTAAGGCCTGGCTTGACAAAGCCTTGGCTGGGATGATTTTGTTGGTGTTGGTCCTGCTTTGAGAAGGGGGTTGGACTAGATGACCTCCTGAGGTCTCTTTCAACCCTAATATTCTATGATTCTATGCCCACAGAGAAGGCATGGGGGACTGCATCATAAGGAAATGTGGGGGGCAAGAGGGGGAGACGCAGAGACAGAAGAGACTTTCCCTCCTCAAGAGAGAGTGCAAGATAAAACCCTTGGCCATTTTGATGGGGTGGAAGTGTGTGGGAAGAACTGGGAAGAATAGATTGGAACTGGAGGGGATCAAGCAGGAGAGATGAGGGAGAACTTGTGGGGGCCTGAAATGGGGCTGGAAGTAGATGATAGAAGTAGAGGGAGGAGAGGGAAGAGAGCTAAAAGGACCTGTGGGATTATTAAATTGAGGCTGTTGGAGCTGAGTGCTGGACTAAAGGAAGATCAAGGAGGCCTCACGTCGACTAGGCCTCAACTAGAGAGCTGGGTGCCATGTTTCAGGAAAGATGTGGACAAACAGGAGAAAGCCCAGAGAAGAACAACAAAAATGATTAGAGGTCTAGAAAACATGACCTATGAGTGAATATTAAAAAAAAAAAAGGAGGGGGTGGGGGTTGTTTAGTCTGGAGAAGAGAAAACAGAGGGACGATGATAACAGTTTTCCACTACATAAAAGATTGTTACAAGGAAGAGGGAGAAAATGTATTCTCCTTAATCACCGAGGATAGGACAAGAAGCAGTGGGCTTAATTTGCAGCAAGGGCAGTTTAAGATGCACATTAGGAAAAACTTCCTGTCGGGGTGGTTAAGCACTAAAATAAATTGCCTATGGAGGTTGTGGAATCTCTATCATTGGAGATATTTAAAAGCCGGTTAGACAAACACCTGTCAGAGATAGTCTAGATAATACTTAGTCTTAATATGAGTGCAGGGAACTGGACTAGATCACCTCTGTAGGTCCCTTCCAGTCCTACGATTCTATGAACTGGAGAGAAGTGAGAGATGCCATGGGGGAGCAAGGTCTGTGGGGAGCTTGGGGGTGGGGCATGAGAAGGAAGCTAGATGGGAGCTGGAGGGGAGCTCAGAAGGAGATCAGGCTCTAAAGTGGGGTGGTGATGGTGGAGAAGAGAAGTTAGGAAGGAGTAACCGGATGGGAATGGGGACTGTGGGGGAGCTGGAGGTGGCAGATTTCAGAATCAGGAATGGGGTGCCTAACCTATTCTTGCTCCAGGGGCCTCTGCGGCCTTGTTACACCACCGTGGCCAAAGAGTCCCACACAGGTCTTTAAGCACCTGCTGTTACTGGTATTCTCTGGTACAAAAGGCTGACATGCAAAATGTAATCCTGCCATGGGCCTTTTATTATGTTCTTATTTATTTACATTTCTCAAATTTTCCAGACACGAGGCTCTGGCCATTATAAAAATAAGACTTAACAGTTCAGACTCATGTCCAAAATGAATAAATATAAAGCAATTCCACCAGATTCTCCCACTATCCCCAGATAATGCATATCCCCCAGCATTACCCCCAGGCTTTCTTCACTCAGTACAGCTGCCCCCTCCTCAAGCCTGGTCCACACAAAAGCCTTCTGTGTACTTGCCTTTAATGTGGATGGGGGTATGTGCACCACTAAGTCCCTTTTTCTTTTCCTGGACACCCTTAAATAGAGCTAGAAAGAATTTTCGGTGTTTTTTCCCAGATCTTTTCTCACATTTTTAAAATGTATTTTTTTCAAATATTTTAACATATTTTTAAAACATTTGAAATTTTAGGCTGAAAAAAAAACCAAACCAAAACAAAACAAAACAAAAACCCCTTGTCATCCATGCAGTTGTCACCGCAGATTAGGGTCCTGATTCTGTAAAGACCTACTAATGTGTTTACCATTATTCAAGTGATTAGTCCTACTGAGATCCACAGGTATACTCATGGTCATAAAATTAAGTCTATATTCAAGAGTTCACAGGAGCAGGACCTTGCTTATGTGCTTTACATGGAGATACCGTTAAATTCATAACTAGACTGGAAAATTAGAATGGTTGAGCTTTTATTTTCCCTGTGTGGCCTCTGCCTGTTCTCTAAATATTCTGAAAAACAAACAAACAAACTAATTTACAAGAAAATCCCAGGGCCTTTCAACATTATTTCTTAGTAGTGTAAAAAATGGAGACTCTGTATGTCTTTGTTTCTAATTGTAGATATGCTTCCAGATGATCCAGACTTCAGCTTTTGCCCTTAAAGCTTTTGATTGTATTTTGGTCTGTTTTGAATGATTCACTGCAATGGTATACTTACCATTTGTCCCCTGCTTACACTCCATATAGTAATTAGTGAACGTGTTTGACTGAAATTACTTCTTTATTCATTTTTTGGGCTACTAGTTTTTCAGAGCATATTGTAAGCTAAAGAAAGAAAAGTACCCAGTTCACAACAGCCATCCATACAAGTTCATTCAGCCCTGACAGAGGAAATTATATTTTAGCCACAGATCACAAGAACTCAGATGAAGAGAAAGAATAGTCTGGGGAAAAGGCAAAAACTGGAAAATGAGGTAAATTAAGCTTTCTGCACAAGTGAGACATCTATTTCACTGAAAAATAAGCCATATATCAGATATCTTTCTGCCACAGGAAATATCCACAATTCAGAGAAATTTGATAGAACAGCATAGCTAAAGAGACACTATTTACCCACTTTCTCTATTTCTCTCACCTCGAATAATGAAAAGAGACTAGTCCGGTGCTTTGTAACCTTTCCAATCTTATACTACAGGCTTTCTCTTTACTTAGCCTTCCAAATCCTATTTTTTCTTCCATAGCCCAGATTTTTTGGTGATCTGTCTCATTTTGTTGCCACCAACCAACCTGAAAATGTTGTAATTATAACCAGTATTGTCAGTGCTGACTATAATCACTTTCCATTACAACGTCATTGTTTTAGTTGCTTATAACTCAGCCAAACTTTTACCATTCAGGCTGAACATTTCCATACTAGTTGTCTGTCTCAGGCTGAAGTTTTTATAGATAGCTGAATAATTTTGGATGAAACTATTTCCACAAAGAAGATTAGGGAATAAGAGATTGTTTTTTTCCCAGAGTTGAAAAGTCTTTCAATTATTCATTTGAGAGGTCCAGAACCTCCACGGTTTGGAGCACAGATCTGAAATTAGTAGGGGGATTAATTTGGAGTCAGCATAGTGCCTATTGCTATCCCTCTGAAAAATCCACCCAGATTTGGCTGAGTTGCAAACCTCTGAAAATGGCCATTTGCACATGTTTAGTAGCTATGCTCATTCTATATACACTAAGGATGCACTCTGGCTCCACATAGCTTGAGGTCCAGCCAGACTTCACTTACTGCTGCGCCTTCAGTTTAGAGGAAGGCATGGTGGGTTGAAAGCCCCAAAGAGACTATAAGTTATAAACTCAGATCTTCTGTTGAGTGGTGTGGTGTGTTGGGATAAATAGGTCTACAAAATTACCCTAATTGCAACCTTAATTGTCAAAACTGAGTAAAAGCTTATAAAATATCACAATACCTTATAACAACAAATGTTGTAAGGAAAAAGTACTAAAAGGGAGATATGAAGACTGAATTAGTGTAGGAACAGAAGTGTATAATTGTACTATAAGAATAAAGGTACTAATGTATGTCTTGATTTTATTCTACTAGCCACCCCATTTGAATAGCTGAAAGAAATGACCCTTTGGGGCTAGGAGAGATTCTGTTTCCCATGCATTACAAATGAGGCCCTTTTAGTTCTTTGTTTGAAGGCTTAGCTAGTAAGAGACTGGATTTTGTATTGAGTCTATGGTAAGTAGATTAGAGGAATGTTGAAGGCCTGGGCCTTAGTGTGAATTGTTTTGGTTATGAAACATAGCAAGGTTTAATTTACAATGCCTTTTCTTGCTCAACATAAAAAACTGCTGTATAACTTTGAAGGTCTCTGTAAAAGATTGTTTGTGTGAATGAGGAATGTATGCATCAGGTATGAAGGCCATTGTTATAGCCAAATGGTCAAGGAAGAAGGAGTGAAGAGACTTAACAACACCAGAGAACCATCAACGTGCATCCATAATGAAGGAAACGCAGATTGACAACCCTAAGGTGCAGGTTGGCACCCCTAAGGGCAAGACAATTGATTAAATCGAAACCAGGTCAGGATGACCTTTCTCTGGTACCACCTCCCCACTGAGGTGTATTGGAATGTTTACATCAAAATATACCACAATTAAGAAGTAACAGGTCACAAACTGATACAGCAAAATCCATAGACTTCAACAGAGAAAAAGGACTATGAGAACAGAGTGCTTTGCCATGGGACTTTGGGATCGCCTTGCCACAACTCCAAGAACATCGGATCGCAACTGACAGAGCCCTGCTCCCCTCTGCGACCAATCTGGCTGGCCACTAAATTGATCCAGACTCTGGACTGGTAACTATAAATATCAATTGGCAGGACTGGGTGCATGGTGTATGTGTGTGTGTAATTGAAAAGCATATGCTAACTGCTGTATTCTCAATAACTGCGGCGTTTTTGCCTTCTCCCCTATAAAAGATCCTGCGTGTTTCTTATAAGTATAACATTAGCCCAAACTAAAAGGACTACTGATATAATTCAAGGACTGTGTTAAAATCATGGCTGGTAAACAACAGAGTGAAACTAAAAGTCAATGAACCAAAATTAATGTGCCAGAAATTAGGCTGAAATGTGGACTAAGTAATGAAGGATGGGCTATTCCACCAACCACTCTCTTTCTGGGTCCTTAGAGGAAGAAACTTTGCAGGGGGGGGGGGAATTTACTACTGGAGTGAGCTTCACCATCATGTTTCCATCCCTACCTTCTCTTGGGATCCAGGACCTCCTCCATCCTAATCCTGACCCGATCAGGCCAGAAAGAGGTTGGCAGATGACATCACCACCTCCACCAGCTCCACCTAAATCCTGAATGCCTCCTGGGATGTGAAACTTTGTCATCCCCATCCCCATTTGTGTGTTCTTTTCCTTCCTCATCTCATTTCTTATCTTTCCTTTCTCTCTCTCCTTTTTCCTTCCATTTGATAAGAGTTTGGCTTAACTAGCCAAGACTGCATGTTTTGCCACAGTGCTATGATCCTCTGACCAAAGAGGCAGCTAACTGCAATGCCCTGAATCGCTGGATGCAGGTACAAGTTTGCCAGATCTTGGAGTGGCTGATAAGACTATAGGCTGTTCCTGTATTTTTTCAGTAGTGAGGTGGTACTGGAGACAGAAGCTTCATTTTCTATCTTTGCTATTCTTTTTCTCCCCTTTTGTGTGTGTTTGTCTTGTTTATTTTTCTTGTGAGCAAATGGGAATGGATTTGAACAGCAGCAACAATACCAACCCATCTCAACTAATTTCATCTCTTTCCCCACAAAATGATAGTTATTACTATCTTTGATACCATCCAATATACTGTCAAACAAGGGTTTGTTTGTTTTTTTCTTCTAAAAACTCTCTCCAGTTAAAGAGAACAAGGGCTGTTGTTAAAATGAAAGCCCTATTTAATATTTTAATTTCAAATGCTTTAACTGTTTTTCCTTTTTGTCTGTATCTTTAATAAAAGGATAAAAATATGTTTAATGGTGTGTTTGCCATGTTACTAAGCAGGCTGAGGTCTCTGAATACCAGATCCCAAACCTTGTTTAACACTGCTTAATGTTGGATATTGACAGGATCTTGTTAACACTTTTGACTCTTTGGGGCCATTTATTCCATCTAAATTAATGCAACAGCTATTAATAATGTGGTGCACTTTATATGCCTTTGTAGTACTGACTCAGGTCTTGTACCCATTCTGACAGTCCCCAGGGTACAATCTGGACAATTGAACAGCTGTGTCCTCTCAACCCTCCAACCTGGAGTGCCTTTTACACTGTTTTGCTATGAGAACAACCACTCCTAACCTGTTCCCACACCGCTTCTAGCATGCAAAATCACTCCCAGTTGAATGATATGAGTGCTCTAGCCAGTCATTCCTGAATTATATTGCAGAGTGACACCAGTGAATTCTCAGTCCCAGACTTGTCCCCAGAAATGTGCATCTTGTACTGCCCAGCATCCTTGTGAGCAATACCAGTTCATACGAAGTCTGTCATTTCATTAATAGAAAATGATATGCACAAACCCTGTTATCACAAATGGAGATTCCAAGGGCTTCAATCCAAACACACACTGGTTTAGATAAAACAATAAAACAAATTTATTAACTACAGAAAGATAGATTTTAAGTGATTACAACTAAGATGGCATAAGAGTCAGAATTTGGTACAAAGAAATAAAAGGTAAAATGCAAACTAATATCTAACTTAACAAGCTAAATGAACTTAAAGCAAAAAGGTTTCTCTTACCATGTGCTTACAGCAGTCTGTATAGATTCCTCCCCAGCCAGTACCCCTCCCTCAGTTCAATGATTCTTTCTTTGTCTTTCAAATGTTCTTGATGCCACGAGTAGAGATGAGGGGAGAGAGGTGATTTGTGTCCTCTGTTCTCCCTTCTTATCACATTTCTCTTATTTGAGAATCATCTCCGTCTGGGGTTCAGGCAACAACAGGTCGGTTTGCCAAGATGTACATTTTTCACTCACACCCTTTTTTCTGGCAAACAATGGCTGCTTAACCAAGTGATAGTCTATGTTATTATGCTGACACCTTGTTGAGGTGCTTATTGTCTCAGAGGAACTGGTTTTTTGCCTGCTTTTCTAATCTTGGACCATGTCTCAGTAAGGTCACACAGTAGAAACTTATAACTTTACATACAATGTTGTTACACATATTTTACCAGAACAATAATGTTATGTGTATTATGAGTTTTCAAATGATACCTCACCAGGCATACTTTGTAAAAAATCCATTATAATCTTGTAAAAGTGGTGAACATAGGGGTTTACTCTGTCACACCCATACTTTAGGAGAAAGGGAAGTATCATTTCCCTAATGAGGTAACAGAAAGGTGCACAAGGTCACACTTAGCAGATCTCAGAATAGAACCCTATTGCTAATATTCACATAGCCACAACCTTTAAGAGTAAATGTGCCAAACCTCTTTGCTGTATGCAACTACCAGATAACCATACTCCTTTCCAGAGCCAGGAATAGAACCAGAAATGGGAGAATTCTACTTCCCTTTCTATTGCTGTCTAGAAAATAGTTATGTAAACAAAGTGTGTGTTGCATTCTTTGTTTTGGCTGCTCCACATAGTAGACTGATATGCAGCTCAAGAAGTAGAAGTCTGTATTCTGCTGCAAAAGGACTTTGATATAATTGAGAATTCAGACCATATGATTCTGAATACACGAAAGAGAGTAGATTTCATAAGGCCCTGACCCTGTACACTTTTATCCATTAAAGTGATCCATTGAATTTAATGGGACCACTCATGGACATAAAGCTATCCACATGCATAAGTCTTTACAAGGTGGTGCCCCATTTACATAGTCACATTTCAGAGTACAATAACACTTTGACTTTGTCAGTAATGTGGGGAAATACATAATTTATTGATCTACAGCTGGTGTATTCTTATTTTTGAGAGTCTAATTTCCAAAATTAACAAAAGTGATTTCATGTGTAAATTATCACATAAAATGCATATAAAACTCTGTATAAAATTGGGGAATGTGAAATTAAACAATTTATTCTTAGTGTAAAAAATGCATAGCTCTGTGGTGATTAATTGTTGGCTTTTGGCTAGCTAGGTTGTTAGCACAGATATTTCTTGGATTACAATGCTCTGAAACATAACATATACACACATAAATACAAATTCATAATGTTTATGGGCCTATATAACAGTATAATTTGAGAATATGTTTCCAAGAGATTACTCCCAAATTCAAATATGGTTTGTTTGGCAGATCTGGAAAAGTGAAATGTTTCTGAATTTGCCCTTTTGATTGAAGTAATAATAAAAATAAATTGCCTGTAATCAAATAAAATATAATTATACCTATGCTGATTCAAATACAATTGTGGATGTTGCAATATGAGAGTCAGAGATGGAATGAGTTGTTTAATCATCTTTCTTTAAGAATTATTCATATATGAGATAAGTGAGTAGACTTGGTGTAAACAAAAATACAATGCGGGCACATGATGATGGAGTTTATTTGTATTCTTTTCTTTGATATCATTGAAGGAACTGCCATAATGCTCAAAAGCTTGGGGATGCATGCAAATGACAAGATGAATAGAGGTTAAAAGAATAGGGAGAGAAAGTATAGCTCTATAAAAGCAGAAGGAGAGCTCTTCCTCCTCCTTGAGTATGCAGTCCTCTCCCTCCTCCTTTTATCAATCTGCTTTAACCATCAGCAGAAAGAAGCTACTTTCATTAATCCTACCAGATAGTAGTAGTCTGCCAATTACCTGGCAATGCTCTCCTTGGATAATCTGAAAGTGACAGTTGAGTTATTACAATTGGGTTAGAAAAGACCAAATTTTACTTGGTGACAATTTACAATCCTGAGAAAAATTTTGCTGCAAGAAGCATCTTTCATTTCATACAATACCCTCAATATGGCAGACCTTAAATATGAACCTGTTGACCCATTGACAATAATGACATTGGTGATCATTTTAAATTCATAAGACCCCTCATTCAATTTAATATAATCCATGACTTCTAAATATGGATACTGTATATGTTACAGTATGTGCTCTGTATAATGAATTGATACCCTTCATTTTTAGCTAATTGCAGAGCTGTATGAATAATTGATTTTTGCTTCACTGGCTGTAGAAGGAAAACCCAAAATTAGGTCAACAAGAAGAGGGGGGTGGGAAATGAAAAAATAAAAATAAAACAGGTTAAGATTGAATAAAATGCTTTCTTTCATTTTTGAGGTTTGTAAACTTTTTTATATAAAATTGAAATTTACTTCAAACAAAAAGTAATTTTGAATAGAAAAAATAATATGTTTTGTTTAAAAATGTTGAAATAAAATGGTTTGACTTTTTCAGATCTTTTTTTAACTGAAACAATTTAATGAATTTCATGGAAATTTGAAAAATGTTTCAATCAACCCAAATTTGTAATTTTGGTGAAAAAGTATCAGCCATTTGTCCCCCCAGATCTAGTTTATTGTAAATAAGATGTGAAGAGAGAGAGACAGAGAGACAGACAGACGGAAAATAGTTATTTAAAAATCCATATGAAAGATTCTTTTCAATTCCTTTAGTTCTTGCCAATACTAAAGTAGAACAATTAATATACATATAAAAATGCAAACGTAAAACTTATAATTTGTTGAGTAGATGGCTGTGAGGAGAGAATAGGGTTTTAGTATATTGTAATTTTAGTTTACCCTGTTCATTACCTTTGTATTGCCACAACATTAACAATAAATATGTGTTTGGAGTTTTGTTCTGGGGTCTTTGTTTTGTTTGCTGTAAAATTTCTTCTCATTTATTTAAAATGTACACACATGCACAACCGTACCACACTTTTAAAATTCAAGAGATCACATAAATCTTCACTTTAACACTCTCTGCATCAGCTTTTCAGAAGGAAAAATCATCATTTAACTATCTTTGAAATGGCAACAAATGTTCTTGGGTAAAGAGATAGTCAGTTTTATGCAAAAACAATTAGGAGTCCTTGTGGCACCTTAGAGACTAACAAATTTATTTGGGCATAAGCTTTTGTGAGCTAGAACCCACTTCATCAGATGCATGGAGTGGGAAATACAGGAGCAGTTATAAATACATGAACAGATGTGAGTTGCCTTACCAAGTGTGAGGTCAGTCTAATGAGACAATTCAATTAACAACAGGATACCAAGAGAGGAAAAATAACTTTTGAAGTGGTAATGAGAGTGGCCCATTTCAGACAGTTGACAAGAAGGTGTGAGTAACAGTAGGGAGAAATTAGTATTGGGGAAATTAGGTTTAGGTTTTGTAATGACCCAAACACTCCCAGTCTATATTCAGGCCTAATCTGATGGTATCTAGTTTGCAAATTAATTCCAGTTCTGCAGTTTCATGTTGGAGTTTTTGAAGTTTTTGTTGTTCAAGAATTGCCACTTTTAGGTCTGTTATTGAGTGACCAGGGAGACTGACGTGTTCTTTTACTGTTTTTTGAATGTTATGATTCCTGATGTCAGATTTGTGTCCATTTATTCTTTTGCATAGAGACTGTCCGGTTTGGCCAATGTACATGGCAGAGGGGCATTGTTGGCACATGATGGATATACCATCCTGTTTTTTCTCTTATTAGACAACAGATACGTTTTGTCGTGTACAGGTTGTTTACAACATTAATGCCCACTGTTTTGTTAAATAATCTTACTAGACAACAGGTAAAAAGAGGAGCAAAATAGAACTGACTGAAGTCTTTTATTTGGACAGTTTTCCCATAAAAATAGTCTTAGTGAAACATTTACGTATTTTTGCAGGAAAATGTCAATTTTTACAAATAATTTCAGTTTTGCCACAGGAATTTCCAAAATGACATTTTTCAAGTGGACGTTAAACATTTCTTCAGCCTGCGTGCTAACAGGTTGTTGCCATTCTGAGTTCTTTGCATTGTCACATTGCTAGAAAATCAACATCCTAAAGATGTCAACCTTATCCAATCAAAATTGCCCAAGCAAAACACATTTTTAAAAGATTCTGTTGTGTTGCTATAACAACACGTAATCTGACAAGAAGCCTTGAAAAATCCCTAATCAACAGTTCTTTTATTTCAGAGAAACTCAGTTCATTCCATTTCTCTGAAAGTATAACAACAATTTAACACAACATGTTTATGAGTCAAAAGACCTTCCTGTCACCTTTCATTCACTTTGAGATTTTAATCTTGAACAGGGATCAACACAAGACAACACAAAGTAATGGCTGTTATTTTTACTCATTTATGTAATGTCTTTTACAGGCAAGAACAAACCTTTGTTTCTATTACAAAACTGCCCCAAATTCAAGAAGTATTAGCACAGCAATATGAATTTGGTTTTATCTCCACTATAATGAATTCACAACAAATGTGTTTCGTTAAAAAAGTGAACCTATTAAATAATATTGTTGCTACTTAGAATAGAAACTTGTATCTTTTTATGTAAATTGTCTTTTTCTCATTTGAATGACTGAAATGAAATGCTGTATTCAAGTGGTTGCCAGTAACAAAAAGAACAGTGAAATTTAAGTTAATGGAAAATGTGTGGCTAAATCACTCACACTGCTTTGAAAATCTCAACCAGCATATAGTATGCCAATGTATTTGAATTTAAAGCAGTATTTTCCATATGATAGATAAGAAATACCACTAATATCATGATAAATATAAATTTAACACAGTAAATGTTGATCCACTTAATGGTATTGGGTGAAGTTTAACATACTTGGGCCAAGACATTCAGGTTTAATAATTTAACCTTTATTTGAACCAGAACCATATTATGCAGTTACAATTAGTATGAAAGCAAAAATGATAGTGAAACAGGAAAAAAAAAAGGATAATGATTAGTTGATTAGTTACCTTCTCCTAGACTGTAGGTGGGTCACGATGAATTTCTCCTGTGACTGTCCATATATCCCCTTACACTCTAAGATATACCCGTCCAGCTTATATAAGCATTCAGTCAACATTAAGCGCAGCATCTTATATAACCCACACAATAAACGTGTGCAAGCTTTGGTTTACACAGCATATGCTGTCTACACTGTTTTCATGTATCATATCTCTTTTCCCATTGGTTTATTTCCATTGATCATGCATGCTGACCAGTCCATCTACCCCTTACTCAGTGTAAGGATGTTTCTGTTTTTTCTTAATCATCTTTTTGCAGTACTTTTAGTATATCAGTTGCACTGATAGCTTCCTCTTATCTATGTAATATCCTCCAACCTGGATACATTCTGTAGTCAAAACATCATATCCTACACAGCAGCTGTAAGAATTGTTGAGCAAGTTTACATAATAACAGATCAGCAAAGCCACACTTACACCAAGTAAAGAGTAGGCCAAAGCCAGCCAGCCTATGAAGTGTTACCTTGGCCTGTCCAAACGTATTCACTATAAATCCAACTATGACATTTCCCACAGTGGATACCACTACTAAATCTAAACAGCTGAGCAGGTTCTAACCCAGCACAGTTTTTGTTCCACACTACAGTGTCTGGGTGACAACTATCCATTGATACTACAACTTGTTTATTGTCTCCTTCTCCCTGCATTTTTAACACTTATATGATTTCACTCTTTTAAATAAATTTCTTAACAAATGTGTATGTGAATGTATTTGCTTCTACTAATCTGTCACTAGAGATATTAAAATATACTGTGTAGGATGTGATTTCTAGTCATGTGTTGCGACACTTACTATGTCTTAACTACATTTCTCTGCTAAATAGGCAGGATCAAGTACTAAAAGGTACACAATTTCCTGTCTACCTGCATTCAGATATAGATATACATTTTCTGTATATTGGCCGCTTTTTCAGGCAGATAAAAATAAATTAAACAAAGACATTAAATGTTCTAAGACTCTTTTTGCAAGGGTAGGGGCTTTAACTGTTGTATCCTGTGTAAATGCTTATTTATAAAATTACACTTGAGTTACCTGTGTTTCCCTCTGCTATTTCAAAAGAATATGGTTTTGTGGCATAAACATATGGAGAGAAATCCTGGTCCCACTGAAGTCATGGAACTAAGATTTTACCTATGAAATACTACAGGGTGCTCTTAAAAACCCATTTGTTACATTAAATTCCATAAGTGATTGCATATTAGTCATGGGTGAAGTGATTCATATTATGGATCATTTGTCACAGCTCTATAGAAAAGGTTAGAGTCTGGTTCCACTAATAGTCCCATTTCAGCATAATTGTCATAGGATAACTGGTTTGTCCTAAAAATTGTGACCTGTACTCCAAAGGCAAAATATTTTTTTTTCTCTGAAAAGTTCAAAGAAACTAGGTTAAGTGGTTTGTGAGTTACATACCATTAAGAAGAATTTACTCTAATTTGAAATGTTTTTTAGTGTTTGATGTATCTTTGGAAGCCTCCAGCTCAGAAATGACTTGTTAGTACCCTTTCAAACCAGGAGTAAGAGTGAATTATGCCTGCAATTACACTAAGGGGGACATCCCTGGAATAGTAATGTTAGGGACATGACATGGTCTGCCTTCAATATGACTCATCCTAGTAACCAGATGAGGTGTGTCTCCTTAGAACTAATTTAGCAAGAGACAGGTACCAATCCTCATCTTCACTTAGAGAAACAAACTTTGTCTGATCATCCAGTGTTTGTGTCTGGACTACATGGCCTGTCTAATTTAGGCTATAAATTTCTTGAGACAGGAAACATTTTTTTTTCTGTCTATTCTGTACAGGACCAAGCATACTGATACTGCCCAATATCCTTTTAGAGTTGTGTGTGTTTGTATGTGCGTGCAGTTTTTATAAAGCAGATATTGTCTGAATATATGATTTCAGCTTCCTGGATGAGTCAGTTCATTGCAGATGTCTCAGTGGATTAAATGACTAAGAGAACATGTATGATATAATGTGAATGGTGAGTCAGAGTAGGATACATCAAGCTGGATTTTTTTCTTCTTTTTTGCCAAATTAAAAGCATGCCATAAATAGTAAAGGACACCAGAACTTTTAATGTAGAACAGCTTTCCCTCCTGACACCCCCACAGTTCAATTAAAGGGCTTGTTTTGCACAACAGTTTCAAACACTGTAAGACATTCCTACTATTGAAACACTCCAGAAACAGGAGATCTATAAATGAGAAAGAGAGACAGAGAATTTGCAAGGTAGGTATTATGAAAAGCTACAGCTGAAAGACAGGTATCTTATATGTGCACTGCTGAGAATCTCAGCCAATTTAACTCCTGTTAATCATTATCAACCTGATTCAGCACATGCTTAAAACATATATATTAAAGCACATGCTTAACTTTAGGCATGTGAACAATCCCTCTGAAGCAGTAGAACTACTTACATGCTTAAAGAAAAGCATCTGCATAGTTACTTTGCTAGATTTGGGTCTTTGAGCATGATCCAAAGCCCATTTAAATCAGCTGGTCCCACATCCACAAAGGGTTGTGATGCTGAAGATGGATTTGAACCTCCTACATGAGTGCTCTAACCGTTGGCCTAAAAGTTGTAAGATGGCACCCTGCCCCACCTGATTTTGTATATGGGTACCAATCGGGTAGGCATGTTCTGAGCATGCCTACCAGATCAGGTTGCTCAGGCAAGGTAGTCATGGGAATGCCAGTAACCACCTGGTTTGAGGATCTCACTGGTGCATAGGCGTGAGATAACCATCCAGGCACCTAGAGTCCTAGTGTAAGGTGTTGTGTGCATGCCCAGCAGCAGAAACTTAGGTGTCTAGGTGACATTTACAGCAAAAACATAGGTGCCAAGGGATTTTAGGTGCCTATATGTTTAGGCAGCAACCAAACAAGGATTGTAAGTATCTCAGTGGTGTCCTCTTTGGGCTTTGAATCATGGTCTATACATATACAAGGGGATAACTTTTATCCCCACAGTTAAGATACAGTATTAAAGAAACCCATTTGATACAATCTCCCGAATATCCTATTTGGGTGGAGAAGGAGGGAAAACAGCACTGGCAAAGCTCATTTTGCAGTATATTGGAAATAGTAGCAACTACTATAGTTAAGATTGTATACAATTTTCTATCATATCTCCCTGGTTTTACTTACACATAGCTAGCTATAATTTTCATCTTTTGTATTGACCTTTTCCTGGCTTCGTCTGACTTGGAAGCCTGAAGGTTAACTCTTTTGGTGAATTTGAGGAGAAATAGCTGTCATTTTTAATACAAAGAATGTAGAGATAATACGCTATTGTCATTATGGAGGGCAGAGGGAATACTGTAACCTTTTTATGAACAGCTCTACAGCTGAAATGGATGAGAGCTGTAATTTGAAATCTGGCATGGAAATAGTCCTCACTAAGAGACGTACCTTTGCTTTCAGAGAAAATTGGTTTTGACTTGACCAAGGTATGAGGTTTTGAATTATGAAAATTAACTACAGTAATAGAATCCTACACACACACACACACACACCCCACTAAGCTCCTAAAGTGTGCAGGTAAAGAATGTTTCCCATGCACATGGAATGGCTAATACAATCACGTAGTGAAAAGTGTAGTGACATATATTGCTGCAAATTGGTAATGAAACCTGAGGGAATGTCTTCTACATATTTTGTAGATGTGAAGAGTTTGAGGGAGATCTCCCATTGTCTTATTGGTTTTGGTCTGTTTTTTCTTTCTTTCTTTTTTTTTTCTTAGAGAGTAGGAGCTTAAAATCATTCACCCATCTAAAAAACATATTCCTCTATCCAGAATGAGTTTTCAGCTGGTTAGAAAGTTAGCTATGCTGCATCATTTCTGTATCTCTCACATAAGTTTGAATGTGGTTTTATTCACTAAACAGAAACAAATATCTGAGTATTACAGTTCCAGCTGCAGACCTCTCTCTACAAGAACCCTTTAGTTCACTGACAATCTTAGGTTTTTCCAGTTGGATTCTAATTCTCCTTCCTAATCAATATAGCTATTGCTGCAAATTCTAGCTCTTTTGGTTTACACTCAGTCATTAAGAATTAAGTGATTTCATAACTGATAATGACTATGCTATGCCTGAGAGAGACATGGGTAAATTTAAATGGCATTTTTAGTTTATCAGAAGTCCCCTGACTCCTTATTCTTTATTACACCAGTCTCACTCTACTTGAATTAGCAAGAGGGAAGCTAGCATCCATTCTAGGGCTACATTGCATGCTAAACTCCTCATTATAAGTTAAAATATCTTTCATCTTTAAAAAACCAAGCATCTCCAAAAGAGTACTGTATACTTTATACATTCATGAACACCTTTTATCTTCATATAATTTGGAAATTTCCCTTTGAATAAGCCCAGAAACACATTTACTGTTTATGAAAGTCATGGATTATATGTGCTGAATTAGTGATAATTCTTGCCATTTTGCCATATTCCTTTAAAGTTCAAATCTTACCAGCAAGAAACACTGAAGGGGAATTTTTCAAAAGTCCAGAGAGTAATTCAGTGCCTAACTCCCACTGAAATTAAATAGAAGTTGGGTACCTAATTCCCATGTGGTCTTAAGTAAAGTAGACTCTTTTGAAAATTCCACTCTGTGCCTTTGAACATCTTTCCCTAAATCTGTTTTCATTCATTGCAAAATGTGACAATTGAGGTCAAAGTTGAAGAGCATAAATGGCACTTGGATGCCTAACTCCCATTGACTTTCAATGAGAGTTTGACAACTAAGCGCCATTTATGCCTTTTTGGGTTGGATAAAGAACTTTTCACCTATAGGTATCTGTTCAAATCCAACATAGGTCAATGGGAAATAAACACTAATACCACTTGAATGCAATGCAATGGATTATGTAAAATAAGTTTGGTGACCTTAGTTCAGATCGTGGTTGACAGGTGTACTCATCACAAAAGCCAATTGTAAAACTGTACTTATTATGGCACCCTTGTGAGTAGTTGTTGTATGAAGCCCAGGAAACAGAGGATAAGATACCCTAAGGATGATGCTTACTGTTCAGCACTGAGACACAATAAAATGCTGGTATGAAGAATGCTGCTACCTGTTCTATGGATGGAGAGAAGACTCCAGTCTCCAAGACTGTCAGTCTGCCAACCTTTATCAGCATTAAATTCACTGGCCTCATTCAAAATAAAAAAAATGAAAAATGTGAATACAATTAAATTATCACTTGCTCTACAAAATTCACTTCTCCCTAAGACCCCCATGCCAGCGCAGTATGTGGTTAATTTATGTAATCCCCTTTGGAGTTTTGCTAGCTCCTGGAACACTTAAACTGAACCTGTAGGGGTCCTAACCTCTGATCTACAGTAATGATGGCTTAAGAGCCTCTGGACACCAGTTCCCAGCCTGCTTTGGGCCTGGGGCAGGGACAAAATAGACTGGAAATTCCTACAAAAGCCAAAGGGGAGTTTTGCTTTGAGAAATGTATATAGACAGTTTCCTGGGCCAATGAGGGACCAGGATTTCTCAGTCCCTCCATGGGAGGGGAGGAAGAGCACTCTGTTGCTCAGATAAGAGATGGAGGTGATGAGGTCCTATCAGTACCCTAGTGAGCAGAAGTTGGGTTAAAGGGATGGATTGCTATCCAAAGAATTGCAATAGGAATTATTTTCATTGGAATGGGGTTTGTGCAGTGTAAAATCAGGAGGTTACTTAGGAAAGAACGAGTAACTCCACAGCATTTTAATTTACCTATCAGTAATGCAAGGAACCAATAGGCCCATATCCTGTAATATGTGGGTTTTAAGCAGTTGACATATGGCATACGTAAAGCATAAGGCTTTGAGGTCTATGATATTTAGCATAGATAAAATAGCCTGAAAGTTATCCTGAGTTTTGGTGGACCAGGAATATCTTGCTTACTAGGGGACTTTGTTCATAACAATACTGCTCAACTGCAGGAACATTGAACTAATAGAAAGGTTGGCTGTCTTAGGATAAAATTGTTGGCAGATGTTTAACCACAAACTTGCTTTAGCAATAAGTTGATGTATAAGGTAATAAGCTAAAGTCACTAATATGCTAACCTATAGGATAAAGGCATCCCAACATTATTAGGGTGAGGAAATTAGATAGGGACATGGGAGGCTGGGCATCTGAATGAATATTCATGACAGTCCCCTGGCCTTATAATAGGCCAGGACACCATGAGGGTCATTTGATTGTTAACCTTCAGTCATCAGGAAGGTTGAGTTGGATCTGGGCCATCAGACTTGATTGGCTTGTCAGGAACAGAACGTGGTCTTTGTCCCTCACGACTAGATTCCCCAAGGAAGGGTGTGAGTATATAAGTAAATGAGCATATGCAAGGAATGATATCAAAGATATCCCTAGTTCTATACCACTGCTATTTGTTTATGTGGTTTGGAGCTTTCCTATCTTTACTGATTGTTTGAATAAAAGTGGCCAAGAGTTTGCTTTGCCCTCAGCGTGAGTGTCTTTAGTGTACAAACCAGGATTCCTCACCAAATATTGAATTTGTTGATTTTAATTCTGCTGTGTCTGATTCTTGGACTAGAACCCTGTCATGCCCAGCTCTTTAAAATAGTATTAATTGGTAATCAAGAACAATTATCAACCCCTAAGGAATCAGCTACATGCCCCACCTCCCTGCATTCCCCACCCAGTTCCCTACATAGCAGTGTTCCAGAGAGATGGGATGTTGAGGATAAGTTCTTGACGAGTGCTTCACCATTGTGAGCATTGGTTGGCTTAAACAAAAAGAAAGGGTTTCTTTGTTGTTTTCTCCTGTATAAAGATGTTAAATTTAGTTACATTATGGTCACTATTATTGAGTGGTTCAGCTATATTCACCTCTTTGACCAGACCCTGTGCTCCACTTAGGACTAAATCAAGAATTGCCTCTCCAGGACTAGTTATTCCAAGAAGCAATCATTTATGCTAGCTAGAAATGTTATCTCTGCATTTCATCTTGAGGTGACATGTACCCAGTCATTATGGGGATAGTTGAAATCCCCCATTTTATTGTGCTTTCTGCCTTTGTAGCCCCTTTAATCTCCCTGAGAATTTCACAATCACTGTCACCATCCTGGTCAGGTACTTCATAGTATATTCCTACTGCTAGACTCTCATTATTCAAGCATGGGATTTCTATTCATAGAAATTCTATGCTACAGTTTGATTCAGTTAAGATTTTTTTACTATATTTGATTCTATGCTGTCTTTCACATATAGTGTCACTTCCACTCCAGTGCAACCTATTGTCTCACTCCAATACATTTTGTATCCTTGTTTTTACCATGTCCCATTGATTAACATCATTCCACCAAGTTTCTGTGATGTTTACTATATCAATATCCTCATTAATTACCAGGCACTCAAGTTCACCCATCTCAGTATTTAGGCTTCTAGCATTTGTGCACAAGTACATATTAAATTTGTCATCATTTAGTTGTCTGGCTTCACATGATATAAGTGAATGGGACTCTTTATGTTTGACTGTTTCTCTTCAGCTCCTACCAGTACTTTATCAACATTTATCCTCTTCTCTTTACTAGGATATAGAATATTTCCTTTAATATATCCTCCCCTAAGGTATGTCTCTGTTTGAACTGTGTGCTTCTACACACCTATCAGCTTTTCCCTAGCACTTAGTTTAAAAATTCCTCTATAACCATTTTAATTTTATATGCCTGCAAACCGGTTTTGGCTTAGTTGAAGCCCATCCTTCCCATATAGGCTCTTCCTTTTCAAAAATCGTCCCAAGTTCCTAATGAACCTAAATCCTTCCTCTCAGCATCATCATCTCAGTTATGCATTGAGACTCTGCAGTTCTGCTTAACTGGCCCTGTGCATGGAATTGGAAGCATTTCAAAGGTTGCTACCATGGAGGTCCTGGACTTTAATAGAAAAAGGTAGGATAGAGGTAGATTATGTCATAGGTACCTACATGTACCATGATCAGCAGCTCCTCCACAGCACTGCACATAAGTCTGTTAGATGTTTCTTCGCACCTGGCAAACAATTCCCTGTGCGATTCTCCCAATCATCACAAACCCAACTACCTATATTTCTAATAATTTAATCCCCCATTACTCATACCTGTCTCATACCTAATAACTGGGGTCTCCTCCTCTGGAGGGGTATCCTCAGTGAAGGGATTATCATGACATTATCTGAAGGAGGGTCCAAGCTATGGGATTGTTTCCCTCTGCTCCAGCTTGATGTTCTCCTTCCCCGAGACTTTCATCCTTCTGATCAGCACAGACTCTTATCAAACTGGGGGAGGAACCATTCTATTGAGTCCCAGAAAGTCTCATCTATGTACCTTTCTGTCTCCATAACTCCTCCAGTTAAGCCAGTCTAATCTCAAGATCCTGTACTCAGTCTCTGAGGGACACAAGTTGCTTGCACTAAATGCAATCATCCATGCTGCATTCAGTGCTATAAACTGTGCTGCTGGACTTCTGCCTGCATTATTTATACCCTTTCAGGAGTTTTTTATTGTTTGTTTGTTCTTTGTTGTATTTTTTTTTCTGGAAGGGGGTTAGTGGCCTAAGTTTAGAGTATGTTTGTTAGGTGTATCTGGATTTCATGCACCCTATGCAAACTCCCCTATTCACTAGCTCTTCTGGCTTTTTAAACCCCTATTCTTCCTGAATTAGCTCTTTGCCCTTGTCAAGGGATCCTAAAGGGATTAGGGATCCTAGGATAGCAGGTTAGAGCTTCATTAGTAAACTCTCAGCCTAGCTAACAGGCCACTAGGCTCAGCACACAGCCCACAAACTTTAATCAAGCAGGCACATAGCAAGCAAGCACACAACAAACAAACTAACTGATAACAAACTCACCCCAAGGGTCATGTCATCATTTCTCCTTCACTTTGGGAATTCTAAGGAAATTCTTCAGGAATGAAAGTGGGGAGGATGGACAGGATTTTCTGAAAAGGAATACAAAGAAAGGAGAAGTTAGGGCGGGGAAGAGATGAAGTTTAAAGGGGAAGGAAAATCTTGGAGGATAAGAGGAAGCTGTCCTATGACGTGTAGATTGAAACATGAAGGCCTAATACAAAGTTACTGAAGTCAGTGGAAAGGTTCCTGTTGACTTAAACAGGATTTAGATTAGATGCTTGGTCAGAAGTGCTGCAAATGGTCAGCAGCCGCCTAGACTTTATAAGGATGCTTTCACAAGAGGTCATTCTAGTTGACAACACAACTATGTAGGGAGTCAGATAGTAAGTACAAAAACTTGTTCGGGTTTGTTTTCACAATGAGCTTGTAACAGGGTTCATGACCTGCACCTCTTCCTGGGGTCTGCTTGCTCTCCCCAATAAAGCGTGGAGAAGCTTCAGGGTTGTGCCTTTATTTACTTATTGCTGTTCCGCCACTACTGTCCATCTATATACAAGCTTTACAGGTTCGGTTACCTCCCATATTCTTTCCAATACATTAATAAAATGCATAGTATGCTCAGTACCTATAATGCCTCAATGAGACTAAATATTTTAGCTTAATTGTAGCTACCAAGAAAATGATACTCAAATAATTGCTCTCCTTTCTTTTGAAAGCCACCTTTTCACTTCATTTGGAGGACTTACTGACTGAGGCCCATTAAAGCAAACTAGCAGCTGTAATGTCACTATGCCCTTTCTAAATCTGTGGCATGTGTGATAGACTCAGGCCAGTTGGGTACAGCAGAATAGCAGAAGGCAGATATACTGGCCACTGGATTAAGTTTTCTGTTCCCTGACTGACCAGAGCAGGGGCTGCTCCAGGCTAATGAGAACACCTGACTCTAATTAACCTGTAAAGAGTCAGGTGAGGCCATTCAGTTAATGTGACCACCTGACTCTAATTAAGACCCTGCTGTTACTATAAAAAGGGCTCACTCCAGTCAGGCAGAGGAGCCAGGAAGCCAGAGGAGAGGAAGTGCGGCTGAAGGGCTGGTTACTGAAGACACCCTAAAACATCGTTAAAGGAGCCCTAAGGAAAGGGTGAAGAAGGGAGAAGCAGGAGATCTGTGGGGAAGTGGCCCAGGGAAATGTAGCAACTCTGGCAGTGAAAGGTTGGCTGCCAACAACTGCTACCATTAGGGTCCCTGGGCTGGAACCCGGAGTAGAGGGCGGGCCCGGGTTCCCTCCCAACCCCACAACTACAGGAACAGCTCCTGGAAGGGGAAGTCAGGTCCCTGTCAGGACATGAGGTTGAACAGAGACTGTGGGAGTTCTCTCACCAACCTCCTTGCAGCCTATGATGAAAAGGGCTCAGTAGACTGTAACCCTGGCCCTAGAGAGAGAAGGGCTACGTGGAGGGTCACAGTGAGCCACTGAGGCTAAGCATAAACCGCCTAGAAGCGCAGGACCCACAGGAGCAAGGTCAGAGCTCTGCCACACATGCCATTAAGATTATCTATCTTTTAGGTTTTATAAGAGAGAATTTGTAGTTCAAATAGGGTTTCTTAGAAAATAATAAAAGGCTTTAAGACTTCAGAGCTAACTCTGTGCCACAAATGAGCTATCAGAGAACGTTGGTCTTATTAGCTCAGATGCAAATGAGGCTAATTGGCTGTGCATTGCCTTTAATTCTGTGCATATGTGTATAAAAAGCTATTTGAATAGTACAGTACTCAAGTCGTGTCTGGAGGAGAAATTTTGAGCCTCTACAGCAGATGTTATGTTTATTTTGAACTCTAAATGTTAATATCAGTGTGCACATCAGAGACAATTTGGAGCTGAAAACATTAATGAAGCTAATTGAGTAAATGACCAAGATTTCAGTGGGGCTCTCCACGTGCATAGGAATCTGCCCTCATAGATCAGATTGCAGGAATGTGGCATAAGTTTCAAGTCCAGATACTAATTTTTAAAGGAATCATTTTCTCTTCAGATTTTTTTCCCCACAGGATTTTGGTTTTAAGTGACTTGAATGTTCTTTAGTGATCTGACAGTTCTCTAGAAGATGAAATCCTCTTATTATCCGTAGGACAAACACAGCAGGACAGCAGCAGTGCAAACTTAACCTACACTGTCCACACAAAGTGCCTCATTCATGAACTGGAGAGACCACCAGGCTGAAAGAATGGTTCATTTTTCATGTACATTAAATCGGGCCTTCTCTGTTTAGAATGCCAACGAGGGTTGCAAAGACTTGTGATGTTGACATTAGTCCACTGGTCATAGAGAGACAAGATGGTTGAGTGATTAGTTTGCTTATCTAGGACTGGTGAGACTCCCCAATTCAAGTCCCTGCTCCATTATGGACTTTTTGTGTGACCATGGGCAAGTTGCTTAGTCTCTCTATATCTGAGCTCCCCATCTATAAAATGGGGATAATACCACTTCTTACCTCACAACTGTGGGGTGAAGATAAAGAGGTGCCCAGGTAGTGGGGGCTACCAAATTCATTTCACATAAATAGCTTCCAGTTACTAGTAAGCAGAGTTGGGCTGGATTGGAGCCAGCTTTCTAGAGATGAAAGGCTCCATATCCCATCACTATCTCTGGCTTCTTCATAAAACATTAATCTTAATTTCACAGTGCATTTTTCTATTACATATTCTTTTCCTAGAGAGTGAGATCATGGAATTTTGTTTTTACAGCTCCTCTCTTTCCACACTGGCATGGGAGAATTCCCCATTCCAAAAGGAACACCAAATTTAGTGGACACGCACAAGTCCTGTGTCCTCTTCCACTCCTACCAGCAGCAGCTCTAAGGTAAAGAGCAATGAGGAATTGTTGGCAGCTTCACTGTGGTGAGGGAGGAGGGAGCTCTGCATTCAGTAATATGCTTGAGACACCAGTTCTGCTTCAGTCTACAGTGCTCCTCCCCAACTTTGCAATTTTTTTTTAGGGCGAAGGGCATTCTCTCCCCACTATTCCCCAGGGTACTTCATATAGGGGGATGGGGTTCACAAATATTTTTCAGACCTCCCCCCCTTCACTTTTCCCTTCCTAATTCCTGTGGGAAGGGAGGGTGTTTCTTCCTCTAACCCCCAGCTCTTTCCCAGTATTGTCTCCCCTCTTTGAGGGTGGAGGTTTTTCTACTCAAAACTGCTCTGTAATCTTTTGGGGCTGGGATGAGAAACACATTTTTTTTGCTCCTCACCCCAGTCTTAATAGGGCTGCTGTAGCCCAAGCTGCCCCCCATCCTGTCCAAAGATGTCAGTGTCAACCTGGGCATCGAGTTCAGGCTTTGGCTATAAGAAGTGAAGGTCAGTCATGATTCTCTAAAAGTTAAAACAAAATCTGTAACAAAATCTATGTTTATTTGTCTAAGTCTGAGACTGGGCATTTCTTGCTCTTAACTGCACTTTTAGTTACAGTGATACCAGTGAGCAGAACGCTGCACATGAGAACTAAAACTTGTGATGAGGCAAAGACACTGAAAGGAACTAATTAGTAGTACATGCACAAGGTGAAGTGGTATTCATCGTTCAAATGAACGGGGAGACGGTGAGGTGCTTGTGCATGTGTTAATGCACTCAACAGTCACAGTATATGCTGCAGAGTCCAGCCATGAAAAAAGATATAATTGCAGGTCTTAATAATTAGTTGCAGACTGTTAAACACTTCACTGAAAGCATAAAAAGGATGGTTATTTTTCATGAAGAAGCGTCAAAAATAGTCACTGTTATCTTTAAACTGGAAATTAATATACATCTGATCAGTATCAATAGCTGCAATGAAATAAACAGAATAAATACAGCTTATAGGAAGAGTACTTGATAAAATTAAGAGATTCATAAATTTTAAGACCAGAAAAGACTGTTAGATTGTCTCAACTGACCTTCTGTTTAACACAGAATATTGCAGTTTATCTTGCACTGATGCTCAAAACTTGTCTTTCAGACATATCTTCCAGAAAGGCATCCAGTCTGAAATTGAAGATATGAAGAGATGGAGACATCACTATTTCCCTCGGTGGTTTGTTCTAATGGTTAATGTTAAAATGTGTTAAAAATGTGTACCTTATTTCTAAAGTGATTTTTTTCTGGTTTTAGTTTCCAGCCCTCAATCTTATTATTTCACTCTCTGATAGATTAAAAAGCCCTTTATTATCTGATTTGTTTCATGCTAGCATAGGAATAATTGTATTAGTTGTGGGGTTTTTTTATTATTTTAATTTAGTTTTTAGTTATTTCGTTTAATTAATAAATTATCTAAAATTGAAAAACCACAAGGAGGTACTGTTTATATATTATGGTACAGGACAGTTAGCTACTTTTCATGTACTAATGCTTTATATATTGAAATAAGTATTTAAATATTTTAAACTATTGTTCTATAACTTAAAACTGAGGTGCTACTGTGTGTTTCTAGGTAGCTCTGTATGGGGTCAGGATTAAGATTGTTACTGGAATATTATAACATTAATTTTCACATCTAGATTTTGCTTAAAAAGTATTTGAGCTGGAAGAGAATTTTTTCCCTTCATAACTTAACTCCGTGTTTGCATAAATATAGTGCTTTTATTTTATAAACTAATGTCTTAGTATTACATTTTTTCTAAAGTTACAGTGGGTCAAAATATTTCATTTTCTCAGTTTGGATGACATCTAGGCTTGCTGCTTTCTGGCATACAGTTCCTCCAGGGAAAAGGACACTGAATGTATTTGAGGGTATTTGCCACAGTGATGACCAGTTGGTAGTAGTCCACTTAGCTTACCCATTGAGTAGCGTTTGTTGGGAAATCTGAAGAGCTAAGATGTTGAAATGTCTACCCGTCTTTGTACTCGTAGAGAGTCTGTGTATGGTCAACCATGTTTTTTTTCACTCGGGTCAAATCAATGGATTCTGTCAAGTTCTGTCAGGATTTTAAGGTTTGTTGAGCAATTTATGACAGTAGATGTTTTCCAGCAGCTATTGCGTCATCTCCAAAGGGGTCTTCTTGGAATTTTCACCTGAATGTATCATACAGTATGCCTGACTGAGGGGTTAGGTGGAGGATATATTTTCTTCATAATCCACAAGATATGTTTCTGCCAGCAGACAGATGTACAGCATCACAAAGTGGCTGTAGTTCTTGAATATCGGTTCAATAGGTCTGACAGCTAAGGCAAGATCTTTGGAGAATTCCAGCCAATTTGCTCTCTTGAAGTTGAACTGACATAGAAATGACACAGTGATATTCCAATAGGGCTGTGTTGTGATCTGGGAACTGGGTCTAATATAAATTTTCTATATGTGTGAGCTAGTGGAATGCTAATAAAGGCTAGGTCAGGTTCATACCCACATTTCCATTGGTCACTGTTATAAAGAACTAGGTAGCTTCGAGTCATGAATTAGGCTCAGATGATGTGACTCAACCAATTTTCCTTCATTATTCTCTGCATAGCCCCACTGAATATTATGAATGTAGAAATAATCAGTCATGATGTGTGGTACACTTTGTCATCTCACAGACAGATTGACAAAACTGAAGTGCCTCTGGTAGTTTGTATATGGATATTAGGGAGAATTATCAAGTGTAATGGTAAGAAGCTCGATATTGTTCTCTTCCATTTTTGTAGGTGGATGCAATCCCGATGCTGGATTAACAAATACAGTGCTACCATATTGGCTGTGTGGTCTTTCAACAACCAACATCATTCCTAGTATCCTACTTCATTTGTCCTGTAATCCTCAATAAATCTCCTGTCGACAGAGAACGTGGAACTAGTGTCTTGTGCAAATATCAGCATTCATTTCCTGTTTAGGTGCTGACAGTCCTTCGTTTATGGAAAGGACAGTCAGCACTCACCTTGAAAAGGACTCATGGGTCCGGACTTGGATGCAAGTTCTTATAGTTGACAGATTCCTTCAGTTTGTAGCGCTGAAGTAATAAGTGGGCAAGTGGTAGTGCAAGATGTTTAGCAGGATTCACAAGCTTTGTGTTTGACGGGGACTGCCACATGAAGGTTCTGTATGAATTTTGCCACCTCTCTAGTCCTGACCATTCAACCTTCAGAAGCTTTTTGGCTTCCCGGAATGACCTCCACTGTCACATTTCTTTCCCATCCCTAGGAAAAAATCCTGGATCTGTTCGAAATCGCTCTTAGCTCTGATCATCAAGTTCGCCCCCTTACATTATCCCTAATTATTTTCACCGTAATCAATTGTAATCACATTCGATATCTGCTCCCTAGTTGACAAACAGAGTAAAAAGGGCAGCAGTTGGTCCCAGAGCATGACATTCTTTCCATTTCAGTTCAGAATTGCCTCTCCATTGAGACCAAGCAGTGAACCTCAAAACAACCGGGCAGCTCACCTTTGTGTCCAGCATAGTATATTGTGCCCACAGATCCACTCTTCTCTTCTGACCCATTCACTTGATCCTGAAATTGGAGACACAGAAAAATTAACTATTCAGATTTCTAGACTCTGATTCCCCATCTGGGTCCCATGTACATCTAATATGCTTCATTTGAATGCCATTGTTCATTTCCTTGAATCCCCCATTCCCTTGGTCCCAACTGGGTTGCAGTTGTTGCTGACCCAATCCTAAATGAGTAGGAGACAAATTCATGTATGTGTAATCCCAACATTGCAAACTCCTCTTTTTAAACATTTCAACAAACTGCAATTCTGGAAGGTGCCTTCCATCACTGTGAATAAAATGGGATTTCTCCCTGACTGGTCTCATCACTGTATACGTTTTTATGGCTTGTGGTGGGGCGTCTGCCCCACACTGGCAGAAGAGGGGTTAAAGCAGACCCGGGGAGGCTGCGCAGGAGGCAGTCAATTAGGAAAGGGCTTGTAGAGACACCCAATTGGGAGAAGGTTTAGAGAGACAGCCAATCAGGGCCAGGCTGGGCCATATAAGAAGGGCTGCTGAACACAGCAGCTTCAATCATTCCCTGGAGTTTGAGGAGGGATGACTGGCTGCTCTGAAGGAGGGGGGGGAAAGACAGCACCATGATCCGAGCAGTGCTCAGTGGGGTCAGGGGAGCATGAGTGAGCTCCCGGTGACCTCTGCCAGACTGAGGCCCTGATACAAGGGTGGAGAAGGTACTAGGGCTGAAGGAAAGTGGCCCAGAAAAATAGACAGGGGATGTTGGAAGTGGCACAGCGCGTGGCTGCTGGCTAGAGGGTCCCTGGGCTGGGATCCGGAGTAATGGGCGGGCCTGGGTTCCCCCCTACTTTGGCCCCAATTTCCACTGATGCTGGTGGCTAGACCCTGGACCTCAGCCTGTCACTGAGGCAAGTGGCTGAATGGAGGACTGCTACCTCCCACACCCGAAAATGCGGGGGGAGAGAACCGAGTGGGGCACAGCCGGAGGGCTGTGTCCAGAAGAGAACAGTGCAGTCTTGAGAACAACACGGGTCCTGTTAACGGAAGTGATGGTGGAAAAATGCCACAAGATGAAGATACACCAGCGAACCAAAGCTAATTCCCAGAAAGGCCAGCAGGAGTTGCAGCAATGGTGAGTCACTCCCCGTTACATGGCTATATATCACTATATACGTTTTATGCCCTACTGGGCAAATCCCTGGCTCCTCACCCTCTTGAAACAATATGTTCCTGCCCTTCACTAATTCATTTTTTACACTCTCGGGGTCAAAATAGCCAATCATTCCTCCCACTATAAATCCCTCAATTCTAAAGCCCTTCCTAAAGTATTCCTTGCTGACCCAGGCTAGTTCACTGACTCTAAAAGTTCCAAAAAGATACCAGGAACACAGCCTTGAACAAGGCCATATCATGTCTGCTTTTCCATGTTTGGTGAAGAACTTGAACTAAATCCTTAAGCATCTGAACTGTGATGGGACATTGGGAATTCTCCCAAGAGCCTGTGTCTTGAGACCACTCCTCTAAGACCCTCCTAACAAAGAACCTACCACAAAGTTCTGGGTATCCTTCATCCTACTAACTAATGTATGGACAGAGGAGTAACCAGAGATGGTAGTTGATGCCAGCCCACAGTGTGCTAGTGCCACAATGCAATGAAGACTTGGTCCTCTGGAATAAGACAAATCACAGGCAGACTCTTGCTCATGTGAAATTGCACAAAATAATTAAAACCCCTTTCATAAGCCCTAAATGTTTGTAGTGCTACTGTTCTCTGTACTACTGCTACATATGCCTAGGGTGTAGAGGGCCATGGGTATCTGTTCGGGTTCATTGTTCGCTCCCAGTGTAATGTCTGAAAACTCTTCTCCTGAACTTGAGACAATGCATGAGCTACCCCATTATCAATCTTGGGCATGTTTGGCAGAAAAGCAGATATTAAACTTCAAACTGCAATATGAACAGCCTCAAAGCCCTGGGTGATCCAGAGGACTGGCCATTGATAACATGTGTCAACACCATATTGCCAATCCAGAAACACTGTGTTTTGTATGCAAAATCCATTCTCCAAATAGTCACTGCCATTAGAATAGGAAACAGTTCTAGGAAGGTTTTATACTTTATTCCATTTGTACCCAATCTGAGGGCCATTATTTGAGCACATCATATGCCTTGGTAAAAGAAAAAAAAAACTATTATCCCCACTCTTTCCTTGACACATTTGAGTAATTCTTTAAATCTGACTCCATCATCCAATCCTCTCTTCAAAATGAAATGCCATTAAAATTATTCATAAACTGTTGCTATAACCATAAATCCTCCTTCATCTGTTTATTTACTGTTATAAAATGGTAAGGGTCTTGATATCCCTGAAGTGGCAGCTAACAGTCAGAAGCAAAATGCCCACCCTGGGGCAACAACTCAGCATGCAAAGTTCAGATGCATGTTAACAGGCTGCAGTTCATGGAACACAACCTTCATGTCCACTCTAGCCCTGTTGCTCAATCCCAAAAGTCTCCCCCCACCCCCCGCCCGCTGGCTTATCTGCAGGGAGACTAAATATATCATCCTATGTGTCTAACTAGATACCTAGGTATATCAGGCAGAGAGCCCCTTTCAACTTTTTTCTTCAGAGATACCCCTAATTTACCAGCCGCGGCCTGGATTTGGCCAGCAGGCTAGCAAACTCCCTGCCTGCAAACAAGAAGTCATCTAATAGTGTACCTGCTGCTGTGAACCAGACTCCAGAGTTGCTGCATTTTTCAAAAGCTGAACAGGACATTGAGCTCCCAATTGGCAAAATAAAACTGACCCTCGAAACAGAAAGCCAAAGGGTTAAAATCTGCAGAATGCACCATCAGCAGTAAATATATATATTTGTCACATTTTGCTAAAAGTAGCCTTGGGTCACAAGTCGTAACCAGGCACACCACCTCATCAAAGGCGGAATAGTGAACTGAACACAATTCTAGGTCTGCTGATTAAGGGAACCTGTGGCTACAATTACTGCAGAGAAATGTATCTTCAAGGTAAAAATGTCTGTATAATTTGCTTAATGCTGTAAACAGTAAACAGGGGTGGGTACAATTATATTCAGTATATAGCTATTAATATTCATGATATGGGCTTTCATATTATCAAATAAGAGTTTTGGGTGCATCGTAGTAAATGTGGGTATTTACATATTAACTTAGATAAAAGAGCGTGAGGTAATTCATTCAGTGCTTACTCAACCATTGGGTCGAGGGGAACAAGTACCGCAATAAAGGAGCCCATTTACTCAATCCACCTCTGGGTCAGCCTGCTCATTCTCTAACATCAACCTCTCCAATAAATACACTCTATATATCACGCTAAGTTAGTCCTAGAGGAGTAACCTTAAAACTTCAAGCTTAATTGGGGACTAAGCATTTTTCCAACCCTTGCTGACAAATCCTCAGTCCGCCATCCTGGACCATGATCCCCACTGTCTGTTTCTAGACCTGTAGGTAAGTGGGGGAGCACCTGATTCACCCTCCATCCCCATATTGTATCCGACTAGGTTGTTCCCTGAAAACTGTTGCTATTGTGTAGCATAGGCCCCAAAGCACATCTTGCAAGTATGCTTACATTTGAAAATTCTCTGAAAACATATGCCCTTGTAGAATGCCCAGCATATGTTATTGAGAACATTGGGCCTTTGCTGAGCTTGCAGCAGAACAAAACAAACCACTGTGTGTACACTTGGCCTCCAGCAAGTCATACCCTCTAACCAAAGTTTGATACGGTATGCCCCACCAAACTTCTGGCTGTGCTGCAGTCCTTTATCTAAATTGCTCATTGTAGTCAAACCAAGACATGACTTGTATTATAGACCTGATGGATTATGTCCATATATTTGAATAAGGCTGGGCTTCTCTCTGAGTATGTCTCCAAAATCACATATGCACAGGTTAAAATGGAGGCTTCCCAGTTTTCCCAGGTTCTAGCCACCCTTGATCAGTTGGATTTTTCATTGACCTGCTCATCCTTTCAAGCCTTACCTTCTGTCAGAGCTTCCCAGTGCAATAATGAAAATAAGTCTATATATTCACTTCTCACTATTTGGTACCCAGTAATATAGAAAAGGTGCACTCAAATGAGAAGTGACACTCCTGCAGAACCATAATCCTGACTAAATGCAATGACACTCACAATGTCAAGTGCTCCCTCTCTACTTGTATCAATAATCTTTACCCCATTGTGTGAGATAGTCACCATCTGGTTATCCCGTGAACCCCGAACCTGAGCCCATGCTGGTTGAGCAGTGCTATCCTTACATGACTCCCCAACAAGGAATGTCCCTAGCTTCTATAACCACTGTAAGTTGATCTGAAACAATGGTGCAAAACTGTTGACATCTGCAGGAAGTGTATTTATTCCAGGAGTCCAGGCCTGGACTTTCAATAAAGTTTCAATAAACTTTTGGCTTTCACACCCTGGCATTAATACTTATTTCCCTGTTCTGGGAGGGTTTAACCCTCCCACTTCCCCCATGATCCCTGCATATCATTCCCCTCACTTAGAGAGGAGGAATCAGGATAGTCCTAGGCATTGAGGGCAGAGCTTTCAGAATCTGAAAGGTTGTGGAATATCAGACCTTTCACAGATCTTGGACTGAATATTTGCCCTGGATTTTGCACTGGTGTAATTTTTTGGTAAAGGTTCCACAATTTGAGTGGGAAATTTCTCAGGCAAGTTACTTAAAATGAAAGGCCAGGTTACTGAACATGCCCAAAAGTCTTGAATGTTATTAGTAGTTTCAGCAGGCATGCATTGTGGGAAGAGTGAAAGTATTACTGTTATATATGTATATATATATGTGTGTGTATAATTAGTTGCAGAATCATATGACAAATCAAGCTAAACAAATAACTCTACAATTTATCACAGATATATTACCATACAGCTAGATCTAGCCAATAAAATCATCTACACACATCATACACAGATGGACAATGCACATTTTTCATAGCATCCCTCAGATTCCGGGTTGTTATTTTTTTTTCATCAATATAAAATACTTTTGACAGTAGTCTACACTGTCTTATTCTGATTTTGTATCACTATAGCTCCATTGACTTTGATGAAATTATTTCTAATTAACACCAGAGTAACTGAGAAGAGAATCTGTCCCCACATGTTCTGTTTCCCGGGACAGAATCTATTGTCAGTCATATAAATACTAATTTTACAATGTTTCATCTCTCAGTACTTTTTGTGTTACATTTCCACATAGAAAGAAAGAAGAATTTGTTTTAATTTGTGTGATGTTCCCAATATCAATATATAATTAAGACATCCATTCATAAATCCATAACATTAACTCAGTTGAGAAATTTATAGCTGTGTTGAATTTCTCTGAGGCTGGATTGATGTTACAGACTATTGACTGATCTATTAAATAGTAATTGTTAACAATGTTGTCACACATGCATAAGTAGTTTGATGTGCAATTAGTGTGCTCACCACACTTTGATGCGGATTCTCTAGATGATTAAAATTTTCATCTATAGAATTTGTATTGCGGGGTTCAGCTAGCCATATGGAAGCAGCAAAACAGCTAAGACTACTTGTGGGTTTTTTTGTCTATTCATTTCAGTTTAAAGAAGTTCAGTCCTCCAGTGCTGCTGATGTCCCCATAAGTGAATATTGTTGTTTTGTTCTCCAGCTCACATGGCCTTCGTCTTGAGCCTTCCAGCACCATTAAAAAAAATTGGCCTCAATGCCCACAACCAAAAAAATGGAACAAGGGAGAGGAATCTTTTATTGTTTGGTTCCATTACCAGGATTAAATACATATTAGGGAAGGAAACAAATGGAGCATGTTATGTGACAATGGTAAAAAAAAATCACAGAAATAGCTGCATTCTTCTAACACTGAACAAGAAAATTTGTTAGAGTAAAGAAAATAGTATTGTTCCTGTAGATTTTCTGTCTCTTGCTTTTTTCTCTCTGATTCAGTGTAGAGCTTCTACCTGGAACCATGTCTGGGTTCCTGTTACAGATTTAAGGAAACATGCATATGTCCCTGCACTTTGCCTCCCTTCTTTCCCTAGAAGTTTCCTCCTAAGGCCATTTCCCCCAAGTCTCCTGATTTCTCTAGGTCCACATGAAGGAATGGAAGAAGCTTCTGATGCTGAGATCCCTTCCCAGCTGAAGTCTCCTGCTGCCACAAATTTGTCAGGTAGAACAGAATATGAAAATATATATGTGTAACCCTTCTGCCCCTCTGAGTTGGCAGCAACAAGGGCCGGGTTCAGTATCCAGGGGTTCCGTTTAATAACACAATCCAAAACCATCTCGAGCACCCTCCCAGTGACCTGGGACAATTACATACCACCACCCCCCGGGCGCCTCTAGGAGGCAATACTTCCCCACTCGCAAGCACAGAGTCCGAGTGTAGCAAAATCCTTTTAACAAACGAGGGAAACAATGCGGCATCACCATTGGAGAAACACCACAAACCGGATTATAACACAAACCATAAGCAAAAAAAAAAAAAAAACCAATCCACCTCCAAGTACGTTTGGCAATATCCTTTCCCCCTTAGGGTCTTAAGTCCAATCACCCCAAAGTCCAACAACCCAAAAGTCTCTGTCTCTGGTCAGTGCCACCCCAGAGTTCAAAAGTTTATCTGCAGAGTTTTACCCCCCCATCCTGGGTGGAAATGAGGGGGGGGCACACACGGGGTGCTAAGGGGCACCTTACGTGGGCCGGGGCCGACTGCTTCGCCTCTCTGTGGAGTTCTGTTGCAGCCTTCACCACTACTGGCTCCACTCCACCTGCTGTGCCGCTCCTTCAGCCGACCCGTGAACCGCTTCAGCCGTCCCCGCAAACCACTCCACTCCGCTCACTGTTCCATGGGCTGCTCCAACATGCTGCAAACTGCTCCGCTCTGCCAGCCGCTTAGCGATAGATCTTCAGGCTCCCCCACTAGCTAACACAGCACTCAGTGATCTCAGCTCAGTAAGCTTAGCTCTTTCAGTGATTTCAGCTTGTAGTAGGGGAGCCCTGGTGTGGTGCACCATTGGCCCAACATGAATTCAGGTCAGCAGCCTTTAGATGGACTCCTAAAGGATTCAAAATTAGCTCTGCTCTTCAACAGTGGAGAGAGGAGGATGTGCAATTGGTGTTCCAGGCCCTCAAAAGGGGCCCATACCATCAGGTACACACACCAGTCCCCAACCTCTCTCAATTCACTGGGTTTTGGCACCCATGTCCCTTGTCTAGCAAGTGCTACTTAATGGATAGTGAGACATCTCTGTCCTAACGCAGTCTCATAGTTCCTCATTCACATAATCAGGGTGACAACACTTTATTCCTCCTGCCCCAGTAATCAAAGAAATTGGGGAACCCAGAGCTGTCAAAATAACCATCCCAGGCTGCCATGTTGAATCCTAGGTGGGGTGGGTGTGCCAGTGCAAATACCTGAAATTCCTTTTCACACTCCCCATACTTTACCACCAGATGTCAGGGTAGAGCTCATCCTGACTCTGCTTACATATGTATGGGCATAACATGAAGGGCCTCATCCATGATAAGTCATGGATGGTATAATTTTTTAGCTTGTATTAAGCAACACAAAGTGGTGTTTTGGATCCCTGTCTCTCAATGTCCTGTTCCCCCAGAGATGGAAGGCCCAGTTGGATTGATATTCTAGCCTTACCTCCTGCATCACACATGACATATACATTTCATGACACTGTTCCTGCATCAAGTCCCTAACTTTTGGGTGAGCTGCAGCATGTATTTTAGAAAGCCATCCAATCTTGATTTAAAGAGTTCAAATGATGGAGAATCCACCACATCCCTTGGTACATTGTTCCAGTAGTTAATTACCCTTAGTATTTAAAAAAAAAGGGGGGGGGCTCCTTATTTTTATAGTTTCAGTTATAGCCATCAGATCCTCTTATGCCTTTGCCTGCTAGATTAAAGAGACCTCTATTAGAAATTTTCTCTCTGTGCAGGTACTTATAAACTATTAGAACTGGGCAGAGAATGGTTTTCCCATCCCATAGGATTTATTAAGATTTGGAATTTTGAAATTGGGACAAAAATCAAAATCTGATTTTTTTTTTTTTGCAAATTAAAAATATGAAAGTTCGGATTGGGTCAATTAAACATTTTGTTTCATTAATATTAAACTTTTCTGTTTCAATTTTAATGTTTGGTTTGTATTAACATTTTTATTATAAATTAAATTATATTTTAAAATGAAAAGTCATTCCAAACTGAAAAAAATTAAAAAAAAATATTTTGAAAAAAGGCAAAATGGGACATTTTGACAATTCCAAAACTTTTTTTATTTTTATTTTTTAATGGGAAATTTGTTGAATGCAAAATTTGTTGAAACTGACCCTTTTCCATGAATAGTTTCAGATTCAAAGTATGGGCATTTTCCAATGGGAAAAAAAAATAATTACAAAATTCTTAACCAGCTCTATAGACCATAATCAAATCACTTCTTAACTTTCTCTTGTATAGACTAAATAGACTGAAATTTTTTAGTCTCTCACTATACAAGAGGTTTTCCAAACCTCAAATCATTCTTGTAGCTCTTTCTGGAGGTTTTCCAATTTTTCAACATTCTTTTTGAAATATTAACACCATGTCACAGTAGTTCTCAATGCCATAAAGAAAGGTAATTGCACATACTTACACCTATTCTGTGATGTGAATTTTCATTTGTCTTGTCTATTTCTTTAAACTGTAAGCTCATCCGGGCAGGGACTTTACTTTTAGAATTTTGTTACTCAGATTCAGGTGGTGCTATAAAATACTTTGGTTCCTGCACATTTTAGGACTTTTAATAGCAAAACAGAATCAAACTGTTTTAATGCACTGTAATGTACTAGGGAAATACATATCTGCTGCCACCCCATGTACCAAGTATATCATTACAGAAGTACCACAATATCGTGTAAGAATACTACCACATTGAATCATGGCAAAGAGATAGGTATAGTCCATCAGGGAAGCATTTTTACAAAGAGCTTTTAAAAGGTGCCAATGTTTAATGGACTAAGTTTTGGCTTGTTTCTCCTAAATCTATTGCTTTAAAACTCAGTCTATTCTTGTTTTTTGGGTTTTTTTTTTCTTTCTTTCAATACAGGAAAGTCTCCTGCTTTGGCAGATTTGTATTTTTTTTAGTCATGTACTAATCTTTTATGATCAGTCATTTGCACAGCAAGAGATTTTTCTCTCTCTTAGCCAGCTTATTCTGGTGCAATAAGAATTAATTCACTGGCATTTTACTAACACTTTTTGGTGCTGAGAATGTTTTATTTTTGGAACGGGCCAGTAATGTTGCATACATCAACGTTAGAGAGACACATTAACTGTTGATGATGCGTGTGGCAGTTTTAGACACACCAGGAGTACCCCAGGGATTTGCAATGTTATTACTCATTTCTTTCCATTTTCATTTTGGTCTCCCTGGTCTCCTCCTTCCTCCCTCTACCTCCCTGGTCTCCTCCCTCTACCCATTTTAACCTCATTCACTAATTTGACACAGATACAAGCAGTTAGTTACATACTGACCTTACCAATGGGATTAGCAATAGAAGACATATTCTTTATACCTGTATTGTTTTTTTGGGGAGAGTTTCCTAATATGGGGAAAACACACTCCAAGGTTTTCATAATGGATGCCCAGTATAAAAATCTTGTCCATTGTCTTTTAATATGCAAGAATGTTTTTATTAACTGAACTAGGTGCTATAAATTTGAGTTCTCAATCAAAAATGTGTGTGTATATATATATATATCATGTGTATATATAATATATAGTGAAAAATATCACAAAGATTTTTTTTCTCCATGTTTCCACAAATTCAGTTTCAATGTTTTAAATTTTGTGACCATCTTTAGTACTTTTACAAAAAGGCATAAGAAGAGAATTCCTAAATTTGTGTGATCCTAAGAATATAAATTTTGGGCTTGATTCAAATCCCAGTGAAAGTTTTTCAATGACTTCAGTGGAATTTGGTTCAGGCCTCTTGAGAGTCTAGGTCAGTGGTCTGCAATGACTGGCATACAGTGAAATATTACAATTATGGAATATATGGGTCTTATTAAAATGTCCCTCTGGCTAGATACCAGGCAAGATGAGTGGATGCAGATTATAGGCATCTTCCCAGATAACTGTGTGAATGTCAGGAGTGATAAACTGGCCACATGAGAACTACTCACCCCATTTCACAGAGGAGGAAAGGAATTGCCGGGATTCCCCCAGTTCCCATCCGCCCAAGATCCCCCGAGCAGAGTACGATAATGATAATGGGGGATGATGATCATGTTATAAAGGAGTATTTTGTAAAAATCACCTAACTATATTGTGATGAGTTATGATGATGCATCAGCAGCACACATTGGTGCAATGAAGCAATGCCAGGAGATGTTAAATTTAATTTGTGACTGTGACCTCATTCACTGATTAAGTTATTAATTATTATTATTTATTTATTATATAATTGCATTACCATAGCACTGAGAAGCCCCAGCAATGGACCAGAACCTCATTGTGCTAGGCTCTGTACAAACACAGGACAAAAAGGAAAAAAAGTCCCTATTGCAAAAAGCTTAAAATCTAAATATAAGATAAGAGACAAGAGATAGATACAGACTGATAGGGGAGCACAAGGGAACAATGAGAAAATACTGATCAGAATAATAGGCAATAGTTTCAGCACACCAACAACCTAATTAATGTCAAGTTTTTTTATAGGTTCTCCCATTATTTAAAGTTGAATACTACTGGTCTAGATAGAGCACATAGGTGAAAGTACTTATAAAGCACTATGTTCTTAAAGACTGTAAAAGAGTCACACCTAGAAAATTACTCAATGTGGCTTTGAACTGGTAGATTATTTTGTTCTGGTTATTTCATTACATTGTTGTTCATAAATATTTTTAAAGTGTATATGTATATTCATTTCCTTGGGAATATTCCAAAGGTTATTTAATCTAATAATATATTCTTTTCATCTTGACCATTATGCTCCGGAGAAAGAAGTTTTATGATGTGCTTTTATAAGCAATTTGCTGCTATAATTGTCTTTGATGTGAAGTTTTAGCACTTTTACTTAATTGCATGGCATACCTGAATAGCTATGCTATTGCTGATGGTTAGGATAGAATACTGATTCTAATTGTGTTCCATCCTTGAAACAGCAAGTTTGTGACATAATGGCAAAAAAGAAGTTTGGTGTATAACAACAAAGAAGATGTGCCTCAAACTTTTATATCTAAGGAACTACACATTATAGACTTTACTGTATGCATTTTGTATCAATTATTTTGCTAAGTACTTCCTGGTATATTATAATTTTCAAAGAGATTCTGATCTTCAAATACACTTATGCTAAATGTATATATCAGAGCTAGGCAAAATATTATGCCTATGTGCTAGGGTTCTCTACTCGCTGCTGGACGGTGCCCCCTCCCAGAGATTCTGGGGGTTAGCTCTGCCAGGCCGACATCCCTTCCTACGATTGCACACTCTCTCTGTCTGCAGCCCCTCTCTTGGCACAGGAGCTTCTGCTTCCTCTTCACGACCAGGCCCTCCAGCCACTTAGCCGATTCCCTTTCCAGTGTAGTATTTCAAAGTCTCTGACTATGTCACTCCAACGGTGACGCTGGCAGTCTTTGAATACACTGCCCTTAACAAAACCACTCTGCAGTGGTTGGTAGGGGAACCCAGACCCACTCTCCACTCTGCCTTCCAGTCCAGAGTCCTGTAGCACACAGTAAAGGTCTGCAGCTACACCAACCTTACTGCTCTCCCTCCCTGGACTTCTTCCTACCATGCTTCTCCTCCCCTTCCTTCTCCCTTATCATAGGGAGGAGGACTGCAGGCTTCTTCCCTGCACTCTTCCTACATTATTTCCACCCTTCTAGCTTTAGAGAAGCCCCGCCTGTTCCCTCACAGGTGTGCTTCCTTCTTATTAGCTATGTCCTGCATAAATCTCCCCCATTTGCAGCCTAATTGGCTGATTAGGCCCACTCAGCCTAATTCAGTTCTTGTAGGGCTAGTGTGGGGACTACACCCCATCACAGTCCACTTACAGACAATGCTTACATTGACTTTAATGGGAGACTTGCCTGAGTAACCACTTGTGTAGCATAGTCAAAATTATATTATTAAATGTTTCTATTAGAAAAAAACAATTGTCCAATCTTATTGGTAATTGCAGAAATATTGGAAAAACAGAAATAAATTAAAAGCAGCAAAGAATCCTGTGGCACCTTATAGACTAACAGACGTTTTGGAGCATGAGCTTTCATGGGTGAATACCCACTTCGTCGGATGCAAGTAGTAGAAATTTCCAGGGGCAGGTATATATATGCAAGCAAGAAGCAAGCCAGAGATAACGAGGTTAGTTCAATCAGGGAGGATGAGGCCCTGTTCTAGCAGTTGAGGTGTGAAAACCAAGGGAGGAGAAACTGGTTCTGTAGTTGGCAAGCCATTCACAGTCTTTGTTTAATCCTGAGCTGATGGTGTCAAATTTGCAGATGAACTGAAGCTCAGCAGTTTCTCTTTGAAGTCTGGTCCTGAAGTTTTTTTGCTGCAGGATGGCCACCTTAAGATCTGCTATTGTGTGGCCAGGGAGGTTGAAGTGTTCTCCTACAGGTTTTTGTATATTGCCATTCCTAATATCTGATTTGCGTCCATTTATCCTTTTTCGTAGAGACTGTCCAGTTTGGCCGATGTACATAGCAGAGGGGCATTGCTGGCATATGATGGCATATATTATATTGGTGGACGTGCAGGTGAATGAACCAGTGATGGTGTGGCTGATCTGGTTAGGTCCTGTGATGGTGTCACTGGTGTAGATATGTGGGCAGAGTTGGCATCGAGGTTTGTTGCATGGATTGGTTCCTGAGCTAGAGTTACTATGGTGCGGTGTGCAGTTACTGGTGAGAATATGCTTCAGGTTGGCAGGTTGTCTGTGGGCGAGGACTGGCCTGCCACCCAGTGAAAGTGAAAGTGTGGGATCATTCTCCAGGATGGGTTGTAGATCCCTGATGATGCGTTGGAGGGGTTTTAGCTGGGGACTGTATGTGATGGCCTGTGGAGTCCTGTTGGTTTCTTTCTTGGGTTTGTCTTGCAGTAGGAGGCTTCTGGGTACACATCTGGCTCTGTTGATCTGTTTCCTTATTTCCTCGTGTGGGTACTGTAGTTTTGAGAATGCTTGGTGGAGATTTTGTAGGTGTTGGTCTCTGTCTGAGGGGTTAGAGCAGATGCGGTTGTACCTCAGTGCTTGGCTGTAGACAATGGATCTTGTGGTGTGCCTGGGATGGAAGCTGGAGGCATGAAGGTAGGCATAGCAGTTGGTAGGTTTTCGGTATAGGGTGGTGTTAATGTGACCATCACTTATTTTCACCGTGGTGTCTAGGAAGTGGACCTCCCGTGTAGATAGGTCCAGGCTGAGGTTGATGGAGGGGTGGAAGCTGTTGAAATCATGGTGGAATTTTTCCAGAGTCTCCTTCCCATGGGTCCAGATGATGAAGATGTCATCAATGTAGCGTAGGTAGAGAAGGGGCGTGAGTGGACGGGAGCTGAGGAAGCATTGTTCCAGGTCGGCCATAAAAATATTGGCATATTATGGGGCCATGCGGGTGCCCATAGCGGTGCCACTGATCTGGAGATATATATTGTCATCAAATTTGAAATAGTTGTGTGTGAGGATAAAGGCACAGAGCTCAACAACCAGTTGTGCTGTGGCATCATCAGGGATACTGTTCCTGACAGCTTGTATTCCATCAGTGTGTGGGATGTTTGTGTAGAGAGCCTCTACATCCATGGTGGCTAGGATGGTGTTTTCTGGAAAGTCCCCAATGCATTGTAGTTTCCTCAGGAAATCAGTGGCGTCATGGAGATAGCTGGGAGTGCTGGTGGCATAGGGTCTGAGTAGAGAGTCCACATATCCAGACAGTCCTTCAGTGAGAGTGCCAATGCCCGAGATGATGGGGTGTCCAGGATTTCCGGGTTTGTGGATCTTAGGTAGAGATAGAATAACCCTGGTCGGGGCTCTAAGGAGATGTTGATTTGTTCCGGTGTTAGTGTAGGGAGTATCCTGAGTAGATGGTGCAGTTTCTTAGTGAATTCCTCAGTGGGATCTGAGGGAAGTGGCCTGTAGAATTTGGTATTGGAGAGTTGTCTGGCGGCTTCCTTTTGGTAGTCAGACCTGTTCATGATGACAACAGCACTCCTTTATCAGCCTCTTTGATTATAATGTCAGGATGGTTTCTGAGGCTGAGGATGGCATTGCGTTCTGCACGACTTAGGTTATGAGGCAAGCGATGTTGTTTTTCCACAATTTCTGCCTGTGCACGTTGGTGGAAGCATTCAATGTATAGGTCCAGACTGTCATTTCGACCCTCAGGAGGAGTCCATGTGGAGTTCTCCTTCTTGTGCTATTGGTGGGAGGGTAACTGTGTATCAGTGCGCTGTTCAGTGTTGTCCTGAAAGTATTCTTTGAGTCGGAGACTGCGAAAGTAGGCTTCCAGATCGCCGCAGAACTGTATCATGTTGGTGGGGATGGCAGGGCAGAAAGAGAGTCCCCGAGATAGGACAGACTTTTCTTCTGGGCTGAATGTGTGGTTGGATAGATTGACAATAAATTAATACCTTTGGCTTAGGCCCATCACTAAATTTAAAGTCCTGTATCTAAGCACACTTCCACTCTGAATTTTATATCATGGGCCCATCTTGTGTCTTCATTTATCAGTCTGCATAAACGAATACTTATTTCAATGGCAGTGGGACACCAGAAGCTATTTGTTGGAGTCAGCAATCCAGTTTTATACTATATCATTTTTTTTAATACTGTATGCATTTTATTCATATTTCAGTGCATGAATAACGTATTTAATGACAGAGATCAACACATAAGAATGTCAGAACGGCCACACTTCAGACTAATGGTCCATCTAGCCTAGTATTCTGTCTTCTGACAGTGGACAATGCCATATGCTTCAGAGTGCATGAATAAAACAGGGAAATTATAAACGGATCCATCCTTTCCCCTCCAGTTCCAGCTTCTGGCAGTTGGAAGTTTAGGGACACACAGAACATGGGACTGCATCCCTGACCATCTTGGCTAATAGCCATTGATGAGCCTATCCACCTTGAACTTATCTAATTCTTTTTTTAACCCAGTTATACTTTTGAACTTCACAACATCACCAGGCAATGAGTTCCACAGGTTGACTGTGTTTTGCATGAAGAAGTACTTCCTTATGTTTGTATTATACCTGCTGCCTATTATTTTCATTAGGTGATCACTGGTTCTTGTGTTATGTGAAGGGATAAGTTTAACTAGTGTCCTCATGTTTGGGGTTGTTCTGCTTTTTTTGAAGTTTATTGCTACTATGGTGGGTTTCTTTGGTATTTCCTCCCCCTCCTCAATTATGTTAAAATTAATTAATTACAGTTGCTATTACTGACTGGTTCAGCTATATTTCTCTCTTGGACCAGATCCTGTGCTTCATTTAGGACTAAATCAAGAATTGACTCTCTGTTTGAGGGTTCACGGACTAGCTGCTCCAAGAAGCTGTCATTAATGGTATTTAGAATTTTTATCTCTGCATCCCAATCTTAGGTGGCATGTACCCAATCAATATGGGAATAGTTGAAATCCCCCATTATACAATGCAGATTACTCAATTAAAGTCAGTGCGAGTTTTGCCATTGAGACATCAGTAGCTGGCTAATATTCAGTTACCCTGAAAATAAAGGGGCAACATAAAATGAAATTCAGCAAAGTCATGCATACTAGAAGGAACAATTAAAGTTATTCATACTTTTGTGGGTTCTAAATTAACTGTAATTACTCAGGGAAAATACCTGGTCATCAGTGTGGGCAGCACACTAGATCTGCTCTGTGAGCAGAAGTGATCAAAATTCAGAAAGGGATAAAATAAAATACTGAAAATATTATAATGCCATCCAGAAATATGACATCTCATTCTCAACACAGACAAAGCAGAAATACAAAAGGCCTAAACTAAAGGGCACTGAATATGACTGAAGGCATGGAAATATTCTCCTATAAGGAGATAATTGAAAATAGAACTTTGTTTACAGGGGAAAAAAACATAACAGGTGGCATGAGAGATGTAGAAAATAATGAATAACACAGATGGCAAATAGGACACTGCTATTTACTAATCTCAATTAAAGTATTAAAAAGTCAGGAAGTATAAGAGTTGCGGAAGAAGACTCTTTAGATTAAGTGGATTCTTTAGAATAAGTGTATTTGAAGAGCTTTCTTAATCCTTTACTTTTTGCTTTGTAGGTTGGAACTTGCTGAGTTTAATTCCTATTTGCATTTTCTACCATGCTGTGTAATTCCTATTTGCATCCTTTCTTAGGGCTTGTTTTATCTCCTCTTAATTCAATTTCAAAACTCCCATGAGATCTGGATCAGGACCTTATACAGCTACTGGTACAGACAATTTTTAAATTTGATACTTTATTATTTTCCAAAATACATGAGACTGGAAATGAGAGTCGAGGAAAAGCAAATAACTGATACATGCATATACATAAAACATTTGCAATCTAACTTAAAACATATTGAGTGACATCCTGGCCCTATTGAGTAAATGGGAGCTTTGCTCTTGACTTCCATGGGGCCATGACTTCACCCTTTACTGGGCCAGATAATCAGGTGTCGGAAATCAGCATCACTCATTTGACTTCACTGGAATTTCCCCACCTTAGGATATAGTCTATTTACCACATGATTTATTCAGAATACAAATTACTATACTTAGTCATTTATCTCTCAAAAGACAAGCAGTAAGTACACCAGATCTTTTACTTGGAAGTAATAGTAGTTTTTATTAGCTTTATGAGGTGACACAAATGTGAGAATTTGTGCAGATCTTTTACATTTTTTAGATCAAATATGGGGACCAGATTACCTGCCTATGGTGGGGGGTTCTTACATCTTCCTCCACAGTGTTTGGCACAGGCCATTTTCATAGATAGAATGGAGACTAGATGGACCAAGGGTCTGATTCAGACTGGCAATTCTTATGTTCCTAAATAGATGTTTTTCTGTAACATTTGAACAAGTGACATAAGAGAAAACTAACATATCCTGCTTGATTTTGGAGGGAGAAGATTCAATGGAAGTTAATGTATTTTGAGAAGTACTATATTTCACCCACTTCTGGGATCTAGTAGTTCCCTTGTGACTTCAACAGTAAAAAATAAAATTTCAAAAATCCAAATATTTCTGAACAGGTAATAGGGCAGCATATATGTAAAAAGACACTTGAAAATCGTCCTGTCTTGAACCAATGATACAGCTAGGACTGCCAGTGGTTACATTGTCACCAAAGGCACTTAAATGCATAGAACTGAGTCTTCCTTGCCATACTGCCTTGCTGTACTCCAGTCAACGTAGACCCCACAAAATCTTCACATTTCAGCAAGAACTTAAAAGGTTATTAAACTAAAGAAAAATCTGAACTCTACTGGTAATTGGTGCAGAAGAACTGGCTGGGCTCTTGAGTCACATGTTGTTGCCATCAGCAATGATGCCAGCTGGAGACCTGCCGTCCTGAGCTTTGCTCTTCTGTATTAAGTGTGAATGGCATTGCAAATTTAGTGACTGCCAGAAGAAAGAAATCCTTTGAGACATCGTCTTCTAGACGCCTACCTGTGATGTTAACTATGAACAATCCATTCTGCCCACACTTTGAGTCACAGCAACCTCTCAGAGCATCAATTAATGGAAAGCTCTTACCTTGGGATAATGGTGCTTATATGAAATGAACCAGAAGAGGCAGTAAAAAAAGCAGCATGGAGACAAAGATCTTGTTTTCAGCACTTTAACTTTAAACTCCAGTCATGTACTTTAGACTTGCACATAGTGAATACATAAAAGCTTGATTAATATTTCACTGCTTTCTTTCTTCTTGATTCAGAGTTAATATCAAACAATTTAGTGTCATGTAAGGATGATAAAAAAGAGTGAATGTTTCGTTTATCTTCTCAAGGCTGTGGTAATGATTCAAAGTTACACATTTTTGTAAACTGCAAGTTTGTGGGCAAATAGAAGTGGACAAATACAACAAATCCACTGAGGCTTCAGAATGGAAATACCCTTGATTTATTAATATTGGGCTTAATCCTGCCTTGTTGCAGAAGGCATTCACAGAGGGGCTGAGTTCCCACTGTTCAATTTAAAGTCAGAATTGAGGGGAAAAGTCATTGTTTTTTGTACAAATATTCTCTTTTCTTAATTTGTCTCTTTGCAAAAGTTCCTGTTTAAATTTCGCAAGCACTTAGCATACTTGTGAGAAGTCTAATATTCTTCCTATGCACTGATGTAATGCATGGTATCTGTATGGGACAATTCCTAATGGACTCTGAACATGTGGATCTGCCATTTCATTGGTGTATTTTAAAAGATGAATACAAGTAAGTCTTTATCCAGTATGGCATGCCAAAGTAATATAGTTGTACCCAAATTTTCTCCCTGTAATCAAAGAAAGAAAGATTGTAGATTTTAAATCAGGCATGAATATTTGTATTCCCTGCTAACTGGCCACTAATTCTCTGAAAATGGCAACCAGATGATAAAGTAGAACCTGTACTGTGTTTTTATTGCTTATGTGGGTGCCGAATTTGAGACACTTAACAGGGGCTTCATTCTCAGATGACAGAAGGCTCAGTACTTTCTGGAAATCAGGCGCCTTTCAGGTATCTCAAGTTGAGCACCTAAAATCACTGGTCACTGTTGTCATCGACTCATCTGGGCCCTATATAATATGGCTGAATATCAAGTAACAAGCTTAATATCTAGCCTTCTATTAACTTCAAAAGAGGTAGAATCAGACCTGTTTTGTACTTATGAGAAATAAGTAATAGATTTAGGTTAAAAGGATAGTTTGTGTTCAGTTCTGGGCAAGATCTTTGGCTATGGCCTAACTACATAAAGTTCATGCCAGAGAAATGCCCTGAGAGCAGGGGTAGCCAACCTGAGCTTGAGAAGGAGCCAGAATTTACCAATGTACATTGCCAAAGATCTACAGTAATATGTCAGCAGCCCCTCATCAGTTCCCCCGCTACCAATGCCTCCCACCCACTGGCAGCCCTGCTGATCAACGCTTCCCTCTCCCTCCTGATCAGCTGTTTCATGGTGTGCAGGAGGCTCTCGGGGAGGAGGGGGAGAAGCGAGGGCACAGCAGGCTTAGGGGAGAGGGTGGGAAGGGGTGGAGTGGGGGCAGGGGTTGAGCAGTGAGCACCCTCCAGCACATTGGAAAGTTGGCGCCTATAGCTCCAGCCCGGACTCGGTGCCTATACAAGGAGATACATATTAACTTCTGAAGAGCCACATATAGCTCCGGAGCCACAGGTTGGCCACTTCTGCTCTGAGAGGATGCTGAAAGATCACTATTACACCTCCTGCTCTTGCAGCACTGTGAATGCCAATCTTCAAATGCTGGGTTATGATAGCCTAAGAGCTGCTCTGATTTATGTAAGAATACAATGGTGAAAGAAGGCTAAAAATGCAAAAGGCATAAGCATAGCACATGTTTCCTGGTCATCATCTTTTTTCCCCCAGCCATACCACCTTTTTCCTAAAATACCATGAGAAAAGGAGGGTGATTGACTGAAGAGTAGACCCAGGCGAGTAATAGAGATTTTTTGGTTTTCTGGCAATTTTGAAGAGTAAAAACAAAGTTTTAGGTCAAACACAATGTTTCATTTTGACAAAATCAAAATATTTTGTTTAATTTTAGACCATTTTAAAACATTTTTGAAATTTTAAAAATAAAATTAAAGGAAATTTTGAAAGAAAGGAATTTCAAACCAAAAAATTGAATGTTTCATTTTTCAAAAAAGTCAGAACAAAATGTTCAGATTTTTTTTCTAAATAAACATTTTGGCAAAACAGGCATGGATCCATTAAATATTTTAGTGTTGCCAAATCTGCATTATTATTTTTTTTGCCAAAAATGTTTAAGCTGAATTTTTGCCCAGTTCTGCAGTGGTTCTCAACCTATTTACCATTGTGGGCTGCATCCAATGCTACCTATTTGGCCCTGAAGATGTCATATGGGCCGCTCTACATATGGATTCCTCTATTTTCACTCTATATGTCAGGAGGATCACTCCAGTGTAGGAACTTGACAAGCTGGTTCTAAGATCAGATTATACCAGTTATGTGATACTAAATGGCAGCTGATCCAGCCTCTCATGTCCATATACAGTCTGCATCCTAAATCACAACAAACATTTACCGTCTGATGCAAATGTCTACCAAGTGATGATGATTAAAGATAATAAAGGGTTTTTTCTGTTATTCTAAATCAGTCTAATGAACATATTCTAGTGCTGCACTTACGACCATTCACTCTTACAGAATCATGTTCCAACCTGCACCCTCCACAATTAACAGGGCTCTTGGAGTCATACTCTCACAACAGAAGAATATGACTTAATTTAGGTCACAATATTCAGGAAGATATAAATGTGCCAGCTGCCTCCACCCTAGCTGGATAATAACAGAGTTGATTGAGTTGGCTATAATTTATAAATAGCTAATCTCTCAGGGAATTAATAACTAGTTAATATGTAGAGATACTACGCCCATTGCATAATTATAATCTTTATACCATATAATTTTACCTCCTAAAAGAGCTCAAAATACTTATTGGATTTCTCTTGAGTATTTGTTCAAGGACTCCTGTCTGAATGAAGGGGAAAAACATCAGAAATGTGTCTCTCTCAATTCTGGAGGACCGTGACATTCTATTTGTTAGTATGGATGGCTCTATTAGGATACATAGTATATTATGATATCTAAGAGCAATATGACCTTCAAGTTTCTGATGCTTTCTCTTGAACTACAGTTTTGAAAGCTCCAGTGTTGCAGCTTCCTTACAAAATTGCAATACACACAGTAAATGAGATTGTACTGCTGAAAATACTTCAGTGCTTATAAAAATACAGCATCAGAGTTTATAAATGTCATGGGATAATATTATTTTCTTTCTCTGGCAGGCTAGGGTCTAGATCTGAAAGAGTTTTGCTTTTGAGTTTCAGAAATCCATATATGTTTAATATGAAGTTCGTACTACTGAAGAAGCACATCTATAGATGCCAAAATAAACCATTTCAAAGGTACAATTGTATGAACACACATTACACATCAAAGCCTGATCCTTCCTTCACCTCCCTGGTGGGCATTAAACCAGTTAAACTGATGTGAGTTCTGCTGCTGAAGGTGGGGGTGGAGCAGTAGGAGGATTTGGGTACCCTGTGCAGGGGGGGGCAGCTTTCCATGCATACCGGAAAGACCTGCTCTGTGAAGACTCCCTTAAGAATGCAGAAGCTATGAGAGTAGGAATGGAGAGAAGCAGGGTCAGTGTATCTATAGCAAAATAAAGCTACCAACCACTCTTCCCCATTCAAGGGAATGCATTAGCACTGAGGCAGAGCCGGCTCCAGGGGTTTTGCCGCCCCAAGCAGCCAAAAAAAAAAAGTTGCGATCGCGATCTGCGGCAATTCACCGGGAGGTCCTTCGCTCCGAGCGGGAATGAGGGACCCTCCGCCGAATAGCCGCCAGATACCTGAAAGTGCCGCCCCAAGCACCTGCTTGTTAAGCTGGTACCTGGAGCCGGCCCTGCCCTAAGGACTGTCGTTGCTGCGATGCAGCTTTGAGTGTTGCTTTGCAGTGACTGCAGCTGATCAGTCCTTCTCCATACAGTCCCTTTGGAGGTCCCCAGCATGCAGCTTGAACAATTAGGGTGATCAGATATCCCCTATAGGGGATATTAAAGGGACACTCCCACTATTTGGGCTTTTTCTTATATTACCTATTACCGAATATGCCTATTACCCGCCCCCACCCCCAGCCTCTGTCCCAATTTTTCACACTTGCTATCTAGTCATCCTATGAACAACGGACTATGAGGTGGTTCCAAAACTTTGCCCCAAGTATGCACAGACATGAACATTTCAATCTATGTATTTACAGGGCAACTCAAGCTATGTCCATGCACAGGAGAGAGTCCACACTCCTACAGCTGGCCTTCTAACAGGGAAGAGAATTGATGAATATTGAATTGAATTAGAGAAAAAGATATACACACTATTAGTCACTTCTAAATAAAATGTTATTGGGCAGTTGCTTTTGTTTGGTTTGGTTTGGTTTGGAGGGTTTTCTATACCGTTGGATAATTATTCTTCAGAAAGGAATATCATTTTACATAGTCAAGATGTATAGAGTTGGGATAGACTTTTTTTCCTATTTGAAACAAAACAGATAAATGCATATTGACTTGCAGGGCTAGGGTGTCTTCCCCTGCCCTCAAGTGCTGAGGCTAGTACTTTTAGAGCTCAGCTTTCACAGCTAGTACTGCACAAAACTCTTGGCCAGAGACCAAGATGCTATGATGCCATTAAACCAAGCAAGGACCTGACCATAACTGTTGCAGTGTACACAGTGTAAAGGTAATATTCTGCAACACATCCTGTATCTATCTTTCAGTATTAGACTGACTATGGTTCACATTTCAAAATTAATAAAAAGACATGCATTCATAAACACTGTGGGTGATGGTCTTTCTATAAAAATGTTGAATTATCTATGAAGTAGAAACTCTTGGCCAGTGCGGTTATTTTAATCATCATCTGCCTAATGAGAGAATTCTCATTTTATTGTTTTTAGACTCATACACTTTAAGGCCAGAAAGGACCATCATGATCATCTAGTCTGACCTCCTGCACATTGCAGGCCACAGATCATTGTCCATCCACTCCTATAATATACCCATAACCTTTGACTGAGTTACTGAAGTCTCAAATTATGATTTAAAGATTTCAAGGTACAGAGAATTCACCATTTACACTAGTTTAAACCTGCAAGTGACCCATGCCCCATTTTGTAGAGGAAGGCAAAAAAGCCCAGGGTCTCTGTCAATGTGACCTGGGGAAAAATTCCTTCCCAGCCCCAAATATGGCAATCAGTTCATTAATTTCTGGATCCTCATTTTCTTATTTACCAAGCATCATTTTAACACAGTTCTTGAATTATATCAGTAGGCCCCTTTGATTGAACTAATTTAGTCGATCTCCCCTTTTCTACCTTTCCCATCAACACTTGTTATTACAGGTTATTGTGACATCTTATGAACTTTCCCATGATTATGTCATAGCTGAGCTCACAATTAGGGTAAATTTGTAGTCCCAGTTATCACAACAGTCCTCTGATTGCTGGTATCTTCACTGTGATTCACTCTGTGAATATAACCTGATTGCTTAAATCTTCCTCAGATATAGGATGTAGAGGACACTGAAAAGGAATGATGTGAATGAATCATCTTGATAACCTCCTTTTTGAAATGAGATTTCCATTAGATAGCATGAACCTCATGGTCAATCAATACTTTTACTATACTGGTAAGATTGACTGCTCAACAACACAGAGTTCACTATAGAAGAGCATGAAAAGATGTGGAAAATGTCCCAATGCAGATTTCACACCATTTGCCATGCCTGCCATTTGATTTCCTTCAGGAATGGCTTCTTACTCAGTTTTTGCTCCATGTTTGCTCTATGACATCAAATTTTGATATAGGAAAGGGAAATGAAGACATATTTGGGCACTATAGCCTGGTGGATGAGGCCCTAGAGTGGGACTCGGGAGACCTGGAATCAATTACTGGCTCTGACAGTGGCCTGCTGAATGATGTTTGTCTTCACATCTGTCTTTGTGCCTCAGTTTCCTCATCTGTAAATTGTGTATAATAATACTGACCATCTTTGTAAAGCACTTAGAGATCTAACAAAGCAAAACATCATATAAGAGCTAGGTATTGTTATGTAGTATGCAATGGAGTTTATGTGACAGCTAATGTCTTAGCTAACACTAGTGACCTACTAACCTGAAAGCATTAGTTTCCACAGTTTAAGCTAAAGAATCAGGCTCTGTAGCTGGGTGCTGTAAGAGACTCACATCCTCTGTGGACTGGGCACAGAAGGTGCTATGTAAGACTCTGAGCAATGGGTTTCACAGACATTGGTAGTCCATTTTTTCTTTCTAGATTTAGCTTGAATAATTTGAGAAGCTTTCTGCTCAAAACTCCCATAAGTCTTTTCCTGAAGGTCTACCATGCCATTCATTATTGCTAGCAGAATTGCTTGAAGAAGGATGCAAAATGTTATCCTCTCCTATAGATCAGTAATGTCATGTGACAGAAGACTCACTGTCCACTTACCAATTGGGAAAGGGTACCAGATTTTTAAACCTATTTCCTGAACACAAGTGTCTCATGACAAGGCATTACTTTTATAGCACTATTAAGTTAAACAAAAAATATTTTATTACAATTTCTGCATGACTGATTCTACAGAATATATTCCTTGGCCAAACAGCAACTGATACAGAATTTTAATTACTTATGTAGTTTACAATTAGCAAAGCTTTCCCAAGAGATCCAAAACTTTACAGGTTAATGGCACAGACTGTACCTCCTCTGAGCTGATTACATTCTGGTTTACAGTTACCAATTAAAGAAACCAATTACAGCTCCAAACTGTGTCAACACAGACTGACCTAATTTGATCCTAGTTAATGAGTTACACAAACAAATTCTTTTTCTTGAACAAACTCAAATTGGTTTAAAGAACATAAAATATGATTTCCTGACTATGCTTCAGCTATAAAAAACGTAGCAAGGAAAAATATTTTAAATGATCCTATTGCGGTCCAAAATGAATTCTCAGCAAAGAAAATATTATTTGAGAAGAACACATTATAAAACATTTGTGATCTTTTTTTGTTATTATTTGTCATGACTCCCCCACTGTGGTGTTCTATAAGAAGTAGTTAAGCATAACTTCAGTTTCACCATTGCTTCATGTAGAAGGACACTTATAGAGTTTAAAGTAGTATTTAAATGTTGGTAATGTTCTTTGAAGTTTAAAAGTAAAATTGGCAACTTCTTCTTTCCTGTATTTTTAAAAGCCAAGTGTTCTGAGCCAGCCTATTTATTTTTGGAAACTTTAAACAAGTGAGGGTCTGAAATCAGTCGATTCACTTAGGGCCTTTACACCTTTGTGGCTCCATTTGCAGGGCCTTATCTGAAATGTAACAAAATCCACTTTTTTTTTTATTCTCTTGTTAGATACTGTAAATTGGCTGTTGGTACATTTGTAATGCCAAATCAGAGCATGAATGCTGAATGCCAGCTCTGGAGAGAAGGAACACAAAGTGGGAAAACATAGAAGGAGAAGGTCTCTTGAGCCAGGAAAGAAGAGAACTAGACAGTGAGGAGGTAGACCTAGGCACTCGAGACAAGATAAAGGCAAGGACTGTGGGAGGCATCAAGAAAGGGGTCTGTAGCTGAAGGAGAGATGGAAGGAGGAAACTGAGCAGCAGAGGGGGCAGGTAGAGATTTCTGAAGCTGGGGATATGATGCAGTATGAGAGTCAGGCAGCCAGAAGAAAAGGAATCAGCATCCATGGCCAGGGCTGGGAGAAAGAAAGTCAAACTGTAGCAGTAAGATATAGATGAGATACATCTGGAGCTTAGTGGGGACTGGCAGGGGAAGGGAAGTCGCTGGAACCAGCCCAGCAGGACAGAGAAGGAGCTTATTATAGCTGGCTGGATGCAACAGCCATTTTAATTATAGTTACCAGCCTATAATCTTTTTATTTATTTATTTTTAAATAGAAGATGACATTGTTATAAGTAGCATTTCACTGTAACTGGAGGAGCATTTTTGGTGGTGCCAGTGTATAATTCTGCTGCCTATGGGCCTGAGTAATCAGCCTGCCCCACAAGATCTGTGGAGCAATATGACACAGACTCCATGCAGCTTTTTCTTCCCTCAGGGGGAGACCCAGATATTAGCATAATAACACAGACATCGCCCTGGCTACTTTTCATGCACTGGAACAAATGGGTAACAGGACTGAAAACACATCTTCTGAGCAGCACCAGTCCACAAAATGTCTTTCTATCCCGAGCTGTGTTTCATGATAAATAGCACATAACTCCATAGGAATCAGAAAGTTAGTTTTGTTTCACTGAAGATGGATTTTTAATGTAAGCAACTTCATTATGGTCAGGATTCACAATAGCATAGTTCATTTCCACATTAAAAAGAAATCCCAGAAGAGTCGTTGCAAATGTGCACTCAAAGAGTATAAATCACAAATTTGTCCCATCCCTACTCATTATCTGCCCAAGGTCTGATGTCCCACCAAGGTGAATGGATATTCAGATTCTCCTATTCCTCTGTGTGTGCTCATCAGGACCCATATAGCATATGGTATTTGGTCGTGATAAATGACCACATGATGAACAACCTGTTGCTTTGTTTGGCTAATTCCTTCTATTTCATAACTTTTTTTTAAACTCTCAAATCTATACTTTATTGCCAGATCTGTGTCCCACTGCGCCCCATGTCTTCCAATAAATGAAGTATCCAATCTCCTGGGAGTGAAGCTCAACACATCTGCGAAATATGTTTTGTTTTGGGTTTTTTCAAGAGCTGGATGATTTACCTTATGTGTCATCTTGAACCCTAATCTCTCAGAGTTAGCAAACATTCACTAAGACTCACCATACTACATTCTTTAAGTATTACTGAATAATGTTGAGGGTTAGTATGCTGAGATAAGTATACCCTATTGAAGCTAATAGTATTATACCTATTTTACAGATGGTTAAACATAGAAACATAGAGTTAAAGTGACCTTACCACTGCCAAACAGCAGGTCAGTGGCAAAAATAGAACCTACTCATAGTTCTCTGCACTGACCGTGAGGCAACCCTTATTTGATGGATTTTTAAAATCTTTATTAGGCATCATTTCAGAAAGAAAATTAATTGACTAGAGTGGTCATAGCATAAATATTCTTGCAAATATTAAATATTCTTCAGAAAGGAGCATTTATAAGGCCAAAAAGCAACTCTGAACAGCACTATTTATTTCAATTAAAATACTACTGAAAAGAAAGTTAATCTTTTGGGGAATATTCTGGATACATAATTACTTTTAATAACAAATTTGTTTAAGGTTAAAGTATGTGCTGTTAAAAGACTATACAAAGAAAGTCAACATTTATTGCTAAACATTAATTTACATAATAAAAATACCTTCCCAATCGTTCTGCCCTATGCACTCTTCGTCTCAGAACTAATCATATGAATTTGCTCAGAACAGCAGTAGCATTAAAAATGGCAATAAGTACAATGAAAATTCAGTGTTTCAGCTTAAGACCTATCTTGTGATCAGTAAGACTCATCCATTCCCAATTATTGGACACATAAATGGTAAAAGCCAGAAGTCTTACTTATACCCTAACAAAAGAAAAAGGTGATAAATCCAAGGACAAGAATGATTTCTTGACAAATAATATGCTGCATCGACTGCTTCTTTTATGTTAACCTATTCACAATGTTATTCCACAACATGAAACAAATGTTCTACAAAGCAATAAACTGCAACATAAAAATGCAGTTCAGCCTTTCAAAGAATTACTTCAGTCTGCAAATTAGTACAGTACTTTACTGATGAATCTGTTAATGGCCAAGGTACACTGACTCTTTGTGACATGGGCTTTGTATAATGGCCTACAACTTAATTGTCCTGTATAGTTCCCTGCTTCTATGTGTATCTCCTGAACTGGAATGCACATTCTGAACTTCAGTGCTGTCACTGCAACTTTTTATTTTGTTTTGAGTATGTGTGTGGCTTTTTAAACTAAAGTAAATCTGATTTGAGACACCTAGAGAAAGATTTCCTAGACTTTTCCTAAGGGTCTGATCCAAACTCCTTGGAAGTTAATGAAAAGACTCCTGTTGAGTTTAATGGCTTTGGCTCAGGCCTCAGATGAGAAGTTTGGAGGCAAATGCAGCCAGTGCACTTATTGCTTCATCACCATGTTCATTCAGCCAGGGAGGGGAATCATATTCCCCCTGCAGAGCAAAACATATCTCTCTGAATATACACTGGAGGGTGGGAAGCCAACATACTTGGGGGCTGATTCTCCTGTCATATAGGAACTGATTGAAAGACTGCTGGGGTCAATAGGAGTCTTTCCATTGATTTCAATGGGGTTTGATCTAGGAATCTTGCATCAGTTTTATCTTTCTCCATTGACTACAAATTAATTACTTCTGGTTTATGGCTGTGTAAGTGACAAAAGAATCAGGGTCTTAATGGCCACAGCTATGATGGTTATCAACAGTATGTTGTCAAAGAATTGTGACATTTGGATATGTTCACATCTAATCTGTTCAAATGGCCACACAAACATTTTCAATTGAAAGACAGCTTTTTGTTGGTGGTGGGTTTTTTTGTTTTTGGGGGGGAATGGGGGACAGGTTGCATTTGTGCACTGATCTTGCAATTTATGTTAAATCCCACTAACCTTCAGTGGGACTTAAGTTATTTAGGAGCTTGAGTCCCATTGGGACTTAGGTTCTTAGGTCACTTAGCTACTTTTGAAAATTTTACCCAGTGTAAATAAAGTGAATTTCACCTTCAGATACCAGAGTATGTAATTTATCAATAAAGTGCAAGAGTAAACTAAAATATGAAAATGAAACTTTAGACTACAAACCTCTGGTATCGTCCAAAGAACACATTAAGTATAATTCTCCAATGTCTTACACTTTATGTGGCCAACCAGTTCTGAGGGTGAACACAGAACTTCTGCCTCCAGTGTTGTCCATCTGGCATCTAATTTCATATAAAAGCACTATTTTTACTTTTTTAAAAATACATCAGAAGCAGAAAGCCTGCTAAACAACCAGTGGGGCCACTGGACGATCAAGATGCTAAAGGAGCACACAAAGACGATAAGGCTATTGCGGAGACATTGCGGAGACATGAATTCTTTGCATTGGCCTTCACCGTTGAAGATGTGAGGGAGATTCCCAAACCTGAGCCATTCTTTTTGTTTGACAGATATGAGTAACTGTTCCAAATTGAAGTGTCATTAGAGGAGATTTTTGAACAAACTGATAAACTAAACAGTTGTAAGTCTCCAGGACCTGATGGCATTCACCCAAGAGTTCTGAAGGAACTCAAATGTGAAATGGCAGGACTACTAATTGTCATCTGTAACCTATAATTTGAATCAGCTTCTGCACCAAATGACTGGAGGATAGTTAATGTGACGTCAATTTTTAAAAAGGAATCCAGAGGCGATGCTGGCAACTGCAGGCCAGTAAGCTTCACTTCAGCACCGGGCAAATTGGTTGAAACTATTGTAAAGAACACATAGATGAACACATAGATGAACATAATTTGTTGGGAAATAGTCAACATGGTTTTTGTAAAGGAAAATCATGCCTCAACAATCTACTAGAACTCTTTGAGGAGTTCAACAAGCATGCAGAAAAAGTTGATCCAGTGGATATAGTATATTTAGATTTTCAGAAAGCCTTTGACAAGGTCCCTCACCAAAAGCTCTTAAGCAAATAAAGCTGTCATGGAATAAGAGGGAAGGTTCTCTCATGGATTGGTAACTGATTAAAAAATAGGAAACAAAGGGTAGGAATAAGTGGTCAGTTTTCAGAATAGAGAGAGGTAAATAGTGTTGCCCCCAGGGATCTGTACTGGGTCCAGTCCTATTTGACATATTCATAAATGATCTGGAAAAAAGGGTAAACGATGAGGTGGCAAAATTTGCAGATGATACAAAACTACTCAAGATAGTTAAGTCCCAGGCAGCCTGCAATGAGCTACAAAAGGATTTCACAAAACTGGGTGACTGGGCAACAAAATGGCAGATGAAATATAATGTTGATAAATGCAAAGTAACGCACATTGGAAAACATAATCCAAACTATACATATACAATGATGGGGTCTAAATTAGCTATTACCACCCAAGAAAGAGATCTTGGAGTCATTGTGGATAGTTCTCTGAAATCATCCACTCAATGTGCAGCAGCAGTCAAAAAAGTGAACAGAATGTTGGGAATCATCAAGAAAGGGATAGATAATAGGACAGAAAATATCATATTGCCTCTATATAAATCCATGGTACGCCCACATCTTGAATACTGCATGCAGATGTGGTCGACCCATCTCAAAAAAGATATATTGGGATTGGAAAAGGTTCAGAAAAGGGCAACAAAAATGATTAGGGGTATAGAATGGCTTCCATATGAGGAGAGATTAATAAGACTGGGACTTTTCAGCTTGGAAAAGAAGCGACTAAGGGGGGATATGATAGAGGTCTATAAAATCATGAGTGGTATAGCAAAAGTAAATAAGGAAGTGTTATTTACTCCTCATAATACAAGAAAAAGGGAGCACCAAATGAAATTAATAAGTAGCAGGTTTAAAACAAACACAAGAAAGTATTTTTTCATGCAATGCACTGTCAACATCTGGAACTCCTTGCCAGAGGGTGTTGTGAAGGCCAATACTATAACAGGGTTCAAAAGGGAGTAGATAGATTCATTGAAGATAGGTCCATCAATGGCTATTAGCCAGGATGGGCAGGAACAGTGTCCCTAGCCTCTGTTTACCTTTGGGGCACCTGCCATTGGCCACTGTCTAAGGACAGAATACTGGGCTTGAAGGACCTTTGGTCTGACCCCGTATGGCCGTTCTTATGTTCTCATGTTCCTCCCAGAATAAATATTTTTGTTCAAAGCTTCGATGTGACCATCTGAAATGTGTAGGGAAACATTAAAATTAACAGCTAAGTGATCATTACCAGTGTAATACAGCCAGGAGAGTTGATGTTTTAGTGTGTTAAAATCTGCTTTAAAGACCAGAGGGAAGACTTAACAATGACATCTAAGATCTGTGTACATTCTGCAATAAAAAAAATGTACACTTGGCCAAAACTGAAATGTGTTTATATAAATCACTATTAGAATTAGGTAACTAAGCTTCAAGTTCTGCTCAACTTTCCTTATTTCCAATTGTTGCTCAAGATAGTGTCTTGAAGATAAACATTCATGCATAGTCATATCTGTAATGAAAATTTGACACCTGAATTACGGTTTGAAATGAACTTCCCAGAAACAGTCTACAAAAACATTTGAGAATATTTTAATAATGGAGATATACCCATCTCCTAGAACTGGAAGGGACCTTGAAAGGTCATTGAGGCCAGCCCCCTGCCTTCACTAGCAGGACCAAGTACTGATTTTGCCCCAGATCTGTAAGTGGCCCCCTCAAGGATTGAGCCCACAACCCTGGCTTTAGCAGGCCAATGCTTAAACCACTGCACTCAGATCTACTTCACATTTAGTTTAAAATCCATTCTATTATTAGCATGACACATGAACCAATAAAACCTGATAAGAATCAATACAGACTTTTAAAAATGTATTGTTTCAAAAGAAGTAACAAGAGATTATGGAGTAATCCTTACTAGAATCATAGCTAGAGTTACAGCTAAGTTTCTGTAGAAAGCCAAATTTTTCATCCTATGTAAAATTCAATTAAAAAAAAAAGTCAGAAGAGCCTGGAAACTGGAAAGTGAGACTGTGGGTAGAATTTTGGCCTTGCAGGGAGAGACAGGGAATTGAAACTATTTGACCAAAGAGTTCTTAGAATACAGATCCCTCCCAAACTGATCTATTCCCTAAGTTTAAAAATTCTTCTAATGCTTTTTTGCCTACATTTTAGGCAACAAACAGAAGATAGCAGAAACATGACATCGAGCGAGGCATAGAGCAACATGGAGTGCTGAGGAGGTGACACTGCATCCATATTTATGCAGATTGAGTAGCCCTGGCATTCTGTGTGACTGGTGAAGAGGAGCTCCGGCTTCAATTCTGTACCCTACTTCTAGACTGGCAGATTCATTTCAACTTCCCAACAATTCTTTATTCCCCTGAATTGCATACATGGATTCTATGCAGGTGGAGTGGGTTTCAGCCTTTTGAAAGTGTTTATCTTTTTCAGTCTCACTGTATTGGCTTGAGGCACACTCTCACTGTACACCTTCAAATACTGTGAAATATATTGAATCTGGATTATATCTGTCCAATGCCAAACTATTTTGATGGAAGTAAAATCCTTCAGAGTGTGTCCCAAATCTATATAATGTTCTTGCATCCTAATATTTATATTGGGAGCATTATACTATCAGATGTATGGGAAGAATACATGCATTGAGTTATCTCTCTGGAGGCTTCACAGCTGAGGATTTCCAAAAGTCATAGTTATTTCTTCCAATTTCAGTTGTATTTTATGTTCACAAAAGCGTATCCCTGTATCTGATTTTTTTTTGGCTGGGTAGCATTTGTACAACTTATGTACTACATTATACTGAGCAGTGTATATTGTTTCTGATACTGAGAGTTGTAAAACAAAGAGGAATTTCACAAACTTTCACAGTGTTTACAGTACCATGTACCCTGCAGTTAAATCAAAGACTCAACAACTTATTTAAGTATGTGCCTACATTTAAAAATGCAATGGGATTACTTGCATACTTAACGTTCAGTAACTTGCTAAATTGATACCTAATCAGTAGGGGGGAAATATTTCTTTGCATGCCAGTATCCAAATTATCTTTTTTCCCTTTTTTTTGTCAAAAAATCTCAATGAAAGACAGAATTATTTTTCAATGAAAATCATTACAGAAAAAGAACCAATTTTGCAACCAGCTCTACTTAAAACATATAATTAGGAATTACTGCTATGTGGTATGGTTTTACTATACTGTCTTCATGTCCCATGTTACAGTTTTCTTCTCATTCCTTGTCACTGTGTTTGTCTGCAGTGCCATTGTGCCTTTTACAAGAACATAAGAGCTGCCATACTGGGTCAGACCATAGTCCATCTTGCCCAGTATCCTAGCTCTGACAGTGGCCTGTACCAGATCATCAGGGAGAGTGTACAGGACAGGGTAATTATGGAATGCTCCACCTCTGTCTTCCATTCCCCACTTCAGACAGTCAAAGGGTTAGGATCACCCCAAGCATTATCTTTGCTAGTAATCATTGATGGACCTATCTTCTGTGAACTTACCCAATTCTTTTTTGAACACAGTTATGCTTTTATCCTTCACAACATCCCATGGTAATGAGTTCCACAGGTTAGGTATGCAGTTTGTGAAAAAATACTTCCTCATTTTTGTACTATACCTGACGGCTACCAATTTAATTGGGTGTCTCTAATCATCTGCTTTACTTCCAAGGGATGAAGATCAGGCCCTATTCTCCTCAATTGGGTACCTCCACTAGTGTAAGATATATCTGAAGAGATATTTGCCATACTGCCGGTAGCTATTAGGTCCACTTCATGTTAAATATTGTTTCTATTTTATTTTTTTCGCAATTTTTACAAAATATAAGTATGTCAGCTACAAACCACCAATCACTACTGTTGGTTCAGAGAATTTTCTTGTAAAGGGCAAAACTTGAATTATCCATCTGGTTTCTTATATGTCCCTCCAGTCAAGGTCTGTGCACTTTCTGTGTCTCTATCCACAACATTTCCTTAATAAGCTTCACTTTGTAGGACACCTCTATTTGCTATATCAAAGTAACATGGTTTTACTAGTGTCTGAAAGAAACCAGGAAAAGTTACTCTAAGAACTAAAGCAGCCTGATCTTATTTAGTTTTGTTTCCCATAATCATCTGTAGTCAGCAAGACCTCAGTTTTCTGAGGAAAGGGCAGTTATGAGTAACAGTTTGTCAGTACTAAAGGTTTTACATTGCTTACTGTTTACTAGAAGGAACATTGAGCTGAGACTCTCTGCCAGCGTGTGATTCAATTGTACACAGGATCTCAGATGATTTATTGGCTGATATTCTCTAGTGACAGATGGGTCATGTAAATTTGTGTCTCTATTATGCTTTTCTAGGTAAGGATTTATCTAACACAAGCTTTTTCTGCAGCCTGAAGCTTTAGAGACTGACTATATTTTTTTCTGTGGCTGTATGAAATTTTCACTGATACAAGTTCTTTTAAATTTAGGAGAATTGCCCCATAATACAAATTTAACTAGATGCAGTGGTACATGAAGTTTGTAATTTATGTTCTTGGTATCCATGCAGTCATTAAAGTGTGGAGCTTTAAATCATCTTGATTATATCTGTAGCCTCTTGCAAAAAAAAATGAAGGCAAAGTTAAAAATGACTATTGTGTGATACTAAAATTAAGATGTTAACTTGCAGTTGCAGCAAGTGGAACTTGTTAATGTTTTTCACTCAGTGACTGATAGAGCACAATGCTATCTTGGCTAAAATATGCTCATTGCTTCAGAGAGAAGTAGAAATGAGAAAGATGGATAGTTGGGAGTAAGCAAGGAGGGTGGGAGGGAAGGGGACTTAGCCACTCAACAGCACCTAACTTTTAGGCACTCTGCTGCCTACTGGAATTCACAATTCTGAGTTAGGCCCCCAGGCTCCCTGTACAATGCATGGGCAGTGTTAAGTGCATGAAAAAAGGATTCATAAAAACCAGTACACTGAGCATGGAGCTACCTATACTACCCAGTAGGAAATGCCAAAGAAAGGGTTGGGGTCTAAGCCCCATACTTCAAAGAGAATTAAGAGTCTAAATTCAGGCTGGAGGGAGGTGCTTATCTCTACTCATGATTCATGGCTGTGAACTGTGTTCTGGAGATAAGCACCTAAATTTCTCAAGGAAAAACAGAGGATGAGGGGCCTCCCCATAATCTTTAGCCTAGGTTTAGAACACTCACTCAGGATTCAGGGGACTCTAGTCCAATTCCTTCCTCTATGTGATGTGGGCTCCCAGCTCCCAGGAGTGTGCCTTAGCTACTTGGCTATGGCTATTCAAGCATAGGGTTTTCGCAATCTCTCCTGTTAAAACTGTTCCACTGTGTATAAATAACTTAATACTCATAGGGACAGCTAGTGAGATTAATTCTATAGCCCATTAATTAGGGCACTCAGCCAGGAGATAGGAGACTTAGATTCCAGTTCCCTTTGTCCAATGAATATACAACAGGAGAGCTGAGAAAAAATTTCCCCTCACCCAGTGATTATGGAGCTCACCTTGGTGCTAGGGAGAAAGACATTCAACTCTTTGATCCACATCAGGCAGAGGGAGAGAAATTGAACTCAGATTTCCCATGTACTCTAGCCACAGGGCTAAAAGGTTTTAAGGAGGGTTCCACCTCCTGGCTGATGAGACAGGAAAGGGAATGGGTCTTTTGTGAATCCTACTAGGGAATAGATATGAGTTAAGCACTTAACTGCTGGGTGGTGTTAGGACTGAGGCAGCTGAATGTATGACCAGCTGCCAAACTTAGACACCTCAGGGACTTTAATATCAGAAACTTAGGTAACCAGTGGACTTTTTAGGCACCTATAGAGTTAGCCAAGAGGTAAGTGGGGAGGGGAGGGGAAGGGTTGAATGCCACTGGCTCCTAAATGTTAGATTTAGGTGCCTAAATTGGCAGTTAGGCACCTGAGTCCCCTTTGTGAGTCTCACCCTGGAGTCTTCAAAGAAAAAGCTGGGCAAAACTTTTCTAATACAGTCTGTACTGTGCAAATGAAACTTATTTTGATTCTGGTAATAAAACATAGTGAAGAGCTGACCAATGTTAAAAATGTCATGTGTATTCTCAGGAGGAAAAAAAAATAGAGGCAAAAAAGTTTGCCTTGTTTTGTTCTGTTGTATGGACTTAAATGGCATATATGTGCTACATGTGGTAATATAACCCAGTCATAGCTTAACATTAAACAGTGTTAAACAAGGTTCAGGATTTGGTACAAAGAGACTTAGCCTGTTTAAAACCATGGGAACCTTTTACTAAAGGTACAGAGCAGAAGGAAAACAGTTAAAAGCATTTGAAATGTAAAATATTAAATAAGACTTTAATTTTAACAACAGCACTTGTTCCCTTTCCCTTAAACTAGATAGGATTTTTAAAAGGAAAAAGGTGCTGGTATCAAAGATGGTAATTGTCATTTTTGGGGACAAGAGACGATGGAGCTGTTGATGCTGTTGTGTCATCTAAGGTGTTGTTTGGGATTCAGTTGGAGCTGATAGGAGTGGTGATGTCATCTGGATTCCTCTGTCTGACTCGGTTTGTCCAGGACATTTTATTTCTTGGCTCTCTCCCATTCTTGCCCTCAACATGGCCAGTTGCATGAGCCCATGCAAAATTTAAACACTCAGTAAGGTATGTGGTAATAATTCTTAAAAACTAAATAACTCCCTCCATCCTTGTGAAACTAAACAGACACAAGTGCTGCCAAAGTCAACCGAATGAATCAAATTTAGATTTTTTTGGGGAGGAGGGAAGCCATTTTTGACTTATGGGAAACCAAACAAACTCTAGGATAATGTCAATGAAATCAGAATACCTCATTTTCTGAATGTTTATATCTCCCAGTTGCATTTCTATTTTGTCGTAAGCCATTCTAGAACACTTCTCTTTGAAAATAAAAGATTCAGAAACATTTTCGGAAGGATTGATTTAACTTTGTTGGCATTGTATTGTATTACATAACTATAATGAAAAACTTGTTTCAAACTTTAATTAATGAGAGAATATTACCTGTACACAATATTGCTTAATGCGAATGTTAGCTTTATGGCTGACATAATTAATTTCCAAGTATTGATTAATTAAAGTTATTCTTCATATCTATGTCTATTTTCATATAGTGTAGTGCTAAAATCACTGAATGTAAAGTAGTTGGGATGGTTTTTGTCTTTATTAAATATTTGATTTTCTATTGGATTTTATAAAATTATGCTTTTGAGAAATTGGCTTTTGTTTTAGATTTTGATATAGTAAAAGGAAAGCAAGTATGAGACAAAAAACTCAAGCAGAGAACCATCTAAATTAGTACTTACTTCTTTAAAATTATGTCAGTTTGTAAAAATAACAAGCAAAGCCATCAAAAGCAGTAGAATTAACCAAAAAAGAGTTGGAGAATATAAATGAAACTTTCAGAGTGAAAGTGATCTGATGTCTATCCACTGTTAGGAGAAATTATTTTGCAACTTGTTAGCACACTTGAAATTTTCAATCAATGTAATGATTAATTAGGTTTGTACCAAAGGTATTTGTAGACCCCAATCAAAATCAGATTGGTTTCTAGCATAATATGTGTACAATTAGCCCAGTTCTGTGTACTTTTGCAAACTTAGGCTGAGGTAGTTCACACAATCCTGTCCTTTCCCACTATCTCCCCATTGCGGCCCAGATACATAAAAGTACTTATGTGCCTAAATCCCAGACTTAGACAGCTAAATACTGAGTTTAGGTATCTAAGGCCCAGTTTTGACTCCACGGTAATTCACAAACTCCTACTGAACCTGGTAGGAACCTGAACACACTTGTCAACTATGTTTTCAGGGTGAAAGTTTCCTAGGCACCTATGTTTCTGCCTTTGAGCATGTGTAGTGCTGCTTCCATATAGGCATCCAGATGCCTATCACCTGCCTAAGCCCCAGAGCAATTTACTCTCATTCTCACTCTTTCTGTCTCTGCCTAATTACTATTTAGAAATTTATACACAGTGGAATGGTCATTGGGCAGGGGGAGAGAGAGAAAGAGACCATGTAATCTGGTGGTGTGAGCATCCACCTGCAACGTGGGAGACCCAGGGTCCAGTCTCCCTGCTCCAATCACTGTTTCTGCAGTGGAACAGCTTCAACAGGACAAAACTCTGCATCGGAATATCCATAGCTCAGTGCTTAGAGCCGGCTCATGAGAGGTAGGAGACTGCCTTTGGTAGCGAGGATGTAACTGAATTGGGCCTCCCACATACCAGGCAAGTGCTCTAATCACTGAGCTGAAATACTAAAGGCAGGCACCATCACCTCCTCTGACCATTTAGTGTGGAAGACAGCCTAACTGGTTCCTGCATGTGGCACCTTAGGCAAGTGACTCCAGTGGCGAGTTCCTGTTCATGCATTGCTAAGCAGACAGAGCTGCCTCTCTGCAGCCCAGACTTAGGCACCTATCTCTGATAAAGGGGAAGGACTTAGCATGCATCTCTGTCATCAGCATCTCCCATTGGCTAGCTCCCACGGGCAGCCACACACCTAGAGTGCTGGTCTTGTTAGTCACATTCTAAGGTGCCTATATCTCACCATTAATTATGTACAGAGATTAGGCACCTAACTCAGGTTTTGTGGTTTGATAACGTTTTTGTGATTTTCTGGGCACATAAAAGGTAGATGCTGTGATGCTCAGCATTGCAACACCTAAGGTATGTCTACACTTAGAACTGGAATATTTGCACTAACTCTAATCAAGCTAGCATGCTAAAAGTAGTAGTAAATCTTCAGTAGCATGGGCAGTGGCATGGGCTAGCTGTGCCAAATATAAACCTGCGTGGACCCAAGGGGTACGTACCTGGGGCAGCTAGCCTGTGTCAACACTCCCCACTGCCTGTGCTACCATGGCTACATTAGTGTATGTCTACATTAGTGGGAATCATGACCCTAGCTCCAAGTGTAGACGTCCCTTTATGGATCCTGCCCCTAGTGACCAGGTGACGAGGAGGAAATTGGCATTCCTTTCCCACCTTGTGGAAATTACTAAGCAATAATAATATAGTCTGGGCTTATATTATATTTTCAAGAGAGCACTGTCTAGACAGAGATCACCCTGTAACAGGGGCGGGTGTGACACTGTATGGGTATGGGAGACACTTTATGATATTTTTTAAACCAATATTATAAAATTGCTAGGAATCTGACACGATATGCCATGTTAGGTATATCTGAAAATGTTATGATTTTCCAAGTATGATGATCTGGTTTATATATTTGTATCACCTTTGTATTGTGAATTATAGATATGCATGATATATCTGTATAGCCAAACTTGTGCTGTGTTTCTGGGTGACACTGACACCCCCAGACAGATTGGCATCAGCACTGCCTAACCTGTTCAATGGCCAATCAAAGAGCATCAGCTATAAAATTAACATTGAAAGAAGGCAGGAACTAAACCTTATGAGTCAGCAAGACATGTAGGGGCATGCCTGTGGATAGAGAACTCTAAGGCTTTTCCATGCCATGTGCTGTGGAGCTTGCCTCTGGGAAAAAGGAAGTACTGAATGACCCATCCAAGATGTGGATGTGATCCAGAGGGACTTTCAAGCCAGCAAACTCACCAATACTGCTAAGAATCTGAAGTCTCTGTATGTATCTGAGTGCTTTATCATTTAATAACTATCTTCTTGTTCTTTCTTTTTTTTTCCTTATAATAAACCTTTAGTTTTAGACACTAAAGGATTTGCTGGCGGTGTGATGTTTTGGGTAAGATCCAAACTAATATTGACCTGGTAACATGGCTGACCCTTTGGGGTCAGAAGAACATTTTGTATATGTGAGCAGAGTTTTTAAATAACTTCTCATTATACTGGACATAGATGCAGATTAGAGCCAGAGAACAGGAATGCAATAAAGGGGGCTGTTGATTTTTTTTTAAGCTTCTTGATAACAGTTTGTGAATGGCTGTAAGTTTAACTTCAGTGTTAACCACCAGTCTGGGGAGTGTCTGTGCTCCCTTTTGCAGCCTGCCCTGACCTTGGCATTTTCAGCATGGGCTGCCCCAGGCATCCTGGGTCACAGAGGGTTCCTGGGATCAGGGAATAGGAACTCACAGGGCCTACAGCTGATGTCGAGACACAGGGCCTTTTGCACAAGTGAGTTCAGTGAAACTACTCAGATACTTAAAGTTGAGCACATCCCTAAGTGACTCACTGAACTGGCTAAAGAACACCTACACTATTAATTCCTTTTAAACAGTTCAGTTACTCAGGGTAACTCATTCCCTTCAATATCATATTATGATGGCATGGCTAGATTTTTCCACCTTTCATTGATGCAGTTAAATGAAGTGCCTAAATTTTCAGAAGTGCCCATCACACAAGAATGCCTATTGTTGAGATACATTCCAAAAACAATTTCAGAAAAGTGTCTAGCACTGTTGCAACCATAGATACACAGATATAAACTAAATCTTAAATACTTTACATTAATTAAGAAGCCGAGCTTCATAAAAACATTACACTTTCTGATGAAGATTCTGGCAAAAAGTGCTGATACATACTGTACTGTAGATAATTTTGTTTAGAGTGGTTCTAAATGAGATAATAAAGCTAAGCAAGTGTTCATTTTACATTGATTGTTTTCATTCTTTATAACTGAAAATTAGTTAGCTAGCTCATTACTGAGTCATTCTTTCAGTTTCTTTTGCTAAACTTTTTATTGGAGAAAAATAAATAAAAATGAAATTAACAAAAAAAGTGTTGGTAAATGTACAGAGATTTAATAAATATGTGAAACAAAAGGCTAAAAAGCTATTTCACATGTAACTAAGATGATAATAACTGGTACTTACACTCGATTTAGGTTCCAGTTTTGCAATCAGTTATCAAACTGATATTGAAGTGCTCCATGTGAATAAGGATTGAGGAGACCATACTATTTAATCAGTACGTAGACCATGTCACTTTAAAAAGTCAATCCTCAGAAGAGTCTTCAAATGTGCATTATTTTGGCATCATGTGTTATTTTACTTGTGGATATAGATGTAAACTGTGGGCAGAATCTACATCAAATTAATTATTCAGTCAGAGAAAGAATAAAACAGAACCGACTTTACTTGTGACAAAATAATTGCATCACAGCTGACATTAAACATTTCTTCAGAAGTTACCTGCTAATGCTAAACAAATTTTAGAATACTATTTGGTAACTTCCAAAAATATTGCTGGAGGTAAATAATACACATGCATTCATTTTGGGAGGTAAGAAACTGAAACACTGACCTGGTACTCCTTATTCAGAAAAAAAACAAACAAAAAACTATTAACCTTAGGCGTGAGAACAGAAAAGTTAAATGATTTACACGGGGATGCATACTGACAAAGCCAAGGATGGAATTTCAATTTCTAATCCTGAATTTATCATTCTCAGTCCTATGTACAGTCCTGACAAACTGCCTTTTAAAAGACTCTTAACAGCATAAACTGCCATGAATTTGAAATAATGTTACCTAATTTTACTCATATCTAAATAAAAACCAAGAAAGAAAGATTTTTTAAATATGATAATTGCTGAAATTCACTTATCAGCCTGACTCTACCAACTCATATTAAAGACGAGTTGCACTAGTTGTAATCTCTTTTATTTCAATAGAACTATCTTTATAATTAGTTCAACTCATCTTGAGTAAGGACTGCAAATTCGGGCCCTTGATTTCTATGAGACTCATTAAGAATGACTACAGACTTGTTCAGGAGATGCCACACTCACAGACATATTCCAGAGTGAGAAGGGCAAAGGTGGCTTTACTCTCTCCTGATTCTGGACAGGTAGGTGGCTGGCTTCCAGTGAAATTTAGGTAGACCAGGGAGCTGCCCTGAATTACAGTAGCCTCTCTGCTACTGCTTATGTGCAGCTCTGGAGTTGCCAAGAATCTCTGTAGCATTATGAATTACAGCCTTATGCCCAGCACACCACCTACACTTACTACTGAGGTGGACCCTATGTAGGGTAGTTTATAGCTATCTTGAACAGTGCCTGTGCTAGGTGAATTCTCTTCTCATCAGCTCTTGTGGCTGGTGTATGACAAAACAGTGGTGTACAGGGCTGTAGCAGGAGCAAAACATCTCCTCCAGTCTTTACGCAAGCATGTAAAACTGCCATTGGCTTCAAAAGGACTTCGCCAGACATCATGACCCAGATTCTGCTCTGTGTTTGAGCAGTTCTGCTCTGCTCAGGCAGCACAAAACTGCCCTAAAACCAGTTTGCTAGCCACTGAAAGTTCTCCCAAGTGTAGGATAATCTTTGGATGACAAAGAAATACTCACTGTTGGAGGTCCCAGGCCACTTTTTTACTAGTCACCATGTTCGGGGGGTGAGGTAGGGTGGGCATGGGAAAAGGATATTTTTCTGATATTCTCTTATACCACAGAGATCCCTGGCTACAACATGGGGCCATGGTCATCAGCTGTAAATTAGCCAGCAGCTGTACTAATATGCATTGGGGACAAGCCCGGCTTTCAGATGATCCCAAGATCAATATTTCTCCTTCCTGCCGATGTGCACTCATGGGTCCTCAGGTGCAGCACTGGAGCTGGAAGTGCATCTTGCCATGACAGAATGAATGAGCCCTGTAAGGAATCTTTTTTCTCAATAAACATGGGCCTTCCTTTGACTCTGATGGCAAATATGCATGTGTATCAAGAAGAGAATCTCCCTATGAAGGACAAAGGTTATTTTGAGCTTCATTCTGCATTCTGTGCATTGAATGGGGTCAATAGACCTTGTGAGTGAGGGAAGAATGGATGGTTCAGCTCAGGAACACTACAATATGGAACTATTATCATTGTGCTTATATATAACTATACCAGCTCTGTGATTTAATGGATTTCATTCAGAGAAATGAACTTTTGAATTATGCTTTAATGCCTTTTGGTGGATTTTATTTATCTGTTTGTTTATTTCATCAAAGTAAATCTCTGGTTAAAATACAAAGCAAGCTTTTCTTTTTTACTGTACACTAAACAAAAGGAGCAGGCAAGCAGTTCATTAAATATTGATGAGACTGGTATTTCACTTTGCAGCTGATGCCAAAGTGAAAAAGTACTTATTGCAGAAGCAACTTTCTCCTTCATCATAAGTTGTCACCTACATGGTTTATTTTTCTAATGACTTTGTTGATAATAAAGAAGATGTACAGAAAAGCTCAGAGCATTGCAGATTAGAGTATCATAATTAAATTAATTGGCATATACACATTTAAAAGACCAAATTATGTGTGCAAACATGCAATTCTTTAGATAATTTTTAAAACACACTCCTGATTTATTCACTAAAGTTAATGAACACGCTTTATCATTGAGTTATATATTTATAGACTTTTAAAATGTGTATCCTGTGAATGTTATTACAGAATTTTCAAAACAAATATTATGCAGCAAACAAAATTTAATCACCATGCACATTTATGATACTGTATAAATAATACAAATAATATACTACATTGTAGCAATTTATCAAATTAGCACCATTAGCAGCTATGAAACCATACTTTGGGCCTGATCCTGCAAAAACTTATGCACGTATTTGCCCAGTTCTACTTCTGAAACTTTCAGTGATTAGGGAGAGTTAACAGGTCATTTAGAACGAATATTTGAGTTGTATTAAATCTGTTTTACACCGGTGGGAAAAGTCCTTAAGTGGCTATGTAGCAACAGTTTTAAATCCATGTTCAAACTTTTTGTTCTGCCATTCAAGGCACTACAAAATGCCATTCTACCCAGCACCGCTGGCCTTGCCTCCTAAAAGCATTACTTCTGCACTTGCCACTCCACAAATCTCTATTCCACAGATGACATCAGCCTTGGTAAATCTTGTAAACTCTTGCCTCTGTACCTTTTCTTGTATCACCCCTATGCAGGGAGTCACCTTTCAAAATATGACTGACAAGCCAATACCCTTTCATTTAAAACTTACTTCTACTGCATCATACAAGGAGTAAGTTAATTTTTTTTTATACATAAACAGATGTATCAGTCTGATGATGTACACATTCAAAAACGGAGTCATCACATGACCAGTTTATTTTAACTCATCTCCTATCTCCCTCCTTCATCCTATTGTTGTGTCACTTCCTTTCATGTGATGTATAAAATTACAATATAAATTGTTTGGGGATAGAAGTGTAAAATTTTCAAAAGCACAATGACTTAGGAGCCTGAGTCCACTGACTGACTCCCACTGCCTAATTCACTTTTGGAAATGGGACTTAGGTTTAGAACAGGGTAAAAATCTTTTTCCCAACCCACAAATATTTTTGAGATTTTGGAAATTGTTCCCATCCTGCATTCGGGCAAAACTTTTGAGGCCTTTTGGAGTTTTTCAATGAGAAATCAGAGTGATCTACCAAATAACCAGTAGCTCAGTGAACAGAGATCACTTTAGACATGGTGTCAAATCCCACAGCTACCTGATTTAGAGAAGGGACTTAAACCCCAGTGTTTTACCTCCCGGTTGAGTGTCCTAACAACCAGGCAATAGAGTTAGCAGCTGACTGAGTCTCTTAAGTTCTACTGTTTAATCGGTTTCACTGTGTCTGTATAAATAGGAATTGGGTATGAAAAAGAGTGACTCTGTAACAGATGGGGAGATGTGGGGTTAAGTTGCTGCTCCAAATCAGACAGAGAAGAGATTTAAACGGAGGTCTCCTGCATTTTAGCCATTGAGTTAGCAGCTAATTTGAGGGAGATATTCCTTGGTCTTGACTGTAAATCTCATCCTGGATCTGAGAAACCGTCCCAATGAACATTCTGTTGCACCTGATATGTTCCTGGAAAAAAAATCACTCTCTGTGAAATGACATTTCATGACAAACAAAGAAAAGAAAAGAAAGGATTTCATCAAAAAATTCCTGACTAGCTCTCCTTAGGCTAAATCATTTAGGCACCTTTGAAAATTTTAACACTTGCCTTTTTATACTTTCTCTGTAAAAGTGCCTAGAACACACTTTTTGGCCCTGAAAAAAAAATTACTAAAGACAATTCACTAATAAGAATACTGACAAACACCTAACTAAAATAATACTAAGGCCTGCACTATAATAATATAGAAGCACTAATCAAGATAGCTCAGCTACAGGAACAAGAACACTCTACTTAACTAGATTTTACTAGAAAAGTGGTTCTTTGAAATCAGTTTCTATTCTCTGATAACAGTTATAACTAACATGGGAAGCACAATTGCCTTTTCTTTGGAAGCTAATACATTTTCTAAGAAGGCCCCTGGAACTAAAAGGTTTATAATATATTTTAAAATAATTTCAGGTACAATTTTTCCCAAAAGAAAAATATTATTCCAGATTACAATATATAAACCTAATTTCCAGAAGGAGGGTTCTCAGAACTTTCTAAAGTCCCTTTAAGGTATCCATAACAGACACCCAAAAAGTGAAGCACATGGGGTTAATTTTAATCTGATTATTAAAGGTACATCTTCCCTGAGCTCCCCTCTTGCACTGAGGGAGAGTAATTCGGTGACACGCTGTTATGAGGACATAGCATATAAACCCAGCACTGCAAATTCATGTCTCGGCCCATTCCCCATGCATGCTCATGGTGGAGAGAACTGGGTGTACATCCCATGAACGAGGCACTGTTTTGCAGAGGTGGCTTTACTTCCCTGCATGGCCGAGGAGAAAAAGTGTACAATCTAGATCTTAATTTTTAAATAGCTCACTACACAATGTGGTAGACTCACCTCTGGTTTACACACCTTCTGCCAGTGTAGGAGCCCAAAGGAGCAGGGCCAGATTAACACAGGGTCTTTAGGGGCTGCAGCCTAGGGCCCTGGGCTAAGTGAGGCCCTGGCGCAGCAGGGCTCAAGCTGCCTATCTGCATACTGTGGCCTCACACTGCTCCCAGAAGCGTCTGACTGCTGGCACATCTCTGCGGCCCCTGACCCGGGGCGGGAGGGAGGAAACAGCTCCGTGCACTGCCCCTGCCCCCAGCACTGTCCCTGCAGCTCCCATTGGCCAAGAATCAGCCAATGGGAGCTGTGGGGGTGGTGCTTGTGGGCGCGGGCAGCACACAGAGACATGCTGTCTCCCTCCCCTGAGGGGCACGCAGAGACATGCCAGCAGCCAGACGCTTCTGGGAGCAACATGGGGCCATGGCATACAGGCAGGCAGCCTGCCTGAGCTGTGCTGCGCCACCTGTGGTAAGCGCCTGTGGTAACCGCCTCCCGGCTGGAGCCTGCACCTCACACTCCAACCCCCTGCCCAGTCAGAATCCCCTCCTGTACCCAAACTCCCTCCCAGAAAGAAACTAATGTAACAGCTGTTCTAAGGTAAAAAGTAGGATATTTTGAATTAACTTAACTATATTCTACCTGTTTTAAGACTGAAATGTAACCACAGAATGGCTTTATGTTAATTAAAAGGCAAGCATACTTCCACCTTTTCATGTTCTCTGTATGTATAAATATCTCCTGTCTGTGTGTTCCATTCTATGCATCCGAAGAAGTGAGCTGCAGCTCACAAAAGCTCATGCTAAAATAAATTTGTTAGTCTTTAAGGTGCCACAAGTACTCCTGTTCTTTTTTCAGATACAGACTAACACGGCTGCTACTCTGAAATGCCATAATTGTGATCATTTTGTTTTAAATTAGGAAAAAGAGTTGTATACAGGCGCCCCAGAAAATCTGATAGCCCCGGACCCACAGGAGAGTTAATCTGGCTCTGCAGAGGAGAAAAAGCAGCTGGCAGGGAAAGATACAGTAGTGTAAACTTACAACAATGTCCACTTTCCAAGGCAGGATTCAGTGGGAACCGGCTGGGAGTGAGGACAAGAAGATGACGCATTTTTTCAGTACACCCACTTTTGGGGCATCACTGGCTAATTACACGTCCTTACTGGAAATGGTATTATGGGTGCCTTACTTTAACACATCCTGGTGGAATTTCCATGGCTTGGGACCATCTATGAGGTCCTTTACTTAATATAACCCCAAGTCTAGCAATCATATCAGAGTCACTTATATGGAAGCAGGGTCCATTATCATTTGGGACTTGTTAAATAATAACTACAGGGTATATTATTTTCACTGTTATTCTTCTGAGTGCTCTGGGAATGGAGAAACTTACAGCCACCCTTAAAATCATTATTTAAGAGTAACATTTTACATTGTTGATAGCAGCAAATTGTTGTTCTTGCAACACATCTTATACGATTTTGTGATCTTTCTATAAGACTTGGTCGAGCACCAGTGAAGAGTGTTCACTTTAATAATGTCATGAATATTTGAATGACTCTCGACATCTAGTGTTAATATATAGACAAGCAGAATCAAGGATAATAGAATACAAAAAATCAAATCACCATCCACATTGGAATTCTGAAAAATGTAGGAATAGGAGAAACTGCTATAGATTTCTATTTAAATGTTCTGAATATTTTTAATTATTCCCAGGTATACAGAAATACACTTGACGTATATGACTGTTGATATGAAGGAGAATCTAGACAATATGTGCATAGTAATGAGTCAGCTGCATACATTGGTCAATTTAAATGGAATAACTTTATTACAAGCATCACTAACATTTTATTTTGTTCCTGTGTTCTTATATATTGAGCTGTATTCCATTCTAATGAAGCAAATGGAACAATAATGCAAAGTGACACAAAAATAACCACAGAGAACATAATGTAATACTTCTAGGAAATGGCAAAAGTAATTATTCATCCGAGCTCGGACAAACTAAATTTATTTTGGCACCCATCCACTACCAGTAGCAGATGGTGATCATACTTTCAGCTGGAGCCAGAACACATCTTCAGTGTTCTCCACCCTCCAGCCACCATTGGCTGTTTGAGTCTATCAAGCATCAGAGTAGCCTATGGCACTATAGAAATAATTATTAATATTAATAATTACTAGCAAACATTTTAGTACTTCTGCCAACTTGATGTGTTCAATTCCTGTAACAGGATGTCCTGTTTTTTCTTCATTTCTTTACCTAGATATGCTTGCACTTTTATTACCTCTGACTCCTATTGCTAGCATGATGTCAATATGCTTTATTTACGTGTTGCTTTTATTAGGTGAACACAGATATTTATTTTTAAATCATCTTAAAATTTCCCTGAAACCCTTAGGTTGATTCATTTGAATAGTCATGTGATGGATCATCTTCCATTCCATGCTTTTACTAGGCTTGGCTGGATTCCCATTTCATGAAAAGTTTTGTGTTTTAACATTTTTTTTTCCGTTCCGATGTGGAACAAGCCCCAGTTCTTTTGAAATATATTGCAAAAAATGAATAAGATATCACTTCATAATAGCCAATAGCCAATAATTAAATATTCATTGGATGAGAGTACATGAGAATGACTTCACAGCATTAGGGCACTCAACTGGGCTGTAGAAGACTCAGGTTTAAGACCCTAGTTTGAATCAGACAGTACAGAAACTGGATCCTTCACATGACAGGTGAGTGCTCTGACCAATGGGATAACTGGTTGTTCTAGGGTGGGTTTCTCTCTGGTTTTGATCTGAAATTCCATCCTGGATCTGAGACTCCTTCTCGACAAATTGGCATTTTCTGATGAAAAATGTTTTGTCAAAAGGGTCCTGGCCAGCTCTAGTTTGTATAGGACCTAGCACAGTTCTAATCTACTCTAGATAGGGTCTTATACTGCTCTCAGCACCAAAGTATCTGAATGACTTTCTGTAGTGCAGTAGGTGAGGTGCATCTGTGCAGTATCAGCACTATGGGGCTCCCATCCTGGTTGTGGACTGCAGCAATACAAATAATAACTACAATTAGCTAAAAATGGGTACCAACAGGTGAAATCTCTTGAATGTCACACATTGAGTTCATGCACTGGTCAACGCAGAGCTGAGTACTTTTGGACACTTCTAGCCTTATGTATCCACTCTGCTTTCCCCAGCATAATCTAAGAGGCAATGATCTGGCTCTGAGAGGAACATGGCATGTGAAGTTATTCCCTGCTCTGTGATTAATGCGCCCCCCCATCCCCGTTAGATTATTTATTTATTGATTTATTTATTTACTAAATCTAATTTATCCAGGCATGGCCATATTGGCAGCAACTTGTGAAACAGAAACTAAAATGCAAATAACATGCTTACAATTTCAAAGCTTCTGGCAAATTAGTTAGTGAAAAGTTTATAAAATTGAGTTCTCAGAAGCAGAGACTTGGGGAAAGATTGATAATGTTAGTCAATCAGGAAGGCCTAGGAGAGAGCAGAGTTTCTCTGAGGTTTCAGCAGAACAACACTCTTAAAATACTAATTAAATCCTGGAGGCAAAGAACAAACTCTGGCCTTGTTTGCTTTACTAAACCACACTGAGGATCTATTCTTTAAGACCTAGAGATTTCACAGGGAAAAAAAACAACCCAACAACAACAACCAGGAAACATATCATCAAACACCATACTTTTGGGAATACTAAAACAATCCTCAGGATTTTCATTTGATTCTAAAAAATTAACTCTCAGAAGACTAAGCAAGGAAAAAAATGTCTTAGACAAAACAAGCACTCCTTGATTTTGGGTTAAAGAGTGGCATATATGTGATTTTTATGCCAAGGATTCAGAGAGAACTCATGCCACAGTCTTAATCAGTAAGGAGTCAAGCAAAATGTGATATTAATAGAAGGTTCACATGGGGTGCAGTTGTAACCCATACAATTCCTGGGTCTGGTGTTCTGTCCCATCTAGTGGCACCGAGACCACTTAGAGAACAAAATAAAATGAGTCTGCCTTAAAGCCTCAGCTAAGAGCTGGTTGGCTTTTAGCTCATGCAGTAGAAGCTCATGGACTAAGCTCCAAAGGTCCCCGGTGCGAGCCTGCCCGCCAACGAACGGGGTCTGTCGGCATTACACAGTATCAGGCAATGCCAGTTGTAACTATGGTACCATAATTCTGTTTAAAACTAAGACAAAACACTAGTGTATTATTTGTCATACTGTGACAGAGCTATGTGTTGAATCTAATACCCTAACAATATGAACGTGGTAGTGATATTTCTCAACAGGATTCAGTTAAGCATTAGTCCTAAAATACTGGACAAATTTCACAAATAGTTCAGCTGTAATCCAGTTTTGATCAGTAGGCTCTTAGCAGTTAATACCTCCCTTTTCTCCATCCTTGTCCTTGGAACATCAAAATGTCAGTTTGGAAAGGGCTAGGAGATTGCTAAAATCTAGAGAAAATAAATTTAGTTGAAAAAATATATAGAAAAACATCAGGGACACAGATGAAGCAGCATTCAATTTGCTCTCTGGTGGCGTGCCACTATAAACCTGATGATCCCAAAGTAAATATAGCAAAGAAGAAGAAACTATTATCAGCTAGCACTGAGATTTTCTCCTTCACTGAAGTCAGGAGAGGTTTTACCTGAATAAAGATTGCAGGATTAGACCCCTCTCAGCTTGGTTTATATGACAGCTGATATTATAGAGAGTATGAACCCAAAAACTAAAGACAAAGGTAAATAAAAAAAAACATGCAAACCTGGAGGATCTGTCAATGTTTTATGAAGCAGACATAATTCTCCCAGATCCCCCCTTCCATACAGTCTATCTACTCACTCCCACCAAACAGGCTTCTTCCTCACTTACATTTAGTTGTATTATTCTACTTCTGATAGAAAATCTCTTTGCCAAGGTCAGAAAGACAGCTGTTAAAAAAGAACTAGATAAAGTCATGGAGGATAGGTCCATCAATGGCTATTAGCCAGGATGGGCAGGGATGGTGTCCCTAGCTTCTGTTTCCCAGAACCTGAGAATGGGCAACAGGGGATGGATCACTTGATGATTACCTGTTCTGTTCATTCCCTCTGGGGCACCTGGTATTGGCCACTGTTAGAAGACAGGATACTAGGCTAGATGGACCTTTGGTCTGACCCAGTATGGCCGTTCTTATGTACTTATTCTACCATTCTGCCAGAGGAAGAGTAGCTAGTATTACTGGTTTTTTTCCTCCTCACAAATCACATATCTTTGAAGACCATAAGTATCCTGCACTCAACGATCCCAGCTCAGCAGCGAACCAGCTGAGCGGCCAACAGCAAAGAAGCTAATAGAGGGAGTTTGACTGGGAATTCACTGGGGAGAGCCCACTGTGGCTTTCAACTTGCAGGCAACTCTGAGTAGTTGCTGCAATAGTTGAGGAAGCTCTTAGAAAGAAGGTAACATGGATGGTGAGCGATCAGCTGTTGTGACCTGCATAGGATGTGACATGTTTGTCTTTCTTCCACAGGAAAGAAGCGACTTTGCCTTTACAAAGTGCAAGCTGGTCTCCATATTGGAAGAGAAGTTTCAAGGTCTGGAAAACAAGTATCAACCTTGCATTGCATAACAGAAAATGAAGATTTCCTGGACAGACATCAGGATATGCTTCTACGGGCACAACATTCTGAAGAATCAGATCAGGTTGCACAGCAGGGACAGAAGGACGATGAACAAATTTGGCAGCATGTGACCTCCAGAAGAAGAAAGAGGAGTGTCCATGTACCAGCAATGCACAGACAGGTGAGCAACTGTTTTCATGTTCTCTCCACAGGGACTAATGTGGAGAGTGGACTAGATAATACATTTGAGGGAATGGAGTAGAAGGAGACTCCACCGATTGGACGGCATGAGATGCACTGTTCCAGGGATGGGGTTCCACGACCACCGCTCCCAAGAGGAGCAGGCGGGTGGTGGTGGTCGGGGACTCCCTCCTCACGGGAACTGAGTCATCTATCTGCTGTCCTGACTGGGAAAACTGAGAAGTGTGCTATTTGCCAGGAGCTAGGATTCACGATGTGATGGAGATAGTTCACTCGGATTGCTATCCTTTCCTGCTTCTCCATGTGGGCACCAAAGATACTGACAAGAATGACCTTGTGCAGATCACTGCAGACTATGTGGCTCTGGGAAGAAGGATAAAGGAGTTTGATGTGCAAGTGGTGTTCTTGTCCATCCTCTCTGTGGAAGGAAAAGACCCAGGCAGAGACCGTTGAATCATAGAAGTCAATGACTGGCTATGCAGGTGGTGTTGGAGAGAAGGCTTTGGATTCTTTGCCCATGGGATGGTGTTCCAAGAAGAAGGAGTGCTAGGAAGAGACAGGCTCCACCTAACGAAGAGAGGGAAGAGCATCTCTGCAAGCAGGCTGGCTAACATAGTGAGGAGGGCTTTAAACTAGGTTCACCGGAGGAAGGAGACCAAAGCCCTGAGGTAAGTGGGGAAGTGGGATACCGGAAGGAAGCATGAGAAGGAAAGCACAAGAGGGGAGGACTCCTGCCTCATACTGAGAAAGCAGGACAATCAACAAGTTATTTTAAGTGCCTATACACAAATGCAAGAAGCCTGGGAAACAAGCAGGGAGAACTGGAAGTCCTAGCACAGTCAAGGAATTATGATGTGATTGGAATAACAAAGACCTGATGGGATAAATCACATGACTGGAGTACTGTCATGGATGGATATAAACTGTTCAGGAAGGACAGGCAGGGCAGAAAAGGTGGAGGAGTTGCACTGTATGTAAGAGAGCAGTATGACTGCTCAGAGCTCCGGTATGAAATGGCAGAAAAACCTGAGAGTCTCTGGATTAAGTGTAGAAGTGTGAGCAACAAGGGTGATGTCGTGGTGGGAGTCTGCTATAGACCACCAGACCAGGGGGATGAAGTGGATGAGGCTTTCTTCCGGCAACTAGCAGACGTTACTAGATCACAGGTCCTAGTTCTAATGGGGGACTTCAATCACCCCAATATCTGCTGGGAGAGCAATACAGCAGTGGACAGACAATCCAGGAAGTTTTGGGGACAGTGTAGGGGACAATTTCCTGGTCCAAGTGCTGGAGGAACCAACTAGGCGCAGAGCTCTTCTTGACCTGCTGCTCACAAACAGGGAAGAATTAGTAGGGGAAGCAAAAGTGGATGGGAACTTGGGAGGCAGTGACCATGAGATGGTCAAGTTCAGGTTCCTGATACCAGGAAGAAAGGAGAGCAGGAAAATACAGACCCTGATCTTCAGAAAAGCAGACTTTGACTCCCTCAGGGAACTGATGGGCAGGATTCCCTGGGAGAATAACATGAGGGGGAAAGGAGTCCAGGAGAGCTGGCTGAATTTTAAAGAATCGTTATTGAGATTGCAGGAATAAACCATCCCGATGTGTAGAAAGAATAGTAAATATGGCAGGCGACCAGCTTGGCTTAACAGTGAAATCCTTGCTGATCTAAAACTCACAAAGAAGCTTACAAGAAATGGAAGACTGGACAAATGACCAGGGAAGAATATAAAAATATTGCTCAGGCATGCAGGAGTGAAATCAGGAAGGCCAAATCACACTGGGAGTTGCAGCTAGCAAGAGATGTTAAGAGTAACAAGAAGGGTTTCTTCAGCTATGTTAGCAACAAGAAGAAAGTCAACGAAAGTGTGGGCCCCATACTGAATGAGGGAGACAACCTAGTGACAGAGGATGTGGAAAAAGCTAATGCACTCAATGCTTTTTTTTGCCTCTGTCGTCACGAACAAGGTCAGCTCCCAGACTGCTGCACTGGGCACCGCAGCATGGGGTGGAGTTGACCAGCCCTCTGTGGAGAAAGAGGTGGTTTGGGACTATTTAGAAAAACTAGACAAGCACAAGTCCATGGGGCCGGATGCGCTGCATCTGAGGGTGCTAAAGGAGTTAGCGGATGTGATTGCAGAGTTTGGCTATGTTGTGGAAAAATTTACCATGCGTTGTGTTTGGATTAGAAACTCATGGCAATCGGGGGCGGGGGGAGGTCCTGGATGACTGGAAAAAGGCTAATGTAGTGCCCATCTTTAAAAAAGGGAAGAAGGAGGATCCAGGGAACTACAGACCAGTCAGCCTCACCTCAGTACCAGGAAAAATCATGGAGCAGGTCCTCAAGGAATCAATTCTGATGCACTTGGAGGAGAGGAAAGTGATCAAGAACAGTCAGCATGGATTCACCAAGGGCAAGTCATGCTAGATTAACCTAATTCCCTTCTATGATGAGATAACTGGCTCTGTGGATGAGGGTAAAGCAGTGGACATGTTATTCCTTGACTTTAGCAAAGCTTTTGATACAGTCTCCCACAATATTTTTGCCAACAAGTTAAAGAAGTATAGGCTGGATGAATGGACTATAAGATAGAAAGCTGGCTAGATTGTCAGGGTCAACGTATAGTGATCAATGGCTTCATGTCTAGTTGGCAGCCGGTATCAAGCAGAGTGCCCCAAGGGTCAGTCCTGGGGCCAGTTTTGTTCAATATCTTCATTAATGATCTGGAGGATGGCATAGACTGCACCCTAGCTAGTTTGCAGATGGCACTAAACTGGGAGGAGTGGTAGATATGCTGGAGGGTAGGAATAGAATACAGAGGGACCTAGACAAATTATAGGATTGGGCCAAAAGAAATCTGATGAGGTTCAACACGGACAAGTGCAGAGTCCTTCACTTAGGATGGAAGAATCCCATGCACTGCTACCGACTAGGGATCCAGTGGCTAGGCAGCAGTGCTGCAGAAAAGGACCTAAAGTTACAGTGGACGAGAAGCTGGATATGAGTCAACAGTGTGCCCTTGTTGCCAAGATGGCTAATGGCATTTTGGGCTGTATAAGTAGGAGCATTGCCAGCAGATCGAGGGACGTGATCATTCCCCTCTATTCAGCATTGGTGAGGCCTCATCTGGAGTACTGTGTCCAGTTTTCGGTCTCACACTTCAAGAAGGATGTGGAAAAATTGGAAAAAGTCCAGTTTTGGGTCCCACACTTCAAGAAGGATGTGGAAAAATTGGAAAGAGTCCAGCAGAGGGCAACAAAAATGATTAGGGGGCTGGAGCACATGACTTATGAGGAGAGGCTGAGAGAACTGGGATTGTTTAGTCTGCAGAAGAGAAGAATGAGAGGGAATTTGATAGCTGCTTTCAACTACCTGAAAGAGAGTTCCAAAGAGAATGGCTCTAGACTGTTCTCAGTGGTACCTGATGTCAGAAGAAGGAATAATGGTCTCAAGTTGCAGTGGGAGAGATTTAGGTTGGATATTAGGAAAAACTTTTCACTAGGAGGGTGGTAAAGCACTGAAATGGGTTACCTAGGGAGGTGGTGGAATCTCCTTCCTTAGAGGTTGTTAAGGTCCGGCTTGACAAAGTCCTGGCTGGGATGATTTAGTTGGGGATTTGTCCTGTTTTGAGCAGGGGGTTGGACTAGATGACCTCCTGAGGTCGCCTTCAACCCTGATATTCTATGATCCCTTTGATAGCAGATGTGGGGAAAAGCCAGTGCTCCATGGCCTGCTGATGCCACTTAGCTGACTCTACAACTGTACTTAGGGGCTGAGATGATGCACAATGACATTAGAGCTTTGATTTTCCAACAGAGACTGCATAAGGAATCTTTCCAAGCATTTCTGCTGCAGGGTGGACTTGGCCCCCTTTCCCCACAAGAATGCAGGGAACAAGTCCACTGGTCTCCCACCTATAATAAAGAACCAGGAAAGGAAATGAATCAGCTGACCCCAGTGACCCACCTGAAAACAGAATGTCTTTTAGTAATATCACAATAGTGGTCCCACTCTGTTAGATCCTGTGCTCTGTAGTCCCACAGGTACCTGTGTATCTGGGGAACTCTTAAAATAATGTCTCTTGACATAAGCATGTAAGTAAGTAGTAGACAAGCAGTAAAAACATGTGTAATTATTGCACGTGCCTTTTGGGGGACGACATATTTAAAAGGCCTAATTAAAGTTATAGATTATTGAGCAGCAACATTTCCTTTTAACTTGCAGAAGCACAAAAGAAGATATAAACCTGCTTAATGCTTCCCCTCCCTGCACCAGTACATTAAAAGATGGCCATAATTATTTTACTGACAATCTTTATTCACAAATTGTTGCTCCTGGGATGAAATTACTAATGCCCAGTTTCAGGTGAGAGCATATTTTGACTTGAGCCAGGCGTTAAATAACGGAAATGCAGACTGCATTTAAACCCTGCACTATGCTGACATTTTCTGAGAGTATTACTATAACAACGTCAATAAAAATACAGTATATTTACACTTGACAATTGACTCAAAAACTGCTTTAACAGGAAATTTGGTGATTCCTCTTGTGTAGGGGGATTCCTTGTCTAGCATAGAGTTTCCTACACCAGTCCCCCCAGCCTTATCTAGAGCAAGGTGCATGTCAGGATGGAAGGGGGTGTTTCAGTGATCACTACAGCAGACATAGAGGCTGATGTAACATGCCTTCAGGATGGAGGAAGCACAGAGGTATTTTTAAGCCACTTTTGCCACCTCCTCTATTCAGGCCTTCTTCCAAGTTCAGCTCAAGAGGATCTGAGCTAAAATAGCTAGCTGCTATAAATATTTAATTCTTCAGTTGTAGCTGACTGGTGATGTAGAGTAAGTAAGGGATCTCATGATGCTTACTTGTTTTACACCTAAAAATAAGTCAAGTGATATCTATGTATCCAGACCTCTACTTTATTTCTATTTTTTTCATGTGCCTTTTACATTCCTGACAGAATTGCTCATTCAAAAATTATCTTTGTTCAGTAGTTCAGAATTATTTAATTTCTTTGAATACTTTGCCCCCAAGTGGTCCGTTGCTCTTCCTTTTTAAATTAAAAATTCCTGAACAGCAGCTTACTGAGAAGACCTTCCTGGAAAAAGAAGGTCTCCTGATGAATCAAATTTAAGAGATATGGGGCTTGAGTCTGTCCTGTGCCTCTCAGACCATCCATATGTGCAGAAGGCATAGCTGTGGAGGCCAGGTGGCTTTATGCCTAGGCTAGGCTAACCTAGCCACTGTTCCACAGCCTAGAATTGCTGAAGTGTAGACTCGTCCAGCCATTCCACTATCGTATCCCCGTCACCCTCAAGCACAGGTGGCATAGGGCTGCGTTTGTCAGTTGTATGTTTCCCCTGCACTCTGAGTATATCTCTCTAGAAGGCTGTTGTGATAACTTTACAGCTCCCTTATACTGCTGGAATAGCATAAAGGGCCCACAGCAGAGTCTGGACTCTGTCCCTAGGATTTTATTCCTAGTTCTTCCAGAAACTACCTGTGAGACGATAGACAAATCACCTGACCTCTGCATGCCTCATTGTCCCCATCTAGGGAAAAGACCTAGAAATACTCCTGTGAAGTAGGCAAGCCTTCTAAGATTTTGTTCACCTGACAACTACTGATAGTGTCTGCATGGAGGAGATGGCCTCACATGTGCAAGAAAATGGATAAGACAGTGACTCCAAGTTATGAGAATAGGTCTGTGTATTCAGAACACAGCGGAAGATGGTTTGATATAGTGGAGGCCCTCTTAATAGTTCTGGATGGCTTCAAGATGGCTGGCTCACTAGCAAGTGAGAGTCTTTGTTTGTAGTCTAAGAGGAGGGTCCACAACTTCACCAAATGTGCCCAAACCTCTGTATTCAAATGCCAGTGCTCATGGCCATAGCATGCTCTTTACTATATGACCAGTGCCACAGCAGATCATAAAATACAACTGATCATGGTGAATAAACCTCTAATAACCCCTTGAGACCTTTTCCCACCCTTCTCTTACAACAAGAGGATGGCCTGAAAGAATAAAAAGGTACCAGGTCAGCAGAGGAAGCAAGATCAGGGTACTTTGTTAAGCAATACAGTCATCTCCAGCTGACGTCTTATCCTTTGAACTGTAATTATTTGGATTCCAGTTTGGACCCTTTTTCATGTTATCTTTTACTTATATTTCAGGTACTTTCACTTACATTTGTATGTTACATTCGTGGAAGATCAGTATCTTCCTTGTCTATTTTTATGAATGAGAAATCACCTATTTTTAGGTTTGATAGTGCAAGTCTATATTTATTCTTAGTGGGTGACATTTACTTGCATACAGAGGACCAGAACAAGTACTATGAAAAACTGAAGTTGCACTGAAGTCCTCAAAATATGGCTTAAATTAGACTTAAGTGCTGCATAGGCATTTTGCTGGCCCTCTGTCTAGGGGTGAATTTCACCCTAAATGTTTAACTTTTTTGTCACTATAAAATATATTGTGTTTTACGGATATTTTAGCCTTTTGTCATTGCAGTTGGACCAACATTGCTCTATGAAGGAAAAACAAGCCTCATTTAAATAACAGAGAGGTTCCAAGATTTTTGGGGACCTCTTAGTTGATCTCATTAACAGGGAAAGTGAGTACCCCAAAATTAGAAAATTGCCTTTAATTCTCCAAAATAAACAGAATTACATGTGATTAAAATCCAAGATAATCTGTTTTATTTCCCTACAAAAATCTCTTACAGGCCTTATCTATGTACATGCTGTCACAGTATCTTAGGTAGCTCACAAATGAGAGAGCCAAGCTCAGGTTAGACTGTCAAAAAATATGACAGAACCTCCCCCTCCCCCCAACCTGGTGGTATATTCTATAACTAGACTCAACCAAACCAGTAAGAAGTGTGCACTCCTGGATTACTATTTTACTCTTACCATGGAGCTACAGACAGTCCCTTTATGCTCTCCACCCCCTCTTTACCATCCAGACAAAATGGACTTTGTGATGAAAGGTTATTAAAATAAAAAATCACAGTAGGTCACTCCTGACACCAAAGGGCCAATCACTTATGCCAGGTCAACAGATGCTCTTCATCTTACACCAAAAACAACGCTGGCAGCCAATTTATCTAGTAAACTAACTAAACTAACGAAAGCTTATGCTCAAATAAATGTGTTAGTCTCTAAGGTGCCACAAGTACTCCTTCTTTTAACTAAAGGTTTGTTAGCTAAGAAAAATAAATGAGTTATTGAGAGGTTAAAACAGATAAAATACATTTCAGATGAAGCATAGTTTGTAAATCCAAATGATTAGCAGAGGTGTACTAATCTGCTGGTTTTCCATACATCTCTCAGGGTTACCCAAACAGCTTTAGGGCTGTCTATCTTATATCAGGAACACCAAAAGTGTCCAGAATTGCTCCCAGGGTTTATTTTATAGCTGTTTTCCCTGGAAACTGTCTGTCAAGTGTTCCCATCACAGCAGGAGCTCTCCCTTTGTTGACTAAATGCAGAGAAAGTTTGTCGATTTTCCCTTGTTTGAACACAATGGTCCGTGCTTTGAAGTTAAAATGCTTCTTCATTTACAGTTCCAAGGCTCTGATACTGTGTAATGGGCAACTATACATAATGCATTTAGTTACAGCCATCCAGAAAATCTTTCATTAGTTTCCTGAACAATGTGATAGCCAGAAACAATCCTTTATTAGTTTCCATGAAGTTTACATATCAAACACCTCCTCCTCCTAGCATTAATACATACTTTTGACCTAACCCTAAGTCAAAGGATAGCAATCACAGGAAACAGATAGGCAAATCAATATCATTACATTCCTTTGAACTATTCTAACATACAAGTGAATTGATACACTTAACACCTCTTTGAGACTCACATCCAAGTTAATTGTTCTGAGACTCTGACCTGAGCTGGTTTGTCAGTGTCACAGAGCTGGTCTGTCAGTGTCACACATGCAATATGCCTTTCTAGATAGAGCACATTTGTGAGAAATTGTTATCCTCTGAGAACTCTCTAAGCCACAGAATCAGAGGCAGAAACAGAAAGGAAGGGAAGGGAATCTGAATTTGATTTCACATCCATAATTATGAAAAAATATTGACATTGGCACCCGTGTAGCTTCTGGGACTTTATATTGTGTAATACAGTAAAAAAAAATACTACTCTGAGTTTAAAAATGTTGCCTTTCCAAGCAGAAACAACCTCTGGGGAAATAAAGAAGATAATGAAGGTCACAATAACAATCTGAAAGCTAAAAGAAACTGCATCATTACCACCTACAAAAGGTAATATTTCTTTTTGCTCAGTCTCCTGTGCAGACACAGAAAGCAGCAGATTTTGAGAAATGTTGCACTTTTCCCTCTGCCTTGGTCTATGATGAGCCCCTCAATGGACTGGTCTGAAAATACAGAATACAATGGGGTGCAAAGACAGCACCCAAGAGGGAAGCGAAGCTACTTGAAAACACGTTTAGTCAATTTTAAGAGGCTGGGACATATGAGGACTAGATCTCTTGTAGTATTAGTAATTGCAGATTGTTTGCTTTATTATAAAAGTAGAAACCACTATAATTTAGAATATTAGAAAAATGTCTACAAAAGCATAAGCCCTTTTACTCCCTGTGATCAGGCAGAATGTGAAATTGTCAAGAATCCTCATCACATGTCTCTGATGAAGATGACTTGGGTATTTCCTTCATAGAGCCCTATAAGAATGGAAAAGATCAGCTGAGTGGGGTGAGGAACAACAGTAAGGGCCTGAAACAAAACCCACTGAAAAAAATTGTGTCTTTCCATTGACCTCAATGACATTTGGATCAAGGCTCAAGTGATCTCACATGATTATTTTTTAGTTAAATTTAAAAATTTGGGAGCACCAACTTAGGCAGTTTGCATTTACATAAAAACAATGTTTAAGTAATCATGGAAATTAAAGACTGAACAAATTAATTACCTTATTGCCCAGGAGTGATAGCTTATTGAGCTAAGCCTCAAATTAGAAATAGTTAGACCAGGGATTGGCAACCTTTGGCATGCAGCCTGCCAGGGTAAGAACCCTGGTGGGCCGGGCTGGTTTATTTACCTGCTTCATCCACAGGTTTGGCCGATCGTGGCTCCCACTGGCCGCAGTTCACCGCTCCAGGCCAATGGGGGTGGCGGGAAGCGGCATGGGCTGAGGGATGAGGGGAGGAAAGGAGGTAAGTCCTGGAGATAGACTGAGGAGATCCTACCCTAAGTTGCAGGTTATATGGTATGAGCCCTGTAACCCTCTCACTGGAACCAAGTAAATTCCTGTTATAGGAGAGTATGGGTGATGGGCAGGTGGTTCCTCTCCCCTCTGCTAATGTTTAATAAAATTTGTGGCCTACTGCTTAATTCCATGCATGTGTCTGTCCACATTTTGCCATTGTATCTGCATCAAGTCTTCTCAACACTGTTGTCCATTCGGCTGCTTCTGTCCATGCTTGTGGTAGTTGTATTTCAGGAATGAAGTGAACTCTGTGTGTGTGTGTGTATTATACAAAGACTGGCTTGGTACTGATACATGTAATTATACACCCCTAATGTCTACCTCTTGGCCAAATACAGTATATTTTTTGTTACCAAAGCTGTATAACAGTGGTGTGATTCCCCCCCCCATTCTGTTTTGGGCAGTTTTGCATTCCCATCATGTTATTCTTCTACATAGTTTTAGAAAATTCATCATGATTTGCAACAAAGTGTGTGAAAAGCCTATTTTGCTTCAAATTAATTTAAAGATGTATTTAATATATCAGTTATAAGTGCTGTTTCACTTTAAAATATTAACTAGATGAACATTCCATAAGTTATTTTATTTTAAATAACATACAAGCCCCCCTGCCCCACAAAAAAAAAATACAATCCCTCCCCTCAGTATCAACAAAAACTTATGTTAAAAAAGTACAGTTTAGGTTGCACAATCACTCAACATTTAGGTTGCATGTAAGATCTTACTTTGGCCCTCTTGTGAATATGGATTTTGTTACAGCCTTTACTTACCACTTTTCCACAACACTCCTGTCTCATTTAGTGTAACACAGGATGGACAGAGTACAGGGAATGAAGTTGTTGGCCCAGAACTTATTCATTGTATTATCCAAACCCTGACTTGAATGCAGAATTATCAATATCTTCATGGTCTTTTCTAGGATGCTCATCATTGTAATATCTGAGTGCCTCACAAATATTAATGGAATTATTTTACATCTCCTCAGTGATACAAGAGAGCCAAGCTCTCTGCTCCCTTAATTCCCAGAGAAGAGTATGCTGCTACTGCTGCTGTTTTGGTGATGGCGCAGGTCCAGCCTTAAGTTAGAATGTTTACGCTCAGTTATTTTGGCTTGCTGCCAAAAAAAAAATCACTAACAGAAGAGTTTTCAACATTAGAACTCCATTAAATTTTCACAAATTTCATGGGACAAAATAAAGGTACTTCACTTGCCCTACTTCTTTCTTCTTATCATATTTCAAAGGCCTGTTGGAATCTATGGATGTTGTTGTGCTTCTCAAAACAAAATTAATAATGGAAGAATTTTAATAATGGATTTTATTAGGGACACTTCCAGCTCCTGTTATAATAATATGCAACATAGTTCTTGTCTAATATTTTCTAGTATATGCAATAAAATGTTATTAAGGTAATATTTCAGAATCTTCAGTTTTGACGGGAAATACTCCGATTTAAGGTCAGATTCAAAGTTCGTTGAGTCAATAGGAGTCTTTCCATTGATGTTAATGAGCTTTAGATTGGAGCCCTCAGTCTGAAATCACACGAGTTTGTCTTGTTTAATAATGATTCATTTACAGTAGACAATGACATGTGTAATTTTGTACTAACGTTGTACAATCTAACCCTGCAGCTGATGGTCAATTTTCTTCTCACCACCTCTAGCCACTCTGGGGTGTGCCCGCATCTGTGAGACTCAGATGCTATGTATGTGTTTATTTTTTTTCCCCTGGCAATAACATTTGGAAATGTGACTAATATTCTGGCAGGCTCCACAGCTAATAGTTGTAGCAGATGTGGGAAACCTGGAGGGTTGCTGTGATATCATTGTGCGGATGAATTGTTTCTCTCATTGTGTGTATTTCTTTTACCCACTTTTGAGAACAGAAGATATTGTTCCCTTTTATATTTGTGATTGAAGGTCATGAAGCAATATATTTTATATATCATACCCTCCTCCATGAAACAATTATTTTCTTGTAAATTCTCAGGCCCACTCCCTTGAATTTACCATTTGTACAAAGTGAATATAAACCACCATGAAAAAAGGACCATTTTACATCCACTTAATACTCCTTTTAAAGACGTTGCAGGGCAACAAATAATCAGGCCCTCAATGTCTCTTGAGCTATTTCTGTATGATTATCATGTGTGTCTAGATTAGCTCATTCCAAAGTAAATGCCTGCCAAAGATCTTTAGAGTTCATTTGCAAGAGTTTCTTCCAACATTGGAAACTAAGGAGAGTAAATCAAGCATCAATTGTGGTAAGATGACAAAAGACATATTTACTGAACTTAAAAGAGTTTATTAAAAGAATAAAAAAAGAAGAGAAAAAAACACAATCTCTCTGAATCAGATAGAGACATCATAGGGTCTAATCTTATTAATCCCTGGGAGAAATTCTCCTTTTCCCTCAGTACAAAAATACATACAAAATTAATAAATAATCAATGCAAACACACAGAATTGCAGACACAAGATTATATGGCCACTCGTGTCATCTCCTTCCTGAAACTGTAAAGTGATAGACCTGTAATGGGATGGGGATAAAGGGGCTAGAGAGTTTAACATGAACACTTTAGGCTTTAAAAGAGGAATCAGGGAATGCTATGTTATAGGCTCCAGCTCCCAGGCGGCGCTCCTGGATGTTCCCACCTTTCCCCATCGCTTGGGCCCTTTATGGCTTGTTGCGCCTGACACCCATGACCTCTGAAGGAAAGGACCGCCTGCCGCGATGGGCATCACCAGACCCATCCAGACTTTTGCTCCTTCTTTCTCTCTCTCAGTCTCAGCAAGCAGAGGAGGGTCTCGTGTTGGGTGCTTTTGAAGGTTGCTTTAAGAAGTCCAGATGAGAGGTGTAAGAATCCTTATCTGCCCAGCAAACCTGTGAGGCACTTCCCCCACCTAGGAAATGCACACACTTTTTTTCCTCTCCAAGGTGCTTTTCTATGCACCGAAAAAGAAAACTTTTTTGCCTGAAGAGGGGACCCGCAGGTATTCTCCCCCCACCCCCCTTAGTAGGGATTCCTTCTTGCAGACTTGGTTAAGCGCCTGGTCTGGTGTGTAGTCAGAGACGCAAGAAGTTAACCCTTTACAGGTAGACCTTAACCCTTAACTAACTACTTATGACAAGGACACACCTTAAGGTTGCCACCAACACAACTTCCACATCACATGATAACATGGACAACACTTGGGAAAAGGAAAAAAAAAGGTGACCTAGAACAATAGAGAAAGAAGCTAAGTCTATGGCCATGACATTCCATAGCCTGACCAGCCAGCACAATAAATAGTGGAAACTGGTGGACACCCTTGGCATCTGAGGTGCAGAAGATTTTTAAAAAAATAGTGTGTCTATATATGAGAGAGAGAGAGAGAGAGAGAGAGAGAGAGAGAGAGAGAAAGATGGTAGTAGATGAATAGCTTCATATGACCTCATTGCATAATTATTCCCATGTGGTAATATAAAACCATCCTTACAGAAAAGAGGTTAAGTGTAGCCCAAGGTCATACAGCAAGTCAATGACAGAACCAGGACTAGAATTTGGGTATTCCCTTCTTCCAGTCTTCCATGTTCCATAATTTAGGACATATCATATGGAAATATGGTCTAGATTAAACTACTATAAAGTGGATGCACAAGTGGTTGAAAAACTGTACCCAAAGAGTAGTTAGCAATGGTTTACTGTCAAACCGGGAGACCATGACTAGTGGTGTTCTGTGGGGTCAGTATTGGTTCTGGGACTAGTCAATATTTTCCTTAATGACTTGGATAATGGAGTCAAGAGTATGCTTATAAAAACTGTGGCTGACACTAAGCTGAGAACTGGTCTAAAATCAACAAGATGAAATTCAATTAAGACAAGTCCAAAACACTCCACTTAGGAAGGAAAAATCAAATGTCCAACTGCAAAATGGGGACTACTTGGTTAGGGAGTACTACTGTAGACAAGCATCTGGGGGTTACAGTGGATCACAAACTGAACATGAGTCAACAATATGATGCAGTTGTGAAAATGGCTAACATAATTCTGGAGTGCATTAAAACGAGTATCATAAATAAGACACAAGAGGTAATTGTCGTGCTACATTTGGCATTGTTGAGGCCTCAGCTGGAGTACTATGTCTAATGATTCACGGCAGCAAGCACTGTGAGGGAGGAGGAGGAGGGGGAACACAGCGCGCTTGGGGAAGAGGCAGGGCCAGGGCAGAGTTTTGGGAAAGGGGTACAATAGGGGCAGGGAAGGGGGTGAGGATTTTGGGGAATGGTTTGGGATGGGGGCGGGCCAGGGGCAGGAGGAGGAGGGGTGGGATGGAGGCAGGATGGGGCAAGGGCAAGCACCCACCAGTGCCTGGAAAAGTTGGCGCCTATGGCAGCAAGAGATATTTAGGTTAGATATTAGGAAAAACTTTCTAACTATAAGAGTATTTACACTTCCAAAGGAGGGTTGTGGAATCCCCTTCACTGGAGGTTTTTAAGAACAAGTTGGACAAACACCTGTCAGGGATGGTCTAGATTTACTGCTTCAGTACAGGGGGCTGGTCTTGATGGCCTGTTGAGGTCTCTTCCAGTCCTACATTTCTATGAGTTTATGATTCTATGTAGGGTGACCAGATGTCACAATTTTGTAGGGACAGTCACGTTATTTGGGGCTTTTACTTATATAGGCTCCTATTACTCCCCACCCTCTTTCCCAATTTTTCACACTTACTGTCTGGTCACCCTAATTCTATGATATACCAAAAGGTGTATTTTAAACATTTGTTATAATCCTAGTGTAGACAAGGTAGTTGTAGTTTTAGCTCATTAAAACCACAACTTGCATTAACTACAATAGACTTTAGTTAATATGTATTAAAAATAAAAGCCTTTTACCACATGAATACAAGTCCTAGATGCTTTCCTCTTACCCATGTGTGTTTTGTGCTTATCTAAGATGAAACCGTGCTTATTCTCGTCTATCCAGTTATTGAGAGAGAACAGAGAAAGTAGTTTCCAAGTTGGACAAAAAGGTGATATTTATCCAACTGATTTAAACTTTATTTAACAAAATTCGTTTTGTCAGCTCTTTTTTTCTCTCAACTGTGTAGAGAAAAGATACAAATGTTCTATCTCAGAGAAACTCAGAAAGTGAAACACTAATCACTTCCAAATATATTTGACTTCATAATGTACATTTTTAGTCTTGTCCTGAGAATGGCAGCTGAAAGTTTCCTTTTCGTGTAAATATAGCTGCAAAACAATTCACCTGGAATTTATTATTTTGTCTGCAGTCACAAACACCATCATTTCAGCATGCAGTATAATCCACATGGGTACCTTCTCCTCATAAATCAATACCTGAATCAGGCTGACTTGTTTTAGAGAACCATCAGAAACTATTTGACACAACATGCCTATTTCACCTCAGCCTGTTTTCTTTAACTCAGGAAGATCACCTTGTTAGTATACTCATATAATAACATCCTCACTGAGAATACATGAATTCATTTACGACGACTTGAGAGTACTGCACCTAGTGTAACTGCAACTAAAAGTTTACAAGGATTTGTCTGTGTAACAGCAAAACTAACAGTTTTTCCATTTAGACACAAGTTCTTGGCTTCCTCTTGCACAATTGTTTCCCTGCAAAGTAACTGATTGATATAAATTGTGATCAGACTCTATGGATTTTTAATCTAGACATACTTGGACTGACTGGTTGTGGATTTAATCTTCCCTCTCAGCTCTGTGCAATGTGTCACATTGTATTTATAATTAATATAATCAGAATTCTGGTTATCACCAGTGATTGGCAAAATGCAGAAGGACTGGAAGTTAAGTTCAAATAAACACTTAAAGGTTTGGATGCTTATCTGAATCTGTGACATCCAACAAATTTGGATTTTTTTTCTAAAACATTCTCTAACATTCTGGTGCTTCACTCGCTACCAAAACCAGAATGTTTCCCAAACTTTTTAAAGGACTCTATCCTATTCCCTTGGGAAAAAAAATACATGAGAGTTTTCTCAATGAATTCAATGAGAGAAGGATCCGGCCTTTGTCCCTCAAATAAAAAGATTTGTTGTTGTTGTTGTGGCACTTAAGCAGGACCAGATTAATGCAGGGGCTTTAGGGGCTGCATCCAGGGCCTCGGGCAGAGAGGGGCCCCACAGGCCTGCTGGCTGGATGCGGCCCGCTATTTCTTTTCATCTGGCCCGAAGCAAGTCTCTGCACCATGGGCCGGACACTGGTCCCCGAGCCTTGGTGCCCCCCCTCGGGACTGGAGCTGCGTGCGCTGGCTCGCTGATGTGCCCCTGCAGCCCTTAGGTGAGGGGCATTCAGGGAATCTCTGTGTGCTGTCCCTGCCCCCAGCACTGGCTCCGTAGCTTCCATTGGCTGGGTACCGCAGCTAATGGGAGCTGTGGGGGCGGAACCTCCACATGTGGGTGGACCACGCAGAGTGGCCTGGCCCCTCTGCCTATGAACAGGACATGCTGGCCACCTCCGGGAGCACAGCAGCGCAGAGCCAGGGCAGGCAGAGATCCTGCCTTAGCCCTGATTTGCTGCTGACCAGGAGCTGCCTGAGGTAAGCACCTCCCGGACGGAGCCTGCACCCCACACCTCAATCCCCTGCCTCAGCCCTGAACCCACTCCAAACACTCAGGGGTCCCACAGAATCTAATAGCCCCAGGCCCACAGGACAGTTAATCCGGCCCTGCATTTAAGTAATATATTTGATCATTCCAGTCATACACGTTGCAAAAATGTTCAATATTTCTGTGCACAATTACTTTTGATTTTAATTTTTGTGCCAAGCACTCTCTTAAAAATTATTTTTGTGTCACCTAATGTAAAGCACACCACCTGGGATCCTCCTGTAATGCTTGTTGTGTGTTTCCTCTGACTTACCAGTTTGAGTCCTCACTGAAGAGTTAAATGGACAATGTGATGGCAGCAAATTTTCAGATCTTGATCCCTCCAGCTGTGGGGATTGCACTCTGTGATGAAAGCAATTATTCCCAGAAGGAAGAAAACTGGATTTGTTTTTATTCTAGCTGACAGTGCACATGCTACTGTTGAGAAGGAGCAAGCATCAGCTAGGTAGCAATCTATTTCTCCTAGAAGGCACAGCTCTCAATTCTCTCTCAGTACTGACCAACATTTGTCTTGTTCTGTGTAAATCTCCTGTTATCTTACTTCTATTATTTATATCGGAATTGCTTCAACATTACGTTCTCTCACACATTTGGGTTTTGTCTACTGTTCTGAGGCATGCCAGTAGGGATTACATTCTGAGAGAGAGATTTCAAACTGAGTATTTCTAAAAACAAAAAAGCAAATATGTATCCTCTTTACATATTTACATTTAATATTTGTAATGTATGTATTATAAATAAAATATGGATCTGCAAGCATACTCAAAATCATATAATCTCTTAAATGCAATGGAACAAATTCTCTATTGGTGTAAAATGACTCAGTAGCTTGAACACTGTCAGCTGCCAATATATATCCACAGAGAATTTGGAGAATGAAAGGACATTTTTGGAGGGGTAATGAAGAAAGCATTCTCTTCTAGTTGATACCACAGAGGAAATTCAGGTAGGCAAAATGGAATTAAAAGCATGAGGATAATGGAGAGAAGAAACATGATTATTCAAAAAGTTATCAAGTACTTTCTCCAATTTATAATTCATGTCAAATGAACCTCAAAAGGTATGGAATCCTGGTTCAAGTTGGATAAGCACCTCAAAATTATTATACTTATAGGAAGCTTATTTGAACTATCTGAACTTCTTGGATTTACAAAGCTGGGCTGGAAATCTCATGAGAATAAGATGGAACCTCTCAGCAGTGGAAGGGGAGAACCAGGTTATTTACAACTGTGTCTTATTTAACTTGGCTATTTCAATAACATTTTATAATATGATTCTTAAATCAAACATTATTTATGTATAGTATAGCTTCTTCTAATTTGTCTTTTAGATGTAACATGTTTCAGAAGAGATTTTTCTTTAAGATTTTTTAAATAGATGTTTTAAAATAAATGTAAAATACCACTGTGACAAAATTTGAATGCAGTAGCTTTATGATACATAATTAGGTATTCAACTCCATTCAAAATGCACATGCTATACAGAGCTAATTTTGTTCCACTACTTTAATAAGATTGCTTTGGACCTAAAGGAGTTGGAACAACTTGTTCATTAGCTCATTTGGACACACAAATGTCATTCATATGAAAGGTTCCTGCTTTGCTTAAATTTCATTATGCAACTTTCTCTAGCAATATGTATTCAAGACCACATGATTTTACTTTCAAGAAAAAAAAATCCCACCCCAACCCACTCCAAGTGGCTCTTATTCACCCACTAAAATCTTTCCCAAAACTCTGGGCTTAGAAAACTTTGCTCTTGCTTATACTCACATAACTCCAGAATACCTTCCCTGGAATTACTCTGGGCATATTTCAGTGCAATTTGGAAGCAGAATTTGCAATAAGTACATACTCCTGTAAATTGGTGAGCACTGCGGATTGATCCAGCAAAATGCTTAAGCATGTACTTATCTTTGAGTATATGCATAGTCTTGTTGACTTCCACAATACTACTCCAATGCTTAAATTTAAGCATTTGCTTAAGTATTTTGTTTGTTTGAGCTAGAGTGTTCCGCACCTTTGCAAGACTGAGCCTTAAACAATCCAGTACGTTAGGTTCTTGTTGTCATCAGCATTAAGGCATCCCCTCATTTTAAGCAACATTTCTAAGCATTTGCATTTTGAAGGTGTCAATTGGACACACATTTCAAGCAATAATCTTGTTTTAGAGAAATATCCAAAACATCTATACATTGACTTATATCCTGACCAAAATAAAAATAAAAATAAAATTATCTCTTTGAAGGGTTTATCTGCTGTATATATTATTATTCCTGAGGGAATTCTGCACCAATAAATTAAAAATGATGCACAAAATATTTTAAAATGCTGCACATTTTATTTGTCAATAAAAAATGTGGCTCCAGCATGGCAGTGGGGAGCACAGGCCACTGGCTTCATTGAGGTGGGAGATCACCCTGCAGCCCCCACCTCCTCCAGTACAGGGGCTCGGCAGTGAGGCTGCACCTGACACAGTGCAAGTGCTGGGCTTGCCCCAGAAACACCCTGGGGCCCTGCCACTCTATGCCAGGTGTGAGTAGGTAGGTTCAGCCCAGCAGTATCCAAGTGTGGACGGGCTTAGTGTGGGGGGACCCAGGTGTGGGGGTGAGAGGTTTCTGTGTGGGGCAATTTGGGTGCAGGTAAGTCAGTGGGATATCTAGATGCAAAGGGGCTCATTGCGGGGTTCTGGGTGCAGGGGTAATGAGACTCTGCAGGGAACCCAGATAAAGGTGGTTGGGGCTCAGCAGGGGGGTCTGGGTGTGGGGAGATGGGGCTCGGCAGGGGAGGATCTGGAGGGTCTGTGAGAGGCTGGGGGGGTGTCCAGGTGCTGGGGAAGTGGGGCTTTATGGGGTGGGGGTCCAAGTGCAGCAGGTTGGGGATCAGTGGGGTGAGGGTCTGGGTGTTGGGGGATCATTGAAGGGATCCAGGTGTAGGGGGATAGGGCTTGTCACGGTGAGGGTTCAATGGGCCTGCTTAATGGGGAAGCCCCAGCTGCTGCTGAGGGGATGCCGCATGCCAGGTTCCTTCTTGCCTTGTGATTCTCTTATCCCCTTTTCTTCTCCATTCCCCTCCCCTCATTCCTACCTTCCCTTCCCTCTGCCCTATTCCACCCCCTTCCTTCCCCACTGCCTCTTTTCCCCACCCTTCACCCCCCCCTTCCCTCATTTCCTCCATTCCTCCTTACCCAGCCTCACCACAGGCACTAACCGTGGCACAGAAAACAGGAAGGCTCCCAGCACACAGAAGGGTAGCATGACTGGCACTAGGACCCAGGAGACGGTGTTCACCTGTGGAGTTAGCGGGAACCCAAATGCAGCCTCCTTCAGCTGGGCAGCTCTGTGCTTGCAGAAATGGTGGAGTGGGGGCAGTGGCACATAATCCTGTGTGCCCCCCATGCCTCACCTCTGTTTGGAGGGGGGCAATCCCCCCAAAAAACTGCACCCATGGCCATATTCCTCACCTTTCCACTCTGCACAGCTTCCCTTTGCTTCCCTGCCCTTTTCTGCAGGGAAGCAGGGGAATTCTGCAGGGGGACATTTTCTGCAGGCATGCAGTCCTGCAGAATCCCCCCAGGAACAATACATATACATAAAAAACTATGCATGAGAAGATTTTGTTCCTGTACTATATCCAATGTCCATACTGAAAGTTCAACCCTAAAGAAAAATGCTTGAACAAAGATAATTTCTGAATTTTAATGATGGGGTTTTGTCAATGTGGCAGAGCCATTCAACAAAGAGATTTATCATAGAATATTAGGGTTAGAAGGGACCTCAGGAAATCATCTAGTCCAACCCCCTGCTTAAAGCAGGACCAATCCCCAAATGGCCCCTTCAAGAATTGAACTCACAACCCTAGGTTTAGCAAGGCAATGCTCAAATCACTGAGCTATCCCTCCTCCACTTTATATGACTGACCTAAATGTAACAAAATCACAAATAAAATATTCCTCATATGCCAACAGCTTCACTTATATTATTCTACAAAACACGAAATTCTCCTTTATGAACTAATTCTCTCATACAACTAAATATATAGGAAACTTTTTTTACAATTCATCTAAAATTCCTCAAAGAGAATTTTAGCAAAGACATATGAAACTGTGATTTTCTTTTTCATAAAAAATATAAAATATACTACTTTATATTCATTCAAGTTCCCAGAAAGATTTGCTCCATAGCCTACTGGTCTGCAGACTGCTTTGCAATGTGAAAATAAACACCTGCAGGCTTTTGTTAATCTTGCAAAGAAACATAGGGGAAATTTACTTTCAGAATGCACCTGACACAAAAAAATGAACAAAATCAGAACTCTGGAGCAGATCCTCAAATAATGTAAATCAGTGGATCCTGGCCAAATTCCTCCATGGCATCTGACTTATGGGAAATCTTGTCACTCCCTTACCTGTAATGGTCACATCCTTGGGTCTCACAAATAAGGAGTGAGATAATAATGAAATCTAATCTCGGTCTGACATGCGCATCAGAATTTTTTTTCTATTAGGCTTTTTCCTATGCTAATGAGAAGTAGGCTATTGCCTATAAAGATCTCTGTAGCTATATATTCTTTACCATGTGATTGCCTGCCCTAAATGCCCATGGACAAGTGTGCAAACAAGGCCCTCCTGAGTGAATCTAATGTCTCCAGAACATTTGGCCTGATTCTCCACTACCTGGCACATTGTGGTGTCTATTACACCTTTGCAAAGTATTTTTCTTAAATATCTGTTAAAATTAGAATTCTCCACTCACAGTGTGGGACAGGCAATTTGATTTATTGTGCAATAGAATAAATGCCTATATAAAGTGAAAGGTAGTGGAGAATCAGAATCTCTGTCTTAATATTTGAACACAGAAATAAATGTGTTTGATGATATAGTCAATGGCAAACACTATGAATGTATGTGTCAGGGGTGTTAACAGTAATCATTGGCTACACTCTAAACTCCAAAGCGCTGCCGCGGGAGCGCTCCCACAGCAGCGCTTTGAAGTGTGAATGTGGTCGCGGCGCCAGCGCTGGGAGAGAGCTCTCCCAGCGCTGCAGGTACTCCACCTCTCTGAGGGTATTAGCTTACAGTCCTGGGAGCCGTGCTCCCGGCGCTGGGGCAGTGTTTACACTGGCGCTTTACAGCGCTGTAACTTGCAGTGCTCAGGGGGGTGTTTTTTCACACCCCTGAGCAAGAAAGTTGCAGCGCTGTAAAGCGCCACTGTAGCCAAGGCCTAAGAAATGTATGGCAGTAACTATTTTAGTGTCCAAAAACAGTTAATTTGAGAAAATGGAAAACCTCCTCATACATAGGCTGGCTTAATGAGTTCTCTACTATATTAATGGAAAGAAGAAGACGAAGAAGAAGAAGAAGAAGAAGAAGAAGAAGGACTCTCTAATAAAAACACTTGGAAAAAATATGAGGCTACTTGGTCACACATAAAACTATTGCATACTGTTGCGGTCTCATATCTGTTAGTCCCCAATACTCATAGGTTATGTTTTCATCTATTTATCTGTTTAGTCACTAATAATGAATGCCCTGTGATCTTTAGGGGTTCAGGTTTTTTGTTTGTTTGGTGGTTTTTTTCTGTGTTTTTTTCAGGTTGTGCAAATAATGAACAATGAAATTTTTTTATTTATATATGATTTCCATCTTGCACATGTTTTTATGTGTTCTTTCATTGTGTGTTTATAATTTATATAAAAACAATAAAGAATAAAGTTAAAAATGCATTGTGATTTGTTTTGACTTGTAACCTAGATCATAAATTGATTATACAACAAAAGGTTAGAATAAAATTAGAAAAAAAGAGAATCTGCAGCTTTATAGAAGCTTATTTGACCTTTATTAAATTTTTGTTTGGCTTTGCCTTCATCTGAAATAGCACTTCATATAATGCCCTGCTCTCTCTGTGGGGGTTGATAACTAGCAATCTGTAGCAGACAGTGTAAACTGACTACACCATAGTTCATTGGGGAAATTAATGTCAAATAGATGTGTTGTACCATAGGTCTTATTGAAATCAGTGTGACCTTTGGACACATGATGAATTCAGGACTGGACCCAATGTGGGAAAGAATTACAACTATTTTAGCCTTAAAGTCTCTTCAGTCCTGAGAGCTTTCCAGTCACTAATTACTATTGTGCTTTCTTAAAACCTTTACTAAAAACCAATAATTTCCAATTTCTCAATAATTTGAATAAAATACAATTATATATACATATATATATTCACTTGACTCCCCACTATAGACCTGGACTGATATTTGTCAAATATATTCAGGAATAATATATTTAATGAATTTGGGGATTTTTTAAAATGTCATTATTTAAAATTTTTTTTGCCCAGGTCTAAATGGAAATATCTCCAGAGACCTTATTTTTATATATTACTTATGCCAAGTTAACATGTCCATAAGTATTTTTATGTGTTGTATAGAACCTCATATGTGAAACATAACATCCACATGTTCCTTCTCCTTATATTGTATATGAAAATAACAGGCATATTGATTTTTTGGTAAGTACTGTAAAAATAAATCCTCTCATTCTCAGCTACAAAATGATGTGAATGACCCAGTAATTGGTAAACTTTATTCTACTCTTATTATCATTCCATGTAACAATTGTTTTCAACCATTGTCTCTAAAATCCTTTAAGTTCAAAGTTAAGTACAAGACACTAGAAAGTTTGAAAAGCATAGGTGATTCTTTCTTCAATGGATACTTAAGTTTCACAGAAATGTTGCCAATGTAGCAGTTATTGTATTACATAGAATTTTTCTTCCTCTCCCTTAATGGTGCACTTTTCAGAACTGTAATAAATTATTACTAATTGAAACTCAGGAGACTTAGAAGATAACATTCATTAAAAGGAAAAAAAAATCTTCTCCACTAAAGCTTGTTTCCTTTGCATTAAAATAAGCCACCTGCTGTTTTTAAGTTATAGTTTCTCAAAGCCACTATGCCTGTGCTCTTTGGTCAGACAAATTGCAATGACTGTAAGTTGCCATAGAAACAACATCACTGCAAGTCAGTGAAATTGTTAAAAGAAAGCAATGGTTGCAAAATAAGCAGTGCTTGAATCACAAAAGTGGATAAGATGGCTAAGAAACCCTTAACTCCTCCAGAAAGGACAAATGTTTAAGGATTAGTGAGTGAGCTACTCACCAGAGATTCATATTGTGGCAAACAGGTCCCTTCAGACTGCCTTAAAAAGGTTCCAAAAACAGGCCTAAATTTATCTGTAAAACACACAGAGGTCTAGATTTAAAAGAAAGGCATTCCAAGGTATTGACTTTGTGTGGTGGGGGCAGTTATTCAACAAGGGAAGAGAAAGCTTACAATTGTGTAGGTCATGATTGAAAATCCCTTAGAATGGGGCTTACAGAGAGAGAATGGGAGCAGTGAGAGATGAAATTCAACACAAAAATAAAAATAAATATAGTCATTGGAAGCAGTTGGAGAAGAAACTGAAGCAAAGAGACTGTCCATATATTTAATACCAATACTGCTTCTGTTGAAACTGAGGAGGAAAGACAGAGACAATCCCTCCATACTTATATGTCAGAAGAACACTAAATTGGGAGCCAGCTTTAATCAAAATTAATGCAGAGACAGGACATGTCTATTAAAAAAATGCTAGACAACTTCTCCTGGCAGTCTCCACCTGTTTCTCCTAAAAGGAAACATGGTTAACTATCTGTTGGTATTCTATCCCATGCACAGTTGAGTTATTCTGGCTGTTTAATAAACAGAGGTTGAGGTTATTCTTCACCTCTGCTGAAGTTATTCCCTTCCAAAGCAGGGACAACCTGCAAAGCATAGAAATACAGAGGGCTGTAGCCAGTATAATATTATTAGGAGTCACCAAATGGAGCTATTAGAGATAACTTACTATTTAACGGAATGTATGAGCAACCAGATCCTGGGGGGAATGCTGTTTGTGGTAGGGCAGTTTGTTTAAAGGTGAGTATATCATCATTAAAATTTGTTCCCTATCTGAATCTGACTAAATCATTTCATAGATGCAAAGCTGCTATCTACCTGATATGCCCACACAAACGTTATATGCTTTCAATAATAGCACAGCTGTGTCAGGTGGAGTATATGCTAAAATGTGTGCACTATTGGTGATGGCCCGACATCCTCACTGGATCATGTTTGGCCTCAGTGTACCAGAATATCCCCAGTCCTCAGACAACGCTGTTGTCCCTTTGGACAAGATGAGACTAACCGTTGCCTCATGACTTTAGGAGTCTGAAGATGTTTCTTTGCTTTTCTCTTTAAAATATACAGGAGGAGTGTGACACACTCTATATGATTTAATGAAAATATGCTAATGAGTTTAAATATACTGGAATATGCTTCATTCAAAAGGTCTCTTATAAAGTATCATTACAAAGCTTATAATCTACTGAGTGTGGTCATCCTATTTGTATAAATGTACCACTCTTGTATCTGAAACTAGAAATATGAAATATAACTCTGAGGGCCTATTGTAATTATGCAAAGTGTTGGCCACTAATGGTGGTTTGGAATCTTGCTGACTCCCATTAACCAGGACAATTGTCTGCAGATGGCTGTGTTTTACTTGTAAGTCTCCCTGTGTGCTGGCAAGTGGGTAATGAAGTCTTATAGTGACATGTGTGAACTGGAATCCATCTTTAACCTAGTGCTTTTCCATTGAGAAAGAGGGGGTGAGAACCCAGAGAGGGACAAAGGATTCCCACCTTATGAAAAAGAGATATAAGTGGGTGGAACACAACAAAGGGGAGCCATCATGAGGAATCCCCTTGATACCACCTGAGCTGAAACAAGGGCTGTACCAGGGGAAAAGACTGTGCCCAGACTAGGAAGGCATCCAGTCTGTGACAGAAACTGATTGAAACACCTCTCAGGGTGAGATTTTATCTGTATTCCGTTGTATTACTGTATTAGGCTTAGATTTGTGTGTTTTATTTTATTTCACTTGGTAATTCACTTTGTTCTGTCTGCCACTACTTGGAACCACTTAAATCCTACTTTCTGCATTTAATAAAATCACTTTTTACTTGTTAATTAACTCGGAGTATGTATTAATACCTGGGGGGAGAGAGTGGGCATACAGCTGTGCATACCTCTCTATCAGTGTTATAGAGGGTGAAGAATTTATGAGTTTATCCTGTATAAGCTTTATACAAGGCTAAAATGGATTTATTTGGGGTTTAGATTCCATTGGGAGTTGGGCATCGGAGTGTTAAAGACAGGAACACTTCTGTAAGCTTCTTTCCGGTTAAGTCTGCAGCTTTGTGGCACGTGGTCCAAACCCTTGGTCTGGGCTGGAGTAGCCTGGCGTGTCTGGCTCAACATGACAGGGTGCTGGATTCCCAGGCTGGCAGGGAAAGCAGGGGCCTAAGTAGTCTTGGCACATCAGTTGGCAGTTCCCAAGGGGGGTTCTGTGAACCAACCCATCACAGTTTAACCCTTGCCTCATGACCTTAGGAGTCTGAAGATGTTCCTTTGCTTTTCTCTTTAAAATATGCAGGAGGGGATAGAATCGTTTTGATTTAGGTTTGACCCCCACAAAGAGAGCATTAAGTTGCCCTAGTCAGGAGGAGGGATTGCAATGACTGGATACTACATTGATAGGCTCTTGTTACTTTTACAAGTCCTCTGTTTAAAAATATATCCAAATACCTCATCCTCTATGGTAGCCATCAGAATGTCTCTGTCATAAGTAGTTAGTTAAGGGTTAAGGTCTACCTGTAAAGGGTTAACACAGACCTGGTGAAACACCTGACCAAAGGACCAATCAGGGAAGAGAATTTGAAAATCCCAGAGAGCGGAACTGGTCTCTGTGTTCTTTGTTGTTCTGAGTTCTCTAGCCTGACCTACACCAGTCAGTCAGATGTTTCATCAAGTCTGCTCTTTCTCTGAACTAATTTTTCTTCTTCAGCTAGTGTAGTATAGAAGAACTGAACTGGGTGCATATAAGTATAATGTGTCTGCAATTGTGTGTGTTTTTTTTTTTTTTTTTGTTTTTTTGCTTGTTTGTATGTGTTGAGAGAAAAAAGAAATTTCTCTAAGATTAATATTAATTAGATATGAATGTCTGATCTGTCTTCATAGAGATTGTTTTTTTTTTTTTTTTCTTCTTTTTTTTTCTTTTTTTTTTTTTCAGGAAGTTCTTAAGTTACTTGCAGGATTCAGGAAGGGGAGAAGGGGAAGAAGAGGGTGGAGACACTCTGTGGAGACAGAGAGAGAGAGAGAGAGAGGGAGGGGGAGGGGGAGGGGGGGTGTGTGTGTGTGTGTGTGTGATTGAAGCTGGGGGATTGGGCCCAGGGGGGGGGGAGACAGGGGACAGACAGACACGTCCTGACTGTGGGTGGTGGAATGGCAGGAAAAGGGGGGGGGGGTAGGGGGGGGGGGGGGAGGGGGTGGGGTCCCCATCTTGAACCCACAAGTGGGGTGAGAGTGGGATGAAGTCTCCTTAGACAGTAGATCAGATCTGGGAGAAAGGTTTTACTTCATCATTTACCATTAGATTTTATATTCTGAAAGATCTGAAACATAAGATTTTTTTTAAATGAACTCTGAATATATGAGTTAATTAGCATTTAAAGGATGTCCTGTGCCCAGCAAAGCCTTTCATTCAACACCCCTGTTGCTACTCCAGACATTAACAAATGTTCTCTGATTGCTTCTGCAAGAATGTGATAATAATGGTGATAACAAGCAACCTTCTACCTCTGCCAAGTTCAAAGGATCACAACATGATTCTACTATACAAAACTGATGTTGTCTGTCCTTAATAAAGCAACTTTATTGTCTTTTGTGAGTTACAGTTATAATATGTTAAATAGTCACATTCCGTCTGTTAGTGTCAACTGCATCTGTTGATGGTAATGATAGGGTTGGAGAAATCACCAATGCCCTCTATGAAGTCTTTGATGTCATTCCTGTCATGAATTGGACCTCCTGGGGTATTTATAACGGTGGCTATTTTTGACTGCTTTCAATAAGAACATAGCATATAGGACTTAAATTACCTCCTGGATCAACAAGTCCAGTCTCCTGCCATCATATAATCCCATTCATAAACATAATTTCCTTGTAAAACCAGTTATGTTTCTTTTCCCTACTATTCCTAATATCTTTACTTTTGCATACAAGACCGATGGCTTATACCCTCTAGTGAATTCTTGTGCACAGAAGACATAACTTTGCTATAGGAGGCATAAAAGTGTCATTTTTCTGAGTGTCTGTGAAGACCAGATTCACTTCTGGAGCCTAATATATTTTATTATCCTTTTACGATGTGGCCAACAAGCCATCCTCGCCAGGCATTTATCTGATGTTAAGTGTTGTTGTTGTTGTTTTCAAAATTTATTTCTTCACGGGATAATAATTTGATAATTCTACATTCCAATTAAAATTGCAGCATCTCTCATATTTGACTCTGTAATGCTAGGTGTGCTCTGAGCCACTAAATTTTATTTCATTTTCTGCTTCAGATTCTAATATGTTTGCTTAAATAAGTGAAATACACCTCTACCCCGCTATAATGCGGTCGTGGGGAGCCAAAAATCCCTACTGTGTTATAGCTGAAACCCCATTATATCAGGGTAGTGGTGGCAGGGCTCCGGCGGTGATTTAAAGAGCTCTGGGCTCCAGGCGCTGCAGGGAGCCCAGGCCCTTTAAATCGCCGGGGAACCTCGCTGCCACAGCCCTGGGGTAGGGGCGGCAGAGCTCCAGCGGGATTTAAAGGGCCCGGGGCTCCCCACAGCAGCCAGAGCCCTGGACCCTTTAAAGCACCACCGGAGCCCCGCTGCTACCGCGCTATACGCAAACCCGTGTTATATCGGGTTGCGTTATAGCGGGGTAGCGGTGTATCTGTTTATTGAGAAGCTAAGAAAGGAACAGAAGAAGGGGCAATAAATGCATCTAATCAAACCTCATTCCAAAGCCCACACCAAACCCTCCACACCTGGACTACCCTCCATCACAGGACCCATATACAGTAGGAAGAGGAAGACACTACAAAATTGCTGATCCTATCCTTCTGCATGAGATGGGAGATCATCATACAAAAATTCTTCTCCATGTATGTTTCTGGGAGAAAAAAATTAAAATCATGAAATTCAACATAGATGGATACATAAAAAACCTGTATATATGTACACACACACACACACATACATAAACATATATATATATATATACACACACACACAGACATACACACACTGAACTGTGAAGAATGACAATTTTAAACAGCTAAAATTGTATCACAAAAGCGGAAGGGAAGATGGAAAGATCCACATAGCAGAGGAGACTCCAACCCAGGGTCAGCCCTAACCAAATGGCACCTCAGGTGAGGAGCATCTATGCCCTCCCCAGCCCCTCCATTTTTTAAACTTTTGAATATCTTATTTTTTATTGCACTTTTAGTACATTTCACAGCTTTGATGCATGATTTGTATTCACGATTTATCCCTGTCATATAAGATGATAAATTTCCGTGCTAGGATCTGTAAATGTAGGAGGTTCGAGGAATATGTAGTTCTCAGAAAGTCTGGAAGTTTCCACGAGATTCTACAAAGGTCCAGAACATTCTAGGAGGTTAGTAAAAAATGAATCCACATACAGAATACCTGAAACATGTTACTTCAAACATTTTACTTTCCCTTTTGTCATTAACAACAAAAAGAGCACCCTAAGCCTGGCACCCCCTAAATCCAGCCCTGCTCCAGGCCTATTGAGGCTTCACCACACTCAAGGTACACAGGGAGTCACCACAGAGCTGAGTTCCACACCACCACCCTTGAGAGTCTCTGTAGCCAGAGAAGCAAGAACAGGATTTGCCTGTCAGTGTGTGACAACAGCAAGGAAAACTTAGGGTATGTCTACACTACAAGAGTAGTTCGATTCAACTTAATTTGAATTTGTGGAATCGACCTTACGAAGTCGAATTTGTGTATCCACACTAGGGACACTAATTCGACTTTGTGATTCCACACTAACGGGGCCAGCGTCGACTTTGGAAGCGGTGCACTGTGGGAAGCTATCCCACAGTCCCCGCACTCCCCGCTGCCCATTGGAATTCTGGGATTTCCCCCCAATGCATGCTGGGGGGAAAACTGTGTCGAGGGTGGTCTTGGGTAACTGTCAGCATTCAACCAACACTCCCGCCGGCGGGAAATCAGTTCACGCACTTTTCCTGTTAGTGACAGCGCGGACGCCACAGCACTCCACTGCGATCATGGAGCCCGCTGCGATCATCGCTGCACTTATGGCCGTTGTCAACTCCTCGCACCTTATCGTCCACCTCTTCAACAGTCAGATGCTGAGAAATCGGGCAAGGAGGCTCCGGCAGTGCAGTGAGGACATGAAGTCTCAGAGTGGCACAGACCTCTCAGAAAGCACGGTATGCCGCGCCATGGAGAGCATGGTGGCAATGGGTCATGTTCATGCTATGGGACGGCGATTCTGGGCCCGGGAAACAAGCACGGACTGGTGGGACCGCATAGTGCTGCAGGTCTGGGATGAATCACAGTGGCTGCGAAACTTCAGGATGCGTAAGGGCACTTTCCTTGAACTGTGTGACTTGCTGTCCCCTGCCCTGAAGCGCAAGGACACCTGCATGCGAGCAGCCCTGAGTGTGCAGAAGCGAGTGGCCATAGCCCTCTGGAAACTTGCAATGCCAGACAGCTACCGGTCAGTAGCGAAACACTTTGGCATGGGCAAATCTACCGTGGGGGTTGCTGTGATGCAAGTAGCCAACGCAATCGTTGAGCTACTGCTCTCAAAGGTAGTGACCCTGGGAAACATCCAGGTCGTCATAGATGGCTTCGCCACGATGGGATTCCCAAACAGCGGTGGGGCTATAGATGGGACTCACATCCCTATCCTGGGACCGGACCACCAGGCCAGCCAGTATATTAACCGAAAGGGCTACTTTTCAATGGTGCTGCAAGCACTGGTGGACCATAGGGGACGTTTTACTAACATCAATGTCGGGTGGCCGAGCAAGGTTCATGACGCGCGTGTTTTCAGGAACTCTGGTCTGTTTAGACGCCTGCAGGAAGGTAGTTTCTTCCCGGACCACAAAATAAGTGTTGGGGATGTGGAGATGCCTATAGTGATCCTCGGGGACCCAGCCTACCCACTAATGCCGTGGCTCATGAAGCCCTATACAGACGCCTTGGACAGTGACAAGGAGCTCTTCAACTACCGGCTGAGCAAGTGCAGAATGGTGGTGGAGTGTGCTTTCGGACGTCTCAAGGGGAGACGGCGAAGCTTACTGACTCACTCGGATCTCAGCGAAAGCAATATCCCCATTGTTATTGCTGCTTTCTGTGTGCTCCACAATCTCTGTGAGAGCAAGGGGGAGACCTTTATGGCAGGATGGGAGGTTGAGGCAAATCGCCTGGCTGCTGATTACGCTCAGCCAGACACCCATGCAATTAGAAGAGCCCAGCGGGAAGTGCTGTGCATCCAGGAGGCTTTGAAAGCTAGGTTCCTCAGTGAGCGGGGTAACCTGTGACTGTTCTGTTTCTTTACAGAGAAGCTGAACCTGCCCCTGCTTCAGTTACTGTTGACTTTCTTCTGCAGTGACATACCCCGTTCACCACGTTTCCCCCCTTCCAACACACGTTTAAAAATAAAGTTAATGGAATATTTTTAATTAGCAATGTTTTCTTTACTAAGAAGCAGCAAAGAATCCTGTGGCACCTTATAGACTAACAGATGTTTTTGCATGAGCTTTTTGAATGGTGAATACTTCTTTTTTTGTCCTTGCATCGAAAGAGTGATCACCAAGCTCATGCTGCAAACATCTATAAAGGTCTATAAGGACAGGCCTGCTACTGCTGCTTTTCAGACTCTACAGACCCAGACTATACCACTTTCTTTACTAATGAATTCACGTTAAAGGGTTGAAACAGGGACGCAGACTGTGGTGGGTAGGGTGTGCAGTGATGTACAGACCGCTTCTACACTCGAGGAATGACAGGCTCCTGCCCCTAGAGCGTTCTGCACTGCCAGACTGGTTGTTTCAACGGAGACTGCCATCCCTCCTTTTCGGGACTCTGTGTGCAGGGGCTATGTGGCCTTGTGGTGGGGGAGGACTGGGGGGCAGGACGTTTACAGATGGGTGTGAAGGAAGGGGTGAGGGGTGCAGGCTCTGGGCTGGGGGGGGGGGCGTAGGACGGGGGGAGGGGTGTGTGGGCAGGGGGAGGAGGTGTAGGGGGATGAGGGCTCTGGCTGGGGCTGAGGGTTTGGGGCATTGGAGAGGCTCAGGGCTATGGTGGAAGGGCAGGGTAAGGGCAGCCTGGTTTGCCATTTTTGTATGGCAGGTGCTAGAACCCTGGGGCACCAGACAGCATTTCTGCGGGGATCCGCTCTATTGTCAGGCAGGCACGGAGCGCGGTGGGGCGGGGGGGAGACCCGTGAGGGCCAGGGCCCGATCCAGGCAGGAGCAGGGGAGAGACCCAGCTCCAAATATAGCTGGAGCAGGGCACCTTCCGCCTATGCACAGAACACGAAAAACACCTCCCAGACTGACCAGGGTGCCTAGTGACTGCACTATGTGTGTGTGACCTGCTGTAGATCCTGCCCCCGTGTATGCAATTACCAAACCCCTCCCCCCCTTCACACAAAGTCTTCTGTAAAGAAACATGACAGAAACAGTAATGAACAGCAAACTATTTTTAATAATCAACTACACAGTGAGGGAACGAAACTGGGATTTGGGCTTGGGTGATCCAGGAAGGGAAGGACTTCTCAAAATTTAGCTAATGAGAGCTTTTTGGTACTTAAGCACTCTGCTGGGGTGGAGTGACAGTTTTCACGGCCCATGGGGCACCTCCTTCTTGTTATTTTGGGTGAGGGGGGTATGGGACTTTGTGGCGGGGGAGGGCGGTTGCAGATACACTGCAGGGGGGCTCTGTCCTCCTGCCTGCGGTCCTGCAGAACATCCACAAGGCACCTGAGCATGTCCGTTTGCTCCGTCATTAGTCCAAGCAGCGTTTGAGTCGCCTGCTGGTCCTCCAGATGCCATCTGTCCTCCCGTTCGCTGTCTGAGCGCTGCTGCTGAGAGAGGTTCTCCCTCCACTGGCTCTGCTGGGCCGCCTCGGCTCGGGAGCTGCCCATAAGTTCTGCGAACATCTCGTCCTGTGTCTTTTTCTTGCGCTGCCTAATCTGCGCCAGCCTCTCTGAGGGGTATGCTGGAGCAGGTCGGGATACAGGTGCAGCTGTGTGATGGGAAAAAGGTTGACTTCCTTATAAAGATACATTTTTGCAAAGAAGAAACATAGTCTAGTCAGTCTCTGTGAACAAGCCATGCACAGCACCTATCTCATGCGCACTCACTCAGGGAAAGTTCGAATTTTCGGAATTCGCTTTCATTGCCTGGGGGATTGCACTGCAGACCAGACAAGTGGGGCGGGACAGCAGAATCCGTGGAGCAGCCAGGCATGGTAAGCCAAAAACTTTTGGCTGCTTAAAAGTCAATGTATACCACTGTCCTCTTGCTACAGGCAATCCTGAAAGCATAAACTCTGCCCCTGTTGCACCCCCTCACGTCTGTTCCCTGGGAAAGATCCCTGTATAATGCCACTCTGCAGCCTCCACCACGTGGCTGTAAATTGACGCTCATTGTTATGCAAAGGAACAGTGAAGCACTCCCAATACTAATAGTACACAAATTACTGTAATTAAATGCAGGAGTCTCCGAGCGAGATCACCCTGAGGAGGGTCACTGAGGCAGATAGAGAGCGCATGCTGCGTGAAAGCCAGCACAAACCAGGGGCCTATGCGGCCATGCTCGTGGAGGCAATGCTCCCGGAGTACCTGATGATAGCCTGGCGCGGAAAAGTGTGCTACCAGAGAGCACCCAATAAGGCAGCTCTCCCCAGGAACCTCATGCGGAGGCTTTTCGATTACCTGCAGGAAAGCTTCTTGGAAATTTCCCAAGATGATTTCTGTTCCATCCCCATATATATTGACCTTCTTTTCGCATAGTTAATATTCCTGTTCTGTTAGAAAAAATGTTTGCATGTTTAAAGCACTTACCGACTGATCCTTTCCCTGATTCAGGTCCGGGGTAACGGCTGGGGAGGGTTGGTAGGGGATCTCAGTGAGGGTGATGAAGAGATCCTGGCTGTTGGGGAAATCAGCGTTGTAAGCGTTGTCGACTGCCTTGTCCTCCTCATCTTCCCTGTCCGCGAACATTTCCGAGGAACAGTCCGTCGACACTATCCCATCCTCAGAGTCCACGCACACTGGTGGGGCAGTGGTGGCAGACCCACCGAGAATGGCATGCAGTGCCTTGTAGAACCAGCATGTCTGGGGCTGGGGTCCGGAGCATCCGTTTGCCACTCTGATTTTTTGGTAGCCTTGTCTCAGCTCCTTGACTTTCACACAGCACTGCGTTGTATCCCGGCTGTATCCTTTGAATGCCCTGGCTTTGGAGACCTTCTCGTAGGTCTTTGCATTCCGTTTGTTGGAGCGCAGCTCCGAAAGCACAGACTCATCGCCCCACACAGCAATGAGATCCAAGACTTCCTGGTCAGTCCATGCTGGGGCCCTGTTTCTAGTCTGAGATTGCATGGATTCCTCTGCTGGAGAGCTCTGCATCGCTGCCAGTGCTGCTGAGCTCGCCACGACGTCCACACAGGAAATTAGATTCAAACTGGCCAGACAGGAAAAGGAATTCAAATTTCCACAGGGCTTTTCCTGTGTGGCTGGTCAGAGCATCCAAGCTCGGACTGCTGTCAAGAGCGTCAACAGAGTGGTGCACTGTGGGATAGCTCCCGGAGCTACTAAGGTCGATTTGCATCCACACCTAGCCTAATTCGACATGGCCATGTCAAATTTAGCGCTACTCCCCTCGTCGGGGAGGAGTACAGAATTCGAACTAAAGAGCCCTCTATGTCAAATTAAATGGCTTCCTGGTGTGGACAGGTGCACGGTTAATTCGAATTAACGCTGCTAAATTCGAATTAAAGTCCTAGTGTGGACCAGGCCTTAGTGCAAGAATGAAGATTCCCAGCATAGTAAGAATTAGATCATTTCATTCATTGCTCATGAACTATATCCAAAATGACCTGTAATGCTTTGCTTTCTCATGATATTCACATAATCAGGGGCAGTTCTTATTTTAATAAGGAAAACAAGTATGACCAGAGATGTCTTCAAGAAATGTTCTGGAAGCTTTGGTACCTACACTGGAACATGGTTTGCCATTCCAAGATCTTCCAGACAATAGGAAACACTGGCTTGTTTACCTACCCTTTAACTCTCTTCGTTATTTGTTTGTTCAGTACTGAGTACAACAGGGCCCTAACCCATGACCAGGGTGCTAACGTAATATAAATAATAAATGACAAAACAAGATCTCCTCTGTCAATCATTATTAATACCAATTCCTTCCACTAACATTATTCATTGCTTGTTTTCAGCTCAATGAGATTATAAGCACTGAGAGTCACATAACTGGCTTGGATCTAAATCAGAGATAATTACCCTGAGTAATTCCATTGCAGATACCAATGAGGGACCAGAATTAATCTTTGCAAAACCACAATGATCTTCTTTCCCATGAGCTTAGTTGAGCAATATTTCTCATTCTTAGAACTTCTGACTTCAAATGGAACCTCCCAGTCTTGTACTTTTAATGGAAAAAAGATTCAGCATTGACTTTCTCTTTTATATGTAATGTTGTTCACTCCCATTTAGATAATGAGCCTGATTCCTAAATAATTCTCAGTTGTCTACTACTACTGAATGAAACTAAGGGATATCCTGCACTTCAGTTGATCAGTGCTAGTTTTATAGGTCTATGTCACACAAACAGATTTACATAGCATCTTAAGCCATGGCTACACTAGAGAGTTTACAGAGGTGCAGCTGCACTCATACAGCTATGCCACTGTAAGCTTTCTAATGTGGCCTCTCTAACCTGATGGGAGAGAGCTCTCTCAATCACTTAATTACTCCAGCCCCCTGTGAGTGGTGGTAGCTATGTCAGCAGGAGCTCTCCCTCCAACATAGTGCTGTCCATACAAACGTTGAGGCACAGAGAGGGAGGGGGAGGTGCTGATCCACAGGGTCCGCCAGTGGTCGGGAGATGCTGCGGGGGATGGGTGGGAGCTGATATGGAAGTTGGCAGTGCGTGCTCATCACCCAACATTTTTTTCCATGCGGGTGCTCCAGTCCCAGAGCAACCACAGAGTTCGCGCCTATACCCCTGAGCAACACAAATTATATCACCATAACTGATAGTGTAGAAATAGCCTTAATTTAATGGATTTAAATGCCAAAAGGGACCATATGATTATCTAGTCTGACTTCCTGCATAACACAGGCTGTAGAATCTCATCTAGTAATTCCTGCATTAGACCCAAACTTCTGAGGATCCTGGACTGCTGCTAAGAGTTGGGAGAACCCTCAGGGCCCCAGTGGACTTTCAGCTCCAGGTAGGGCAGACATGTATAGTAAAGAACTGATATAAAAAGAGCAGGCGTCATTTGAAGGATCACAGCTCTGTGGCTAATTTTTTTAAGGAACTAATAATAGTAGATAGAGATGTAGTTGGGGTAAACTATGTGGAAGGAAGGAAAAACAAACAGCAACAAATGAAATATAGTAGTAGGCAACGAACTGAGGAAACACAAAAAAATGATTTTTTTAGTACATGGTCTTAGACAGATTATCTAATTTTGGAATGTATATAAAATAGGATGGAACACCTTAACCCAGAAAGCTTTGATTCTGCAGAGTTCCCAAGTCTGCTGAGCACCATTATCTCTTTTTGAAGTCAAAGTGGTCACAGAGGGTACCAAGCACACAATTGCACTTTTAAAGATAGAACACTGGAGACATTTTAACTATTGCAAGAATATGTCCAACATTTGATCTCTTTTGATCAGTGAGTAGGATTTTCTATCTTCTTTTTTTTCCTGTTTATGTCTAACATACAGTTTGGCAAGGGTAAAAACAAAATTAGAATTGGCATTTTCTTTTCACTGTGCATAATCTTACACAATGTGGCAACACATCAGAAGCAATGAAATATAGAAAAGTGGAGGCAGGGAACCTGTGACCAGTAAGGTAAATGAGATGATTTAGCATTGAATATTCACCACAGAATAGGTGCTGAACACAGGTCCCAAGCAGATAAAATTGTCATCAGTTAAACGTTGAAATGAAACTCTGGGAGGAAATATAAACCACTCAAACTTGCTGTGGGATGCAGTATAAAAGAGGATAAAATTGGGAATGGGGTGGTGAATTAATGTTCTGAAGAGAAAGTGAGAGATTCCTCCTCCCATCCCAAAATGCGATGTAAAAATCATGGGTTCCCCTTTTGCAGGAGCACAGAGACAGACATCAGTGATCACATCTTCAAAGGTATATAGGCACCTAAGACTCCTAAGTGCCTTTGAGGATCTAGGCCCATGTGATTAAGTAAAAATGTACAGAAGAACTGCCTGCCTAGAAGACTCTAATTTTGTTATGTCCTTCCAACACAACACTCTCTGAAGCTGGAGGACCAAGAACTCTGAGAATCTAATTTAACTCTCCATTCGCTAGCTCAGTATCAGTCCTGCTTAAAACCCACTACAGAACCCTAAATTCCTTTGCATTCAATCTAAACATATAGCTACTGTATGAAACCAAGAGCCATCTCTCTTGGTTCTTAGGGGCTGTAATCTGGTCAATGCTTATGTAATTTTTTTATTGACAAAGTATCTATTGAGATATATATTTTTCTCAGTGTGTAGTATTATGAAACTTTTAAATGTATTTCAGGGTTGACAAAATGATAGTTTAAGGGCAGGCACAAAGTTTAGGAGGCCAAGAACAAATTGCTCAAGTTTTCAATGTGTAAAAATTCCATTCTTTGCATGCATGGTATGATTTTCAATAACATTGAATTCATAAAACCTATTCTTTGGTGAATATTCAATGATAAATCATCTCATTTATGCCAAATGCCTTAAATCATTCATACAGTGTATGCTGGGATTTGACAAGAGAATATATTCTACTTTGATAGTGATCTTTCTTAACAAATAAAACCTTCTGTGGGCCAGATTCTGATACCCTTACTCACCCTGAGTAGTTCCTTAGCAGTCCCGTTTATTTCAAGGAGTAAACTGCTACTCAACATGAGTAAGGGTACAGAACCTGGCATTATAGGTGTCTGATCTGATGCCCATTGAAGTCAATGGAGAGAAACGAACTGATTTCAGTGCACTTTACAAAATGACCTTTAAAGGGATTTTTTTTTAAATTAAAATGGTATCTCATTAAAAATAAGAACAAATGTTACAGCTTTAATCCTCAATCTTCAAAGTGGTGTACAAGATTTAGCTGTGCAGCTCATACTGACTTTAAGGATATCTCTACATACTTCATTAGAGACAGGATAAACCATTGTGGAGGATAAACCACTGTGCACTGTTTCACCTATTCAGGGGATTATATAGTTTACAATTATATAAATATTTAATTCCCGATGCCAACCCGCAAAATAAGATATTTAATTTAGAAATAAAAGTACCTAATACTACATCTTCTTATAACTGAGGGTAGATAAGGCATAGCTACTGATTGTACAATTGTACTTTCTCAACAAAAGTCTTATTTATACACACACACACTTTCATATCTATGTTTCACACCTTCAAGGTTCAACTTACCTAACTTATGAAGCTGTAAATTAATTTAACTTAGTTTTAATAAAATATTCCTTTTATTTAATTCACTTGGAAATGTTTTGCAATTACAGATAGAAAATCTTCATGTGCTGGTAACCTACAAGACTCATAATTTTATTTTATAAACTAACCAAAATGTATTTATCTTCACTAGAAATATGGAAAAGTTTAAACTCAATTATTGTACTGAAGAAGTCATAAACATGGTTTTGAAGGTCTTCTGGGAACAATCCTAGAATCCAGTACCTTAGGAAACACTTTTACATTACCAAAAATTCGGATTTACTAGTACTGTGATGTCATTTCACCTCTCAGAGGAGAAATTCTTTGAAGCAATATCTTTTGCTAGGTCCAAGGATACATTTTTTATAGGTATCTCAAAGTACCAGAGATCATGCTGGATAACATAATGTAGCTCATTAAACAAGGAGTTACATAATATACTATGTTACCAATAATTGGCACAGTTCTCTTAAATGAAGGCATCTGGTTCCACTTCAGTTAAAATTAAACATTTAGAATTAATATTTTAAAGCTAGGTAGCACTTTAATTGTCTCATCATCAAGAATTTGATTACTATTTCTTTATAACACTGATATCAAAAGACTCAATTGAGATTCCTGTGCAGATCTCATGTATTACTACAGTGCTTCATTGCGATATTTTAATTTAATGAACAATTTAGGAAGCATTACTAAAAACTTCCACTGTTTCTTATTTATCCTTTTTACTGTATTATTAAATATTCCTACCAGTGCCTACTACCTAATATTCCTCTTCCCTTTGAACAAGTTATAAAGCCTTTTTGTTTATTGGCCTGATCCTTCTCTGGTGTAAATCAGCACAGTTCCATTGGGAGCTAGGCCTTTTTACACCTGCTGGCGATCTAGACTTAAAGTATATCTACTTTGAAACATTTCATTCCGTTCTTTCAGAATGAAATAAAAACAAAAATCAAAAGGTTATTTATGGAAGTCTGTGCTTTGACTACATAGACAGCTGTACCTGATAGATTACCCCTCATGACCATCATTCATGACCTGGGATAATAATAAGAAGGGAGAAAGTGAGCACATCAGTTGGACCTGGTAGTGGAATGGCAGAAGAAACAGCAGTGAGAACCACTGAGAACCCTGAGATCAGCACACTAGTGAGGTGCCTCTGCTACCTGTGACCATTGGGGAAGCACTTCTGCTGCACTGTTGTATGGAGCATAGGCACACACTCTGCTCCTAATACCATTCCGCCTCTAATAACCCTCCTCTGGGCAGTTACAGGGACTATGGTTCCCACAAGCTTAGTTTGGCTTGTCAGAGGGAGAATTCTGTCAGGTGGCTGAAAGTTGCTCCTTGCCTTTCCCAAGAGAAAAACTGGACAACCAAGAGAATTAATTTTCTGTATTCTTTGAGAAGTCCAGTGGCACGCACGAAAGCTTATGCCCAAATAAATGTTAGTCATTAATGTGCCACTGGACTCCTCATTGTTTTTATGGGTACAGACTAACATGGCTACCCCTCTGATACTTGTATTCTTTGAGATTTTTTAATATTATTTTTTTATTCAAAATAGCTGCTGATTTAACAGAAAGCTATCAATATTTTCTTTTAGCTTTTCTTTCAAAAAAAGTTGGAATTAAAAGGATTACTATGTGGCACTGAAGTAGTTCACATTCTGTGTGGCCTGAGGTGGGCTCACAAAATGGAGACCTTAAAGAATCTGAGCCTAGAGCAGTGAGTAACTAACACGGCTGCTACTCTGAAACCTGTCATTGGCAAACAGGTTGTCAACAATTTATCAGTACATGCAGGAGATCCAGAAAAGTGTGCAGCAATGAAAGCAGTGAAACACAGATTGCTCATGCCCTCTAGAGTAAGTAGCCACAGTAAGAACATTAGAGCCTTGTTCCACTAGAGAAAACTGAATCTGTTGTACTGCACTAGTCTTCAGCACAAATGGTTTAGCAGTTCATATTAGCCATGCTGATGAAAGTTCTGAACCTCTACAGGTGTGCCCTACCTCCACAATAGCACTATCCTAAATAATTTCAGTGGCAATGTCTCCTTGGGGTCTATTCATCTGTTCTCAGGAGCAGTGCATTCTAGAAGATTTTAAATGGCCACCAGTGCCCTGTGGGGTAGTAATATGGAGGACTAGTTGCATCCACATTGGTACTAAAATGGTTCAGACTGAAACAATATTCAGTCTTGCTTAGACAGTCTACTCTAAATAGTATTTAAACACACTTGTTAATTGTTTAGAACACTCCTGTGTGTAGATACAAGGTGTTACAATAATTTTAGGGGGAATAAATATTACTTAGCTCATAAGAGTGTTCCAAAGATTAATGTTTGTGAACCACTGAGATAGCACAGTGATGAGTATAATAGAAAACCACATAAGGAAATTAATAATTCTCTCTTCAGAAAAGGGATTGAATAGTGTGCAGAGCAGGGACATGAATGTGGTTTGCCCACATTCAAGATGAATGCCCTAACTGTTGGGCTACTGGCTATTCTAAACTAAGTCTCTCTTCCCCACATTTTTTTTCCATTAAAGATCTGTTTAATTCTGCACTGGATCAAAAACAAATGTTTGAACCTCAATTCTTTTCACAAAATGGAATTGTCATTTTCCATCCAGCCCTACTCATGGTTGACTTCTAAAGGTAGAACTTAAAGAACTACTAAACCAATATCCTCCACATTGATTTTAGTGGCAAAACATGACACATATTAGTGACATTGAATTATGAACATTTAAAATAAACTTAATTCTAACTTTTAAAGTATCTATGTTAAAATATTTCCTCACAAATTAGAAAGGCATTCAAATGGATTAGGGTAATATTGTTGAATATTTAAAACAGTATTTAAAGGGGAGAGAAGTTAGTAACTTTATGCTGAGGAAAAGTGGAGTGAAATTGTACATTTTCTCTTAGCCCCCTGGAGGCAAAGCTAGTTAACATTTATGTCCATGATGTGGTAGGTCCAGAGGGATTACGTCATGCCTCCTGTAGGCCTTATAGACCAGGGAACTGGCAACTCTGAAGGGAGAATAAGATACTTCTTGTCCTTCATATTGTAGAAAACTAGATGTGAAGAATTGTTAGCCAATGCAGGTGGGTGTACTGATGGGGTGGGCGTAGGGAGTAGTGGCTCCAACCCATGGGCAAAATTGTTGTCAAGTGGAAGAGAAATTATTATTATTCATAATTTGTATTACCATAGGAGCTCTAGGCATAGACAAGAACCCCATTGTGCTGTACAAACACAGAACAAAATCCAGTCTATCCCAGAGTGTTTACAGGCAAAATATAAAAACAGCCACAACAGATGATATAATACAGACAGGGAAGTTTAAGGAAGCAGTGAGACAGTAGTTATCAGCATAATAGGCAGTGGTCATTGTCATTGTCTTAACTGTTATATAATGAATTTCTGGAAAAGGCATTTCCCGACAAACTTTTTCCACCGAGACTTTTCCCTGTCTCTCCTTTCAGATGAACTGGCTATGTATATTCTTGCAGCTCACAATGTTCACCAAAAATATGCAGCTGATCTTTATTACATGCTCCAGGAAAACAAGAAAAATACTCCTGTGGTATATATCCTCAAAGTCCTTCATAATAGGGTACAGCATCATGACAAGGGACACTCTATAACAGGGGAGGTCAAACTACGGCCCATAGGCCAGATTCAGCTCATCAGAGCTTTCAATCCGGCCTGCGGGATTGCCAGCGCTGTGGCGCAGTGGGGCTAAGTCAGGCTACCTGCCTGTTCTGGCCCTGTGCTGCTCCCAGAAGCGGCCAGGACCACTTCCCTGCGGCCCGTGGTGTGGGGGCAGAGGGCTCCATGCGCTGCCCTCGCCTGCAGTCACCGCCCCCCGCAGCTCCCATTGGCCGGGAATGAGGAACTGCAGCCAATGGGAGCTTCGAGGGTGGTACCCAGAGGCAAGGGCAGCATGCGGCAGAGCCACCTGCCCCATCCCACCCCCAGGAGCCACTGCCAGACATGTTGGCCATTTCCGGGAGCAGCGCAGAGGCAGGGCAGGCAGGGAACCTGCCTTAACCCTGCTGTGCACCGTTGCCACCCCGGAGCTGCTCAAGGTAAGCAGCGGCGTCAGGCTAGACAACTGAGAATTATTTAGGAATCAGGCTCATTATCTAAATGCCCTAAAAGTGGAGAAGAAAGAGATCCATATGTCCTGCTTCTCATCACATATTCTAGAACCTGAGAAAAAAAGGAACAGCTTCACTAGCTGAAGTCAGGATGGAGACTTTTACTTACAACACTACTTTAAACATAAGTTCATATCACAAATTAATTCCTGAGAGATACAACTGGCAAAGGGAATAGAAAATACGACTCCCAACAGCGAGATGGCTGTTTTAAAACTTCCTCACAAGTCCCATTTCTAACATCTAAAGAACAATGGGTAAAGAATAGTCCCACACAACAGGTGGCCACCCTCATCTGTGATAATGTTATAGTCAGATCTCCAGGCTTTGATACACTCCTTAGAGGTGCACATGATCCCCCATGGCTTAGCTTCAGAGCTGCAGGTTCTCCATCTGCGGCTCCACCAGAAAACAAGAAAAATAATATTTGCATCCTAATTTTTTTACAGCCACATACTGTTCTTGGAGGTGTGTATGACTCCCCGTTGTCTTCAGTGGATGCCATACACATTAATCTGATGATTTAATTAGCCCACAAATCTTTTAGCATGCTAGAAAATAATTTGGCCTGTAGTGCATTCTATTTTTAACTGGTAGTGCAATCCTTAAACAAGACTGGCTTAATTTTTGTTAATGTTTGCTTTCCTTGGAGTACATCCTATCTACCCCTCCAAATTCAGTTGCATGAACATTTTACAGGGATGTTCCATTCTGGTAAGATAAAAACAATAGTCCTCTCCTGTCAGCAGTTATTGCTGCTGCCTCAGGGCTGCAGTCACCACCACATATGCTATGTTGGCCCTCCAAAAGGAAGGAAATGGGCAGTGGATCTATGTACTAACTAGAGCTGAAAAAAATCATTTTAGTCTGTAATTTATCCAATGAGCTTAGCCCCATCTGTCTACAATCTTTGCATGAACAGTTTATGGTGCATATTACATATATTTGTTATTGACAACTAAGTATCAAATAATCTCAACTAAAAATCCTTGCCACGAGGTTTTGTCCATGAGCCATGGACTGTGAATATTTGATTATCTAAAATCAAGCTGTGTTGTTTAGTTTTGCCTCAATGGGTAACTGATGTTTCTGTTCTGATTGGCTGAGTGTAATTCTTAGACTCAGGACTGCAGTGTAAACACTGCAAAAGGACTTACAAATTTGCGTTAATTAAAATTTGCTTGTTTTTGAAAACATTGAATCATAAAATATAGTGCTTGAATGGACCTCAGAAAGTCATTTAGTCCAGCCTGCTGTGCAGAGGCAGGACCAAGTATGTCTAGCTCAGCCCTAAACGGTGTTTGTCTAACTTATTCTTAAAAACCTCGAAAGATGGAGATTCTACAACCTCACATTCTAACTATTCTAGTATTTAACTTTTCTATTTGGAAATCCCCCCTCTAAAATCTAATCTGAGGGCTTGTCTACACTACAGGACTATTTCGAATCTACTTAAGTCGAATTTGTGGATTCGACCTTAATAAGTCGAATTTGTGTATCCATACTAAATACACAAATTCGAACTTCTGACACCACACATTCGCCAGCCGACTTTGGAACTTTGCATGTGGAAGCTTATCCCACCCTCCCCCGCCCTCCCGCCATTGAATTGTTTTTCCCCCCCAATGCTGGGGGGAAAAAATGTGTCATCAATGACGTCATCATCACTCCCCTCCTGTCTCCCTTGCGCCGCGGGAAATCTGTTCACCGCCCTTCCCTTGTCTGGCCCTTTACGCGGACAGCACTCACTGGCATAGCGAGCATGGAGCATGATCATCGCTGCACTTGCGTGTTCTCTCGTCTCCAACATCACCTCTTCCACAGTCAGTCAGTGAGAAACGAGGCAAGGAGGCTGCTCGGCAGCAGGGAGAGAGTGGCGCGGAGAGTGGAGCAGACCTCTCAAGCCTCAGTGGGAGATCATGTGGGCCGGTGGGTGGCATGGGGTGTGGTTCATGGGGTCTGGGTTCTGGGCCACGAGCACTCTGGGGAGGTCTGGGAGTGTGCAGGCTGGTCTGAGTGCCAGTTGCTGCGAAACTTCAGGATGCGTAAGGGCACTTTCCTTGCTGAAGGATCAGCCTTGTCCCCTGCTGCCCTGCCTGCCAGGACACAGGATGCCAGCCCAGAGAGAGATGCGCGCAGCCCAGCCCCTCTGAGTGTGCAGGGTGCCCGCCCAGACAGCTCTGGGGTAGCTAGCACCCCTTTGCGTGGCGCAACACTACCGTGGGGGTTGCTGTCATTCAAGTAGTGGGCAAAGTAGCCGCAAATGCTCTCAAAGGTAGTGATGGTCGAAATGTCCTGATCATCATGTGGAGATGGCTTCGATGGGATGGTCATACCCAGGGTGGGGGGCGGGCTAAACTGCCCTTCCTATCTGGCACCAGCTCACATCCTATCCTGGCACAGTGCTGCCAGCTGTGCCCAATGGTGCTGCAAGGGTGGGTGGACTTTTGGTGGGTGCTGCAAGCTGTGTCGGACCATGGGTGGTGGGCGGGCAGGCGCAGGGCGGGTCAGTGGTCAGGTGGGGCAGGATCTCTGTGGTCAGGCACTCTGGTTCTCCCAGATGTTTAGGGGGATGAGCAGATGCCTCCCAGCGGATGCCAGTGACCATCCTGCCCGAGTGATCCTCGGACCCGCGACCCTCAAGGAATGCCCTGGCTGGACAGAAGCCCTTCGAAGGCTACCTTCGAGGTGAGGGACTCAGCTGAGGAGAGTCTGCTCGGATGGTGCTCTTAAGAGAGCTCAAGGGAGATGGAGGGGAGATGGGACATCAGCTAAAGAGGACCTCAGCTACTTCTGCTCTTTGCTGTAGTGTGCATTGCTTGCTGTGCTCCAAGGGCTGCTGTCTGCTCTGCTTGGGACCTTTTGGTTGGCTGGCTGCTGACGCTGGAGCTGTGAGACCTGGCTGGGCCATCAGACACCCAGAGAGAGCAGGAGCTGCGAGCGGCAAGCATAGAGCAGCCAGGCGAGAGGAATATCCTTCCGAGGGAGAGAGCATGACCTGTGACTGTGTTTTTGATTTACTGATCATAAACCACTGTTTCCTGTTTTCCCCAAAGTTAAACCAAGTTTTTTTTTAAAAAATTTTTTTTTTTTTAATAATTTATATTTTAGTAATTAATAATTTTGGATTCTTCTGGTTTTGCATTGGCAATGACATTCTGTGCTGTGTGAGGTGTGGGGTGATGGGTTTTGGATGCAGGGTGCCGTGGGGGCTGTGGGTTGGAGGGGAGAGGGGGCGAGGGGGGGGTTGGGGGCGGGGGGTTATGGGGGGAGGGTGTGAGGAAGGGCACCTGAGGATCGTCTCTTTTTGGGGCTCAGGGCACCGGGGGGGGCCTGCCCGGGGGTGAGTGCTTGTGAAGGACTAGGACAAGGACAGACCCGGGCACAGGCACCAGGAGGCAGCACAAGCATACACAACATCAGGACCTGTCGCACAGACACACCACTCCTGCACACAGTGGCACTGCAGCTGGTGCCAGTCTGTGCAGTGCAGTGTGACCCTGCAGTGTGCACACACTGCACACACACCTGCAGCAAAGTGAAAGTTGTCTGAACACAGAACACACACACACACACAGAACAGCAAAAAACAACAGAAACACAAGTAAAGTCAGTAGTACCGCAAACCATTTTTAATAATGTGGTACATGGTGTAAGGTTGAGCTGGTTGTTGTTGGGTGACTGAGAAAGGAAAGCTAGGAGCTGTTGTGTGCGAGCTTGAGTTACCTGCTGAACGTGCGCTGTGCAGGTTAGCAGGTCCAGGGTCAGTTGTCCGCGGCCCCTACCGCCCCTCCGTCTTGGGGAGGAGCTCTGGGCTCTCAGGAGCGTTGCTCGCGGAGCGGTTGCAGATTCACTGCAGGCTGGTGCTCGGCAGTGACTGCAGGGCTCATTCCTCATCCGCCTGAGCTTGCTCCTGGTCTCCTGCCTCCCTGCAAGCAGCGTCCTCCCACTCCCCTGCTGCTTGCCTTGCCATCACTGCTCGACTGTCTCTGCTCTCTCTCCTGCTCCTCTCCTGAGCCAGTCTCTGCTCTGCCTGCTGGCCTGGAACTGGTTCTTGGCTGCCCTGCTGGAGTTCGGCCAACTGGAGGCTGCTTTCTTTCCCCTGAGCAGCTAATCTGAGCCAGCCTCAAAAGTGAGGAGGAGGATGGGGCAGGGTAAGAAAAACAGTGAAGCAAACACAGTCTTCAGGCGAAGTGTTTGATTTCAAAACAGCAAACACAGTCTTGCAAACAGTGAACAGAGTCTAGTCAGACACAGTCTCAGGAAAGGTCTCTCAACAGACACGAAGAAGATCTCGAGAGAGGTATCACAGCTGAGAGCGCTGCACATCCCACGCGGCAATCCCTCTTACAGCCTTGTCCTCATGCTGTGCTTGGTAACTAGGCAGAAAGCTATAGAGTGCTTAACAGTAAGATGACTAGAAGATGACCTGTAGGCTGTGACTGCCGTTCTGGAGCAGATGGCGTTTGAATGCAGGCCTGCAACACGTGGCTGTTAAGGAAGTGATGGCCTTTTCCGCTGTTATGCAAAGTAAAAACTGTTAAGGCAAGGTCATTGTATAGCGAGTAAGTAACTAGTAAAACTACAAAAACTCCTATGCAAAGTAAAACTTATATAAAGTAAAAGCATTGCATGCACCTAAGTACACTAATTGCAGACCCACAGCACAGATGAGGAGGACTAGCAGCGAGACAGAGCAGGAGGAGGCAGAGTGCAGGCACAGACCAGGACTGGCTGGCGTCGAAAGGAGCCTGCCATGAGGACCTGGCGATGGCTGCCTGCAGAGGTCCTTCCCAGGGCACCAACAAGGCACCTAACCCACTGCTGAGGCTGAGGAGTTTCTTTTGCGTCTTTCTCTTTTGAGGCTTCCCCAGCTGTTTTACTCCAGCTTTATATCTGTGTAGACCTACTTTTGTATAGTTTTTATATTAAAAATTTTATTTAGTTTTTCTATTTTTTTCTATTCTTAAAAAATTTAAAAATTTTTATGTTTTATTGTATCGCCTGATGTTTCCCCTTTGATTCGTTTGATCCTGTAGGGGGGGGAAGGTTTCCGGGGATCTCTGAGAGGGATATGATCTTCCCATGGGGGATCTTTGGAGGAGAAGGGGATCCCATTGTCGCTGTCCTCTCAGGTCCTGCACGTACTCCTCCTCGTCAGGAAGCGCGAACAGGGAGGAGAAACTCAAGGAGCACTCCTCCCTGTACTGCGGTGCTGGGACCCACACTGGCCACGAGCGCTTGTCTTCCGCAATGCAATGGCCTGCGACCCCACTGCACGTGCATGGGTGGGCGTGGGCGTCCGGTTCGCATTTGACTGACTGCTACCGTTTGTCTGGCTCTCTCTTCCGCTGGTTGCTCTTGTCTTAGGTCTTTCATCCTTTTGGGCTCCTGCATCGCCTCCTTTCTGCTTCTCGAAGGTTTTTCGGTTCTTCTCCCTTTTCTCTTTCTGAGCTCCTTCCTGGAGCGCACTCGATCAGGATCTGGCCTTCTCCGCCCACAGATCGATCAGATTCTGGACTTCTTTCCTGAGATGCTCTCCCTGGAGACTCTGCTGTTGAGATTGCAGACTCTGCTCTGGAGCTCTGCTCAGCTCTGCATGCTGGTGAGCTCTCAGATTCAAACGATGCAAACAGAGTAGGACATGAATTTGAAGTGCAGTTTAGGTTGTGGCTGGCCAGATTGGGCCATTTCCAATTTTCGTGGGTCATTGCACCGTGGTGGGTGTGCCCCTAAATCTCCATTGCTAAGACCATTACTTCTAGTCCTACAATCAGTGGACATAGAGAACAATTGATCAC